>NC_044044.1:6935968-7536154 GCF_901765095.1 Microcaecilia unicolor
CCAAGCTGAAGAGCACAAACATTTCAGCCTTTCCTCATAGGAAAGTCGTCCCATCCCCTTTATCATTTTCTTCGCCCTTCTCTGTACTTTTTAATTCCACTCTATGTTTTTGAGATGCGGTGACCAGAATTGCACACAATTTTTGAGGTGTGGTCGCACCATGGAGCAATACAAAGACATTATAACGTCCTCATTTTGTTTCCATTCCTTTCCTATAATACCTAACATTCTATTTACTTTCTTAGCTGCCGAAGTCTTGGTGTATTTTAATTACAGGTAAAAAGGGCACATCTCATGGTACAATGCACTTATCTTTATCCACTACAGGATGAAAGAAGCCAGAGAGAGGTACGTCTGGCGAAGGCGCAAGCGGAAGAACAAATGACTAGAAATATATGGAGGGGAGACAAAAACTTCTTCAGGTATATTAGTGAAAGGAGAAAGACTATAAAGGGAATTGTGAGACTAAAAGATACAACAAACGCTATGTAGAAAATGATGAAGAGAAAAGCCAATTTGCTAAATAGATACTTTTGTTCTGTTTTCACTGAAGAAAACCCTGGGGAAGGACCGAGAGGGACTGGCAAAAGTATACCTGAGAATGAGGTGGATAGAGCGCCGTTCACAGAAGAGAGTGTGTATTAACAACTTGGAAAGCTAAAGGGGACAAAGCCATGGGGCCGGACGGGATCCACCCCAGAATACTGAGGGAGCTCAGAGAGGTTCGGCGGGTCCTCTTAAAGACTTGTTTAATAAATCCTTGGAGACGGGAGAGGTTCCGAGGGATTGGAGAACGGGGGAGGTGGTCTTCACAAAAGTGGGGATAGGGAAGAAGCTGGAAACTACAGGCCGGTAAGCCTCACTTCGGTTATTGGAAAAGTAATGGAAGCCATGCTGAAGGAAAGGATAGTGAATTTCCTGGAAGCCAATAAGTTGCAAGATCCGAGACAACATGGTTTCACCAAAGGGAAATCGTGCCAAACGAATCTCATTGAATTCTTTGACTGGGTGACAGGAGAATTAAATCAAGGACGTACTTAGATTTCAGCAAGGCTTTTGACACGGTTCCCCACAGGAGGCTCTTAAATAAACTAGACGGCCTGAAGATAGGACCCGAAGTGGTGAACTGGATTAGGAACTGGTTGACGGACAGACGCCAGAGGGTGGTGGTGAATGGAGTTCGCTTGAAGAAGGGAAAGGTGAGTAGTGGAGTGCCTCAGGGATCGGTGCTGGGGCCAATGCTGTTCAATATATTTGTGAGTGACATTGCCGAAGGGTTACAAGGTAAAGTTTGCCTTTTTGCGGATGACACCAAGATTTCCAACAGAGTGGACACCCGGAGGGAGTGGAAAACATGAAAAAAGATCTGAAGAAGCTAGAAGAATGGTCTAATGTTGGCAATTAAATTCAATGCGAAGAAATGCAAAGTGATGCACTTAGGGAGTAGAAATCCAAGGGAGACGTATGTGTTAGGCGGAGAGAGTCTGATAGGCACGGACGGGGAGAGGGATCTTGGAGTGATAGTATCTGAGGACCTGAAGGCGATGAAACAGTGCGACAAGGCGGTGGCCGTAGCTAGAAGATTGCTAGGCTGTATAGAGAGAGGAGTGACCAGCAGAAGAAAGGAGGCTTTAATGCCCCTGTATAAGACGTTGGTGAGGCCCCACTGGAGTATTGTGTTCAGTTTGGAGGCCGTATCTTGCGAAGGATGTTAAAAAAATGGAAGCGGTGCAAAGAAAAGCTACGAGGATGGTATGGGATTTGCGTTCCAAGACGTATGAAGAGAGGTTTGCTGACCTGAACATGTATACCCTGGAGGAAAGGAGGAACAGGGGTGATATGATACAGACGTTCAATATTTGAAAGGTATTAATCCGCAAACGAATCTTTTCCGGAGATGGGAAGGCGGGTAGAACGAGAGGACATGAATGAGATTGAAGGGGGGCAGACTCAGGAAAGATGTCAGGAAGTATTTTTCATGGAGAGAGTGGTGGACTCTTGGAATGCCCTCCCACGGGAGGTGGTGATGAAAACGGTAACGGAGTTCAAACATGCGTGGGAATGCATAGATGAATCCTGTGCAGAAGGAATGGATCCTCAGAAGCTTAGCTGAAATTGGGTGGTGGAGCAGGTGGGGGGAAGAGGGGTTGGTGGTTGGGAGGCGAGGATAGGGGAGGGCAGACTTATATGGTTTGTACCAGAGCCGGTAATGGGAGGCGGAACTGGTGGTTGGGAGGCGGGAAATACTGCTGGGCAGACTTATATGGTCTGTGCCCTGAAAGGACAGGTACAAATTCAAGGTAAGGTATACACATATGAGTTTGTCTTGGGCAGACTGGATGGACCATGCAGGTCTTTTTCTGCTGTCATCTACTATGTTACTATGTTACTATGAGGCTCATTTCAAAGCACTTAGCCTCCCAAAGTTCCATAGAACCTATGGAACTTAGCCTCCCAAAGTGCTTTGAAAATATGCCTCCAAGTTACACAGAAGGGGACTCTCAAAACCAAGGATGTGTGTGAGAGTGCAATGCACACTTACAAGAGGGTTGGGAGGAAGGAGGTTTGCACGGGGAAATAGATTAGAAATTCTGAAAACACAACCAGCCCAAGTTATGTTGATAAGTACATAAGTGTTGTCATACTGGGACAGACTGAAGGTCCATCAAGCCCAGCATCCTGTTTCCAACACTGGTCAATCCAGGTCACAAATACCTGGCAAGATCTCAAAAAGTTCAATACTTTTATGTTGCTTATCCTAGAATCAAGCAGTGGATTTTCCCCCAAGTCTATATTAATAATGGCTTAAGGACTTTCCTTTTAGGAAGCTATCCAAACCTTTTTTTAAACCCCGCTAAGCTAAGTTTTACCACATTCTTGGCAACGAATTCCAGAGTTTAGTTATACATTGAAGGAAGAAATATTCTCTCTGATTTGTTTTAAATTTACTACTTTGTAGCTTCATTGCATGCCCTCTAGTCCTAGTATTTTGGAAAGAGTAAACAAGCGATTCAAATCTACCTGATCCACTCCTCTCGTATTTTATAGACCTCTATTATATCTCCCCTCAGACGTCTTCTCTCCAAGCTGAAGAGCACAAACCATTTCAGACTTTCCTCATAGGAAAGTCGTCCCATCCCCTTTATCATTTTCTTCGCCCTTCTCTGTACCTTTTCTAATTCCACTCTATGTTTTTGAGATGCGGTGACCAGAATTGCACACAATTTTTGAGGTGTGGTCGCACCATGGAGCAATACAAAGACATTATAACGTCCTCATTTTTGTTTTCCATTCCTTTCCTAATAATACCTAACATTCTATTTGCTTTCTTAGCTGCCGAAGTCTTGGTGTTTATTTTAATTACAGGTAAAAAGGGCACATCTCATGGTACAATGCACTTATCTTATTCACATACAGGATGGGCAGTTTTCAAAATTCCCTTTTACTTGCATAGATCACTATTTATAGAGCTGGATGGCTTTAAAAATGTCCCTCTTTGTAAGTAAATAAAATCCTACCCCAAATACCAGCATTTTGGTTTAAATACTGTGGATCTTCATATGAGTCCTACTTCCTGACCTCCCACCTGCGATGCAAGTGCATTTGAACATGAGGGATCAGTGAGCTCTGACTGTCTCCCTTTTCTTTTAGGGAACATGGAGTCTTACCTGGTTAGAGGACATTCTGCCTGTTCAGGAAGGATTGAGGTGAAGACTCGGAATTCCTCACTCACTGTCTGTGAATCCAACTTTGATTTGGTGGCAGCCAATGTACTCTGTAAGGAACTGAATTGTGGGGCAGCATTCTCAGCCCCAGGGGGGGCATACTTCGGAGAAGGCAGTGGGGACATCGGGAGTGAAAAGTTTAATTGCACTGGGAATGAATCCTACATCTCTTACTGTCTCAGGACAGCTGCAGCAGAGACTTGCCAACACTCCCAGGACGTCAGTGTCATCTGCTCAAGTGAGAACTAGAAAAAAAAATTAAGTCTTAACTCCTAGACCTGCTGTAAAACCTCTGCGTTTTGTTCTATATACAAGACTTGAAAATGTATGAATGTAACAGCTGTACTCAGAGAGAGTTCCAGTTCCAAAATCATTATGTGAACTTAATCGCTGTTATAAGAAAATTCCACAGCTCCATCAGAAACAACTTGAACTAACCCAGGCCAGCAGCAGACAGGCAGGAGACAGGAACACTGCTAACAATAATTACCCAAAGGGGTCGATTCAAGTAATCTAACCTGGCCAGAGAGACCCCTGCCTAGTTAAATCACCTGTGCAGGGTTGTCCGGGGATAAGATGCCTATTTGATAATCTAGGTGCCCTATTTTTAATTACCCCAGTCCCTAACAATGTCTATATTACCTTTATCTGCTTATTGTTATAAATTCCAGGACCTTTAGTTAATCAGACCATCGATATAACCTCTGGTGTCCTTCACATGTGCAGGAATACTTATAGTAATTCATCAATAATGATTATATCCAGTGTACAGTGTAATGATTATACCGTGTACAGTGTTATAAAGCACAGTTGGTCATATATGTAAGACATTGTCACCTTCTCCCTTGGGGCCAGGATACCATTACAGGCTGCAGAATGGGAGCAGCAGGTGTTCTGGGAGAGTTCAGTACCAGTATGAGGACACCTGGCAGACACTCTGCGGCTTCCACTGGGATCTACAAGATGCCGCTGTGCTGTGTCGGCAGCTGGACTGTGGGAATGTTGTAGAAGTGCCTGGAGGAGAGCCGTATGGCACTGGGGCTGGTCTGTTATGGAAGGAGAGCTTTCACTGCAATGGGACTGAATCTAGCCTGAGTGAATGTCCTTCCTCTGTCCTGGGCAGTGACTCTGTTACAAAGGATGTGGCCAATGTATATTGTTCAGGTAAGTAGAGAATTATATAATGAAGATATATCTTTGAAATCTAACAGACGTATCAATCCTGTATGTAACTTCTAGACCTGGTGAAGAATCTATCCTTTTACTAATGGGACGGAGGGGGGTTTTATAACAGAGCACCAATATTAACATTGAGGAAAGGAACCTGGTTTAAGTCAATTTCATAAAGGCTACACAGGAGCCTTGGGCCTTTACAAAACAGGCCCTCAGAACACCAGTAGGGTATGAATTCGCACACAGATTTAAACCTGCTTCAAAGAACATAAGTAATGCCACACTGGGAAAAGACCAAGGGTCCATCGAGCCCAGCATCCTGTCCACGACAGCGGCCAATCCAGGCCAAGGGCACCTGGCAAGCTTCCCAAACGACAAACCTCTATACATGTTATTCCTGGAATGCATGTATGCATGAGCTCTATGTATTTATTTGTATTTTATAAAACCCATTCATACATCACAACTATATCCAAACTACACCCCCATGAACGCCATGGTCTGTATAAGTAGGCGCCATCTTGCATATTTGGCTCTGGAGATTTATAAAGATTTTGATTTGGAGAATCCAAGGTGGCGACTGCTAGAGGCACTCTGCAAACATTCCCACTACTCTAATGACCTTTAAAAATATCGCCTTCCTTTAGTTAGTATAGGGAAGAAGAATACTAGGGTATGAGTTTTCCCAGCTGAATCAACATTCCCTCTCTGGCCCATAGCGTAATGGTGAACACCTGCCCTGTCCCTTGAACTTCAGAACAAGCCTTGTTGCAGTATGGTAATTGTCATCTTCAAATACTGGACCAAACCTAGAAGCCTTTTGTCAGAGTTGTAATTAGTGGCTGTATTGTCTTATCCAATTGGCATCATCAACCAATCCCTGTAATTGTGACTGAATTCCTATTATCATGGGGATTGCATGTCCAATACAGTAGTCATTTTCAGCTTACAGAATATCAATTGTGGCTGATAGTGGCTTCATGATTCTGACATCGTTCCCCAAAAACCCATCTCTGTATCAGTCATCGGTTCTAGTTCTATTTCTTGTTGACATTCTCGTGTCTTTTCCACTCCAACTGAAACCAGTTGACCAATAACTAAGTAATCTGAAACCCACCTTGTGCAGGTTGGATTGAGGAATGTAAAACCAGCCACCTCTTCAACAAAATCTGCATGTTTGGTACTCCAATTCCTAAGAACCTGTGTTTCCCCATGCCCCTGACAAACATTCACTTGTAGCAGACATCTTTTTGTATTTCACAGCTCTCAACAGCTGCTACAAGATTGAGTGTGTGATTGGCCCCAGAGATGGACCAATGTCATCAGTGCATGATTCATCTTGACTGCATCAAACAGAGATCTGACATTACTAGCATGTGTTGGCATCGTTGCACCTACCTCTAGGCTAACCCGCTTGAACTGTGTCAATGACAGGCGTTAAAGGGTGCCTAGACATGGCAGCCTTAAGTGCATAACTTACAATAGTCTATAAGTCACATGCATAAGTTGGAGACACACCCTTGGTTCTCCCATGTTCTGCCCACATGCACACCTCCTTTGAGTACATAAGTATTGCCACACTGGGACAGACCAAAAGTCCATCAAACTCAGCATCTGTTTCCAACAGTGGCAAATCCAGGTCACAAATACCTGGCAGAAACCCAAAGAGTAGCAACATTCCATGTAGAACCCCAAGGAATAGCAGAATTTCAAAGTGTAGCAATGTTCCATTCAGAATCCCAAGTCCATAAGTGTTGCCATACTGGGACAGACCGAAGGTCCATCAAGCCCAGCATCTTGTGTCCAACAGTGGCCAATCCAGGTCACAAATACCCAGCAAGATCCCAAAACAGTACAATACATTTTATGCTGCTTATCCTAGAAAAAGCAGTGGATTTTCCCCAAGTCCATCTTAATAATGGTCTATGGACATTATTTTAAGGAAGCCGTCCAAACCTTTTTTAAAGCCCACTAAGCTAACTACTTTTACTACTTTCTCTGGCATTGAGTTCCACACAAAGGGCCTTGCCTGCTGCATTATTGTGCACTGTGTGTGCCTAAGTGTCAATTATCTCATCTAGTACGTGCACAAGATACGTAACTGCAGGAGCCCAGTTAGAGAACTGCCCTTCTACTCACTTTGCATCTAGTGCATGAAGCCCTTGTGAGTCATCAAACGGCAGATCCAGAAAAGCTGTGATAACTGTGATCTGCCTCCTATGACCTGGGTCCTTCATCCAACATCCTTCAAATACTCTCGATATTCAGTATGAGTCAACTTGATAGGTGCGGTTCCTACTACAGGCTGACCAGATCCTGCCCAGATAACCAACTAGTGATGAGCTAACTCCTTCTGGGCACCTATGACTTGGATATTCAAACCCAGTGTCCTGGTTTGGGCCAGCTCTGAACATTCAGGTAGAGAAAAGCCCACAGGAACCAGCATTGAAAGAAACGCTGCTGCCACGAACTCAGAGATACCCCCCTGCATGGGGAGAAAAAGAGGAGAAATGTTACAGACCCTTAATGATGGGTCTATGAACTGTGTGTGAAAAAGAGGAGACAAGAAGTGCCTTAAAAAAGAGATTCGAGAATCCATGATGTGAGTGATGGTGTATCATGTAATTTTGCTGTTACTTTCTATCATGGCCATTACAATGTAATGTCAATGTTCTGAGTGTGTAAAATCCATTAATCCCTCATTGCATGAGATGTTCTGTCTTCTCCCAGGGCAGGAAGGATCTCTCAGACTGGTGGATGGACAGAGTCACTGTGACGGCAGGGTAGAGATTTACATTGGGAGCTCCTGGGGGAGAGTCCTGGATACCCAGTGGGATCTCAGTGACGCCCTGGTCGTGTGCAGACAGTTAAACTGTGGACAACCCGTAAAAGTCCTTGACGTGTGTGGAAAAGGTAAAGGTCCGGTGGGTCTGAAGAATCCTCGGTGTGAAGGAAATGAGACCCAGTTACTGAACTGTAGCTTTTCTGGGACAGAACTGACACCACCTGAGGATCTGGTGGACATCGGCGTCCTGTGCTCAGGTGAGAATTGTGTTTCTTTATTATTTTAGTTAGATGACATCAGAGTGAAAGATGGGACATTGAAGAGTCAGTGTTTGGGGCTTATATTCTAGATTGGGAAGACCTCAGTGTCTCTTATGTTGGTATATAGGTAAGGAGCGATAGGAGGGAGAAGGGTGATGGTTATTATTGAGAGTGTAGAGGACACAGGGTGAGGAGTGATGGAAGGGGCAGGGTGATGATTAAGGGCTCTGGGCTCTGGAGCACGGCATGAATCTGTTATCCAATCCTGGTCTGTTTTAATATTGATATATTGTAGGTATTTATTTATTATGATTATTTACCGCCTTTTTGAAGGAATTCACTCAAGGCGGTGTACAGTAAGAATAGATCAAACATGAGCAATAGACAATTACAGCAGTAAAAATATTCTTATAACAATAAAGTATAACATAGTTACTACTTACTATGTCAACACAATATGTACTAGAACATTATAATTGGTAGTGAAGGGTAAGGCAAAGTTGTAACATATAGATGAGTAAGAAAGTAGGAAGAATTAGAAAGTAAGGTGATTGATTTGAAGAAATTTGCACGTGAGGTCAGAGAGATGGTTAAAATTATCTCAGCTAGGGTAGAAGTGGATAAACATGTTCCGCTGAGGTATGTGCAGCCTGAGTCAATCCTTGTGTGTGTGAGTGAGACTAAAGTTAGTTACTTCTTCCATAAAGTCCTGGTTGAAGAGCCAAGCTTTCACTGCTTCCTAAAGTAGAGATAGGTAGTAGGTATATAAAGATTTCTTCACTGCTTTTTTGTTTGTTTCTTACAGAAAATGAAGGAATCTATGAATAAGAATGTTAATAAATATGTAAATCAGTGCTTCCCAATCTTCTTGTTGCTGTGACCCCATGATATGATCAAATAAAATAGTGTGACCCCCGCTAGAGGCTCAAAATAATGATGCATACAGTGGGGGAAATAAGTATTTGATCCCTTGCTGATTTTGTAAGTTTGCCCACTGACAAAGACATGAGCAGCCCATAATTGAAGGGTAGGTTATTGGTAACAGTGAGAGATAGCACATCACAAATTAAATCCGGAAAATCACATTGTGGAAAGTATATGAATTTATTTGCATTCTGCAGAGGGAAATAAGTATTTGATCCCCCACCAACCAGTAAGAGATCTGGCCCCTACAGACCAGGTAGATGCTCCAAATCAACTCGTTACCTGCATGACAGACAGCTGTCGGCAATGGTCACCTGTATGAAAGACACCTGTCCACAGACTCAGTGAATCAGTCAGACTCTAACCTCTACAAAATGGCCAAGAGCAAGGAGCTGTCTAAGGATGTCAGGGACAAGATCATACACCTGCACAAGGCTGGAATGGGCTACAAAACCATCAGTAAGACGCTGGGCGAGAAGGAGACAACTGTTGGTGCCATAGTAAGAAAATGGAAGAAGTACAAAATGACTGTCAATCGACAAAGATCTGGGGCTCCACGCAAAATCTCACCTCGTGGGGTATCCTTGATCATGAGAAAGGTTAGAAATCAGCCTACAACTACAAGGGGGGAACTTGTCAATGATCTCAAGGCAGCTGGGACCACTGTCACCACGAAAACCATTGGTAACACATTACGACATAACGGATTGCAATCCTGCAGTGCCCGCAAGGTCCCCCTGCTCCGGAAGGCACATGTGACGGCCCGTCTGAAGTTTGCCAGTGAACACCTGGATGATGCCGAGAGTGATTGGGAGAAGGTGCTGTGGTCAGATGAGACAAAAATTGAGCTCTTGGCATGAACTCAACTCGCCGTGTTTGGAGGAAGAGAAATGCTGCCTATGACCCAAAGAACACCGTCCCCACTGTCAAGCATGGAGGTGGAAATGTTATGTTTTGGGGGTTTCTCTGCTAAGGGCACAGGACTACTTCACCGCATCAATGGGAGAATGGATGGGGCCATGTACCGTACAATTCTGAGTGACAACCTCCTTCCCTCCGCCAGGGCCTTAAAAATGGGTCGTGGCTGGGTCTTCCAGCACGACAATGACCCAAAACATACAGCCAAGGCAACAAAGGAGTGGCTCAGGAAGAAGCACATTAGGGTCATGGAGTGGCCTAGCCAGTCACCAGACCTTAATCCATTGAAAACTTATGGAGGGAGCTGAAGCTGCGAGTTGCCAAGCGACAGCCAGAACTCTTAATGATTTAGAGATGATCTGCAAAGAGGAGTGGACCAAAATTCCTCCTGACATGTGTGCAAACCTCATCATCAACTACAGAAGACGTCTGACCGCTGTGCTTGCCAACAAGGGTTTTGCCACCAAGTATTAGGTCTTGTTTGCCAGAGGGATTAAATACTTATTTCCCTCTGCAGAATGCAAATAATTCATATACTTTCCACAATGTGATTTTCCGGATTTAATTTGTGATGTGCTATCTCTCACTGTTACCAATAACCTACCCTTCAATTATGGGCTGCTCATGTCTTTGTCAGTGGGCAAACTTACAAAATCAGCAAGGGATCAAATACTTATTTCCCCCACTGTATAGAGGGCTCACCTAAGCCATGACCCAAAAAGCAGGAAGCTGAGATCTTTTTTGCCTCTGCAGGAGTTCACAGCTCAGGCTGGTGGACGGCGGAGGTCGCTGTGCTGGGAGAGTGGAGGTTTATTACAATGGAACCTGGGGCACCGTCTGCGATGACTCCTGGGACCTGGAAGATGCCCACGTGGTGTGTAAGCAGCTGGAGTGTGGACACGCAGTCATGGCGATGCACTCTGCTTTCTACGGGAGAGGAAAAGGACCCATCTGGCTGGGGAAGCTGCAGTGTGATGGAAATGAATCTGCTTTGTGGGACTGTGCTCCAAGTTCATGGGATCGTCAGATTGCACACACAAGGAGGATGCAAGTGTCCTATGCTCAGGTCAGCTGGAAAGTTTATAAGATATTCAGGTGATCAGATATGTCCTGTCGGAAGTAAGGGGATTGAGGCTTGCCTTGAAGCAGGGGTGTAGCCAGGCCTCACCATGGGAGGGGGCAGAGCCCGAGGTAGGGGCACATTTAGTGCTGCACCTTGCCACTCCCCCCTGCCGCCCTGCCTTTCCCACCCACTGCTGCAGCAAATAACTTGGCTGGCAGGGTCTGCAACCCCAAGCCAACTGAAGCGTTATCCCATGCCACCGCATTGCCTGTCCTCCTCTGTCCTCCTTTCACGTCCTGCACGCTCCTTTAGTCAAATTGAGCAGGCAGGCAATGCAGTAGCGCCAGAGGACCGGCGCTGGACAATGCTTCAGTGACAGGGGTTGCAGACCGCCGTCAGCAAAACCAGGCCCCACGTAACTACGCTACTGCCTTGAAGTGCGTTGAAGGTGGCATTTGTGGGCGTTCATTTCCTTTTTATTTACATAGTCAATGACATCCTTTTCTTTCAGGCTCTGGGGTTCTGGTTTGGTATTCATATATTAGTTTGTGATTGTATTAGGAACATTGCCACTATTTTGATTTCTGGTCACCTGAGTGATATCATAAAGTCAATATTTAACAGACAGCCATATCCACCATATCGCGTGTCATGTTTCGGTAATACTGAGAGCTGGGTATAAGATTTGAACTAACTCAGAGTGGACATTGTGTTTCCTGTCACTGTGTTTACATTATTGATAACTAATATAACATGGTCTTGCTCTGATATCCCTTAGAGTTCAAGGACCTGCGACTGCAGAGTGATGACTGCGATTGCGCTGGGCGGGTGAAGTTTATTACAACGGCACCTGGGGAAGTCTTGTAATAATAAGAGAACCGCTACTGATGTTATATGCCAAACAGCTGAATTGTGGGGGCCCTGGTGTTATGGAATCTGGTAATAAATATGGTTCGGACTGGTCCCCTCTGGGTGGACCAAATTGAATGCCGACCTCATGACAGAGAGCTGTGGCAGTGCCCGTCCACGCCCTGGCATACAGCAGCATGTGAAAGGAGGGAAGAGATGCACATTAGCTGTCCAGGTACGAGACAAAGCTTTCTACCCACCAAAAAGCTGAGGAAAATACAGCAGCCCTGACTATCGATTTATCTCAACAGGACAAAAAGCAAAAACTGTGCAAACCAGAGCAGAACTGACAATGTGTCCAAACTACAGGCAAGAAAATCAGTCTCATCACTTCTCCCTTCCTCTCTTTTCGTTCTCTGCTTCTCCTCTCCTCCCCTCTGTCTCTCACTCCCTCATCTCCAATTCTCCTCTTTAATGCTTCTTGCTCTCCTTTTCTGCGTATTCTCTCTCCCTTTCTTTTATAACAGGGCACCATGGGTAGGCGTCAAACTAGGTAAGATTTTATGAAGAAAATTGGGCACCTACATTCTTTATAAATAGGAGAGGAAGTTGCAAGCAATGGCCTTTAAAACATTCATAGAGCTGGTGTAAATGTCCATATCTATACAGGTAAATTATAGTATTTATAAAATATCTATATACTTCCACGCACTGCCCAGGCTCAACCCAAACTCAACACATGTGCATGGCCAATTTGCAACCTCTGAGCCAAAGTGTGTCATTGTATACAGTTGTTTTATAAGAGCTCATTCACACATGTGGCTTCACAGACACTCAGGAATGACTTTCTAAAATGACCTCTTTTTGTCTCTTTCTGTCTACATCTCTTCTGTTTCATCCCCTCCATCTCTGTCTGCTTCTCCACTTGTCATATTTCCTTCTCCACACTCTGTCCATAGCTGGGTCCACTTTTACCACATCTTTCTGTCCCCTGTCCCTCTGTCTCACTCCCCCCCTCTCTTATTCACCCTCATGACCCATCCGTTTCTCCCTTATCCTTTAAAGGAAACAGAGTGCGACTCGTGGGTGGAAATGGCACCTGCTCGGGGAGAGTGAGGTGTGCCACGGTGGCTCCTGGGGGACTGTCTGTGATGACTTCTGGGACATGAAGGATGCAGAGGTCGTGTGCAGACAGCTGGGATGTGGACCTGCTGCATCTGCCCTGGAGATGCCAAGTTTGGGAAGGGAGAAGGTCCAATCTGGCTGGTTGAGGTGCAGTGCAGAGGAGGAGAGAAGTCTCTGGAGGACTGTCCGACCAATTCATGGGGAGAGAATGATTGTCTTCATAAAGAAGATGCTGGAGTGATATGCTTGGGTGAGCATTGCCTGATCCGCCCTGTGTCACATGTTACATTAGAAGGAATCATGGAATGAGGCAGCAAGATCTATAAACAGAATGGATGCTGATGAGGACAGAAATGAGACAGAACATTTTCAATATAGTTGGCCGGTACTGGCAGGGGCATAGCCAGACCTCAAGGTGGGAGGAAGCCAGAGCCCAAGTTGGGGAGGCACATTTTGGTCTGCCACCGCGCTTCCCTGCTGCTCCCCACCCACTGCCGCCCCTGTACGTCTTGGCTGGCGGGGGTCCCCACTCCCCAGCAGCTGAAGAATTTGTGCAGTGCTGGTGTCTGGCACCACCACTGCATTGCCTGCCCTGATCTCTCTTCCCCTCATGTCCAGCATGCTCCGTTTCACTAAGGAGTGTGCAGATGTGAGGAGAAGAGAAAGCAGGGCAGGCAGGCAATGCAGTGGTGCTGGAGACAGGCGCTGGACAAGGCTTCAGCTGGAAGGGGTTGGGGACCACCACCAGCCAAACCAGGGGCCCAGTGCAAAATTAGGGGGCCCAGGCCCCCGTGGCTCCACATAGCTATGCCTCTGGGTACTGGAGCCATGCTGGCCATGAAGGAGCACAGTGTCATTGCACTGTGACACTGGTCTTAGGCATGCACTACTGTGATAACACACATGAACATGCATTAATCCAGGGATCACACTGTATGAAGGATGAGCTCAGGACTGGTTCTTACCTGAATGTACCAGCTACTTAGTTTGCATCAAGTAGAAAAGCTCTGCTGTCCCTGAATTTCAGTTTATTTTGATGACATGAGGAGAGGGCTCCAGATTCTATGGCACGTCAATTTCCACGTACAAAAATGTGCTACCCTAAAATGTGTGCACAACTTAATTGATTAACAAGCCAATTAGCACCAATAAATGTCTGCAAGCAATCAATTATTGGGGCAAATTGGAACATTTTAGATTTGCACATGTATCTTGCTAAATACTATTCTGTAAAGATCCATGTGCAAACCTTATAGTGCTAGATTCAGTATATCTCACCTAAAAACAGAGCTGGAAATATTTTGCCTGTGGGGTGGGATTTATCCTAGAGATTATCATACATGAATAATTATATTTGTCTCAGCTGTAAATATTCATCAGGCCAAAGTGAATTTATTTTCTCCTTTTTCTCTTGTCTCCCTCTGCAGACGCTTCATATATCACAGCTGCTCCTTCCACTAGAGGTACAAAACTGAATTTTCTGCTGACACTGAACTCGACCTGCAGAGTCCATGGTTTTTATGGCTCTACTTTAAACAAGGCAAAACACAAAGCGGAAGTGGTCAAACAGATGCTAGTATGAAATCTTTCATAATGGGCTAACCCAACATGGCCGTGTTTCAGCACAATGCTTGCATCAAGAGTCATTATCTGCGTAAAATGGCTAATATATGCAATGTTCCCAGTGCTCAGAAGTCATGCATTGCATCACAAATACATCCGAACGCTGAAGGAAATGTGATGCAGCATTGTGCCGAAACATGGCTGTGTCACATCAGCCCATACTAACAACTGTGTTTTACATCTCTACACTGCAAGCAAGGATACAGTGTCTGTGATTTACTGTATCATTTCTCAGAGCAGTCTGTGAGCCGTAGCAGTGTCTGTGAATTTATACAATATTGCTAAAACATAGCTTTCTTTAAGACTGTTACAGTTGAAAGATTGATACAGACAAAAGAGGAAAATAAAAACATGAAATTGACTGCTCTTGAGTTAAACTACCTGAGGAAGTCTATCCAGTGTTCAGCTTTAAAGTGGAAAAAGAGTACTATTACTGAGTCCTTAGGAATTTTGTGGCATAGCTATGAACAGAAAACATTTCTAGAAAAGCTAGTTGCAAAGTTGGCGTTTATTCCCATAGAAGAATTTTTAGTAAACATGTCTGTGTCCTCCTCCCCCACCCAATCAGGCAGACAACGTCCATCCCCAGAGGGAAGAAGCAGTACACTGACCATCCTTGTGGTTCTCTGTGCGATCCTGGGGTCTGTTCTCCTGCTGGTTCTCATAGGTTCAGGCATCCAGATTCGCCAACAGAGGCTGTATAGAAAAGGTCAGTGCCTGTCGCCAATTAAAAAGTAAATGGTTTCTTTGGTTTGTGCCTTAACTAAGAATTCTGGGCTTCAGTTCATACTCTCACATCAGCTGTGATTCTTTCATCATTAAAGGTGTAATCGGAGTTTTCTATAGCTGGGTTTCCCAAATAGGATCTGGAGCCAGGTCAAATCCTCAGGACAGTCACAATGATATAAATGGGATGCACTGCTTCTGAAGACAATGGAGACCTTACAGCCAATATTGTAAGGCATCTGACCACCCGATGGCCTGATTTCTTATTAATAATAACCAAAGACTTCACTGGTTAAGTCAGCACTTTGAATATACCTGGTGAAATTTAACCAGATATCTTTATCCAGTTAACTTAAGAACAGATATTTTTCTGACTAAAGTAACCTGTTCCTCAGAACGTGCCTGACTCCTCCCAAAGATAACTGTGTAACTTTTGTCCAGACAACTCATTGTCCATACTCAAGACATGCTCCCTTGAGAATGATGCATGCTGCAGATACACGGATGGAAGTATTGAAATCTGTGCATACTGAACATATCCAATAAAGTTGCAGCCACAAACCAGCCTGAAATCCCTGGTAATATGGGTTTCCACGTGCATCTCATAGTTTTGCCACTGAGAAGAATCTTTCTTTAATCCTGAATTTGCAAGTAAAACATTTATCTAATGGCCAACTTATAAACAGATATTTATCATTTTTGATTCTTAAAGGTGCAGTTAAAATATGGATTTTAAAACCTGTGTGAAAGATCCTAGGCATCCTTTTTCCCAGGGGTTGTAAGCTCTTTGAGCAGGGGCTGTCCTTCTATGTTAAATTGTACAGCGCTGCGTAACCCTAGTAGCGCTTTAGAAATGTCAAGTAGTAGTAGTAGTAGTAGGGTTGGAGGGTCCCTGGGAGCACTAAGTGTCCAGCAATAAATTTTCTGGGTTCAGAGCTCAGTGACCAGGAGTACAAAGTCTGAGGTCCAGGTTCTCTGAGAGTGTTCAGGGACCAGCAGGATTTGGGGAGTTTCTGTGCTACTTTAATGGATTCGATGTTGAGGGGGGGGGGGGATGATAGGTGAACATACCTATATACAGTGCAGGTCATGTGTGCCAAGCCCAGGATTGTTACTAAAATAACACCTTTACAAAAAATTCCCTTCTCTTTTTTTTGTCTCTTCCTAGAAAACTGGAGAAATTTCTCAGGTGAAGTTCATGAACCAGTTTATGAGGAAGTTGATCAAAAATGGATAAAGGAGAACATTAATTTCATCACTCGCTCAGGTCTGTACACTTCAAGATGACTATCTGACTCCAGATCACACAGAACACATGAGGAAAGTGGCTGGGACTTGATATACTGCCATCCTGTGGTTATAATCAAATCAGTTTACATATTATATACAGGTACTTATTTGTACCTGGGGCAACGGAGGGTTAAGTGACTTGCCCAGAGTCACAAGGAGCTGCAATGGGAATCGAACTCAGTTCCCCAGGATCAAAGTCCACTGCACTAACCACTAGGCTACTCCTCCACTCATTCCACCAATAAGAGCCAACCTCATCAATGATGTCACAATGGCTTGATTGCCCGATACTTGGCTCACTTCTGATATTGTGATGTCATAAGGGAAAGGGGGAAAGGGAAATGGAAATGGGACTTGATATACCGCCTTTCTGAGGTTTTCGCAACTACATTCAAAGTGGTTTACATATTATATACAGGTACTTATTTTGTACCTGGGCAACGGAGGGTTAAGTGACTTGCCCAGAGTCACAAGGAGCTGCAGTGAGAACTGATTGTGGTTCCCCTGGTTCATAGGCCACTGTACTAACCATTAGGCTATTCCTCCACATGAACCAGAGCCGATCTTTTCCCAATCTTGATTAATATTTTAAGTATTATGAAATTCCATTAATAATTTCATTCCAAGACTAGACACTCAGGATTGACTCATATATTTTTCATGACTTGAAGCCTTGAGTGAAGTGGGGATTCTTTATTTTCATTGTCGGTGCAAGGATATTAGGCATCCTGGATGCACTTGTATCACTTCCCCATTACAACTTATCTACCAGCAGCTTTACAGAACGAAAGGCACTTTAATATCACAAAGATTCTGAGTACAGCAAAAAGATAGTGAGCAGACATTTTAAATTCCTTCTCTATGGATGCTGTTCTAGCACTTTCCCTATTAGCATGACCTCAGTGCCTGGCAGGAGAAAAGTCAATTAATAGTGAGTTTGTTCTCTTTGCTATACAGAACCAGTCTCAAGATTATGGGATCAGATGGATCTCATTGTCAGATTGAGCACTCAATGCACAGGAAACAGTGCACATTGCTTGCTGACTCAGCTCCCCTGGCTGGCAGAAAGGGTCTAAGATAAAGCTGTACTGTTTCCCTGCATGACAAGAGCTATAATAAACATTCAGCACCACGGATAGCTCAAACACACTGACTGTATATCTCCACCAGTCCCTCATCTATCCATGATGGATCTATACAAATAATATATAATCAAAGTACATAAGTATTGCCATACTGGGACAGACCAAAGGTCCATCAAGAGCAGCATCCTTTTTCCCACAGTGGCCAATCCAGGTCACAAATACCTGGCAAGATCCCCCAAAAAGTACAAAAAGATTTTATGCTGCTTATCCCAGAAATAGTGGATATTCCCCAAGTCCAATTTAATAATGGTCTATGGACTTTTCCTTTAGGAAGCCTGCCAAACCTTTTTTAAACTCTACTAAGCTAACTGCCTTTACCACATTCTCTGGCAACGAATTTCAGAGTTGAATTACAGGTTTTCTCACCATGATGGATTTGTAAGAATCAGTCATAGGCTGTTATTTAAAGGAATTTATAGGGGCAACAGGTGGCATTAACTCCATAAATGCTTTTTAAAAAAATAATTTCCTCCTGCTCGCTCTATAGCTTTAGTCATTTGTCAAGTTGTAAATCCTGTACATCCTATATAATAAAACGCACCTCCAACATTCTGAGGCTGACTGCATGGCTGAGGCATTCCTGCTCTCTGTATCCATCTCCTGAATTGACATCACATACTTCCGGGTTCCTCACAAGCAGAAGTGACCAACCACACGAGGTTTCTCGGCTTCAGAATGTTGGAGGTGCATTCTATTAAATAGGATTGGTCAGTTCCTTGAATCACAGCCAGAGCTCAGCGTCCTGCACAGTAACGCTCAGACACCAGAGAGAGGGAGGGAGGGAGGGGGGGCTGACACCAGAGGGGGGGGGGGGATCTCTGTCACACACACACTCTCTCACACAGTCAATGTCTTTCTCTCACTCTCACACACTGTCTCTCACACACTCTATGTCTCACACTGTATCACGTTCACTCTCTATGTGTCACAGTCACTCACACACTCTCTTGGTCTCATACACTCAGTCTCACAGAGAGTCTGTGTCTCACACACTCTCTCTCACACACACTGTATCTGTGTGAAACACACACTCTCTCTCTCTCTCTCTCACACTGTGTCTCACATACGCACTTGCACACACTCTCATTCTCACACACTCTCTCTCTCTCACACACACACTCTCTCACACACACACTCGCACATTCACTTTCTCTCTCATACACAGTCACTCTCACATACACTCTCTCAAACATACACACTCCGAGGAAACCTTGCTAGCGCCCATTTCATTTGTGTCAGAAATGGGCCTTTTTTACTAGTTGATACTAAATGTACAGCTCTGACACTTAATGAAAAATCATATTTTCTTCTGTTATTTACAGACTCCCTTTCCAGTGACTTGGTGAACAGTGTCCACTACTATGAAAGCAGCCCTTCTGATGAACCTGAACCTGAGACTGGTAATAAGAGAGAAAATCCGAAAGATACCTACATGTACAGAGTATTAAAGGGAGGGATGGTGTTTCCAGCACTGGATGTGATCATGTTGGATAGTAATTTATATGTGCATGAAATTTAGCTTTTGCTTTTTTACAAATCTAACGTGATATATATATATATATTAATATAAACATAACATTTCCCTAAAACTTTATTTATTTCTTTGTTACATTTGTATCCCACATTTTCCCACCTATTTGCAGACTCAAGTCTGGTAGAGAAACAAATACAAGGTGATGTTGTAGTCGAATAAGGTTCATGTGTTTCAGGCATAATGGGGATCAGAGAGAGAAAAGGTTATATGGTGTCCAATATGATCTTTGGTTTTGCTGTTTTGCAGAGTGTAGGCACTTATGTTGGGTTGGTAGGGTATACCTTTTTGAACAGGTTGGTTTTTAGTGATTTCCTGAAGTTTAGATGGCCGTGGGTTGTTTTCATAGCTTTTGGCAGTGCGTTACATAGTTGTGTGCTTATATAGGAGAAGCTGGATGCATAGGTTGCTTTGTATTTGAGTCCTTTGCAATTTTGGGTAGTGAAGGTTTAAATATGTTCGTGATGATTGGTTGGTAGATCTATAAGGTCTGTCTTGTATCCTGGGGCTTTGCCATAGATACTTTTGTGGACCAGGGTGCAGATTTTGAAGGTAATACGTTCTTTGATTGGGAGCCAATGCAGTTTTTCTCGGAGGGGTTTGGCACTTTCGAATCGTGTTTTACCAAATATCAGCCTGGCTGCAGTGTTTTGAGCAGTCTGGAGTTTCTTTGTGAGCTGTTCTTTACATCCCACATAACTTCCGTTGCAATAGTCTGCATGGCTTAGTACCATTGATTTTATTAGGTTGTGAAATATTTCCCTCGGGAAGAAAGGTCTTACGCATCATGTGTAGATAGGAGGATGGTGACTTCAACACTGGCTGTGATCATGGTAGATATTTACTCCTTGAAGAAGGGATTCCTAACATTGTGTGTGTAAAGGAGGAATCGGTGTTTTTAGGGCTTGATATAACCATGTTAGATGTTCCTTCCTTGAAGAACTAATACCGGATACCAATGTGCTCATTTTCAAAAGAGAAAAGCCTCTCAAAAATGATATAAAGCAGCATATGGACAGTTTGTCTCGCAAAAACATCCAAGTTGTGATTTTTGAAACCCAGAATTGGAATATTTTTCTCTGCGGTTTGTCTAAATTGCAAGAGCGCATGTTGGGAGCATGTTGTGGGGCATATTTTGAGTGGGACTTGGGCAGACCCAGAATAATGGAACAAGATAAAAAGATCTAGGGTAAAAATTGGGATGATTTTATCTAGACCTGTTTCAATCATCCTTAAGTCACAAAAGGGTACCCTAACTGACCAGCTGACACTGGAGGGATTAAGGCATGATCCCCCTTAATCCCCCAGTGGTCACTGACTCCTTCCACCCTCTTAAGATGTGACAGTGCATATCAGGCTCTGTGACATCTTCAAATATTATAACCATTCCTATTAAAGCAGCAAGCTGGTCCCAGGAATGGGCTAGTGGTCGGTGCAGTGGACTGTAGAGAAAGGGTCCACTCTACCTACTACACTTGTGGTGGAAATTGTGAGTCCTCCAAAAACCTACCTACTTATATATAGGAGACACATGCAGGCTTGAGGACTACTCCGGTGGTGTCCAGTTAGGTACATTAGGTTCTTAGGTGTTCCTGGAGGGCTCGCAATACAAAATAAGGGTGCTAAGGTGGGATTAGTACCTGGGTCCCTTTATGTGAAGTCCACTGCACTGACCACTAGGCTGTCCCTCTGCTCTGCTACCCCATAGCCATCCCTATGCCTTGTTCTTGTGCGTTTTTCTCTAGGATATTTATTTTTTCAAAATGCTCCATAATGAGAGATCCAAAGAGCACACACACATGTACAAATCAGACTTGGGCATCATATTGAAAATGCCTCTCCAAGTGTGAAAGAGGGAGGGGCCTCCAGAACTAAAAACGACCATCTTAGATACTCATCTGTTGAAGAACTAATACCTAATGCCTGGTATAAAAATGAGAAGGAGCCTCCGGAACTGCTTGTGATCATGTTAGATATTCATTCCTAACCCCACATGTCTTCTTTGGGACCTTTTCCCGCAGATCCATCTCAGGCTGAGTATGACAATGCAGAGGACCCTGAAGTCAACAACTCCCCGGCACTGAGCAGAGGTGAGTTGGGTCCAGTATCTGCTTCATTTCTGTTACTTTTATTAGAATATCAAATGTAATTAAATGAATGTGACTTCTTGTTTTTCTTAGCAATAGCTCCAAAATTGTCTCTATTACATTCTGCAGAAGATGGATTATATTAACTAACTAAACATGGATAGGGAAGTTATATCTTTGCCGGCTGCCAAAGAACATGTGAATTCTTTTGAAATTTGGGGCTTAAGAGTTTTCACCATCAGCAAAAGATTTATAACCCACTCCATCTATGATTCTGAACAGTTTACTCTAGCAGCCGTGTTCTTAAGGAGTTCCAAACATTTAAGAATTGGTTTGCATTTTTTTTTAGAAAGACCTTATTACCATTGATTGAGTTGATCATGCTTGTTACTATTAATTGCGCCAATGTTTCCAAATCCTTTCTTTCTAAAATGGATTGAAACTGGTGTATCATGTGTATGAAACAGGATTAGACCACTGCTGACCCCTGTGCTTCAAAAGGTAATGAAGTGTCTGAAACAAGCTTCAAGGAGAACTCAAAGGACACAGACAAAAGACCAGGGGGCACGCAATGAAGCCACAAAGTAGTAAATTTAAAACAAATCGTATAAAATATTTCTTCACTCGGTGTGTAATTAAACTCTGGAATTTGTTGCCAGAGAATGTGGTAAAAGCAGTTAGCTTAGCAGGGTTTTAAAAAAGGTTTGAATAGCTTCTTAAAAGAAAAGTCCATAAACCATTATTAAAATGCACTTGGGAAAATCCCCTGCTCATTTCTGGGATAAGCAGCATAAAATGTACTGTTTTGGGATCTAGCCAGGTACTTGTGACCTAGATTGGCCACTGTTGGAAACAGGATACTGGGCTTGATGGACCTTCAATCTGTCCCAGTATGGCAACACTTATGTACTTATGTAACCTGTCTTAAGGAACAATTCCTGGATTTCAGTTGTTTTACAGCCTTGGTTTCTCCTTGATTTGTTCCTTTCATAGCTTCAGATGATCCCCTGGTTCTGTCAGAAGACGTCGCAGATCATGGCTACGATGATGCTGTCTCTGGAGACTGCCCCAGTCCTGTACACATGGAAACTGGTGAGATGGGCAGACAGGCATATGAGATGGTAAATGATCTGAGACAGTGGTGTTTGCACCATGCTCCTACTTTATACCTCACCACATATGCACAAACCAGTAAGGTGAATAATAAGGGTGATGTGCTGGGGCAGGAGTAGAGCGTGGTTGAAGGAGTGAACTCTGCTGAAATAAAAGAATGTCACATGCTCTGATTCCTGAAGGTCTTCGCCAAACATATTCTTACATAACTAATTACATTCATAAATAGCTGTTTAAGCCAAGAGAAGATCAGGGTTCCTGCAGTCCAACATTCTACTTGTTGCCTGCCTGTGGTGTGAAAATGACTGCAGAAGCACAGGCTGTGTTCTTTCAAACTGACCAAAGTGATTTGTTATGCAAGCTAGCTAAAGTGCATCATCCCTTTATTTCCTCTTCCAAACTGTTCAAAAGATTACTTAATCTGTAGTGTATTCAATTATGCATTTACAAACCACTGTAGTGGGGGGGGGGGGTCAAAATTGCCCCATGTCTGCAGTAGAACAAAGCACATCCTGAACTTTCACTTCCATATTTCCTGTGCAGTTTAAGACTTTAAAATGTGGTTTTAATTGGTAAGGTGATTGGTGAGTGAGAGATCAGGCACTGATTAGGGTCTGAAAGCGGTTTCTTGCATTGTTGTCCCATGGAGACACTTCAGGAGTTTACAGAGGTCTCTGAATTTGATTTTCCTCTTTCGGTTCACAGGACTCTTCTCAGATTTGAGTAGCAGCTTCCAAGTGAGTGAGACTCAGGACCCAGCGCCCAACCCCCTGACCTCTGATTACGATGATGCTGAACTGGGCACTGGGGAATCAATATAAGATCCAAATTGCTCTGAGAAATTTTTACACTGTGCTATTACTGCAGAAGTGACAGGCAGCCAGTCTATCAGTGCAGAGTGTGAGGTCTCTCTTATCTTGTGTAGAGATGTCATCTCTTGCTCAGTTCCTTGATTGAGATAGTGGTTAGCACAGGAAGCTTTTCAATGTGTTTTTAATATCAAAGTTCAACTTATAGATGAGGAAGGAAAGAAAATCTTTACAAATGTGATGAAACCTCTCACTCAGGTTGGGTCTGAATGTGGTATAAGTGCAGCCGCTGATTTACAGATGTCCAGTTCCTTTATGGGATCCCTATATTCTGTAACCTTTCATTCTGTACTTGCTATATTGTCAGTTAAAGCCTTTGATAATGGAATTGTAGATAGAATCTGAAAAGTTGTCTTCGTGCAGCTGAGCAGAAAATTATTCTCAGCATGGACATCACAAAGCTGTAAACACCACAGTAGTGATGCTGCCCTGGAGTGTAGGAGTAGCCTAATGGTTAGTACAGCGGGCTTCAATCCCAGCATCCTGAGTTCAAGTCCCACTCCGTTGCCTCACAAAACCCAAGATTGTGAGCCCTCTAGGGACAGAGATTGTACCTGCTTACAATGTGTGATTGTCCTTCACCTTGAGCTTGAAAGTTAATCAGACTATAAATGCCTGAATTAAATTAAAATTAAATATGACTCACACCAGTGATGTTGCTGCAAACCTCCTTCCTTCTATCAGCCAAGAGAGAAAGGCTTCCTCCAGGCCAAGGGTAGGGTGTGGTGGGAAAGATGTTCCTGACCCTAAAGAATGGAAACCCAAAATGTTGCTGGCTATTTCCCCCAGTCTGCTAGATCCAACTCATTGAAAACAGGAGCCGCTAATCTCTGGGAGTTGGTATATTTCTTCTGAGTCCTAGCTCGGCTTTCTAACAGTTTTTTCTGAATGAGGAGTAGAAGTTGCTTTTTTTACACGGTTTAATGGTTGGAACCCATTTTGGAAAAGGTAAAATAGAAATAAAAATTAACAGTCACAATCAAAGTGAACAAAACAGAATCAATATACATTTACAATAGAATTAACAATGAAATAAAACTCAGAAGCATCCAATACAAAATATTCAACAATAACATACTCAAATCACATAATATCAAACACAAACCACGACTGATTAGAGCTATCCAGAACTAGCCACACTTACATCATCAGAACCCAATAGCTACTCTCAAACTTCCATCACAAACACTAAAGTGAGCTCCCGTGTTAATGTGTGTTATTAGTAATCAAATCCCATTGTGGTAAATAGCATTTGTTAAGGCGCTGACCTTCAGTGGAAGACCATATCAAGCTCTTTCTCCATGGATACTTGCTAGAACAGGGATGGGCATCCACAGCTCCAAGGGCCACAACCCATTCAGGTTTTCAAGACTTCCACAATGAATATGCATGAGATTGATTTGCATGTACTGCTTCTGTTGTATGAAAATAGATATCATGAATATTCATTGTGGAAAACTTGACTGGGTTGTGGCCCTCAAGGACCATGGTTGCCCATCCCTGTGCTAGAAGATGGGCATCTCCTCTCTATGATAATGTGCTGTGGTTTAGACTCCACGTTGAAGTTACCTCCCAAGGACTTTCCTCAATGCGTTTTTCACCTCCTTGTTCCTCAGGCTGTAAATAAGGGGGTTCAGCATAGGGGTGATAGTCGTGTAGAGCACAGACAAGATTTTACCTTGATCCAAGGAGAACGTTGAGGTGGGTCTTAGGTACATGGAGAAGAGCGATAAATAATACACAGAGACCACAGTGAGGTGGGAGGAGCAGGTAGAGAAGGCTTTAAGCTTTCCCTCTGCAGAGCGGATCCTCAGGATGGCTGAGATGATGAAAATGTAAGATATAAGAGTGACTAGGAAGGCTGGCAATGATATCAAAGCAGCTTCAAAAAATAATGTGATTTCAGGGCCAGATGTATCAGTGCAGGAAATCTTTAACAGCGGCATGAGTTCACAGAAGAAATGATCAATTACTTTAGAGGCACAAAATGAAAGATGGGTGACAGATGCCGTGATTGTTCCAGAAGGCACAAAGCCGATGGTCCAGGAAGCAGCTGCCAGCAGGCCACAGACTCTGTGTCTCATGATCAGTGAATAGTGCAAGGGGTGGCAGACTGCGGCATAGCGGTCATAAGCCATAGCGGTGAGGAGAAAGATCTCCACGCAAGTGGAGCCCATGAAGAAATAGAGCTGCACAATGCACTCAGCAAAGGAAATGGTCTTCTCCCCTGACAGGAAGATGGCTAAGAGTTTTGGGATGATGGTGGAGCTACAGCAGATGTCTGTGAGTGACAGGTTGCCCAGAAAGAAGTACATGGGGGTGTGCAAGGAAGGATCAACGCAGATCAGTGTGATCATCAAAACATTCCCCAGAAGGATGATGAAGTAGATGAAGAGGAAGACCAGGAAGAGAGGGAACTGCAGTCTGGGGTTATCAGAAAGTCCCAGAATGATGAATTCTGTCATCTCTGTCATGTTCTCCACATCCACTGGGTCCATTGCTTTTGTTCTGGGAGTGTAAGAAATTAGAATTTCTAAGTAAAGGTGCAGATTCTTCTGTTTTAGCTTTTTTCTAACCTCAAGGTCCATCCACTGTGCTAAATGTATTGAACTTTACATACATTGCAATGTGTAGCCTGGTTTAGTGTTGTAATCCCAGAGTACTCAGGGTACTGCATGACAGCTACAGAGTTCAAAATTAATAAAATTCATAATCACTGACAGAAAGCCGCCCTCTGAAAACACAGCTGTGGAAATAGCCTTAATAGTCAAGTTCCCCCCCTGCTTGAGGAAGTGAGTTTTCTTCCTAAAACTGTTCAAACGCACCATCCACAGGAACTGAGATCTAAGAGGGGGTCTCTTTTCTTTCCAGGGACTGAGATGGATTCTTAAGAAATGGGACACCACATCTGCCCCTCTGGTGTCCCTTCAGACGCGTTCCCTCCCCGTCCCACCGGGTACATCACATCCCGTGGATCCTCTCCATCACAAATCACCAGATTTATTCAGTCACGATAAACAGATTTTATATTCCCTGTGAAAAATTATATATGTAGAAAAATGACAGCAAAATGCCTGTTCCTGGCTGGTGGGCCCAACCCCTGGGGAAGCTCCTGAATAAAACTCTAAGGGACCGATATTCAGCTCAATGCAGTCAACAGCTTTTAAGTGGCTTGTAGCCGCAGGCTGAACTAACCTCAGGACATGATGCACATCTCCTGCCTCTGAAAATCTGAGTGTGTGTGCTGACCGGACGTTAACCAGACATTGGCCCATATTCAGTCCGCTAACCAGCCAAGCAAGCACATAGGCTGACTCTCCCAAGCTCTGGCCTGGGACTACCCCGAACCCTGCCCGTTTGGAAATAGCCAGTTAGCAGAGATATTCAATGGGTTCAATGGAGTTGAATATCAGTGGCCGGCTAACTCAGCGGGGTTTAACCGAGCAGAAGCCTCGACCCCTAAATTATATCTGATCAGATCATAGACATTACAGCAGAGGCATAGCTAGGTGGCTTGCAGGAGAGCGACCGCTCCCCCAAACAGACTTCAGGCAGCATCGGCACCTATTTTTCACGTGATCTGTTGTGTTTCAAATACACGCCGGCAAAGTCGGCAGTCTGCTTTCCGCTCCCCCCACGCCCTCAACCTGGTTATGTTTCTGTATTACAGCCACAGGCTACTGGATCACTTGGTTTTTTTTCTTACCTGTGCAGCAGCGCCACCTCATCTCCTGCCTAACCCAGTGGAGGAAAGACCTCGGGTGTCTTAAATACTTTAAGAATGAGCTGTGGAGAGAAAACTGTGATCTTCTCATCTGGGAAATTAAGAAGACTCACAGACAATTAAAGGAAATGTTCTAAGTCTGTGTTCCTTGAAAAATTTACAAGTGATTGATCTGTGGGGAGAACACATTTTGGGCCCCTCGTGCTTCTCTGTTCCCAGCTGTGGTAGTGAATTATCACGCTGGTTATAGAAGGGTACAAGGAGTTTGATCTCAGCTTCACCTGCAGTGGTCACTGGTCAGCATTTGGGAGTGAAAGGTTCTTTCCCTGTCTGCCCCTCTCTCTCTCTCACACACACACACACAGTAGATGCTCGCAGCGCTGTACACTCGAACATGTAAGAGACGATCCCTGCGCAACAGAGCTTACTATCTCTGGGGATGTGCACAGTAACCCCTGGATACTATATATCGCTCTGAAATTTCCACACAGGAATCGAAGGACATTCCATAACAATTGCGCATAACCTAATTGGTTATCTAGCTAATCGGTGCTGATAAGTGAATGTTAAGAAGCAATTATCAGCACCAATTGGCAATTAGAATGTATGCGCACAACTTGCTAAGCGTATTCTGTAACGTGGTGTGTGCAAATTCTAATGGCTGCTGTGGAAAAGGGGCGTGGAATGGGTGGTTCGTGGATGTTCCGAAAATTTACAAGCAGGTTTATAGAATACACTCGCTGCACACCTTAACTTAGTTTTTCTTGGCACAAATAGACGCACCTAGAGTTAGGTGCTGGCATAGCCAATAGGCGTATTCTATAGACCAGGGGCGTAGCCAGACTTCGGTGGGAGAGGGGGCCAGAGCCCGAGGTGAGGGGGCACATTTTAGCCCCCCCCCCCCCCCACCACAACCACTTTTGACCCCCCCCCCCCCCAGCGCCCCTCCCCTTTTGACCCCCCTCCCCCCCCAGTCACAATTAGTTCTTTCTTATAGGACTGAGATGTTACAGTAGATTATAATAGAAGTGATGTCACAATGGTCTAAAACTTTGCACTCCTTATGCTACATTGAAGTGTCTGTGTCCTCAAAATTCCCTCTTACCCTGGGCCAGAATAGAAAAGTATTATTTTATCCAAAGAATAGGGATTTTACTGGTTCCAGAGAATGAGACCAGCCATTCCATGTGGTTTCTTAGGTCTCATCTTCCAGGGTTTTTATAGACCGAGATTCTTTCTGGATCATGAGGACCAGATCCTTCTACAACCAATGGGTAACCAATGGGTTGGTTGTATTTTCTTGCTGCGTTCCTTCAGTCAGCTACTACTACTTATCATTTCTATAGCGCTACAAGGCATACGCAGCGCTGTACACCATATACAAAACACAGTCCCTGCTCAAAGAGCTTACAATCTAGATAAGACAGGCAGACAGACAAACAGTTAAGGGTAAGGGAATAAAGAGGTGAGATAAAAGGACAGGACAGGTGAGCAGTGGTTAGGAGTCAAAAGCAGTGGTGAAGAGGTGGGCTTTAATAGCTGATACTAAGTTTCCCACAATAAGGACTAGAGAGAATGTTTTCTATATTTCTGCACGGATCCCTCCTAGAAATCAAAGGAATCAATATTCTGCCAGTAATTTAATGCCAGGTCATGTCCATGCTGCAGCATTGAATTTTCAGGTTTATGGAGCCGGCGAAAGCGTAGCCAGTTAAGGGGTCCTTTTACTAAAGCTTAGTATGCACTAAGGGGACCTTTTACAAAGGCGTGCTAACGTTTTTAGCATGCGCTAAATGCTAGACATGCCCGTATATTCCTATGTAATTTACTAGTATATTGGACAGTTATATTTGTCTTGCTAGGAACCATATATGTATACACCCTTCAAGCTCACTTGGTCCTAGATATACACTTATTTCTTATATATTTGTCTCCGCCACATTCTCCCACTTTTATAATTTGTTCAATTATTTCAATTTTTTTTCAATTTTTGCCTCAGTGGTGCTTATTAACCAATAATTATTTTGGGGGCAATTTATGTAGCACCAAATTCCTCATCGGCTTCTATGCAATCATTTTGATTATATTTTAAACACTTATCTTTATAGATATTCGGACTGGGGGCTCAAAACTGTCCGACATGAATGTTTCGCCTGCTAGGCTGTATCAAGGACTTTGCCTAGAAAATTAAACAAAAACCATCTCAATTCATTAAGCTTGAGTTGTACCTTTACGTCTCACACAAAATGACATTTTCTTATCGCTATCTATAAATCTTGTGTCTCGTATATTCCTATGAGCATCTCTAGCATTCAGAGTGCGCTAATCATTAGCAAGCGCTAAAAACGTTAGCACACCTTCGTAAAAGGACCCCTTAGTGTGATAGTCAACACTTAACGAGCTGCAGGGTGTCACACAGAGGACTGACTTTTACGTGGTCCTACTTATGCAGTTACTTTGGCCGGTTAAGTGCGTGAATATCAGTTCCTTATCAGCCACCTTTGAGTTAGGCGCTAACCGGACATTTTCAGCAGCAACTAAACAGTTAAATGACGATGAACGGTTAACCCAGATCAAGGAATTTAACGAGCCAGGAGCCTTTTCTGGCTGGTGAAATCACTTTAAATATCGACCCCTATGCAGTGCATTTTTTTCTAGCAAAAAAGGTGCCGGTACTCAAATGCTAAGCCACCCTTCAAGGGTGGGGTGACCACTGAGAGACCCCCCCACAATAGACAGGCCCCCCTGCAACCAGTCACAGAATCTATGACAAGGCAGAATTGGTGTGTAGAGCCTGAGCTCTGTCATTAAAATATGAGGACCATGAGTCAATTTTAGCAGACAATCGAAAAGGTGCCAGTACTCAGTACCCCCAAGTACCACCTCAAAAAAAACCCTGCCCCTATGTCTCTTTAGTACGATAACATGCTGTGATTTCTACATCCTATTAACTAGCCCCCGATGACTTTCCTCAGCGCATTTTTTACCTCCTTGTTTCTCAGACTGTAAATCAGGGGGTTCAGCATGGGGGTGACAGTTGTGTAAACCACCGACATGATTTTGCCCTGTCCCTGGGAGTATGTTGAGGTGGGTCTCAGGTAAATGGACAGCAGGGATAAGTAATACACAGAGATGACAGTGAGGTGGGAGGAGCAGGTGGAGAAGGCTTTACGCTTCCCTTCCTTCGAGCGGATCTTCAGGATGGCTGAGATGATGTAGGTGTAAGAAGTAAGAGTCACTAGGAAGGTGGGCACCGCTGTCAACATGGCATCAACAAACAGGATGATTTCAGGACCAGATATCTCAGTGCAGGAAAGTTTTAAGAGTGGAATGAGCTCACAGAAGAAATGATCGATCTCGTGAGAGTCACAAAATGAAAGGCGGCTGACGGAAACCGTAAACGCCACAGAATTCAGGAAACCAGTGATCCAGGAAATGGCCGCCAGCACAACGCTCAGTCTCTGATTCATCATAAGTGAATAGTGCAAGGGGTGGCAGATCGACACGTAACGGTCGTAAGCCATGGTCGTAAGGAGGAAAGCCTCGCTGCTGACCGATCCCATAAAGGAAAAGAGCTGCGTCATGCAACCAGCGAAGGAAATGGTCTTATTCCCTGAGAGGAAGATCTCCAGCAGTTTTGGGGTGATGATGGTAGTACAACAGATGTCTGTGAGTGACAGGTTGCTGAGGAAAAAGTACATGGGGGTGTGCAGGCGGGGGTCAACGCAGGTCACTGTGATGATCACAAGGTTCCCCAACACTGTGATCAAGTAGATAGCCAGGAAGACCAGGAAGAGCGGAAGCTGCAAAGCAGGATTATCGGAAAGTCCCAAAATAATGAATTCTCTCTGTGTCGTCATATTTTCCACATCCATTGGATCCATCTGTCTTCTCCTGGGGGGGGAGGGAGAGGTAAAAATAGTAAAGAGAAATGATAGGTATATTCAGTACAGTTCAACATCAAAAAACAGTTTGAAAAATACGTTATGTGTATGTCTCTCTTTGTTATTAGGAATTTTAATCAACAAATTCCTTCTTCTCTATTAATCAACAGGGAACCTCAAAGCTCCTAATAGGGGAGATACTAAAAGTATTTATCACGCCCCTACTAAAGTCAGTACTATCATAGGTCCCGGTGAAAGGAGAACAGGCAAAAAAAACTCACGTTTACGTGAGAAAAACGAGTGGTCTGAAACACTCACTGTTTCCTTCACTAATTAAACTAATAAACAAAGTGAGACCAAAATCGCATAATCAAAAAACCGGGAAACTACCCGGAAACGTATTCACGTTTAAACTTTTATAAACTAAGGATCCTCCCCGTTATCGCTCTAATTAAGAAAGCCTCAACCTTTCCCTGCCACCTAGAGCCTGCAGTCCAAAGTCATGCTATTGTTCAAAAAATGGAAATTGCAGAAAACTTTCACTTATCCTTGATATTAGGCTCCTGGCGAAGGTCTCTCTCAACTGTCCAACTGCAAATTTAACTCCAACTGGTCCGTGGACTTGTACAAGTCGGGCTATTCCTGGTACCATCGAGGAAACGATCCTGATATACTCAATACATTCGTGACTCCATCTCGTGTCTCCCTTCTCGTGTCTCCCTTCAATAAGTGTGCCTCATTTCGCCCAGTTATTGGCTGCTTCATGAAGGGCACTGTTAAAAGTCCATGACCGGACCGGTTTTTCAAGTCCCTTCCTGAGGCAGCCAATAACTGGGCGAAACGTATACACCGGAGCCCTTCCTAAATGGATTGTCCTGTTAGGAGCCTCTAGACTTTATATATATATATTCAGTGGTCCAATTTGAATGTCAGCCTCTATAAATGTGTTTATTTTTAGTTGTTCGGGGTTTAGGGGTTTCCCTCTCAGCATTACGTATGTAACATTCTCTATAGCTGAGGAGCAGTCAACACCGCTAAGACAGAGCAGCAGGTCTGAGGCAGATAGAAGGACTGTGAGGACAGGGGTTTCCTTTTCTTCATCTGGCAAACTCTGATTTTTCTTTTTATATTAGGATATTCAGCTTTAATGCAGGCTCATATTAATTCATCTAAAAAATGCAATACTCACGGTTCTCTTCGCAAACTCAACTGTGATAATAGTGTCAGTACTCAGTACCTCTGTTCACCTCTGGTTAGGGAGGAAGGCGTCCTTCCTAAAACCTTCAAACACATGATCGGAAGGTGGATAAGGGAGATCAGGAATCCAAATCAGGAGACGTTGAGTCGCTGACTCTGGGCTCTAAGCCCTTCAAACGTGCTCCATCCTACCCCTGGTGTGTGACATCTCTGCAGATCTTCTCCATCAGTCATGATAAAATGCGCTTTACATTCCAGTGAAAAATTACATTTGCAGAAAAATCTTTCTATTCCTGGCTGGGAAGGTCTCAACTCCAAGGAAGCTCCTGAATAAGTCTAAATTATTTCTGATGAGAAGGTGCAACTCATGAAGGCATTAAAGTCATGTTACAAAATGACTGGGTTTTCTTTCTACTGGTTCTGCCTCCTCTCCACCACCATGAAACAGGTGGGGGGGAGGGAGGGAGGGATCTCAGGGGCCTTAAATGTTTTAAAATGGGACATAGGGAGAGAACAGTGTTTTTTCCAACCTGGGGAATGAAAAAGTTACAATTTTTTTTCTGTTCTGTGTTTCCAGGAAAGTTTTACAAGTGATTGATCCATGGGGACAATAAATTTTTCGGTCTCTCATTCTGCTGCTGCTTTCCAGTTGCAGTAGGAGAATAATCTCTTTATTACAGAAGATTTGAGAAAATCTGATCTGTGCTTCAATTGCTCTGATCAATGGTCAGCAATCGGGAGGTGGTTGGGGGGTTATTATAACCATTTAAAAGTATCATACGTGAGCACAGAAGTTTGCAGAATTATCCACCTGAAGCACCGATTCACTCTGTTGTCACATCCTGTTGTAGGTTTGCTCTGTATTCTCAGATCTCCAAATCCTGGTTCTTTACAAACAGGTTTTCTGTCATCAAAATTAACTTTACAGATCGAAATAGTGAATGAATTACTTCACAGTTACAAGTAGCAGAGAACAGAAAGCAGCTACATGGAGGTGAATTTTCACAAGATGTCTCAAGTTTAGTTCATGAGATAACCAGAGGAATTTTCCCTTTTAACAAAATCCCTCCCCTCATCCTGCCCCAGCCAGAGAATAATTTAGCCTGGTGAAACGGAGTTCCAGCTGGATGTGTTCCTGGGGCAGGTTTTTCATCAGAGCAGCATTTTCGAACTTGAATCATCTCAAGTTCCACTAGTATTTTTAAAAAAAAGCATTTTCAGACATAAAGCTTCTTCCAAAATAGAAAAATCCAAAAAGTGTTTTCTTCTCAATACATCCAAATTGGTATGTTTGAAACCTATTCTGCAGACGTTTCTCTATGCCATTCATCTCAAGGAAGCATGTCGGGGCATTTCAGGGGCTGGCTTAGGCCGTTCCTAACACTTGGACATTTTATAGCCATAATGGAACAAAAATGTCTAGGGCAAAAATTCAATGTTTTGATCTAGACCTGTTTTCAGAACAAATATGGTACAAACTGGACTATAGGAGTAGCCTAGTGGTTAGTGTAGAGGACATTGATCCTGGGGAACTGGGTTTGAATCTCACTGCAGCTCCTTGCGACCTTGAGTAAGTCACTTAATCCTCCATTGCTCCAGGTACAAATAAGGACCTGTATATACTATGTAAACCGCTTCAATTGTGACCACAGAAAGGCAGTGTATCAAGTCCCATTAACAAGATTCCAGGCACAACGTCAAAGAGTAACAACATTCCAAGTAGAAGCCCAAAGAATAGCAAGATTCCGGAATCCCAAAGAGTAAGGAGTGGAGGAGTAGCCTAGTGGTTAGTGCAGTGGACTTTGATCCTGAGGAACTGGGTTCAATTCCCACTGCAGCTCCTTGTGACTCTGGGCAAGTCACTTAACCCTCCATTGCCCCAGGTACAAATAAGTACCTGTATATACGACGTAAACCATTTTGGGACTGTAACCACAGAAAGGCGGTATATCAAGTCCCAATCCCTTACTAAAAGGTGCCCAAAATGACCAACGGAGGGAATCAGGTATGACCCCCCTCCCTCCCTCCCCCAGTGGTCACTGACCCCTTTCCCACTCTCCCAAAGATGTGAAGAAAACTAGTACTCGCCAGCCTCATATGTTCTGCTCAGGTCCATTAGAGCAGCATGCAGGTCCCTGGAGTAGAGTAATGTAGTGCTGGGTGCAGTGCACTGCAGACAGGTAGACCCAGGCCCATACGTCCCCCTACCTATTACACTTGTCATAGAAATGTGAGACCTCTAAAAACTCATCAGAAACCCACTAAACCCACATATGGGTGCCCCCTATTGTAATGTGTCTACAGTTAGAGTAGTGGGTTTTTTTGGAGGGGGGGGGGCTCAGCAGACAAGATAAGGGAGCAAAGGTGAGATGTGTACCTGGGAGCATTTATATAAAGTCCACAGCAGTGGACCCCAGGATGCGCCATTGCTGTCCTGGGATGTCTGAGGGACCAGTCTGCGAAAATGTTGCCCCTCCCACATCCCAATGGCTTGATTTTCTGTTTTTCACTTGTATATTTTTTTAATGGTCTAAAAGATAAACACAGAGCAGAAAAACCTTACTACAAATGGTATTTTCAGAAAAAATAAAGATAGATGTTTTGCCTTTTTCGAAAATGGGTATATTTGCTATTCGGATTCTGGATGTTTTGATCGAAACGTCCAAAGTCAGAGTTAGACATCTTATCGAAAATGTCCCTCTATGTGCAGCATAAACATCCATTTTAGAAAAGTAAACGTCTACAATATCATCAGGTCAAAATGGACACAGAAATATATCTGTGTAGCATATAAACATTTATGTTCCGAGAATAGCAAAACAAGCATTTATGTGTCTGAACATAAACATTTATGTTTCTGAAATAACTAAGATAAATGTTCATTTTTCCTGAAGTTAACAGAGAGTCCAGAATCCCTTGCTTTTTCAGCGGGGACATCAAGCACTCGGAGATTAACAGAACAACCTCCCCTAATGTCTGTAGTGGAGCACTTTTCGGAAACTTAGATGTTCCCAATAGCAGCACAAATGGTCATTGGGCTGGAAGGGCTTCCCTACGGGCAAAGGCTGAAAACCTTAAGCAATCGATGCCTAGATTACCCCTTATTAGGAGAGCTTCTTTTCATTTTCGTCTCATGTGGAGGAGTAGCCTAAGGGTCACAGCAGTGGACCACCAACTAGGGACGCCTGTTTCAAATCCTGCTGCTGTTGCTCATTTTGATCATGGGACAAGTCACTAAACCTTCCATTGCCTCAAGTAAAAACTTAGGACCCCTTCGCGTACACTAAATGCTAAGAAGCCCAAAGGTATCAAATGGGCATCTTAGCATTTAACTCCATTAGCACACGTTAAGCGTTAGTAAGAGAGTCCCTTAAACTGTGAGCCCTCCAAGGACAGGGAAATACCTAGTATCCCCGAATATAATTCACCTTAAGCTACTGCTGAAAAAGGTGTGAGCGAAATCCAACTAATTAAAACTTAATAGACACTCGAGTGTTCCCAATACACAGGAAAAACCAAAAGGCCGGAATCTCCCCATCAGGAAAAAAAACTGAATTTAAAACAAAGATCCCTTCAGGCCCTCTCCCAAACACCCGGCCCCTTTCTCCATTCAGGGGCAGTATCAGCTGGCTCTTGGAACATCAATGCCACATTCCTAAATATTCCAAGATATTGCCTGACCTCTGTCAGCACTATGTGGACAGATAACCGTGTGGGGTGAGAGGCAGGATATCCAGGGGGATCAGGAGTTTAGGGTAGAAAAAGGGCTGGGAGGGTCTTTAGCTGCTTACATAAGTACATAAGTATTGCCATACTGGGAAAGACCAAAGGTCCATCAAGCCCAGCATCCTGTTTCCAACAGTGGCCAATCCAGATCACAAATACCCGGCAAGATTCCACAAATGTATAAAACATTTTATTCTGCTTATCCCAGAAATAGTGAATTTTCCCCTAGTCCATTTAATAACGATCTATGGACTTTTCCTTTAGGAAGCCATCCAAACCTTTTTTAAACTCCGCTAAGCTTAAGGGTTTTCTGTTTATTGAAAAAAATGCATGTATTTTTCAATTTAAAACATTTAATTTAATTGAAGTTAAACATTTTTTATTTTCAGAACAAAAGGAATCAAAGCAGGTAATGTGTTTCTAGATTTCCTATTTTGCTTTTATTAAAGGAATGTCCCTTTATACCGCTCAGCTACCTTCCGATAACTTTCCTCAGTGCGTTTTTCACATCCTTGTTCCTCAGGCTGTAAATCAGGGGGTTCAGCATGGGGGTGACCGTCGTGTAGACCACAGACAGAATTTTCCCCTGCTGCAGGGAATAAGTGGAGTTGGGCCTCAGGTACACACAGAAAATTGACAAATAGAACACAGAGATGACGGTGAGATGGGAGGAGCAGGTGGAGAAGGCTTTGCGCTTCCCCTCCGCAGAGCGGATCCTCAGGATGGCTGAGATGATGAAGGTGTAGGATGTAAGCGTCACCAGAGAGGCAGGCACTGAGGTTAATGCGGCTGCGATGAATAACACTGTTTCAGCGCTGGCTGTGTCAGTACAGGAAAGCTTTAGCAGCGGCATGAGTTCACAAAAGATATGATTAATCTCGTTAGAAGCACAGAATGACAGGCAGATGACGGAAACCATGATTGTCACAGAAGTTAGGAAGCCACCGGTCCAGGAAGCGGCTGCCAGTAAGACATAAACTTTCTGATTCATGATGAGCAGATAGTGCAGGGGGTGGCAGACGGCCACATAACGATCATAAGCCATGGCAGTGAGGAGGAAGCATTCGGTGCAAGCAAAACCCATGAAGAAAAACAGCTGCATAATGCACCCAGAGTAGGAAATGGTCTTATCCCCTGCAAGGAAAATCACCAGCAGTTTCGGCACGATGTTGGAGGTGCAGCAGATGTCTGTGAATGACAGGTGACTGAGAAAGAAGTACATGGGGGTGTGCAGACGGGGGTCGATGCAGGTCGCTATGACAATTGCCAGGTTCCCCAGCAGGGTAATCAGGTAGATAAGCAGGAAGATCAGAAACAGTGGAACCTGCAAATCTGGATTATCCGAAAGTCCCAGAATGATGAATTCTGTCACAGCTGTTATGTTTTCTACATCTCCAGGATCCTTCGTTCTCATTCTGAAGGTAATAATGCAAAACTAGACGTGGTATATGTTAAATACAGGTGTCACTGGAGTTGCTGCGATACGTGGCCAGCAGTGAAAGTCGCTGATCTGCATTTCATTAAACTCGTTGGCTGTTCACTGCATTGGGAAGAGATTGTCCATACTAAGGGTTAGATTACCAAAAGTCTCATCCTAGTCTGTGCTGCAGGGAAACGATCTGAAAATTGAGGCTAAATCCTGAAATAAATTAAAACCCAATCATGTGATTAGAGACGATGCCTTGAATGGGGACAATTTTCAAATAGGCTGATTTTATGGCTTATTTAGCTTATTATACCACCATGTCATGAATACACAACCATACAATTTACAATGCAGTACAGTCTCGATTATCTGGCCTTCAATGATCCAACCATCCAGCATATCCAACAGACCCACCTGGTGACGACATCGCGTTGCCGTTAAGAAGTGCGCAAGTTCTTTTCCTGTTTTCCGGCTTCACACGCTGCTGGTTAGAGGTCATAAACAATATTTTTAACACAGATACCCTATGCCTATTCTTCATGCATTAAGTTTGTTTTCAGAACATTTTTAAGGGATTATCTGACCAACGAGCTGGTCCCGTTTATGTCAAATAATCGAGACTGTACTAAAAATGATAAAGATAAATGGGAACTCCATTGCAAATTGAAGTTAAAAGGATATTAAAAACAAAAAGGCATAAAAAACCATTCCAGCAGATCGTCATGACACCCGCCAAAAGGTGCATTGGGAGTATCTTTAGTTTGGGAAATCGGGAGCCTGGACTCCCAAAGTTAAACTGGCTTCCCTAAATTTAGGAGCCTAAAGAGTGGGTGACTTTGGGGGAGATGTTTGGAGAAGGTAAGGGAAAGGAAAGGGATGGGATTTGATATATTGCCTTTCTCTGGTTACAATCAAAGCGGTTACAGGTACTTATTTTGTACCAGGGCAGCGGAGAGTTAAGTGACTTGCCCAGAGTCACAAGGACCTGCAATGGGAATTGAACCCCCCTGGGTCACCGGCTGCTCCACTGACCATTAGGCTCCCCATAATTGAGGTGCTTAGCATTGCTTTTCAGCACATAGAGGGGGGGTAAATTCATAACTAGGTCTCTCGTTTAAGGCAGCCGAAAAGCATCTCTTCAGCTGATTTGATAAAGAAATGTAGTTGCCTACTTTTATTTACAGAATTGTGGTATAAGTGGCCCAAAATACACCTTCATTTAAGCACAATCACTTACCTCTGTCCTAACGACTGCAACTATGTATTACAAGTATGCAGATAAGATAATATTTTATAATCAATGCACATACATGCGTGTTCTGCCCACACTGTCCCCAGACTCTGCCTCTGTGCTTACCACAATGAAAGTATGATCTTTGCTTGGAAACCCCACAAAGAGTCACATCCAGTGTCGAAGTAAAGGTGAACTCCTGGAGGTTTCATTTCTATCAAAGATGTAGTGTTTTTATTGATTGCGAACTTTCTATCGCTCTCTTGTGAGGAAATCATTTTTGAATTTAAGGAGCTTCACCCCCTCAGGTCATCCGGAGACATATGTGCTTTACAATTCATGCCCTTGTTTTGAATAGACTTTGATTACTGGAACTCTTGTCTTGCAGATGTTCCCTCAGTTAATTTGCATTGACTCCAACGTCTTCGGAAAACCCGCTGTTAAACTTTTATACAGTGCTAAAAGTTCTTGACCTTGTTACAGCTCTCCTGGAGGAACAGCTAAAATCCTGTTTCTGGCGCTTTTCGCACTCCAGTCGTTAACACCCCCCTCTGCCCTCCCCCTCCCCCCCCGGGTTTTCAGCACTATTTAAACGGTCAGGAACGTCTGCTGACAGGTTAAATAGCGTTTTAGCACCTAACCAGCAATATTCAGCATGAGATGACCAGTTATCTCCTGCTGAATGTCCAAAGTTACTAGTTACCACTAACCAACTATCGTATGACATAGCCGGTTAGGCGCATAACTAGCAGCTTATCTTTAACTGCTAAAAAGTTAACATTTAGCACTGAATACTGGCATAACTGGTGAACTTTTTAGTGGTTAAAAATGGATATTCAATGCCACTCAACAGAAACAGCACAGAATATCCAGGTTTAACACCGGCGGCACTGCCCACCGCTGGTTAAATATCGGGCCATATGAATCCAATTTATGTAGACTCTCTTCCCATTCCCTACACCCCTGTGCACGCCTTTAAATCTTCTCAATGTAACTTCCTCTCTGTTCATCCTTTTAGGGTGCTAGGGTTTGATTTCTCATGCCAGGCTGCCGTTCTTGGACAGATCCTTTGCTCTGAAATTCCTTACGTGAAGGGCACTCTTCCACTACTTTCAAAACCGGTCTTAAAAACTGGTTATTTGAATTCTCTTCCTCTGCTTGTTGATTAGTCCTTCTGGCCTTCGCTGTTACTGGACTGTGGGTTTCCTCTGCGCTGAAGCTACCTTTTAACACTGGGGCAAAATGACCAAATTTTGTAAATCAGCAATAATGGTCTTGCTCTAATTTTTCTACTAATGTTCAGCCATTAGTGCATCAGCCCTTAACTGCACCTTTTTTTCTAGGCAGTAAGGGGTCATGCATGAATGAGTTGCCACATGGCAATGCCCACTGAACACGCCCACTCTCCGCCCCCAAAAATGCCCCCAGCGTAAAATTATTTTTTGCCCATGGGTAGAGTTACCATATAGCTCCAGAAAGCAATAGAAGTAAAACCCGGACTGACTCAATCTGTCCTCCCTTTTTTGGAGCCGTATGGTAACCCTACGCATGGGGAAGCGTGTGTATGTGCCAAAACCACCGCAGGATGTCTCAGCATGACCTTCGGTAGGCGTTCTTAACCTGCGGTAAGCATGCATTAGAAAAATAACCCTTGAGTGACTTTGAACCACAAAACAAAGGATAAAGGACCCCATTATAAGCCCCAAGTAAAGAGAGGTTTAAACAGAAATCCAACTGTTTCATTTGAGGAGTCATCCTTCCTCCCCAGTATTGTCTCCTGTTTTCGTTTCTGTTATGTTCTGTTTTTGTTTGTTATGATCTGAGCTATGATGTGTTTATGTTTCCTACACCACCTTTTGCACTGCAAAGTAAATCAATTTATGTGCATAACCTCCCCTTTATATGCCCAAATGACCAAAATGCAGCTGTTTTCACACTAAAGAGGGAGACATCGTCTTCTGAAATGATCCCTGTAGGCACCTGACTTCATAGGTGAGGAATGATGGGCCTACAGCTCCGTGAGTGGTCTGTGGTCTCCAGGAGATTACGACTACTACTACTTATCATTTCTAAAGCGACACTAGACGTACGCAGCGCTGTACACTTGAACATGAAGCGACAGTCCCTGCTCGACAGAGCTTACAATCTAATTAGGACAGACAAACAAGAGATAAGGGAATATTAAAGTGAGGATGATAAAATAAGGGATCTGAACAAGTGTCACCCTTCAAATCTGTACCCACAGACTCGGATATTAATAGGAAAGACATCAGCTCTGTCACTTTTTAAAATGTTTTTATTTCTTAGATTATATAATGAATTCCAAGATAAATCTCATAACAGAAAAAGGCAGATCTATATATTAAAAGACATAGTTGTATAGTTAAATTATACAATTAAACCATACAGTTAAAGAAAAACACATGAAAATATTCCTAAGAAATCCGCCATTCCAGTCTTCGATGCTAAAGAGAGGACAAGGTAATGATACAAGGCAACTTGTTTTAACAGGGAAAAGAGAAGAATATATTCCATCATATATTAGTTCACGGAGTCGACATGGACAAGGCGAGAGAAGGACGAGTGACCGTAGCGGGTGATTTAGAATCCGAAAAGGATTTCAAGTGGTCTGGATCAAAAAAAGACATATTTAACAGAATTAAGCTTGACAACACGCTGCATCCGTCACCTTCTTTGGGAACCAGGACAAGCTGCTCAGGGAGGAATTTCCTGACTCCTGAAAAAGTTCATAACCCAGGTATTCATTTCCATTTCACACTGTTAATATCTAAGCTGGCTAGCAAGCGATTCCCATAAATCCTGCTGTATTTCTGAGATCATTCTTTTGTGTGTTCTTAGTCTAATGTGTCTTTGATATTTATATCTTGCGACTATCTAACACATGGCTTTGCCCATGGGAAGAAAGTGTCAGGGATTAGAGAATTATTTGTTTGCCCCAGTGACTCTCTCACACATTCTTGAGTGACAGAGCCGGGGATTAGAACTGAGGATGTGAGAGAATCATTAGAGCAAAGGTCACACACAGAGCATTAGTGACAGAGCCGGGGATTTGAACTGAAGGTTTGTGAGAGAGTCAGTGAATCAAAGGTCACACACTCAAGAAAGTTAGTGACAGAGCCGGGGATTTGAACTGAAGGTTTGTAAGAGAGTCAGTGAAGCAAAGGTCACACACTCAAGAGAGTCAGTGACAGAGCCGGGGATTTGAACTGAAGGTTATTTTATTTTTATTTGTTACATTTGTATCCCACATTTTCCCACCTATTTGCAAGCTCAATGTGGCTGAAGAGTCACTGAAGCAAAAGTCACACACAGAGAGTCAGTGACAGAGCCGGGGATTAGAACTGATGATGAGTAAGAGAATCACTGAAGCAAAGGTCACACACAGAAAGTCAGAGCCAGGGATTAGAACTGAGTCACAGGGAGATAAAGAAACTCCATGTTGATTCTTATTTCACACCAGAGAGTACACAATAACAGTGATGTGAGATATATTACGTGACGAGATTCATACTCACTTTTATTGGTCTCCAAAGAGGCTCAATCCTACCCCTTACACCCTCCTCCAAGTACAGCACATCCCTGCAGATCCTTCCTATAAGAGTTGGCTGATTCAGTCATGATAAATGCATTTTACATTCCCTGTGAAAAATATGTTTGTAGGAAAAAGGACACCAGGTATCCTGGCTATTCCTGGTTCACTGGTGGAAGTTTCGGAATAAAGCTCTTAGTTGTACCTGTTGAGAGAAACTCAGCTCGCCAGGAGTGCTGGGTTTTCTCCTTACCTGTGATGCAGTGTCGCCACCTCTCCTCCACTGTGGATCCAGCAGATGGTGTCTGGAGCCCCTTAAAATCTTGAAGAATTGGCCGTGTGGGAAATTAAAAAGGCTGCCACACCATTAGGGGAAAGGTTTGGCTCTGTGCTTGAGGTGCCTGAATGAGATTAATTGTGATTTGACTCTAGGGAGAACAAGGTTAGGGATTTCACTCTGCTCCGTTTCCAGATGTGATAGAGGAACCAGCAGTTCGTTAGAGGCAACTGATCCCTGATGTGTCTCCGCACTTTGAGAACTGTGGGTGGTTCCGGACTCCCCGTTTCCAAAAGGATAGAGCAGTACCAGAAAAGGGTAACAGAAATGATAAAGAGAGAAGGAACAGGTTAGGGCTCTTCAGCTTGCAAAAAAAAGAGGCTTGGGAAGGTTATAAAGTCATGAGAAAGGTCAATGGTTAAGTAGGAAAAACTTCTTTAAAAATATGTTTGTAGGAAAAGGACACCAGTTACCCATAGGGAACGTGTTGTTTAAACCCAAAATATGGAAGTCTAGATGAATGATTTTAAAAAGCTGCTCCCCCCACACTTTCCCCAATCCCATGTCCCCTTCTATGCCTGGCCACACCCCTCCCTCCTTTTCATGGACGCCATCAGCTTTGCTTAATTCGTAACCAGTGCCTGTTTTCTAGCAAAAAAGGTGCCGGTACTCAAATGCCAGGCCTGAGGCCACCCTTCAGGGGTGGGGTGATCACTGAGGGACCCACCCCACAATAGCCAGGCCCCCTGCAACCAGTCACAGAATCTATGAAAATGCAGAATTGGTGTGTAGAGCCTGAGCTCTTTTGCTATAACTTGGGGACTATGAGTCAATTTTAGCAGACAATGAAAAAGGTGCCAGTACTCAGTACCCCCAAGTACCCCCTCAAAAAAAGCCCTGCTCGTAACGTTCATTTTGTGCTTGTGTTTTATAGTCAGTAACAGATTGCAGCATTGTGAATTGCGTCACTTTACAGGTCCCCTTACAAAGGCATATGTGCCAAAACACGGCCTGGATTGGGATTTTTTTGGACAACTGCATCAGAGATTGTATAAAGAACATTTCCACTGTTTCTAAGGAATACGATGACTTTTTTCATCTTGGACTTTGTCTACGTATCTTCCACTTTTTTGGGTTTTTTTTGGTTTTGGACTCGCATCCCTCGTAAAGTTAAGCCTGTAAGTTCCCCACTGAACCCAGATCCCCCATCCCACCCCAGGCACTTACCAGAGTCTATCGGTGGTGGTTCAGAGGGGAGCAAAGTGATCCCCATTGTTTGTTCTGCACCTATGAGCTCTAGCAGTAGTTTCACATAACTACCACTAGAGGTCACAAGCACCATTTGAAAGCTAAGGACAGAGCAGGAGGTGTTAGGGGTGTGATTGGATTGAATTGATTTGGTGTTGGTTCGGAGTGGTGGCACTGTCAGCCTTTGCACCTTTCCCTTCAAGCTGTCTCAGCCAACATGAAATCTTTCAGATCTACATGCTTATTCCCCTTGTGCAATGAAGATACATCTGCATTTTCAGCCTGCCTTAAACTATGCCCTCTTCATGCCAAAATCACCTGGAATCTCCACTTGTAAATGTCAGCTTTCCAAAATCACCATTTGCACATGGAGATGCTTCTTTAAAAAAAAAACACACACACACACCTTCTTTTTGTCTCTGTTATTGCCCTTGTTTTACATCATTACATTACTATCATTCTCTCCCATTACTCTTAGCACCTGTCCAACCTTCTCTCTCCTGGTACAAAATAAGTATCTGTATATACTATGTAAACCGTTTTGAATGTAGTTGCAAAAAACTTAGAAAGTCAGTATATCAAGTCCCATTTCCCTTTCCCCCTTTCCATCACCGCCTGTCCCTCAGTTCTGTCTCCCTACCATATCAATATATCAATATTCTCTTCCCCTCTTTCCCCTGCACACCTCATCCATCCACACCATATTTTGTGGCCTCCCCCATGTTATCCACACAAGTCCTCTCTCATCTCAGCCCAAGCACTTTCTCTCCCTCCAGCCCATCTCCAGGTATGTCTTCAGTTATAGCCACCTCTCCCTTCCTACACAGGGAGGGGAGTTGCCCAGGGGCCATAACTGCCACTCATTCTCTGGAGCCCATGCAGGAAGCATCGTGGTAGATCTTGTTCTGTACTGTGAAATTAGGTACAAAAATACCACAGCACACTGTAATCAGTAAGCATGCAAGTTACTGATGAATTAAAATTGTAGCAGTAATCTACAGTGCATTGCTAAATGTCACATTTCTTGTCAGTGCCTGATCACTGATTGCCTCAGACACTGACAAGGAAGGGTGATATTAAAAAAAAACACACAAGCACGATACGGCATTTTGTATTCCCACAAACGCACTCAAAATACAGTGGGTCACTAAGAGGTTGGATATTACTCCACTCTTAGTTTAATGGAAATGATTCCTAACCAAAAAGATCAGATCACATCTTCAGTGGTGACTTCATAATGTCTCTTTATTTGAAAGAGTAAATGGAGCGAGGGAGTCCTGTGCCCGGCTGTTCCCTGTGTCATGATGAATGAGGTTTTTGCAACTACATTCAAAGCGGTTTACATATATCTAGGTACTTATTTTGTACCAGGGGCAATGGAGGGTTAAGTGACTTGCCCAGAGTCACAAGGAGCTGCAGTGGGAATACCCTCAGTACCGTAGAGGCATTCGCCAAGTCGGGTAAAGAAACAAATACAGGTGGTATTGTGGTTGAGTAAGGAACATATGTTTCAGTTAAAATGGGGATCAAGGAGAGGAAAGATTATGTAGTGTCCATTACAAGCTTTGGTTATGTTGTGTTGCAGAGTGCAGGCATTTATGTTGGGTCAGTGGGGTATGCCTTTTTGAACAGGTAGGTCTTTAATGATTTCCTGAAGTTTAGGTGGTCATAGGTTGTCTTCACAACTTTTGGCAGTGCATTCTAGAATTGTGTGCTTGTATAGGAGAAGCTGGACGCATAGGTTTTTCCCCTATGTAGCTTGCTGTGTTTTAAAACTGGGATCTGCTTTATGGGTTTTTTTTATACCACCCTTCAGTGGACAATATCAAAGTGAACTGTTACCATAAAGTCAAATTCCATCTAGAGAAACAAAGGGTCTCGCGCTCTGATACTGAAAGACTTGCAGCTCCAATCAGCACTGTAGGTTACTCCTGTTATCTTCAACACCACCAGAAAGAGAAAAGAGGGAAACAAAGTACCCAAAGCCAAACCAAAATGATCAAAAAAAGCATAATATAGCCTTTTCAACACCACTATCGAGATCCTAGCTTTCAACGTCGCATCTCTCAAATAATACGACATAGATCATTTTTCATTCATTCAAAGAAACAATTTGATAAAGAATCTATACCTGTGGTCCTCAGGGCACACCCAGCCAATCAGGTTTTCGGGATATCCACAAGAGATATATTTGCATATTGTATTAGACATGTGGAGGGCCCAGACTCAGTAAATGTCATTGAGAAATCAGCAAGTGATGTTATTCTATAACAGGCACTGAGCGATGAGTGCCCATTACGGAATAGCATTGTTTGACAATTTCAGCGCCCAAACTTGGGTGCCAGAACTTACGCCCTGTTGATGCAGGTGCAGTTCCCAACGCCCTACTTGGGTGCGCATCTCCAGTATTCTAGAACACTGCGCACAAACTTTAGGAAACCTTGATTGGCCCATGTGCCTCTCGTGGCCATGCCCACTTTTGAGTTGCACAACACGGGATTGGGGAGCACACCTAGAATAGCTCATAGGAAGATGTGCGCACCAATTAGCTCTCAATTACTGGCGTGTTGGCCAACAAAGTTGGATGTCTATCTTCGATCAGCATCCAGTTTTTGGCACCATATATAGAATCCAGGGGATAAAGACTTTTAGCTTTCTTATTCCATATAATTAGTCTTCCTTCTAGTTAATTGTCAGTTGTAAGGAATTTGTGTTGTTGTGATTTGATCATTTTAATTTGTGTATGTTGATTTTGGAACCACTTTGCTTGTAGGCGGTGTATTAATGCTAAAAATAAATAAATACGGGGATAATGCTGGGCAGACTTATACGGTCTGTGCCAGAGCCGGTGGTGGGAGGCGGGGCTGGTGGTTGGGAGGCAGGGATAGTGCTGGGCAGACTTATACGGTCTGTGCCAGAGCCGGTGATGGGAGGCGGGGCTGGTGGTTGGGAGGCAGGGATAGTGCTGGACTGACTTATACGGTCTGTGCCCAGAAAGGGACAGGTACAAATCAAGGTAAGGTATACACAAAAAGTGGCACATATGAGTTTATCTTGTTGGGCAGACTGGATGGACCGTGAAGGTCTTTTTCTGCCGTCATCTACTATGTTACTATGTTTGTAGCATCAGAGAAAGGGGTTACCAGACAGAAGGACAGATTTAATGCTACCCTTCCAGCCTGTTACTGAGAAACAGGGATTCCAGATTTCCAGGAATCTGACAGCATCTGAAACCTTGCAGCATTCCAAAAGCATCCCCTCTCCCATCTCACCCTGCCCCACTGCTCTCCTCCAATTGCCATTCCCCAATCTGTGAAGCAACCAAAAAAAAAAAAACTGTGCCCACCTTTTACCCTTTAATTCACTAAGGTAGAAATCGAAGGATAAATAAAAACAGAACATACAGCCTCGATGATAACACAATAAGCTCTGCTACAGATACTGATAATTAATGTATGACACAAAACAGGATAAGCAGGTGAAAGCAGACAATAAAAAATCAAACTGTTTGACTCTTTAATTAGAGCTTGAAGAGACCGTCATCTCCTAATGAGAAAGCTCCATTGTTTTTTAAGTCGTCACAACTTAATCGACCCCTGACGCAGGCGCTGTGCACCGAAACACGGCCCGTGACGGAAGAGAATTGATGTTCAAGTTGTACGATTAAAGAAATTGTGTCCCGATTTTGAAGGCTCCTGGTGCTTTTTGTCACTACTCATACTGGTATTTTGGACATTTATACAGGCGATTGGTGTGTAAAGGTTGGCACCAGTTTTAGAGAACGATCCCTTCTCTGACTCATAGGAATTTGACAGTGAACCTCAAGATAAAGGGGAAAAATTGCAGTAGTGGTGTTCATAAATGTATAAGCATCACCGTACTCGCAAGAGCAATGTCCCATTTGGGATGTAATTCACAGGAGTTATATCACTCCATGAATCCCTACTGCTCTGTCTGACAATGTGCTATGATTTCTACACTCTCTGCTCCCATCAGCTACCTCCCAAGCACTTTCTTCAATGCATTTTTTATGTCCTTGTTCCTCAGGCTGTAAATCATGGGGTTCAGCATGGGGGTGACAGTTGTGTAGACCACAGACATGATTTTTCCCTGTCCCTGGGAATATGTCGAGGTGGGTCTCAGGTACATGGAGAAGAGTGATAAATAGTACAGAGAGACAACAGTGAGGTGGGAGGAGCAGGTGGAGAAGGCTTTACGCTTCCCCTCCGCAGAGCGGATCCTCAGGATGGCCGAGATGATGTAGGTGTAAGATACAAGAGTCACCAGGAAGGCAGGAAATGACAACAAAACAGCTTCTAGGAATAATATAATTTCAGGGCCGGTCGTGTCGGTGCAGGAAAGCTTTAACAATGGAATGAGGTCACAGAAGATATGATCGATCTTGTTAGAGCCGCAGAAGGAAAGATGGACAACAGAAGCTGTGATCATAACAGCGCTCAAAATGCCAGTGATCCAGGAAGCGGCAGCCAGCAGGATGCAGACTCTGGGGTTCATGACCAGTGAATAGTGCAAAGGGTCACAGACTGCGGCGTAGCGGTCGTAAGCCATGGCGGTGAGGAGAAAGATCTCAACGCAGGTGGAGTCCATGAAGAAGTTCAGCTGCACAATGCAGGCAGCAAAGGAAATGGTTTTGTTCCCTGAGAGGAGGATCCCCAGCAGTTTGGGGGTGATGGTGGAGCTGCACCAGATGTCTGTGAGGGAGAGGTTGCTGAGGAAGAAATACATGGGGGTGTGCACGCGGGGGTCAGCACAGGTCAGTGTGATAATCAGAAGGTTCCCCAGCAGGGTGACCATGTAGATAAATAGAAACACCAGGAAGAGAGGAAGCTGCAGCTGGAGATTATCAGAAAGTCCAAGAATGATGAATTCTGTCACCGTTGTCATGTTTTCTATGTCCATTGGCTTCGTGGGTATTGTCCTAACAATAGAACAAAAAAAAATTAGAAAAGATACATGTGATAAGGGCAGATGTCACTGAAGTTCCTGCAATGTGTGGCCAGCAGTGAAAGTCGCTGGAGACCGCACCTACAAAAAGATGTAAACAAAATGGAGTCGGTCCAGAGGGCGGCTACAAAATTAGTAAGCGGTCTTGAACACACAAAATATAGGGACAGGCTTATGAACTTCAACATGTATACCCTGCAAGAGAGGATGGAGAGAGGAGACATGATAGAAACGTTTAAATATCTCAAGGGCATTTATGTACAGGAAGAGAGCCTTTTCCAAATGAAGGAGAGCTCTGGAATGAGGGGGCATATGACAAAGTTAAGAGGGAATAGGCTTAGGAGTAACCTAAGGAAGTATTATTTCACAGAAAGGGTGGTGGAGGCATGGAATGGCCTCCTGGTGGAGGTGGTGGAGTCAAGGACTGTTCCAGAATTTAAAAAGGCAAGGGATAAGCATGTGGGATCGCTTAGGAACAGGAAGAATTAGGGGTTACAGAGGATGGGCAGACTGGATGGGTCATATGGCCTTTATCTGCCGTCATGTTTCTATGTAACCTCAACATGTATACACTGGAAGAGAGGAGAGGAGGGACAGAGGAGACACGATAGAAACGTTTAAATATCTCAAGGGCATTTATGTACAGGAAGAGAGCCTTTTTCAAATGAATGAGGGGGCATATGACAAAGGTAAGAGGGAATAGGCTTAGGAGTAACCTAAGGAAGTATTATTTTACAGAAAGGATGGTGGAGGAGTGGAATGGCCTCCCGGTGGAGGTGGTGGAATCGAGGACTGTTCCAGAATTTAAAAAGGCATGGGATAAGCATGTGGGATCACTTAGGAACAGGAAGAATTAGGGGTTAAAGAGGATGGGCAGACTGGATGGGCCATATGGCCTTTACCTGCCGTCATGTTTCTATGTTTCTATCTGCAGTTCATCGAGCGTCACACTCAGCTCATTAGCAGGACATTCATCGTCCGCTCATTGTGGTGGGGAGAGATTGTGCTGAGAAAGTATTCTTATACTAAAGGTCTCATCCTATTCTGTGCCTAGGGGACAAAGCTTTGAAAACACAGATATGAAAAGTTAAAAGAAAACCAAGTCTTTGTGCAGAGAGGAATGCCTTTTGTATGTGCTATGAATGATTTAAGGTGCACGTGCCGCTCTCAGGGACAGGCAAATGGATAGGGAGCAAGAGAAACGGCTATGAGTGGGAGGTATTCATCCACTGAATGTTATTTGCGTAATATTAAAGTGGCTAATCAAATCATGTGAACCTGAAGGTTCCACTGAAGCTTCCCGTGCTGCAGTATAATGCTGAGGAAAGGACCTCAGAAAGCCAGAAACCTACATTATTTTAGAAAAGGAAAACATCTGTACCCAGCTCATCTGATGCGATTATTTAGCTGATTTAATTGTTTGCTAGACTAACACACTGTCCCCTTTATACATTTTTATAATTAAATAAGGATATTTGGGTCAGATTCATTTTGATGTCTCTTCAAGCAGGCTCCATCCGACCCCTGACTCCCATACATCACACCCCTGTGAGTCCTCTGCATTTTAGCTTAGCAAAAAAAGTGTCTGTATTTAAATGCCAGGCTGTCCTTCAGGGGTGGGGTGAGCCACCCCACAATAACCAGGCACCCCGCCTTCAGCCACAGAACCTATGAAAAGGCAGAACCTGGATGAACATTTTATGAATCTTTCCTCTAATTTTAATGGAGTTCTTTTTCTTATAATGATTTGAATTGTACACGATTAATACTTGAGAACCGTGGGTCACTTTTATCAGTTCACCCCAAGTACTACTACTTAACATTTCTAAAGCGCTACTAGGGTTACGCAGCGCTGTACAATTTAACATAAAGGACAGTCCCTGCTCAAAGAGCTTACAATCTAAAGGACAAGTGAACAGTCAGACCGATAGTGGCAGTCAAATTGGGGCAGTCTGGATTTCCTGAAAGGTAAGAGTTAGGTGCCGAAAGCAGCATTGAAGAGGTGGGCTTTAAGCAAGGACTTGAAGATGGGCAGGGAGGGAGCTTGGCGTAAGGGCTCAGGAAGGTTGTTCCAAGCATAGGGTGAGGCGAGGCAGAATGAGCAGAGCCTGGACTTGGCGGTGGTGGAGAAGGGTACAGAGAGGAGGGATTTGTCCTGTGAACGGAGGTTTCGGGTGGGAACGTAAGGGGAGATGAGGGTAGAAAGGTAGTGAGGAGCCGCAGACTGGGTGCATTTGTAGGTAAGGAGTAGAAGCTTGAACTGAATGCGGTATCTGATCGGAAGCCAGTGAAGTGACCTGAGGAGAGGGGTGATATGAGTTTATCGGTTCTGGCGGAATATAAGTACCCTCTGAAACAAGCTCTGCATAAATGCATTCTGTATTCCCTAACAAATAATATGTTTGTACTATAAAGGGCAACAGGGCGAAATATTTCGACTGCTCCTGGCTAGGAGAGTTTGACCTCTGCCAAAGCTTCTGAGTGGAGCTTTAATGCAGCTGACTGATGGGTTTAGGGTTAACTGTTTCAGGATCCTGGGGTTCCTCTCACCTGTCTGGCAGCACCACCTTCTCTCTTTCACTGTGGATGTGGGAGGAGGGGGCATCTCGCATGTCTTAAATACTTTTAGGATGGGGTGTGGAGAGAAAACGGTGCACTGTTTATCTGGGAAATCAAAAAGTCTCGGCTGGCAATTAAAGATGATTTTTCGCTCTGTGCCTGAGTTCCCTGGAAAGTATGGAAATGATTGATCTGCGGGGAAAATAAGTTTTGGGACTCTGATTCGGTCTTTGCTCCAGTTGTGGTAGGGGAATACTCTGTTTACTAGAGCAGCTTTGGGAAAATCTGATCTGTGCTTCATTCGCATTGATCCCTGGTCAGTGTTTGGGGGGGGGGGGGGGGTTATGAATTCATTTTACTTTATCTTTCACTTACCTACCATTCCACTCCTAAGCCCAGCATTTCTGAGCTGTCTTTTTCACATCTCCACTCCCTCCCTCCCTTCACTTCCAGCTGCTGTAGGCCATCACACTCCCTTCTCTGGTCTGTAGCACATTCCTCATGAACCTTGTCTGTTACCATCAAGCTTCCTACTAGAATCTCAGCTCTCTGGGGAAGGGTCCCCTGGCATGTTTTTGATCTATTTGTAAATCTTGTACAGTTTATCAATTGTATTCTTCTGACCTGCACCGTAAAGGCAGAATTGAATCCTTCTGACAAATGGGATAAAATGCAATATTATGTCGGGGAGGGGGGGGGGGCAAGGTCTCATGGTGCAATCAGTAGGTTGCTTGTCTACTGCACTCATGACCTGATTTCAAATCCCTCCATAGGAACAATTAATATATCAATTTTTGTATATTATAATGTGAATTTATTCTGTTTTTTTGTAATTTGAGTTTTATTTTATTCAGATTGTTATTGTGTATGTTTTTATTGTAAGCCGCTTAGTTGTAGACAGAATATACATTTTTTTAAATAAATTAATCATGTGGTGAACAGTTTTCTTTCGTTTACATTTCACAGTTACTTCTCCTTTTAATTTGTGCTCTGCAAGCAGCAGTGGTATATCAGTGACTTCCTCAATGCTTTCTTGGTGAATTCTTCTGAAGCAGCTATTGGGAACATAGAAAGTGAGTGAGAACGGGGGAAAGTGCTTGAAGCTGAAGGGAGAGTCACGACGTGAGAGAGATGTCAGGAGAAATCGTGTACAGCGATCTGAAATTTTCACCACCCTCAGAAGGCCACAGGTCCCCGCAGCAAGAAAGTTCTGGTAAGAGCCAAGAAGGAGGAAAGAAATTATCACAAATAGCCTGGACGTGCCTTCTCTTTGGACAGAATCTCCACCCAGGAGATTCAAGGAAGGGGCATCTATATGTATCAGGGGATTCACTGCAACAGATGGATTAATATCAGTCACAAAAATATCACATTAGGTTCTTGTGGCATGCATCGTGCATTTATTTTGTTGTATAAGACGCAGAGGGGTGTAACCTGCATGGAGCGACAATCCCAAAAGGCACAGAGGAGGTGACCTGCACATTATGCATATAGCCCACCTTGCCAGGGTAGGTGCCACCTGTTTTCTCTTGAGCACACACACATTTTTAACTGATAGGAGTTTTGTGATGTGGAAATGTAAGTTTGGTTGACAGGTGAGAAGGACAACTGTCCATGAGCCTCATGTGAAGCTACAGGCCAGAACTGTAAGTACAATATCAAAAAAATCAGTAAAGGAAACATGTATTTTTAGATGTGAGATCATTGCAAATGTATTTCTCTTACATTGCAAGTGTCAATCCCCACAAGCAGAGTGAATAATCAGTGAGTAATATGTAATCAGAACAGAGGCCTTAATATAATCTTCATGCATTTTTTATTAGTGGAGGAAAAGAGGCTCTGAAGTTACTGCAAGTTATCAACCTGACTGCCATGAGTGCCTTCAACTTCAATCACAGGTCAAAAACCTGCCTTTTCTTTATTTATCAAACATACGTGTTGTGCAAAAATAAATTCTTATCTCAAAATCTCAATGGAGGCCCTGCTGTTTCACCAGCAGCTGCTTCAGAGTTTCTTCACAAGATGCTATCAACTCTCACACTTCTGTCCCAGCAAGGCTTCCATTGGGTTTTTTAGATAAGTTCTAAGAACTGATTTTGCACAATATGGGAGGTTTATGACCTGTGAGGGAAGTTGAAGCATTAATGGCAGTCAGCTCTGTATATTAAAGGCTCTGGAGTACTGACCTAAAGATTTATTACTCACTGATTTTTCACTCTGCTAGTGGGGATAGATGTTTGTCAGATTTTGAACAAAAGTGTTTCTCTACCACTGACTGATTTACCATGAGGAAGTCTTTAATTGATCCACATTATAATATTTTACAGATCTTTTCTATTGCACTTACATCAGTACTGAATAATTTTTTAAAAATTAATAATCGTTGCCTGCAAACATCCAACCCAAGCAGTTACTTAACTCCTTGGTCGGTTTTGCAAGTAAACATTAAAATTGAAGGAGGAATTGGTCAGTCTCACTTCTGCCGGAAAGCTATTTTAATTCATTTTTAACTTGTGTTTTGCAACGTGAGCTGTGAGATGCAATATTAAGAGCAGAGTGGAGAGGGGAGGATATGAGGAGCATTAGCAGATCTAAATTAAACAGATGGATTGACAGTTTAGCAGCTGAATATCTGCATCCTATGCCCGTATGTTTTATGCAGCGGGACCTTTGCAGTGGAATCGACTCCCTTTAGAAACTCAGAGATGGATTGTATCTGCTTTAAGGAAAAGCTGAGGGACTTTGATCTTAGTCAGGTGTATGGAATAGGGATACCAGAGGTTACCTCCAGGAAATGTTTGGGGTAGATTTTTAGCATGTGTTGTTTTACGGTGTTTTACGAATTGGGGACCCTGTTTGCTAAGACGTCTTCAATTTTTTACGCGCCTACAATTAATGTGCGCCTATAGGGATATTGTAGGTGCGTACACGGTTAACACGGAAATTGTTCTTCACTCAACGCGTAGTTAAACTCTGGAATTTGCTGCTGGAAAAGGTGGTTAAGGTGGTTAACTTATTAAGCGGACTTCAAAAAAGGGTTGGACGGCTTCCTGGAGGAAAAAGTCATAGAATGTTATTGAATGGATGAGGGAATAATACAGTATTTCTAGGATGGGTGGGACAAATTACTTGTTCTTTTAGCCGCTGTCGGTGACAGGGTGCTGGGCTCAATGGACCCTTGGTCTGTCCCAGCATGGTGATGCTTATGTACTTACTTCTTCCATTAAAGGCCTGGGAAAAGAGTCAGACTTTCACCTGGTTTCTGAAGTCTTGTGTTGAGCAAAGCCCTGTCTGGCATTCCAGAGTGTGTGTTACTATATTTTTATATTAGTTTTCTTTTAGCAGGTCTATATATTTTTGCTTTTTATTATTGTTCTTCAGATGTAAAGTAAAGACCCTGTTCAATCACAAAAGCTCACACCCAAAGTGCAGATGTCTTAAGCACCAGAGGTCACCCCTGGACCTCTGATCCCTCCCAGAAGCAGTGCAGAGCTAGGGAAGGAAGTGGACTTGGGTGAGATTAAGTAACAAGGCTTCAGTCTTAGGTAGGTGCAGTTCCAAGTGAGAAACCCTCTGTGATTTCACACAGTCCCCCCCCCCCCCCCCCCCCCCAACAGGATTTCACACCTAGACTCACACTTCACACTCATTGCATGTGTGTACATAGAGTGAAGGCAGAGCCAGGCTGCAAAACCGAATCCACAGTATATCCCAGCCTGAAGCAGAGGTGTCGCTGTCCTTTCACAGGATCACACTTCAGGAGGTTTCCCTTCTTCCATAAAGACTTTAAAACTAAGTAGCTGCACCCAAGAAGAGAGAGAAAGACAGAGAACATTACATTATGTAGAACAGAGGCATTCAAATACTCCAGGTGTATCAATCAGACATGTAGAAATAGAACTGAGATAGCCAAGTGGTCAGTTTTGGTCAGATTTTAGAAAAAGGTCATCTGACACAGAACTTTTTTGTTTAAATACCTGCAGCAGTGCTCATGTATTTGCTGGTACATCAGTGGGAGCCACCATTTTACAAAAACACCCGTTCAAAAAAATGAATAGGACAGACCTGGCAACTTCTATGTAGCGGTGTCGGCACTTCCACTTGGAACTAGTAATTTTTCAACTTTAACAGCCCTCTTTTACAACCCTCCATGACTAAATGTCACAAAGGTAGTAATGAGGCCACAATTTTATCTTGGTTTCATTTTGAAGGTGATCAGTAGAAATAAAACAAAATAAAACATGGAAAAGAAAATAAGATGATACCTTTTTTATTGAACATAACTTAATACATTTCTTGATTAGCTTTCGAAGGTTGCCCTTCGTCAGATCGGAAATAAGCAAATGTGCTAGCTGACAGTGTATATAAGTGAAAACATTCAAGCATTACTATGACAGTCTGACAGGGTGGGAGGATGGGGGTGGGTAGGAGGTATGCATGGGGACATCAAAGCATTTGGTCAGCATTTTACAAGACCAGGACACTGTACCAGTGACTTTAAAACCGTACAAGAACGTAAGACCTTTGAAATCAGAATTTTAACATCCAACAGAAAGGACTTAACAAGGATCTGGGGTTCCTAGCCCATTATAAACCATAAAGCTGTATGTCTCTGTTGATCACCCCACCCCTCACCTATCCACACCCATCCTGTTAGAATATCAATGATATGCTTTGATGTCCCATGCATACCTCCTACCCACCCCCATCCTCCCACCCTGTTAGATTCCCACAACTGCTACTCCTCCAGCCCCCCCCCAAAAAAAAATTACCTTCCTGTTCTGGAGGTGCAGAGAAGGGCGACAAAGGTGATAAAAGGGATGGGATGACTACCCTATGAGGAGAGGTTAAGACGGCTAGGACTCTTTAGCCTGAATTAAAAGATGTTTTCTACCTTTGCTGTCTGAGCATTTAGTTTTTCTATTCGCTTTGGTCCCAGTGTCTTCTGTTTTATGCAGTGTCTTCTTTCCATTTGATATTTTTTCTCTCACCATGTCCACCATCCTTGTGTCCTTATGTGTCCTGTCTACCATCTGTAGCCCTGTCCCTATCCTTTCTCCAGTTTCAACATCTGCCCTCAAAGTGTTCCAATCCAGCCCTTAAATTCAGCAATTTCCCCTCCATCCATATAAAGCTTTTCTCTTCACTCCCCTCCATCCATGTGCATCTACTTCCTCTGTCTTCCCTCCCCTCCATCCATAACCAGCATTTCTCCTCTCTCCCTTCCACTCCATCCATGTGCATCTCCTTCCTTTCCTCCATCCTTGTCCAACATTTCTCCTCTATTCCCTGCCATCCACTCCATCCATGTCCAGCATGGGTGTAGGGGATCATCAGAGAAGCAAGGTAAGCCCAGGACATCACAAGGTATCTAAAAGATGGAACAGGGTCAATAATAAGACAAAGGACACAGCCAGATCGGAGAGAGGGGGTGGAGGGGGAGAGGAGGAAATTGGGCATGTGATGAGCTGCCTATCCTTGATATCAGGATCCTGTGGCTTTGCAGGAGGGCGGTATCCCCATCTCCTCGATATGGGGGAGATATCGGTCGGCATAAAGAAAAACCCCAAAAAAGAAATAAAAGAGCACCAGCCACATAGAAACCTCATCAGGAAATTAATAACCAATGACAGAATCCACAACAGAACAGAACTTACAGTGGGCACATTGCTCTTCCCATCATCGCTCACCCCAAGGAGCGCGCATAAGTAGCTTGTCTTTCTCCTTGTGTGTTCTCCTTCAGCGTGGACACCGCTGAGGGCAGTATCTAAATAGTAACTTGAACCTGGCACAGCCCAGGTCATGTGACCCATGTGTTGGAAGATGTCAGTGGGACAGTGGTCCTGAAGAAACAACGGCCCAAAAACCACACAGTAGTCTAACACAGGTAGGAAACTTAGTATAGCAGCAAGACGCCACGGACATTAATTTAAGCAGAAGATCCCCGTCTGAATCTAATTTTCTAGCTGGTTCTCTCACATCTGCATTTCAGTACTTTGTGTCCTGCAGCTTGTGTAATAAATTCAAGCCTTTCTCCCTTCCTTTTTCCCTATCATCTTAGATTCTCTGTACCAGGACCCTTGGAGGAAGGCAAGTGTGTGGCAGTGAATGGCCAACACTTTGATTCTGACCTCTGCAGAAGACCCTATCAATGGATTTGCCAGGAGGAAGCTGAGGTGTAAAGTGCTCCAGTGCTGCTTGTGACCTCTGACTGGAAGCAAGTCAAACACAGCGAGGGCGACAAAAAGACTAAACAGCAGACAATGTTCAATATATGGAAGCTTTATTAAAACATCCAGGACTCAACACTATGCCACAGAGATATTGAAATGTCTCTATCATATCTCTTCTCTCTCCTCTTATAGGAGATATTAAGTGCTTCCTCGTTAGCCACGTGTAATGGAAGATGTAAAGGATTGCTTTTCAATCTTCTGCCTTTCTTTTCCTGGTCTAAGAACTCTTAGCATTGCTTAGATGTAGAGACCAGTGATGTTATGATTGTTTATATAGCTAATCATTGTATATATCTTAATCACTGTAGAATTTCGCAACTCTAATAAAGGTCTCATTTACCTAATACGAATCCAAAAGAATCCACAGTAATTATTGAATAGCCTATGGCAGTGAGACTGGCTGTAAATCCCTAGCAGTACACCACGAGAGACACCATGTGTTAATCTGAATGTTAACATACAACCTGCAATAAAAAATAATGGTAACATTCCCACCAAGTGCCGCTTTAAATTTGCAGCTACTGCTTGGTACAATCCTACGTTAAGTCAAGATAACTGCAAATTTTACCACAGTTTAGTAGAAGGTGTTCTGTCTTTTGACAGCCCCTTGCCTAAGTTACATTAACTGTGGATCCAGATTTGTTGAGAAGTCCTTGCTTGCAGTTCCTGGGTTTGGAGAATAATAATCTGCTGTGGGTTTAGCAGAGTTACAGACTGCAAGCTCTGACAATCCCAAAGGGCCTCATTGGTTCACATTCACACAACCAATCTTTAGTTTTGTCCGAAATCAGGCGAAAATGTTTCAGCTGCATTTTCAGCCGAAAGTATTTAGAGTTTCAGGTTTGGCCAAAACTGAAAAAAGCTGGCTGCCCTCTAGTTGTCCCCAATGAAGTTTCAGGAAGGGGTGGGGGGAATCCTCTCTAAGATCAGCAGCAATGTTTGGAAACAGATTTAGTAAAACTGTTTTCCCATTCTGTCTGTATAGGTAAAGAAAGTCAACACCCCACTGATAGATGAAGGAATATCACCGTGGCCTGGGTTCCCACCAATCTCTCATCTCGTTTTTCTCCCCAGTCTTCACCCAATCTCTCCAGCTCTCTCACATATCCCCCAGCCTTTACCCAGTGTCTCTCATACTCCTCTCCCAGTCCCTCTCTCTAAACGAACCCTTCCTCCCCCATGTAGTTTCTTTCGTTCTCTCTCATGTCCAGTCTCACGCTTGAGCTGCACGGTGGGTGCAGGAAGTTAGCGGTCTTGTGGTTTCAAATCTCATGAGAATTGAAACTGCGAAACCAGCCTGAACTTCCTGACCTGTATGTGGGCCCTTCGGCTTTTCAATCACTTAAAATCTATTAAGTAGGAAAATACACATTTTGTGAGCTCTTCAGTCTAAAGATCAGCTCAATACATCCTCGGAAAATCTAACAGTAAAATCTCACAGCCCTTGACATTTCTTACTTTTCTCTACTGCATACTAATATCTTCAGTACAAGGGTTTTAGCTCCGAACCAGTGGCGTAGCCAGACAGCCAATTTTGGGTGGGCCTGAGCCCAAAGTGAGTGGGCACAAAATTTTCTCTGCTCCGCCCTACCTAATCTTTAGGTACTGAGTAATGCACTAGTCCCATCTAGTATTTTGCAGTAATTTGCAAAAATACGAACTTGGAGGCTTTATATATATATATAAATTCTGATGTCACCTGAATATATATATATATATATATATTCAGGTGACATCAGAATTTATATATTTCCGGGGCATAACCAATGAATATCTTTGGGAGTTTTTTTTACAAATATCTAAATTGGGGACCAGATAATGTTGAGGATCATCCTGTTGGTAGGCAACGTACTACGGAGTCTCAACATGTAGCTACAAATCATCATGCCAAGTACCCACATTTAAAACTTGTTTATCTCAGTCACAATAAAAGGCAAATTCAGGACAAAGGCAATTTCCATGCGCTCCAAATTCAGAAATAATGGAATGGCAGTACCTAAATGAAAAGCAGTCTGATTCTGAACGGGTAATTTTAGCAAAAGCATCTCGAATAACATCAGAGGGGACCAAATAAGTAGGTATGTGAACTTGCATAAAATTACTGACACTGGTATCCAATTCCCTAAATAAATCCTGAATAAGGTCTTTCACAGGTTGTATAAAGGTATGGTCTTCATTCAGGGCACCTTTAACTATAAACAAATCTGCAGTATTGACGTCAATTTTGAGTGTGTGCAAGTTAACAAGGGTAACGGTATCTGCAATGGCTTTATCTTTGGGCAATAAGATGGTTCTGTTGGGAAAGTAATTTTGTCTCAATATTTTTCAAGTCCGCTTCAAAAGCTTTTATAGTAGCCTGCTGCCGTTGGACAGAGACTGCAGCGTGCGCCTGCTCCGAGTTCGCTAAACTTCGCTCTTTGCTGCAGCTCCCTCTGCTCTGGAACAGGTTACTTCCTGTTCCGGGGCAAAGGGAGCTGCAACGAACGAAGTTTAGCGAACTCGGAGCAGGTGCACGCTGCCGGAGGGGGGGAGGTTTCATTTAGCGGGGGGGGGGGGGGGCTCCACCCCGGGTGCCATCCAGGCCAGGAACGCCACTGCATACTGCATATAGTTGAAAACCCAGGTTTGACTAGAAGGGGACTTAGACATACTCATATTAAAGTGTCTCAAAAAAACGTGCATGGGGTCAAGGGAACAACAACTTTCTGAGGGCCAGATGCACTAAACAATCATTAGAGCCCTTCCCTTACCGATTCCCTTAGCGAATCGGTAAGGAACGGGCATGCATTAAGGAAAGGGAATGCAAATGAGCTGCTCGTTGTAGCTCACTTGCATTCTCTATTCCATCGTTAAACAGTCGGCCAATCGGCCGGTCGAGCATGCGCAGAGCAGCCAAGCGTTATGCTGGCTGCTCTGCGCATGCCACTTATGCCTCTCTGTGCCGCCCGAAGATGCTGCGCTGCACACCCCCTCCGATGCGGCTCGATCCAGAGGACAGTGCAGTTGAGGACGTCCATCCCCCCCAAAACGTCCATTTTTGCCGTCATTCCCCCCTGCAATAATAAAAACGTCTTTTTTGGCAGTGCTTCACTTAGCTGAGAGACCAGGAAGTCTCTGAGCCAATCACAGCGCGTTTAGCTCAGCTGAACGCGTTGTGATTGGCTCAGAGACTTCCAGGTCTCCACTGAGTGAAGCACTGCCAAAAAAGACGTTTTTATTATTGCAAGGGGGGAATGACGGCCAAAATTGATGTTTTTTTTAAAGCGGAGCGCTATTTTTTTTTTTGTTACTTTTGTTGCAGTTTTTCAATCCTGCGCAGCCCCAACGAGAGGTACAGACCTCTCGTTAGATTTTCCAGTGTTAAGGCAATCGGAAAAGGTTAGTGCATCCCATTATAGTAGGGTTTGTACACAATTTGCTCATCTGCATTCCGTTTTCGTTAGCTGCTACCGTTGTCGGAAAAAAAGTCTTTAGTGCATGCCAGGGTTTACTACTTGCTCGTTAATGGCTTGTTAAAGGTTCGTTAAGTTTAGTGCATCTGGCCCTGAGTAACAATCTGAGATTGGGTGAAGCCAGGGGTATCTTGTAGGCCGACTCCAGACATGGGACCAGATTCAATCAGCTTGGCCAGGGATCCCATCAGCAAAGAGATCAGGACACAGTCATCAACGTTCTTTTCTGCATCTAAAAAGGAAACAGACTATGGTGTTGTGGGGTTAGTACAGTCCATATCAGCAATGCACACATCTGGTGCAAAATGACTGGGATGACACAGTCTCAACTGATTGATGTGGATCCATTTAAGGACATCTTCACCTTGAGAATTTTTCTTGAGGCGAATTTGGTAAGCCACAGGTGAAGCTTTTTCTACTATAGGGAATGGACCATGCCAACTGGGCAGAAATTTCTTTAGCCTTATTTCTGACAAAATTGAAATAGTATACCTTGTCACTAATTTGGTATTCTTTGGAGGTAGTCCGTAGTAGGCTTTTCTACCTCTAGTGCTATTTTCCAAGCCAAGCAAAGGTGAGACCTCTGGTAAATACTCCTCCAAGACTCAACCCCATATCTAAAACTGATGAGGTAAACGAAGATTTAAGGCCCCTTTTACTAAAACCGCACTAGCAATTCCAATAAGGCAAATGTGATGAAGTCCATTCGAATTGAAAGGGCTTCATCACATTTGTTGTGCCGGGAATCACTAGCACAATTTAGTAAAAGAGACCCTTAAACTTCTATCAGAAAAGTTAACGTTTAATAATTTTAATTCGAAAACAGTTTTAAAAGTGTTAATTTGATTAAGAATATTTTAAAATTATCTTGCATCAATTTTAACAATGAAATGATAATTATGTTTTCTTTTATGTAGCAATGAATGTTGCGTTCAGTGTCTCACATGTATAAGAACATAAAGAGTTGCTATACTGGAATAGACCAAAGGTCCATCAAGCCCAGCATCCTGTTTCTAAAAGTGACCAATCCAGGTTAAAAGTACCTGGCCAGATCCCAAAACAGTAAAATAGATTTTATGCTGCTTATCCGAGAAATAAGCAGTGGATTTTCCCCAAGTCCATATTAATAATGGCTTATGGACTTGAGTTTTATTTTAGGAAGTTATCCAAAGCTTTAACCCATTTTCAAAGTTACATACTAACCTATGTAAGTCTATGTACGTTGAAAATGAGCCTTGTTGTCTATCAGGTGTGTCACAAAAGGAAAACAGGTCGAGAGCCACTGCTCTAAGGAAAAGAGTAGGACCTCTCCTACAAGGAAAGAGAATCTCCCCCCCCCCCCCCAAAAAAAAAAAAAACCCATTAAAGAAACCTTATGGGGGAGATGAGAGTAACAGCTTTCATCCTTAGAGTTTTAGGAAGAACAGTAATTCCCCCCCCAACCAAAAAAAATAAAGCCCAAATAATAATAAATCAGAGAAAGCTGTTACCTACAAATTCCACTGTGGCTCGTTGTGATGTTGGTTGTCACTTAAACCTGCATTTCCTATGATACAAAGACTGTGAGCCCTCCAGAAATAGGAAAATGCCTATTGTACCTGAACGTACCTGGCTTTGAGCTACAACTAAAAGGTATGAACTAAATCCAAAATCCCTTCTCCCTTTTGTTCCCCTATAGAATATTTAAGAATGCAGAAATTTCCCTAAAGGTGTCCAAAAAGGGATCTGAACACAGGAGAAAAAGAAAAGCCGACTTGTCTAGTCAGGATAACCAGATAGCAGAATGATCCCTGTGCCCTTAGAGAGTTACACAGACACAGCATTGCTCAGCCATTAGTAGACTTAGCACTGGTGTAACTACACTTTTACTGTTGCTGCCTAACTTTACAAATAATGTTGCTTGTTCTTTGAAAGCACCCTCATTTCTTTACTGAGCTGTGATTTTGCAATTTATTGTAACCTTTAAGGGGTTCAAAATAAAACTTATCTGGGTGGTGTTCTGGCAGTGGTGTGGGGTCTGGCCGGTGATTCTGGGGCTGGGGTTTGTAACTCAGTAGTGGCTCTTTCTAACCCATCCCTGACAGGGCCGTGCCAAGGGTCTGTGGCACCCCCCTGCAGGGGATCAGTTTGCGCCCCCCCTGCAGACGAACGGTTGGCGCACGCGCATGCCCCCTCCCCCGTGAAGATGATCGCTGCCCTCCCATCCACGCTCCTCTCTCCCCTGCCCTCCCGCTCCCATGTCCCAACTGCCCGCCCTTCGGCGGAACATTGAGTGAAGGGAAGACTAGTAGAGACATCGGGAGCGCCGCCTCCTTCAGTGATGCTGCACCTTCGCTGCCAGACGGAGGTAAATTTAAAAGGGATCTTGTTCGGGGGAGAAGAGGGCGGGCAGTTGGGACATGGGAGCGGGAGGGCGAGGCAAGCGCGGCGGGGCACCCCCCAGAGGACGGCACCCTCCTGTCGCGCTTACCTCGCTTACTGCCTTGGCACGGCCCTGATCCCTGACTGTGACAGATCAGTGGCTGTTTTTAAGTGAGAAATGGCTGTTTCTACCTGGTGCCTGTCAGCAGTGTCTATTTGTAATGGAGCAGCAGTGTGTGTTTGTGCTCGTAACTTAGGAATGGCACTTTGTAACACATCAATGTGGCTTTGTAACGGAGCAGGAATGTGGGTTTGTGACGCAGGCATGTCTTTTTTTTAACTCAGCAATGGCACTTTCTAATGCAGCAATGCCTGCTTGTAACAAAGTAGCAGTAACTCCGTCTAATTGAGCAGCAGGAATGGCTGTTTTTAAGGCAGCAGCGACTGGTTTTAAGGCATCAGCAATGACTGGTTTTAAGGCATCAGGAATGGCTGCTATTAAGGCAGCAGTGGCTAGTGCTAAGGCAGCAAGAAGAGCGGCTATTATTAAAGCAAGACCAGTGCGATCAGACCGGGCTAGTTGTCTTTTTAGCTTCTCAGTAGCAGGGGACACCGAATCCCGACTAAGAGCAAAGGACGACTCATCCCAACCATCAGCAGCCTTCTGCTGTTTAGGAGGGTCGCGTACACCCACCTCTCTCCCCCCAGACGGGCTTGACAAGCGGGCGGCCATCGTCCTGAGCAGAGACTTCGGCTGTTTCGGTTTCGGCTGCTGCTGTGAAGCTCCAGGCTCAAAAGCGAAAGCCAGACACAGTTCCCGGGGACGCAGCACGCGGGCATACTTAAAGGGAGCCCGCGCCCGCCTCCTCAGGGCTCCTATTGGTCCAACGTTAGCCAATAGAAGTCAGCAATAGAAATTTGCCCAATAGCCCGCGACTCGCTGGAAACACGCGCAATCGGTATCGCTCTTTGGACATTTAAATATTTGATCTCGCTTACAATTTGCTTTCTGTTTCGGTAACATAGTAGATGACGGCAGAAAAAGACCTGCACGGCCCATCCACTCTGCCCAACAAGATAATTTGCATCTGTCTTTTTAAGGGCACAGACCGTATAAGTCTGCCCAGCACTAGCCCCGCCTGTCACCCAATCTTGGCTAAGCTTCTGGAGATCCCTTCCTTATTTATTGATTGCACTTTGGGAAGGATTAAGATGCTGATTCTGCCTGTTTGCCATATATATATATATGTTATTCTATAGCTGATGGAGGGCTCTTTCTTATTTTTGCCTTCATGAACCTGCTCTTGCCAGTGTGCTACAGTTTAATGTGCATACTACTTATGCTCGCCCTGAATCTGCCACATTTTTTTGCGTACTAGTCTCATGATGAATTAGATCAGAGTTGCTGGCCTGCAAGTTTTGAAAATGTTGCAGTGTTTTAACCACAGTGAAAAATTCAATCCTACACCAAATGGACCGGGGTCTGTTTAAAACGTTACTACCCCTAGTTAATTTTTTAAGGTGTGACAGTGGGCATGAGGTGATAACATTTTCATAAGGGTAAGCAGTACCTCAAGAGGTGAGTTTTCAAGGGCTCCTCAACTGATGGATCCCAGACAACCTGATAAGATAATACAATAATTCTCCAACAAACAAAGATGACAAAAGTACTAAGGCTGGAATAACCACGACACACCTATTTGTTTTTAAAGTATTTCTTTGTAATTTCATGGTCTTTGTACTTTTTGAAAGAGTGAAAAATCGATTCACTTCTACCTGATCAAATCCCCCCCCCAGCCGTCTCTTTTCCAAGCTGAACAGCTCTGAGTGGAGTTCCATCCCCTTTATCACTTCAGTTGCTCTTCTGTGAACCATTTTTAATTCCTCTATATCTTTTTTCAGATAAGGCAACTCAAGGTCAGATCACACCATGGACCAATACAGAGGCATTATCATACTCTTGGTCTTATTTTGCATCCCTTTCCTAATTCCTAGCATCCCGTTGGCTTCACATACTCATAATTAAAACAAAAATTCAATATAGCTAGTAATGGGTTAACTATTAAAACCATTTCCTCCCGCAACCAAATTGAAGCAGGGGATACTAGAGCCTGAGGTTACAGGCTTGCGTGCAGCTTCTTGTAAATGTGTTCTGTTCTGCTACGTTTCGTATTCTCAGAAAGCTAATCGGAGAAATGAAATTTAAGGTCGAGCTTGAGAGTGCAGAGAACAGGCAAAGATAGAAGTTGTCTTCAAAAAGAGTGTGGGGGTGGGGATCTGAATTAAAGTGAGCAGACTTCCCTGAAATCAAATGTACCATTTGGACAATGCAAATTTAACTCTCTGGACACAATGCGCACTAGTACCCACAGAACTGGTTTCAATAAACAAGTACTTGCTGTTTTTACTTTGCTATTGATTTCTTCATGCTGTTTCTTTGTTGTTGTTTTTTTAATATGGTTTCCATCCCAGTTCATCTTCATGAATTGTCTTTTGTTTTTCATTTTTCTATGACTGATTCCCATCCAACTGACTAATTCAAGGAAGGTCACGTACCAAACTGCTCTGGAGGCACCAATGCCCCTCTCTGAAAGGGGAGGAACTTCCCCCTTTTTCTGGGGGTGAATTGTGGCTACTGAGACACCTGGGATTGCGTTAATGAGAGGGCTGGGCAGGTGAGTGAAGGTTAAAAGTGGGCCATCCAGGTTACTTGGCCTCTTTCCTGCTCCCATCAAACCCTGCCTGATGGTGCCCAGTGTGAGGAAGGGGGAAGTGAAGAAGTTAGTGCAGCTTCAAGTTAGTAACAGTGTGTTCAATATATTTGTGAGTGACATTGCCGAAGAGTTAGAAGGTAAAGTTTGCCTATTTGCGGATGATACTAAGATCTGTAACAGAGTGGACACCCGGGAGGGAGTGGAAAACATGAAAAAGGATCTGAGGAAGCTAGAAGAATGGTCTAAGGTTTGGCAATTAAAATTCAATGCGAAGAAATGCAAAGTGATGCACTTAGGGAGTAGAAATCCACGGGAGACGTGTTAGGCGGGGAGAGTCTGATAGGTACGGATGGGGAGAGGGATCTTGGGGTGATAGTATCTGAGGATCTGAAGGCGACAAAACAGTGTGACAAGGCGGTGGCCATAGCTAGAAGGTTGTTAGGCTGTATAGAGAGAGATGTGACCAGCAGAAGAAAGGAGGTGTTGATGCCCCTGTATAAGTCGGTGGTGAGGCCCCACCTAGAGTATTGTGTTCAGTTTTGGAGGCCGTACCTTGCGAAGGATGTAAAAAGAATTGAAGCGGTGCAAAGAAAAGCTACGAGAATGGTAAGGGATTTACGTTACAAGACGTATGAGGAGAGACGATGACCTGAACATGTATACTCTGGAAGAAAGGAGAAACAGGGGTGATATGATACAGACGTTCAAATATTTGGAAAAGTATTAATCTGCAAACGAACCTTTTCCGGAGGTGCGAAGGCGGTAGAACGAGAGGACATGAAATGAGATTGAAGGGGGGCAGACTCAAGAAAAATGTCAGGAAGTATTTTTTCACGGAGAGAGTAGTGGATGCTTGGAATGCCCTCCCGCGGGAGGTGGTGGAAATGAAAACGGTAACTACTATGTTACTATGAAACGGAATTCAAACACGCGTTCCAGAAGGAATGGATCCTAAGGAGCTTAGCCAAGATTGGGTGGCAGAGCCGGTGGCGGGGATAGTGCTGGGCAGACTTATACGGTCTGTGCCCTGAAGAGGACAGGTACAAATCAAAGTAGGGTATACACAAAAAGTAGCACATATGAGTTTATCTTGTTGGGCAGACTGGATGGACCATGCAGGTCTTTTTCTGCCGTCATTTACTATGTTACTATGAGGTGGTAAGCTTTATCCACAGGAAAAAGGGATAAAGTGAGATATGTAAAAAAGGAAATGGTAAGTGCTGGGTGGAGACAAGGCCCTGGACGGCTGCACCAAGCACAGCATTGGCCTGGATGGCCTTAAACAGCAGACTGAAGTTTGGTAAGGGGAATGGCTGAGGAACATAAAGGATCCTGGTGCCATAACCCGATAGAAGCAAATTCTGATGCGTCACATCTTCAGTCTCCATGGGTCACATCTTCTGTCTCTTAGCTAAACTTATAACATCTTTGAAACATAGAGCTGGCGCTGGAAGTGACCCTGTCACACAGCCCCTGTGATTCTTGTACATTTGCAGAGCTGGCCCAATGGTATCTAATGCTGTAATGTCCCTTTTCCCATGAAGTGACTCAAGGTCTCCTCCCCCTCCAGCTGGTCTAAAAGTGGCCTCAGGGCGTGGGAAAGCCCCACTATACTGACACCACAGCCACTTTGTAGTGCAGCTTAGTGAAAGGCCCTCAAAGGAATGAGATAAGGAGAAAAGAAGATTTTTAAAAATACCAAGATTTGAGATAAAGTAGTGCAGCTGTTTTGTTAGACCACTTGATTAAATAAAAATAAAACAAGAAAAAGAATATAAGCTGATACTGAGACCTAAAACCCCGTTTCTCAAGCCAGGGGGTCCAGCTTGGTTTATTGATTAACTTTTATTTGTAAAGGTTTGAAAAGTGCTGTCCTAATTCCACCACACCCATTAATAGTGGAGTTGTAGTGCCACTGTGTGGTTATTATGTAGCACTGCAGTTCTATGTTAAAATAAATTGTGACATTTTCTAACAGATTGTATATCTTATGTAAACTATTTATTAACTCCTAGACCCTTCTATCACCCCTCCACTTTCTGTTCCTCCTGGAGAAGGATCTGTGGCTGAGCGTTGCCCCTCAGACTGGTTCTTGCACAGGGGAAAGTGTTATTACTTCTCTAAAGAGGACAGGAGCTGGAGCAGCAGCCTTGAGGACTGTAAACGGAGGGGATCTGAGCTCCTAGTGATACAGGACCAGGAGGAGAGGGTGAGTTCTCATATCTACCACATCATCAGTGTCACTGAGGGTCACACTAAATCCAGAGTCCTCAGGAACTAAAGGATAAACATGAAAAAGTAAAGAGTGGTCAGGTTTAGGGAAACATGTGAGAAAAGTAAAGGAAAGGGCTGGTTAGCAATGGACAGAGTCAGGCACTGAAGATGGTACATAGATTCAAGGATTTATCTAATGCATATCTAAGTGATCTCTTAAGTAAGAAATGAACAAGTCTGAAGAAGAGCCCCATGGCAGTTGAAACGTGGAACTGGATTTTCCTTAAATTAGTCTGTCTTATTTCTATCTAATTCCTCTGATTCTTATCTGTCTCTATTCTCCACCTCCACTTACACCCCTCTGCTGTCTATTAAAATGTTTTTAATGTGTATTGTGTAGACTTTATAAGTAGCAGACTATGTTATAATATGTACAGTTACTTGAATATTTTAATGCTGTGACTGTTTATGGCCTATGTCTGAGTTGTACTTGCTGCACACGGTCGTGGGTGAATTTCTTCAAAAGGTGGTGAATAAATCCTAATAAAAAAATAAATACCATTGTTCACATGAGGTTGTACGTCCAAGGGACGGAAGATGCCAAGGATATTTTGTGTTTACCAAATACTTGTTAACATTAAGCTGGGTACAGAACATAACGTTCCTTGGGTGCTGGTGGGCATTGAACTGTCTCTATTCTGCCTTTTTCTTGTTTGGGGGTTTCTTGTACTGAGATGTACAATGTCTTCTACCTGTTTGCACAGGGTTTCATACAGAATAAGACACACAAAACACCTCATTGGATTGGACTTCACATCCCGTCACCGGGGAACTCCTGGACCTGGGTGGACGGCTCCCCAGTCAGTGGAAAACTGTAAGGTCTCCCTGGGATGTTTTTCTCTCCCATCACTTTTCTTCTGATTTCTCTATATAGTTTATAAAGCCCCAAAGGTCTGATTAGCCACACATCCCTAATCTGCAAATCTCATACCGCATTATAAGATGAGATGGTGCTGCCTTCCCCCTGCTCTTGCTTCCTCCTCTTCTCTGTTTCTTCCTCTCATCAGTGTGGTTCCTTCCAATTCCTGCCTAATTTTGACTCCCCTCAGGAGTCACCCCTCTTTGACCTCCTGCTGCTTTCAGTGCTCTGAGTCCATAATAAATCCAAGCTCTTCTACCTTCTTGTTTTCTGTTGCAGGTTCTCTGTATCGGGGTCCACGGAAGAAGACCGGTGTGTGTCAGTAAATAATCATCACTATGATTCTGACTCTTGCACCAATGCTGCTCACTGGATTTGCCAGAAAGAAGCTGGGAAGGCGTAAAGAGCCCCAGTGCTGCTGTGGCTTCTGAAAGGAGGTGATAGGAAAAAAGACAAGAAGTCAACTTCCACATTCAGTCACAGATCTGGAATGCCATTCCTTGACATATTCGAAAAACCAATGAACACCTTCCCTTCCGAAAGGTGCTGAAGACTTACCTCTTCAAACAAGCCTACCCAAACGCCCCAATTTAAATCTCGAATCTAATCCACACCCAGGGGTGTGCTGGTAAATTTTTAACAACGGGCTCTCTCTCTGGGCATAGCTGGCCCTGAAATTCTTTTATTTGGGGGGGGGGGGAACATGCCTCTCTCTCCCCTCCCTTGTGCGGGCACGCTAGGCATACCTTTGCCGAGCCCCACCAGCCAATAAATGGACTGCCACCATTCTCTGCTGCTTGTTTCTGGCTCTGAGCAGCATGATGGAACCTTCTTGTGCTTGCATGAAAAGTCTCAGCCTGATGCTCAGAGTCAGAAACAAGGAGCAGGGAGCAGCAGCAGTCTATTTACTTGGCTGGTGGGGCCAGCATCACTGCCAGCAAAGTAAAAGAGAATTCAGGAGGGGGCCCAAGCTTACATTTTGGGAGTCAGTTGTTAGAATAGCCATGGGGAGGCCTACTTTAACAACCGGCTCCCAAAATTCTTAAAAACTTAACAAACGGCTCTCGCAAGCCCGTGAGAGCCCGCTCCAGCACATCACTGTCCACACCACTAGTACTACCCACACTCCAATCCTTTCCCCACATCTCTTACTATCGTCCTACTCTATTTAACCATGCTAACCTCTGTTCAGAATGTAATAGAAACAGAGACCTGTCATAAGAAATAATCCTGCTCACACCTAAAATGGGACCCCCTCAAAAATCGGTCTGAAATTGACTTGTTGCCTTTATCCCCTGGTAAATGTGATATTGGAGTGGAGGAGTGGCCTAGTGGTTAGGGTGGTGGACTTTGGTCCTGGGGAACTGAGGAACTGAGTTTGATTCCCACTTCAGGCACAGGCAGCTCCTTGTGACTCTGGGCAAGTCACTTAACCCTCCATTGCCCCATGTAAGCCGCATTGAGCCTGCCATGAGTGGGAAAGCGCGGGGTACAAATGTAACAAAAATAAATATTGGGGCTGCCATTTGCGAGTAGAATTTGTTCATTTTGAGGCCTATTTTCAAAGCACTTAAACTTACAGAGTTACATAGAAATCTATGGAACTTTGCAAGTTTAAGTGCTTTGAAAATGAGGAATGGTCACCTAAAACTTTTAAGTTCACAAATATCATTTGTTTGCACAGATACCAATGAATTAATGCGTGTACCATCAATCTGTGTGGGTCTTATGACTTGGGGAAGTCAGCCCTTGTGCCCTGACTGAGCACGGCAATTCAAACATTGTTAGAGTACAGTATCTGTAGCATTGACACAACAGCAAAGCAAAAGGCAATTCAGACATTGTCAGAGTATGTGTAGCATTGACACAACAGCAAAGCAAATTCAGACATTGTCAGAGTATGTGTCGCATTGACACAACAGCAAAGCAAATTCAGACGTTGTCAGAGTTTGTGTCGCATTGACAATTTTTGAATTGCGTTTTGCTTTGCTATTGTGTCAAAGTATGTGTAGCATTGACAACAGCAAAGCAAATTCAAACAATGTCAGAGTATGTGTCGCATTGACACAACAGCAAAGCAAATTCAAACAATGTCAGAGTATGTGTCGCATTGACACAACAGCAAAGCAAATTCAAACAATGTCAGAGTATGTGTCGCATTGACACAACAGCAAAGCAAAAGGCAATTCAGACGTTGTCAGAGTTTGTGTCGCATTGACAATTTTTGAATTGCATTTTGCTTTGCTATTGTGTCAAAGTATGTGTAGCACTGACACAACAGCAAAGCAAATTCAGACATTGTCAGAGTATGTGTAGCATTGACACAACAGCAAAGCAAAAGGCAATTCAGACGTTGTCAGAGTATGTGTAGCATTGACAAAACAGCAAAGCAAATTCAGACATTGTCAGAGTATGTGTAGCATTGACACAACAACTTTATTGTAAAGAAATTCTAAATATAAATGAAGATCTTATTCCTCCAATGACACAGGCTTTCTACATTCCTATAAAGACTGAAAAGAATATACAAGTACAAGGAAATAATCAGCCCCTAGATGTTTCGGCGTTTTTAGAAACATCTGATTCAGAACAAGTAACACCATCTACTCTAATAGTGACTTTTGTATTACTTACAGATAAGATCTGGCTACTAAAAAAATTTTTTCAAGTTAGAGAAAAAATGTTTAAAGGATTATTAGTTCGAGTATTTCCAGACCTGGCACGAGAGACACAAAAGCGTAGACAGAAATTCCTACAAATGAAACAGGAAACACTTCAACTTGGGGCAACTTTTTATTTAAAATATCCCTGCAAGTGTTTGGTGTCATATCAATCTGTAAAGTATGTATATTTTGACCCTTCGCAACTGTCCTTATTTATAACATCTCATAAAAAAAAATAAGTCTCTTAACGATATAATATAACTAGCTTGCAAACGCTTACGTCTTGATCTAATGAATGGTTTGTATTTTCTTTTTCCTTTTGATCTCCTTAGTTGGATTTTTGGACTCCCAAATTGTGGACTGTTATGATGCTAATAAGGAATTTCAACTTATATGTGTTAAATTTCCTAAGAGATATTGTTTGTATTCGCATTATTTTTCTGTCAAGTGATTTAACTTGTAACTATATAAATATAATTATAAATAAATAAATAAATAAATAAAAAAGGTAATCCAGACATTGTCAGAGTATGTGTAGCATTGACACAACAGCAAAGCAAATTTAGACATTGTCAGAGTATGTGTAGCATTGACACAACAGCAAAGCAAATTCAGACATTGTCAGAGTATGTGTCGCATTGACACAACAGCAAAGCAAATTCAAACAATGTCAGAGTATGTGTCGCATTGACACAACAGCAAAGCAAAAGGCAATTCAGACGTTGTCAGAGTTTGTGTCTCATTGACAATTTTTGAATTGCGTTTTGCTTTGCTATTGTGTCAAAGTATGTGTCGCATTAACACAACAGCAAAGCAAATTCAGACATTGTCAGAGTATGTGTCGCATTGACACAACAGCAAAGCAAATTCAGACATTGTCAGAGTATGTGTAGCATTGACACAACAGCAAAGCAAATTCAGATATTGTCAGAGTATGTGTCGCATTGACACAACAGCAAAGCAAATTCAGACATTGTCAGAGTATGTGTCGCATTGACACAACAGCAAAGCAAATTCAGACATTGTCAGAGTATGTGTAGCATTGACACAACAGCAAAGCAAATTCAGATATTGTCAGAGTATGTGTCGCATTGACACAACAGCAAAGCAAATTCAGACATTGTCAGAGTATGTGTCGCATTGACACAACAGCAAAGCAAATTCAAACAATGTCAGAGTATGTGTAGCATTGACACAACAGCAAAGCAAAAGGCAATTCAGACGTTGTCAGAGTATGTGTCGCATTGACACAACAGCAAAGCAAATTCAAACAATGTCAGAGTATGTGTCGCATTGACACAACAGCAAAGCAAAAGGCAATTCAGACGTTGTCAGAGTTTGTGTCGCATTGACAATTTTTGAATTGCGTTTTGCTTTGCTATTGTGTCAAAGTATGTGTAGCATTAACACAACAGCAAAGCAAATTCAGACATTGTCAGAGTATGTGTCGCATTGACACAACAGCAAAGCAAATTCAGACATTGTCAGAGTATGTGTCGCATTGACACAACAGCAAAGCAAATTCAAACAATGTCAGAGTATGTGTCGCATTGACACAACAGCAAAGCAAATTCAAACAATGTCAGAGTATGTGTAGCATTGACACAACAGCAAAGCAAAAGGCAATTCAGACGTTGTCAGAGTATGTGTAGCATTGACAAAACAGCAAAGCAAAAGGCAATTCAGACATTGTCAGAGTATGTGTAGCATTGACACAACAGCAAAGCAAATTCAGACATTGTCAGAGTATGTGTCGCATTGACACAACAGCAAAGCAAATTCAGACATTGTCAGAGTATGTGTCGCATTGACACAACAGCAAAGCAAATTCAAACAATGTCAGAGTATGTGTAGCATTGACACAACAGCAAAGCAAATTCAGACATTGTCAGAGTATGTGTAGCATTGACACAACAGCAAAGCAAAAGGCAATTCAGACGTTGTCAGAGTTTGTGTCGCATTGACAATTTTTGAATTGCGTTTTGCTTTGCTATTGTGTCAAAGTATGTGTACCACTGACACAACAGCAAAGCAAATTCAGACATTGTCAGAGTATGTGTAGCATTGACACAACAGCAAAGCAAAAGGCAATTCAGACGTTGTCAGAGTTTGTGTCGCATTGACAATTTTTGAATTGCGTTTTGCTTTGCTATTGTGTCAAAGTATGTGTAGCACTGACACAACAGCAAAGCAAATTCAGACATTGTCAGAGTATGTGTAGCACTGACACAACAGCAAAGCAAATTCAGACATTGTCAGAGTATGTGTAGCACTGACACAACAGCAAAGCAAATTCAGACATTGTCAGAGTATGTGTAGCATTGACACAACAGCAAAGCAAAAGGCAATTCAGACGTTGTCAGAGTTTGTGTCGCATTGACAATTTTTGAATTGCGTTTTGCTTTGCTATTGTGTCAAAGTATGTGTAGCATTGACACAACAGCAAAGCAAATTCAGACATTGTCAGAGTATGTGTAGCATTGACACAACAGCAAAGCAAAAGGCAATTCAGACGTTGTCAGAGTATGTGTAGCATTGACAAAACAGCAAAGCAAATTCAGACATTGTCAGAGTATGTGTAGCATTGACACAACAACTTTATTGTAAAGAAATTCTAAATATAAATGAAGATCTTATTCCTCCAATGACACAGGCTTTCTACATTCCTATAAAGACTGAAAAGAATATACAAGTACAAGGAAATAATCAGCCCCTAGATGTTTTGGCGTTTTTAGAAACATCTGATTCAGAACAAGTAACACCATCTACTCTAATAGTGACTTTTGTATTACTTACAGATAAGATCTGGCTACTAAAAAAAATTTTTCAAGTTAGAGAAAAAATGTTTAAAGGATTATTAGTTCGAGTATTTCCAGACCTGGCACGAGAGACACAAAAGCGTAGACAGAAATTCCTACAAATGAAACAGGAAACACTTCAACTTGGGGAAACTTTTTATTTAAAATATCCCTGCAAGTGTTTGGTGTCATATCAATCTGTAAAGTATGTATATTTTGACCCTTCGCAACTGTCCTTATTTATAACATCTCATAAAAAAAAATAAGTCTCTTAACGATATAATATAACTAGCTTGCAAACGCTTACGTCTTGATCTAATGAATGGTTTGTATTTTCTTTTTCCTTTTGATCTCCTTAGTTGGATTTTTGGACTCCCAAATTGTGGACTGTTATGATGCTAATAAGGAATTTCAACTTATATGTGTTAAATTTCCTAAGAGATATTGTTTGTATTCGCATTATTTTTCTGTCAAGTGATTTAACTTGTAACTATATAAATATAATTATAAATAAATAAATAAATAAATAAAAAAGGTAATCCAGACATTGTCAGAGTATGTGTAGCATTGACACAACAGCAAAGCAAATTTAGACATTGTCAGAGTATGTGTAGCATTGACACAACAGCAAAGCAAATTCAGACATTGTCAGAGTATGTGTCGCATTGACACAACAGCAAAGCAAATTCAAACAATGTCAGAGTATGTGTCGCATTGACACAACAGCAAAGCAAAAGGCAATTCAGACGTTGTCAGAGTTTGTGTCTCATTGACAATTTTTGAATTGCGTTTTGCTTTGCTATTGTGTCAAAGTATGTGTCGCATTAACACAACAGCAAAGCAAATTCAGACATTGTCAGAGTATGTGTAGCATTGACACAACAGCAAAGCAAAAGGCAATTCAGACGTTGTCAGAGTTTGTGTCGCATTGACAATTTTTGAATTGCGTTTTGCTTTGCTATTGTGTCAAAGTATGTGTAGCATTAACACAACAGCAAAGCAAATTCAGACATTGTCAGAGTATGTGTCGCATTGACACAACAGCAAAGCAAATTCAGACATTGTCAGAGTATGTGTCGCATTGACACAACAGCAAAGCAAATTCAAACAATGTCAGAGTATGTGTCGCATTGACACAACAGCAAAGCAAATTCAAACAATGTCAGAGTATGTGTAGCATTGACACAACAGCAAAGCAAAAGGCAATTCAGACGTTGTCAGAGTATGTGTAGCATTGACACAACAGCAAAGCAAATTCAGACATTGTCAGAGTATGTGTAGCATTGACACAACAGCAAAGCAAATTCAGACATTGTCAGAGTATGTGTCGCATTGACACAACAGCAAAGCAAATTCAAACAATGTCAGAGTATGTGTAGCATTGACACAACAGCAAAGCAAAAGGCAATTCAGACGTTGTCAGAGTTTGTGTCGCATTGACAATTTTTGAATTGCGTTTTGCTTTGCTATTGTGTCAAAGTATGTGTAGCACTGACACAACAGCAAAGCAAATTCAGACGTTGTCAGAGTATGTGTAGCATTGACACAACAGCAAAGCAAAAGGCAATTCAGACATTGTCAGAGTATGTGTAGCATTGACACATCAGCAAAGCAAAATGCAATTCAGACATTGTCAGAGTTTGTGTCGCATTGACAATTTTTGAATTGCGTTTTGCTTTGCTATTGTGTCAAAGTATGTGTAGCACTGACACAACAGCAAAGCAAATTCAGACATTGTCAGAGTATGTGTAGCATTGACACAACAGCAAAGCAAAAGGCAATTCAGACGTTGTCAGAGTTTGTGTCGCATTGACAATTTTTGAATTGCGTTTTGCTTTGCTATTGTGTCAAAGTATGTGTAGCACTGACACAACAGCAAAGCAAATTCAGACATTGTCAGAGTATGTGTAGCACTGACACAACAGCAAAGCAAATTCAAACAATGTCAGAGTATGTGTAGCATTGACACAACAGCAAAGCAAAAGGCAATTCAGACGTTGTCAGAGTATGTGTAGCATTGACACAACAGCAAAGCAAAAGGCAATTCAGACGTTGTCAAAGTATGTGTAGCACTGACACAACAGCAAAGCAAATTCAGACGTTGTCAGAGTATGTGTAGCATTGACACAACAGCAAAGCAAAAGGCAATTCAGACATTGTCAGAGTATGTGTAGCATTGACACAACAGCAAAGCAAAAGGCAATTCAGACGTTGTCAGAGTTTGTGTCGCATTGACAATTTTTGAATTGCGTTTTGCTTTGCTATTGTGTCAAAGTATGTGTAGCACTGACACAACAGCAAAGCAAATTCAGACATTGTCAGAGTATGTGTAGCATTGACACAACAGCAAAGCAAAAGGCAATTCAGACGTTGTCAGAGTTTGTGTCGCATTGACAATTTTTGAATTGCGTTTTGCTTTGCTATTGTGTCAAAGTATGTGTAGCACTGACACAACAGCAAAGCAAATTCAGACATTGTCAGAGTATGTGTAGCACTGACACAACAGCAAAGCAAATTCAAACAATGTCAGAGTATGTGTAGCATTGACACAACAGCAAAGCAAAAGGCAATTCAGACGTTGTCAGAGTATGTGTAGCATTGACACAACAGCAAAGCAAATTCAAACAATGTCAGAGTATGTGTAGCATTGACACAACAGCAAAGCAAAAGGCAATTCAGACGTTGTCAGAGTATGTGTAGCATTGACAAAACAGCAAAGCAAATTCAGACATTGTCAGAGTATGTGTAGCATTGACACAACAGCAAAGCAAAAGGCAATTCAGACGTTGTCAGAGTTTGTGTCGCATTGACAATTTTTGAATTGCGTTTTGCTTTGCTATTGTGTCAAAGTATGTGTAGCACTGACACAACAGCAAAGCAAATTCAGACATTGTCAGAGTATGTGTAGCATTGACACAACAGCAAAGCAAAAGGCAATTCAGACGTTGTCAGAGTTTGTCGCATTGACAATTTTTGAATTGCGTTTTGCTTTGCTATTGTGTCAAAGTATGTGTAGCACTGACACAACAGCAAAGCAAATTCAGACATTGTCAGAGTATGTGTAGCATTGACACAACAGCAAAGCAAAAGGCAATTCAGACATTGTCAGAGTATGTGTAGCATTGACACATCAGCAAAGCAAAAGTCAATTCAGACATTGTCAGAGTATGTGTAGCATTGACACAACAGCAAAGCAAATTCAGACATTGTCAGAGTATGTGTAGCATTGACACAACAGCAAAGCAAATTCAGACATTCAGAGTATGTGTCGCATTGACACAACAGCAAAGCAAATTCAAACAATGTCAGAGTATGTGTCGCATTGACACAACAGCAAATCAAATTCAAACAAATGTCAGAGTATGTGTCGCATTGACACAACAGCAAAGCAAATTCAAACATTGTCAGAGTATGTGTAGCATTGACACAACAGCAAAGCAAAAGGCAATTCAGACGTTGTCAGAGTTTGTGTCGCATTGACAATTTTTGAATTGCGTTTTGCTTTGCTATTGTGTCAAAGTATGTGTAGCACTGACACAACAGCAAAGCAAATTCAGACATTGTCAGAGTATGTGTAGCATTGACACAACAGCAAAGCAAAAGGCAATTCAGACGTTGTCAGAGTTTGTGTCGCATTGACAATTTTTGAATTGCGTTTTGCTTTGCTATTGTGTCAAAGTATGTGTAGCACTGACACAACAGCAAAGCAAATTCAGACATTGTCAGAGTATGTGTAGCATTGACACAACAGCAAAGCAAAAGGCAATTCAGACATTGTCAGAGTATGTGTAGCATTGACACATCAGCAAAGCAAAAGGCAATTCAGACATTGTCAGAGTATGTGTAGCATTGACACAACAGCAAAGCAAATTCAGACATTCAGAGTATGTGTCGCATTGACACAACAGCAAAGCAAATTCAAACAATGTCAGAGTATGTGTCGCATTGACACAACAGCAAATCAAATTCAAACAAATGTCAGAGTATGTGTCGCATTGACACAACAGCAAAGCAAATTCAAACAATGTCAGAGTATGTGTCGCATTGACAATTTTTGAATTGCGTTTTGCTTTGCTATTGTGTCAAAGTATGTGTCGCATTGACAACAGCAAAGCAAATTCAGACATTGTCAGAGTATGTGTCGCATTGACACAACAGCAAAGCAAATTCAGACATTGTCAGAGTATGTGTCGCATTGACACAACAGCAAAGCAAAAGGCAATTCAGACGTTGTCAGAGTTTCTGTTGCATTGACAATTTTTGAATTGCGTTTTGCTTTGCTATTGTGTCAAAGTATGTGTAGCATTAACACAACAGCAAAGCAAATTCAGACATTGTCAGAGTATGTGTCGCATTGACACAACAGCAAAGCAAATTCAAACAATGTCAGAGTATGTGTCGCATTGACACAACAGCAAAGCAAATTCAAACATTGCCAGAGTATGTGTCGCATTGACACAACAGCAAAGCAAAAGGCAATTCAGACGTTGTCAGAGTATGTGTAGCATTGACAAAACAGCAAAGCAAATTCAGACATTGTCAGAGTATGTGTAGCATTGACACAACAGCAAAGCAAAAGGCAATTCAGACGTTGTCAGAGTTTGTGTCGCATTGACAATTTTTGAATTGCGTTTTGCTTTGCTATTGTGTCAAAGTATGTGTAGCACTGACACAACAGCAAAGCAAATTCAGACATTGTCAGAGTATGTGTAGCATTGACACAATAGCAAAGCAAATTCAAACAATGTGAAAGTATGTGTAGCATTGACACAACAGCAAAGCAAAAGGCAATTCAGACGTTGTCAGAGTATGTGTAGCATTGACAAAACAGCAAAGCAAATTCAGACATTGTCAGAGTATGTGTAGCATTGACACAACAGCAAAGCAAAAGGCAATTCAGACGTTGTCAGAGTTTGTGTCGCATTGACAATTTTTGAATTGCGTTTTGCTTTGCTATTGTGTCAAAGTATGTGTAGCACTGACACAACAGCAAAGCAAATTCAGACATTGTCAGAGTATGTGTAGCATTGACACAATAGCAAAGCAAATTCAAACAATGTGAAAGTATGTGTAGCATTGACACAACAGCAAAGCAAAAGGCAATTCAGACGTTGTCAGAGTATGTGTAGCATTGACACAACAGCAAAGCAAATTCTAACAATGTCAGAGTATGTGTAGCATTGACAACAGCAAAGCAAAAGGTAATTCAGACATTGTCAGAGCATGTGAGATTTTGAGTCAGTGCTGGCAATCCTTGTTTGATGTATTAGGGATCTGCAGCAGCAGTTTCGAATGGTAAGGTCCAGGACTACAACCACCACACTGCTTTTGGGATACAAGTTATGGGTTTCAGCTGAAAATACACAAGGCATTTTTGGCCAAAATCCGAAATTTAGTTGGCCTTTATTCAAAACCAAGACTGGCTAAAACGTCTGCCTCCTGGAACTGGGAAACGTGGCAGTTCTGGAGAACATAAGTGCAGGACATGTGGTGTTGAGAGCAGAAACAATTAACAAATTCACCCTTTTGAGTCTGCAGTCTTACCAGTAGTTTCTTTCTTTTGTCAGCCTGACAATCGTATGGATCAGAGGGACCAAAAAGAGTTCATGAGGAGTCTAATGATTAGAACAGCAGGCTAAGAACCAGGGAAAAAGCATTTAAATCACACAAATATTCCTTATGATGTTGGGACAAAACAATGAATCCTCCACTCCCTCAGGTACAAAGTTAAGATCCTTTAAGGCATAGGAAACTATTTACTAACCTGGAGGGGTACCTACCCATGTATAAGAAAAATTTGCATACATTGGACAGATTCTAGGCATATCTGTAATGCATATTAATTATGTGAGCTACCAAATCAGCAGACTACCACTAGATGTCGCTGTACACAAACAGCAAAGCTGACAAGCTGTTCAAAAACAAGGAGGTTTAATAGACAGGAGATGAAGTGACATCAGAACGCTGAAACATAGTAAATGACAATCCGCAAACGAATCTTTTCCGGAGATGGGAAGGCGGTAGAACAAGAGGACATGAAATGAGATTGAAGGGGGGCAGACTCAGGAAAGATGTCAGGAAGTATTTTTTCACGGAGAGGGTGGTGGACGCTTGGAATGCCCTCCCGCGGGAGGTGGTGGAGATGAAAACGGTAACGGAGTTCAAACATGCGTGGGATATGCATAGAGGAATCCTGTGCAGAAGGAATGGATCCTCAGAAGCTTAGCTGAAATTGGGTGGTGGAGCAGTTGGGGGGAAGAGGGGGGTGGTTGGGAGGCGAGGATAGGGGAGGGCAGACTTATACGGTCTGTACCAGAGCCGGTGATGGGAGGCGGGACTGGTGGTTGGGAGGCGGGTAATACTACTGGGCAGACTTATATGGTCTGTGCCCTGAAAAGGACAGGTACAAATTCAAGGTAATGTATACACATATGAGTTTGTCTTGGGCAGACTGGATGGACCATGCAGGTCTTTTTCTGCCGTCATCTACTATGTTACTATGTTACTATGACAGCAGAAATCATCAATTACATCAGTCTAAGTTTCCCCTTCCCAACACAGCCGTCATCCCCGTTCACTCAAAACAAATCAAGCAAACCTATGAGCTGCTGCATCCACGTTTGTCATTCTTTATTGTTGGTTAGCATTTTTATTTAACCTCGCTTATATTTTCAAACATACCAGCTTGTGTAGTAAACAGATGTACGCAGAGGAAATATAACAGAATACCTTTTCATAGGTAGAGTCTAGTAATTTGTTATAAATCTTAATTTGTGTGTCATTGGGATGGGCTGGTTACAGGGACACCTTAGCATGTGTTATATTAGTGCAGAGATTTTTTTTTTCTCCTGGTAATGAGGCCACTAAAACAGACATGTTATGAGAATCAGGATGGTTTACTGTTTTTTTTCTTGTTCTGTATGAAGCTTACCCAACCACCATGTTTTGCTTTTAATAAAGATGATTAAAACATTAAAAATAAGGTTTGGATTTTACTGAACTATTATTCTCACTGTATTTTCAGTTTGGCACAGTATAAGCCATCACAATAACAAAACTAATGGACTGCATTAGGGGCTTTTTAGTTATGTTTCAACAAATGAGAGATCTGTTGGACAGAAAACATTTGTATTATTTTGATTTGTAAATCACATGTCTCTGAAACATGCTCAAACAGAATAATCCATTTGTGTATCTAAAAGGCAAACTTGCACAAAACAGATGAAGATGTGCCTCAATGAAAGGCGAGTTCAATTCTGCTTCCATTTAATTTCAATATATTCCATTATCTTTATAACACCAGGCTTCCCAAGGCAGATTGGAACAACATTTAAGATGAACCCATCAGGAAATTGTGAACAATACAGATGGCTACATTTCAGTGAGGATATTCTGTGTGTATTTAGTTTTTAGGGTAGAAAACTGAGCACAAAATACAGAGTTTCAAATGTCTGTTTCTACCAGTACAACAATTTTTGAAGCTCTCTTAGAGATCGTCAATTGTTATTTCTACTCTTCTCCACCTTTTAAGCCACTGCCCATCCAAGTAAAACAGCTTTATACTTCTTACAGATAGACCAACAATTAAAAAAAAAAAAAAGAAAGAGAAAAACAAAACGACAATGTGGATTCAGCAGCTCATGGGTTTGCTTGATTTGTTTTGAGTGAACGGGGATGACGGCTGCGCTGTTAAGGGGAAACTTAGACTGTCCTAACTGGCTTCCTTGCTTACAGTGGGCTACATAGGGTCACTCCCACTCCCGTCTATTAAACCTCCTTGTTCAAGACGGACGAGAGCACTAATAACACGTGCAAAGCGTGCGCACGCACCTCATTCCAAGCGCGAGGGCTGGGGCCAAGGAGATTGGAGGTTTTACCTAACGCCCCTTGGGTTCGATCAACGCAAGGAAGTTAGGTAAAAACCAACATCTTTGGATTGACAGCGTATGCGCGCTTGCGCAGTAGTGTATCGAACGTAAGGACGTGAGAGATGGCTGAAGCGTCGGTAGGCGTACATGGGCTTACCGCGCATGCGCAGCATCACATATAACCGAGTTCCACGTGAGAAAAAGAGTAGTTACTCACCTGTAACAGGTGTTCTCCGAAGACAGCAGGCAATATATTCTCACTGATGGGTGACGTCACGTCGGCCCGGAGGACTTTCCAGCAAAGTCCATGACAAAGTCTTGAATGTCCCCCGTCGCGCGGGCGGATGCAGTGCGCATGCGCGCGTCCACTTTCCCGCCCGCCGCGCGGGCACATTCCTCAGTTAATTACTAGAATTAGAGGAATACAACTCCAAAGGGGAGGTGGGAGGGTTGTGAGAATATATTGCCTGCTGTCTTCGGAGAACACCTGTTACAGGTGAGTAACTACTCTTTCTCCAAAGACAAGCAGGCCAATATTCTCACTGATGGGGTATCCCTAGCCCCCAGGCTCACTCAACACAACAAAGAATGGTCAATTGGGTCCCGCAACGGCGAGGACAAAAAACAAAATTGACCTGAAACCAAATTCAACTAACTGAGAGTGCAGCCTGGAACAGAATAAACATGGGTCTAGGGGGGTGGAGTTGGATTCTAAACCCCAAACAGACTCTGCAGCACCGACTGCCCAAACCGACTGTCGCGTCGGCTATGCTGCTGAAGGCAGTAATGTGATGTGAATGTGTGGATCGAAGCCCACGTCGCAGCTTTGCAAATCTCTTCTATGGTGGCTGACTTTAGATGAGCCACCGACGCAGCCATGGCTCTAACATTATGAGCCGTGACATGACCGTCCAAAGTCAGCCCGGCTTGGGCGTAAGAGAAGGAAATGCAATCTGCTAGCCAATTAGAGATGGTGCGTTTTCCGACAGCAACTCCCCTCTTGTTGGGATTAAAAGAAACAAACAGATGGGCGGACTTTCTGAAGGGGCGCGTCCGCTCCACGTAACAGGCCAGTGCTCTTTTACAGTCCAAAGTGTGCAACTTGCTTTCGCCCGGGCTCAAGTGAGGAGGGGGAAAAAATGTTGGCAAGACAATTGACTGGTTCAGATGGAACTCCGACACCACCTTCGGTAGAAACTTTGGGTGGGTGCGGAGGACTACTCTGTCATGATGAAAGACAAGGAATGGTGCATGAACTACCAGGGCTTGAAGCTCACTGACCCTACGAGCTGAAGTAACAGCCACCAAGAAAATGACCTTCAAGGTCAAGTACTTCAGATGGCAGGAATCCAGTGGCTCGAAAGGAGTTGTCATCAGCTGGGTGAGAACGACATTGAGATCCCATGGCACTGGAGGAGGCTTGATAGGGGGCTTTGACAAAAACAAACCTCTCATGAAACGCATGACTAAAGGCTGTCCAGAAATCGGCAAGCCATCAACATGTGAATGATAAGCACTGATAGCGCTAAGGTGAACTTTGACCGAGTTAGTCTTAAGACCAGACTCGGATAAATGCAGAAGGTACTCAAGCAAGGTCTGTGCAGGACAAGAGAAAGGATCTAAACCGTTACTGTCACACCAGACGGCAAACCTCCTCCATTTAAAAGAGTAACACTTATGTGTGGAATCTTTTCTGGAAGCAAACAGAACTCTGGAGACACCCTCAGAGAGACCGAAGGAGGCAACCTCTATGCTCGCAACATCCAGGCCGTGAGAGCTAGAGACCGGAGGTTGGGATGTAGAAGCGCCCCCTCGTTCTGAGTAATGAGGGTCGGAAAACAGTCCAATCTCCATGGCTTCTCTGACGAAAGTTCCAGGAGAAGGGGAAACCATATCTGACGGGGCCAAAAGGGCGCTATCAGAATCATGGTCCCCTGGTCCTGCTTGAGTTTCAGGAGAGTTTTCCCCACTAAAGGGATGGGAGGATAAGCATACAGGAGTCCTGTCCCCCAAGAAAGGAGGAAGGCATCCGACGCTAGTCTGCCGTGGGCCTGAAGTCTGGAACAGAATTGAGGGACCTTGTGAGTGTCCTGGGAAGCAAAAAGATCTATCGATGGAGTTCCCCAAACTCGAAAGATCTTTTTGACAATAGTCATGTTCAAGGACCACTCGTGAGGCCGCATAACTCTGCTCAGCCTGTCGGCCAGACCGTTGTGTACACCGGCTAGATAAGTGGCTTGGAGAAATATTCCGTTTTGATAGGCCCATAGCCACATCTGCACGGCCTCCTGGCACAGAGGACGAGATCCGGTCCCGCCTTGCTTGTTGGTATAATACATTGCCACTTGATTGTCTGTCTGAATGAGAACAATTTTGTTGGCTAGCCGATCTCTGAAGGCCCTCAGAGCGTTCCAGATCGCTCGCAATTCCAGGAGATTGATCTGGAGATGCCTCTCCTGAAGAGACCAAGCTCCTTGAGTGTGAAGCCCATCTACATGCGCTCCCCACCCGAGGAGGGATGCATCCGTCGTCAGCACTTTTTGAGGCTGAGGAATTTGAAATGGGCGTCCCAAGACCAGATTGGATCGAATGGTCCACCAACTGAGGGAATTTCGAAAATTGGTGGACAGTCGGACAACATCCTCTAGATTCCCTGTGGCTTGAAACCACTGAGAAGCTAGGGTCCATTGAGCCGATCTCATGTGTAGACGTGCCATGGGTGTCACATGAACTGTGGAGGCCATGTGGCCAAGCAATCTCAACATCTGCCGAGCTGTGATCTGCTGAGATGCTTGCACTTTGGAAACCAGAGACAGAAGTCTGTCTGCCCTGGGTCCTGGGAGATAAGCACAAGCTGTCTGTGTGCACAACAGAGCTCCTATGAATTCCAATTTTTGCACAGGGACGAGATGGGACTTGGGGTAATTGATGACAAAGCCCAGCATCTCTAGCACCTGAATAGTCATCCGCATAGACTGCAAAGTTCCTTGCGGGGAGGTGTTCTTCACCAGCCAATCGTCCAGATAAGGGAACACATGCACTCCCAGTCTGCGTAGCGACGCTGCTACAACTGCCAGGCACTTTGTAAAAACCCTGGGTGCAGACGCTAAGCCAAAAGGCAAAACACAGTACTGAAAGTGCTGTGTTCCCAGCCGAAACCGAAGATACTTCCTGTGGGCTGGAAGTATCGGTATGTGAGTGTAAGCATCCTTTAAGTCCAGAGAGCATAGCCAATCGTTTTTCTGAATCATAGGAAGAAGAGTGCCCAGGGAAAGCATCCTGAACTTTTCTTTGACCAGATATTTGTTCAGGGCCCTTAGGTCTAGGATGGGACGCATCCCCCCTGTTTTCTTTTCCACAAGGAAATACCTGGAATAGAATCCCAGCCCTTCCTGCCCCGGTGGTACGGGCTCGACCGCATTGGCGCTGAGAAGGGCGGAGAGTTCCTCTGCAAGTATCTGCTTGTGGTAGGAGCTGAAAGATTGAGCTCCTGGTGGGCAATTTGGAGGTTTGGCAATCAAATTGAGGGTGTACCCGCACCGGACTATTTGAAGAACCCACTGGTCGGAGGTTACGAGAGGCCACCTTTGGTGAAAAAATTTTAACCTCCCCCCGACCGGCAGATCGTTCGGCACAGGTACTTTGACTTCGGCTATGCTCTGCTGGAGCCAGTCAAAAACCCGTCCCTGGTTTTTGCTGGGGAGCTGCAGGGGCCTGCTTCGGTGCCCGCTGCTGACGAGAGCGAGCGGGCTGGGGTCGGGCCTGAACCGGCTGACGGGAATAAGGAGTGTACCTACGATTTCTAGAAGCGTAGGGAGCACTTCTCTTTCCCTTAAAAGACTTCCTAGCAGTGGAAGTGGTTGCAGAAGGCGCCCGGCGGGAGAGAGAATCCATAGCGTTGTCACGCTGGTAGAGATGATCAATCACCTCTTCAACCTTCTCTCCAAAAAGGTGATCCCCCCGGCATGGGATATCTGCTATTTTCCGCTGAGTTCTTTCCTCCAGGTTAGAGGCACGCAGCCATGAGAGCCTGCGCATCGCTATACCTTGAGCGGAAAAGCGAGATGTCACATCGCAAGTGTCAAAAATGCCCCTGGACAGGAACTTGCGACACGCCTTCTGCTGCCTGATCACTTGGCGAAAGGGTTCAGCTTTCTCCTCAGGGAGTGTATCCACTAAACTCTCAAGTTGCCTCACAGAGTTCCGTAAATGCACACTCGTGAAGAGTTGGTAAGACTGGATTTTGGAAGCGAGCAGACCAGCCTGATACGCCTTCCTCCCAAAAGAGTCCAGAGTTGCATTGTCTCGCCCCGGGGGCGCCGAGGAGAAATTTCTGGAACTCTTGGCTCTTCTGAGGGCAGAATCCACCACCGCTGAATCATGAGGCAATTGGGTCTGCATGAGACTGGGTTCCCCGTGGATCCTATATTGGGATTCAGCTTTTTTAGGGACGGTTGGACTTGAAAAAGGCTTCTCCCAGTTCCTCAGCATAAGTTCCTTAAGAGTCTCATGAAAAGGAACTGTGGCAGAAGATGAAGGTGGAGATGGATAATCCAGAACCTCAAGCATTTTGGCTCTGGGCTCGTCCACAATTTCCACGGGGAAGGGGATGGCCTCAGACATCTCCCGAACAAAAGATGAAAAAGACAAGCTCTCGGGAGGAGACAGCTGCCTTTGTGGCGAGGGAGTGGAGTCAGATGGAATGCCTTGAGAATCCTCGCCAGAGAACTCCCCATACATTCCTTCATCATCCTCGGATGAGGTATCACCAGATGGGGCTAAAAGCTCAGACAGAGCCGCCCGAATCTGAGCCCGTCTCGACGAAGAGGCTTGATGGCCTCTATGATGGTGCCGAGAAGTTGATGGTCCCTGAGGCTCCGGGGAAGCTTCCTGCTCCGATGCCTCGGGAGAGTCAACTTGGGAAGTCAAAGGCACCGGCACCGGAGACGGCACCGGTGAGACAGACCTCACCACAGGCTGAAGGCCTGATGCAGGAACATCCGGCATCGGCAATGTCGATTCCTTCGACGCCGTCGGCACCGGTGCCTCTGAAAGCATCGACACCGGCCCCGTCGACGCCGTCGGCACCGACAACCTCGATGCCGATTGCCACTGCTGCATCATGTTCAAGAAAAATGGGAACATGGCCTGCATACTCTCATCCAGAGCTGGTGTCGGAAAAGGCTGCGGGGTCGGTTGAGGTGTCAGAGGCAAAGTCTGCTGAGGTTGGGGAGTGGGGACTCGGCTGCCAGCGACCCCACGCGTCGGAACCTCAGTAATAGAGGGAGAGCGATCCTCTCGGCACCGACGCTTCTCGGGTATCGAGTGCATCGATGACCCGGAGCTCCCGGTGCCGTGTCTCGAAGGAGATCGACGACGATGCTTCTTGGCCTTCGCCCGACGCATGTCATCGAGACTCCTCGGCACCGGAGAGGAGGACGTGGAATCCACACGTCTCCTCGGGGCCGGGTCCGACGCAGGACGGTCCCGGGGGGCCTGCACAGCAGGAGGCGCCGAGGCGGGTGGAGACCCACTCGATGCATCACTGCTCCCAGCGTGCATGGGTCTAAAGGCAGCCTGTCCCCTGTCTCCCGGTGCCGACGCCTCCTTCGACGTCGACTTCGACGACGCCGGCCTCGAAGACATCATCATCGACGGCACCGACTTCACCGGCACCGACTTGCCCGGCGCCGGTTTGGAGGGCGCCGACTTAGACGACGTCGACGGCGCCGACGTCGACGGCGCCGACGCCGAAGCACCGGGCCCAAAAATCTTTTCTCTCTGGGCGTCTCGAGAGAGCAGTGTCCGCTTCTTCATGGCGAGACACAATTTACAACTCTCCGAGCGGTGGTCCGGCCCAAGGCACTGAATACACCACGAGTGTGTATCAGTGCCAGAGATGGCCCGATGGCAGCGGGCACAAGGCTTGAAGCCGCTGGGCGTCTTCGTTGACATCTCGGGAAAAATTGTCCCTGCCAAATCAAAAGACGCGATTGTGTCTAGAAAAAAAAAAAATGACACAGAAAAAGAAAAGAAAAAGACGGGAAAAATACCCGACCGAGCGATTTAAATAAAATCGCAGACTAAAATAAAGGAAACTTATAAACGAAACACAATCTAAGATAACAAAAAAAGGATACTTCGCTTTTTTCTTTCTTCACCTCCGGGCACAGGAGGAACACGAAGACGAACTCGTCGAGCTCCGTGTCACCTCAGACGCGGAGAAGAAAAAACTGAGGAATGTGCCCGCGCGGCGGGCGGGAAAGTGGACGCGCGCATGCGCACTGCATCCGCCCGCGCGACGGGGGACATTCAAGACTTTGTCATGGACTTTGCTGGAAAGTCCTCCGGGCCGACGTGACGTCACCCATCAGTGAGAATATTGGCCTGCTTGTCTTTGGAGAAATGCTTTTATGATAAAACAACATTTACAAAAGCCAATGACGTGGAGACTCACCCGAGGGTGTCGTGTACTTTCTGGTGAATGGCGGCATGAGTCTGGGCTCTTCAGCAGAGAAGGCGGGAAAAGGCCGAGCAGCGCAGGCTCAAAGTTTAACCGATTAACTCCTCCTCCCCCCCCCCGAAAATGTTACCGATGAGCTAAACCCAGTAACAAACAAGAGACACTGTGGGAAAGAGACGGGCGAAGGTGCCTCGCGGAGCCGGTCTTAGGCAGGGGCGGGGCGCTCCCTCCCACTGCCTGCGGCGCGCGGCCTCGCAAGACTTCCGTTAGGAGTCTCGGGCGCAGCAGCCTGCCAATCGCGTCCTCCTTAGTGGCGAGCCCCCACCCCTCCCCTGCGAAGCTGACGTTACGTCACAGTGGGCGTGATGACAACTTCGGGATCTGGCTTTCTCGCGCTGGGCTGTTGCTAGGGCTGTTGCTAGGGCTACTGCTGTCTCTCGTGGAAGCAGATAGAGATCATGGGACATACGGGCACCTTCCTCTCTCCAACAAGGTTGCTGTGACCGAACCAGAAAGAGGCTTTTGCAAGGATAACTCACTTTTGGTGGCATTTTGTCTTACAGATCCACAAATTTGAGCTATCCTTAGCCCTCAAAGTTAGAAATTCCTTCTATGTTGACAAAGTGTGGCTGCCTTTAACAACCTAAGAGTTCTTCATAGTACTCGAGTGTAAATTGCAGGTTTTGCTTTGAATGAATTCATAAACTGCTTCCCCCTTACCCTCCTCCTACCTTCCTCTGTTACCTGTCCACTGATATTCTTTGGTATGATTACCTGATTATTTCTTGTAATTTGTATTTCATACCCCTGTGTTATTAAAATGCAATAAAATTTCTAAAAATGAAAACAAAAAGCCTAGTCCCCACTTCCATAAAGGGTCTGAGAACAGGTTCAGCATGACGTCAAAAAGTTGAAGCCACTTGGGGTTGTCTCTATTTCCCAGCCGTCATTTCGAGTACACTCAAAACTACTACTACTATTCACTTCTGTAGCGCTACAAGGCTTACGTAGCACTGTACACCATACATAAATAGACAGCCCCTGCTCAAAGAGCTCACAATCTAAATAGGACAGGCAAACAGACAGAACAACTAAGAGGTAAGGGATAAAAAGGTACAGGGCACGTGAGTAGTGGTTAGGAGTCAAAAGCAGCGTTAAAGAGGTGAGCTTTTAGTCTGGATTTGAAAAGGGCCAAAGACGGGGCTAGACGTACAGGCTCGGGAAGTCTATTCCAGGCGTGAGGTGCAGCGAGATAAAAGGAACAGAGTCTGGAATTAGCAGTAGAGGAGAAGGGGACTGACAAGAGAGATTTATCCACAAAACAAAGCAAACAAACCTATGCAGCTACTACTACGTTATCTATAGCGCTACTAGACGTACGCAGTGCTGTACACTTGAACATAGAGACAGTACCTGCTCGACAGGCCTTACTATCTAATTTGGACAGAGAAACAGGACAAATAAGAGATAAGGGAATTACTAAGGTGGGAATGATAAAAATATGCCTACTGAGCAAGCGGCTGCATCCGCGTTGTCGTTCTTTATTGTTGGTGGCATTTTTATTTCATCTCACTTATATATTCAAATATGCCAGCTTGTGCAGTATACTGATGTACACAGATGAAATATAATAACGGAATAACTTTTCATAGGTAGAGTCGTAATCAGTGAAACTCAATATGGCAATCTTTTTGGGCCGTAGGTCCTAGAGTTTCAGTGTCTGTTTCAATTACCCAATCCTTTTATTTCGTTAGCACCGCATCACTCCAAACCCCCAGGAAAGCCAAACCTAGTGGTCAAACCTCTTCTGATCTAGGTTGGTCTTGCTCCCAAACAACTGGTTCACTTTCCCTTATGTTATTATCAGTGTGTCAACCAGAAAACAGCGGGTAATTGATATAAATTGTAAGATAGTGTATTAATAACGGAGAGGGAGAGGACCTCAGACCGGTGACAACTTTTAATAAGATTACATAGATGTAATCACCATCGTATAATCACTGGTCTTCTACCCACCTCCTCCCTGGGTGTTCATTGCTTCTAATACTTATAAATACTATATACAGTGGTGGAAATAAGTATTTGATCCCTTGCTGATTTTGTAAGTTTGCCCACTGACAAAGACATGAGCAGCCCATAATTGAAGGGTAGGTTATTGGTAACAGTGAGAGATAGCACATCACAAATTAAATCCGGAAAATCACATTGTGGAAAGTATATGAATTTATTTGCATTCTGCAGAGGGAAATAAGTATTTAATCCCTCTGGCAAACAAGACCTAATACTTGGTGGCAAAACCCTTGTTGGCAAGCACAGCGGTCAGACGTCTTCTGTAGTTGATGATGAGGTTTGCACACATGTCAGGAGGAATTTTGGTCCACTCCTCTTTGCAGATCATCTCTAAATCATTAAGAGTTCTGGGCTGTCGCTTGGCAACTCGCAGCTTCAGCTCCCTCCATAAGTTTTCAATGGGATTAAGGTCTGGTGACTGGCTAGGCCACTCCATGACCCTAATGTGCTTCTTCCTGAGCCACTCCTTTGTTGCCTTGGCTGTATGTTTTGGGTCATTGTCGTGCTGGAAGACCCAGCCACGACCCATTTTTAAGGCCCTGGCGGAGGGAAGGAGGTTGTCACTCAGAATTGTACGGTACATGGCCCCATCCATTCTCCCATTGATGCGGTGAAGTAGTCCTGTGCCCTTAGCAGAGAAACACCCCCAAAACATAACATTTCCACCTCCATGCTTGACAGTGGGGACGGTGTTCTTTGGGTCATAGGCAGCATTTCTCTTCCTCCAAACACTGCGAGTTGAGTTCATGCCAAAGAGCTCAATTTTTGTCTCATCTGACCACAGCACCTTCTCCCAATCACTCTCGGCATCATCCAGGTGTTCACTGGCAAACTTCAGACGGGCCGTCACATGTGCCTTCCGGAGCAGGGGGACCTTGCGGGCACTGCAGGATTGCAATCCGTTATGTCGTAATGTGTTACCAATGGTTTTCGTGGTGACAGTGGTCCCAGCTGCCTTGAGATCATTGACAAGTTCCCCCCTTGTAGTTGTAGGCTGATTTCTAACCTTCCTCATGATCAAGGATACCCCACGAGGTGAGATTTTGCGTGGAGCCCCAGATCTTTGTCGATTGACAGTCATTTTGTACTTCTTCCATTTTCTTACTATGGCACCAACAGTTGTCTCCTTCTCGCCCAGCGTCTTACTGATGGTTTTGTAGCCCATTCCAGCCTTGTGCAGGTGTATGATCTTGTCCCTGACATCCTTAGACAGCTCCTTGCTCTTGGCCATTTTGTAGAGGTTAGAGTCTGACTGATTCACTGAGTCTGTGGACAGGTGTCTTTCATACAGGTGACCATTGCCGACAGCTGTCTGTCATGCAGGTAACGAGTTGATTTGGAGCATCTACCTGGTCTGTAGGGGCCAGATCTCTTACTGGTTGGTGGGGGATCAAATACTTATTTCCCTCTGCAGAATGCAAATAAATTCATATACTTTCCACAATGTGATTTTCCGGATTTAATTTGTGATGTGCTATCTCTCACTGTTACCAATAACCTACCCTTCAATTATGGGCTGCTCATGTCTTTGTCAGTGGGCAAACTTACAAAATCAGCAAGGGATCAAATACTTATTTCCACCACTGTATATAACAGCCATAGTGCAAAACATTACTGCCAACCACAGCTACTTAGCTTGTTGCGGCTCAAACAAGGGCCTCCCCAACGGTCCCGTTTCGCCAACTGGGGCTTCGTCAGGGGAAGAGTGCCCCGTGACACCAAACTGTGGCAGAAACCCAGCAAGCCGTCAATACTGACAAAGCCCCAGTTGGCAAAACGGGACCGTTGGGGAGGCCCTTGTTTGAGCCACAACAGATGATGATGTTTGAGTAGAAGGAAGGTTGGAGATCCTTCAGCTGTCTCGCTATAAATATTTATTTTTCTCATTTGGTTGACAGCTCCTGAAGACGCCCATGTGGCAAAACAGAAATTTGTATCCGGATATCAGATGCGAGAAGAGGATGTTGATTTTACCAGCTGAAGAATTTATCTGTTACAACTAAATGGCATTTGGATGCAGATTTAGTTATGGACGGAATATGGCAGACATTTTTTAAATTGAATTGGTTTGGGATGATATGTATAAAGAAATGGGGGGAACTTTAGTGCACTTTTTATAATGCTGTGATATTGTTCAATTTAATAAATTTGTAATTTGTATTGATTTTGTATTAATCTGTTATAGTTGTACTGAACTTTCTTTATATATTTTTGGATTATATATGAGGAAGTTATTGCTGTTTAGTTGTTGCATTTGTACCCCACATTTTCCCACCTCTTTGTAGGCTCAATGTGGCTTACATAGTACCGTGAGGTGTTAGCCACCTCCGGTGATGAAACAAATACAGTGTGATGTTGTTAGTCACATTAGAGAATCAAGAGAAGAGTAATATATTGTTCATTGCAAGTTTTGGTTTCATTGTGTTGCTGAGTTCAGGCACTTAATTTGGATCAGTAACGTATGTCTTCTCGAACAGTGCTACTACTTATTTTTATAGCGCTACAAGGCATAAGCAGCGCTGTACACCATACACAAAAAAGACAGTCCCTGTTCAAAGAGCTCACAATCTAGATAAGACAGGTAAACAGACAGAACAATAAGGGTAAGGGAATAAAGAGGTGAGGATAAAAGGACAGGGCAAGTGAGTAGTGGTTAGGAGTCAAAAGCAGTGGTAAAGAGGTGGGCTTTAAGCTTGGACTTGAAAATGGCCAAAGACGGGGCTAGATGTACAGGCTCGGGTAGTCTATTCCAAGTGTGAGGTGCAGCAAGATAAAAGGAATGGAGTCTGGAATTAGCAGTAGAGGAGAAGGGGACAGATAAGAGATTTATCTACAGAACGGAGTACCCAAGAGGGGGGCGTAGGGAGAGACAAGAGTGGAGAGGTACTGGGGAGTGGCAGAGGGAATACAATTAAAGGTCAATAAGAGAAGCTTGAACTGAATACGGAAACGGATAGGGAGCCAGTGAAGTGACTTAAGGAGAGGGCTAATGTGAGTATAGCAACTTTGGCGGAAAATGAGTCACGCAGCAGAGTTTTGGACTGATTGAAAAGGAGAGAGATGGTGGAAAGAGATGGCAGAGAGGGAGGCAGGTGAGAAGCAGGGTTACAATAATCAAGACGAGAGGTGATAAGATTGTGAATAAGGGTTCTGGTAGAGTGCTCAGAGATGAAGGGGCGAAATTTGCTGATGTTAGAGAGAAAGAAACAGGTTTTGGCAATCTGCTGAATGTGAGCAGAGGAGAGAGAGGAATCAAACAGATCGTTCTTTAGTGATTTACGGAAGCTGAGGTGATCCTGCGTTGTCTTTATGGCTTTTGGTAATGCGTTCCATAGTTGCGTGCTTATATAGAAGTTGGATCCGTAAATTGATTTGTACTTGAGTCCCTTGCAGCTAGGGTGGTGAAGATTTAGGTATGTTCATGATGTTCTAATTGTGTTTCTGGTTGGTAGGTCTATGAGATCAGTCATATATATTGTTTAGATTCCTAGATATATATTATTGATTACTGTAACACAGCCTATTTGGGTTTATCTGCTACTCGTATTAAATCTATGCAAATGGTTCAGAACTTGGCAGTTGTTGTTTGATCTGCCAAAGTTTGAACATATTACTATATATTTGAAAAGATTGAAGTGGTTACCAATCACTTACCACATAAAATTTAAATTACATAATGTTTTGTATCAGGCATCTTCTTCATATCTGAAACAAGCAGTACAAAAATATGTCCCACCTCATCAATTACAAATCGCTGATGTCCTGTGATCCTTCTTATCTGTACCCTTCTCCACTACTGCCAACTCCAGACTTCGCGCCTTCTGTCTCGCTGCACCCTACGCCTGGAATAAACTTCCTGAGCCCCTACGTCTTGCCCCATCCTTGGCCACCTTTAAATCTAGACTGAAAGCCCACCTCTTTAACATTGCTTTTGACTCGTAACCACTTGTAACCACTCGCCTCCACCTACCCTCCTCTCTTCCTTCCCGTTCACATTACTTGATTTGATTTGCTTACTTTATTTTTTGTCTATTAGATTGTAAGCTCTTTGAGCAGGGACTGTCTTTCTTCTATGTTTGTGCAGCGCTGCGTACGCTTTGTAGCGCTATAGAAATGCTAAATAGTAGTAGTAGTAGTAGTGATCTTGTATTGCCTGCTTTAAATTGGGTACGCTTGGACCTCACTAGAAAAGGAACTTTTTCAATCACAGGGCCATCAATGTGGAATAAACTGCCAAGTCATCTTAAAAATGAACAACTTGTATGAACATTTAAATGCCAACTGAAAGCTCATTTGCTATGCCTGGCATATTATGAGGGGCATAATCAAACGGCGCCGGCCATCTTCGGGGCTGGTTCCATGAGGGGGCGGAGCCAAGCGTATTTTCAATATATGCTTGGCGCCGGCCAAATCGCTCGCCGGGTTTAGAGCAGGATTGCCGGGTTAACATGAGATGGCCGGCTTCGTTTTCCAACCATAATGTTATCAATAGAAATCAAACAAAATAAAACATGGAAAAGAAAATAAGATGATACCATTTTTATTGGACATAACTTAATACATTTCTTGATTAGCTTTCGAAGGTTGCCCTTCTTCGTCAGATCGGAAATAAGCAAATGTGCTAGCTGACAGTGTATATAAGTGAAAACATTCAAGCATTACTATGACAGTCTGACAGGGTGGGAGGATGGGGGTGGGTCGGAGTTATTCATGGGGGCATCAAAGCATATCATTGATATTCTAACAGGATGGGTGTGGATAGGTGATCAACAGAGAAATACAGCTTTATGGTTTATAATGGGTTAGGAACCCCAGATCCTTGTTAAGTCCTTTCTGTTGGGTGTTAAAATATTCAATCATTCTGACTTCAAAGGTCTTACGTTCTTGTATGGTTTTAAAGTTACCTTTCAGGATTCTCACTGTGAAGTCACTGGTACAGTGTCCTGGTCCTGTAAAATGTTGACCAACAGGGTTGGGAGCCCTACTGGCACCAGTATTGTTCATGTGATGTCTATGTAAATTGAATCTTGTCTTAAGCATCTGGCCTGTTTCTCCAATATAGCATCCTTCGTTACATTTTTTACACTGAATGATATATACCACATTGGAAGATGAGCAAGTGAAAGATCCCTTTATGTTGAATATCTTTCCTTTGTGGATAACTTTGGGGTCCTGTGAAATATTTTGGCATAGTTTGCAACTGGATAAATTACAGGGAAGTGTGCCCTTCTGTTCCTTTTCAGTCTGTGATGGAGGTTTACTTCTGATTAGCTTGTGTTTTAAGTTGGGTGGCTGTCGGAAGGCCAGTACTGGTGGCCATAATGGAAACCGGGCCCGGCCATCTCAAACCCGGTGAAATGCAAGGCATTTGGGCGTGGGAGGAGCCAGCATTTGTAGTGCACTGGTCCCCCTGACATGCCAGGACACCAACCAGGCACCCTAGGGGTAGTTCAAAGAATTAAAAAACAAAAATACCTTCCAGGTGCATAGCACCCTTACCTTGTGTGCTGAACCCCTCAAAACCCACTCCCCACAACTCTACACCATTACCATAGCCCTAAGGGGTGAAGGGGGGGCACCTACATGTGGGTACAGTGGGTTGTTTTTTTTTTTTTGAGGACTCAGGAAGTATTTTTTCACAGAGAGAGTAGTGGAAGCTTGGAATGCCCTCCCGCGGGAGGTGGTGGAAATGAAAACGGTAACAGAATTCAAACACGTGTGGGACAAACAAAGGAATCCTGTTCAGAAGGAATGGATCCTAAGGAGCTTAGCCGAGATTGGGTGGCAGAGCAGGTGGTGGGAGACGGGGATAGTGCTGGGCAGACTTATACGGTCTGTGCCAGAGCTGGTGGTGGGAGGAGGGGCTGGTGGTTGGTAGGCAGGGATAGTGCTGGGCAGACTTACAAGGTCTGTGCCCTGAAAAGGACAGGTACAAATCAAGGTAAGGTATACACAAAAAGTAGCACATATGAGTTTATCTTGTTGGGCAGACTGGATGGACCATGCACGTCTTTTTCTGCCGTCATCTACTATGTTACTATGACTCAACATTAACCACCAGAAGTGGAACAGGTAGGGGGGGGGATGGGCCTGGTCCACCTGCCTGAAGTGCACTGCACCCACTAAAAACTGCTCCAGGGACCTGCATACTGCTGTCAGGGAGCTGGGTATGACATTTCAGGCTGGCAAAAAATGTTTTTGGGTTTTTTTGTGTGTGTGTGGGAGGGGGTTGGTGATCACTGGGGGAGTAAGGGGAGGTAATCCCCGATTCGCTCCGGTGGTCATCTGGTCAATTGGGGCACTTTTTTCAGACCTGGTCCTAAAAATACAAGGACCAAGTCTGGCTGGCAAAATGCTCGTTCGAGCCGGGTATTTTTTTTTTCATTATAAGGTGAAGCCGGCCATATCGTAACCACGCCCCTGCCCCGTCCCCTTCCCACCTTCACTACCCTACCAACACACCCCCTTGAAGGTTGGCTGGCGCCGCGACGAAAAAGCAGTTGGGGCCGGCCAAAATTGGCTTTCGATAATACCGATTTGGCCGGGATCAGGAGATCGCCGGCGATCACTTTCGAAAATGAGGTGTTATGTATCTGCTGATGTTGCTTTTGTGTCTATTTAAGGGATTTGGACATTACTTTTTCATGTTTTTTTCTGATTATGTCTTATGAAGAATTTGTTTTGAATTTTATTTTCATGTGATTTTATGTATTTTTACAAGCTGCCCTGGATAAGGTGGGGGGTGGTTAAAAATAATAAATCCAATCCAACCTGATGACAGGTTGAAAAGCTCTGTGATAACTGATTTAAAGAAGGTAGAGGAGAGAACATTTGGGTGGGGGGGGGGGGGGGGCGGAGAGAAATCAGCTGCTTGGATGTTCCTAAGTGTTGCCACAGACAGGTTGAACTTTGGGTGGAAGGTTCTTAGGTGTGAAAGATATCAGGTGATGGTCTGAGAAGTGAAGGATAGTGATAGAGAACTCAGAGTGAGCACTTGAAGGTTGAAGCAGTTTCCATGTTAATGTGTTGGGGCAGCAGAACACAGGTGGAGTTCAAATGAGGATAAGAGGCAAGGAACCTAATAGAATGGGGGTCAGAAGGGTTTCAAATTTTTTTTTTAAGTTCAAATCATCTTTACTGAAGAAGTTATAAAAAAGAGGAACAAATAAACATATGAACATATGTACAACTTGCACAGCATCAGTATATAATTAATGTAGTATCTTACATGGCAATCGAGGGAGCAGAATTACAAAATAAATGAATGTCGTGGGTCCAGTGCTGGCCTTCTGACAGCCACTTAATTTAATACAGAAAATTAGTGAAAAGCAAACTCCCAATACAAATATCATTCATTGCAAACAAGAAGGGATACTGGAACAAGCCAGATGCTAAAGACATGGCTCAATTTACACTCAATATTAAACACTCCAATGCCAACCAGGATGCCACCTCTGTGGGACAGCACTTTACAAAACTAGAACTTTGAATCAATTATCTTATGGTAAGAACACTAAAAGGAAATTTTAAGACAATCCAGGAACATAAGACCTTTGAAGTCAGAATGATTAAATATTTTGACAAGCACCAAACAGGACTCAACAAAGATCTGGGCTTTCTATCCCATTATAAACCATAAAATTCTACCTGTTATCACCATGCATCTCTCTCTGTCTCTCACGTAACCCACCCCACCCTCGTCCTGTGAGACCTTTCACATATATATTCTGATATTTTTTAATATTTGCTTATTTTTGATCCGAAGATTTATTTAGTACTACACCAATACTTTGGGGACTCTCAACCCCAGGCTTTGCAGTCTGCTTCTCTCAGAACTTCGGACACACAGTCCCTCTTTGAACACACAGTTCTAGACACACTTCCCTTCCTTTCACAACTCAGGTGGGGTATAAAGTGGTTACTTAGCCACCCAGGGCCCAGCCCATAATCTCCTGCACCTGTGGGCCTCCCAGGGCTCTCCCCGGTCCTGGCGACCTCCACCTTCTTCTAGCGCCCTCTAGTGGCCTACACCGTATAGGACACCCTCTTATTACAATATATAAAATTATGGGGTAAAGACATCTTTACAAACTTCAAAAATAAGCTCTACCCCCATATTTATTAATATATTTACATATTAGGATTTATTTACCATGTTTTGAAGGAATGCATTCACGTGGTGTACAGTTAGACTATTGTGTTCCAATTCTGGTCACCGCATCTCAAAAAAGATGTAATAGAATTAGAGAAGGGTGACGAAAATGATAAAGGGGATGGGACAACTTCCCTATGAGGAAAGGCTAAAGTGGCTACGGCTCCTCAGCTTGGAGAAAAGATGGCTGAGGGGAGATATGATAGAGGTCTATGAAATAATGAGTGGAGTGGAACGGGTAGATGTGAATTGCTTATTTGTCCAAAAATACTAGGACTAGGGGGCATGCGATGAAGCTACAAAGTAGTAAATTTAAAACGAATGAGAGAAAATATTCCTTCACTCAACGTGTAAGTAAAATTCGTTGCCAGAGAATATGGTAAAGGCAGTTAATTTATCAGGGTTTTAAAAAGGTTTGGACGGCTTCCTAAAGAAAAAATCCATAGATCATTAATAAATTTATTTGGGGAAAATCCACTGCTTAAAATGTTTTGTATTTTTCTGGGATCTTGCTGGGTATTTGTGACCTAGATTGGCCACTGTTGGAAACAGGATGCTGGGCTTGATGGGCCTTTCACTCACACACACAAGGAGTGAGACAGGCTGCACATACTGCAGCAGGGCATATTTATCCACTCCTACCCTGGCTGAGATAATATTTAATCATCTCTCTGACCTCAAGTGCACCTTTCTTCAAATTAGTCACCTTATTTTCTAACTCCTCTTACCTTTCTGCCAGGAACAGTGACATTTATCAATAAGCTGCCCATTATGGTCACAATTTTAATGCAGCAGTAATTTGCATGTTCATTGATTACTGCATGCCGTGGTAGTTTTTTTGTGGCATTTTTCAGTAGAGCTGTACCTCTACCGCGAGGCTTGCTGCATCTGATGAGATCCCTGTCTTCAGTTTTTTGTTTTTTTGTTACATTTGTACCCCGCGCTTTCCCAGTTCATTCTGAGAGGTGGCAGAATCAGGATCATGAACCTATCTGAAAGCAACATATTGTGTTGTCATTGCAAGTAGTATATTTATTATTTATTTATTACATTTGTATCCCGCGTTTTCCCACTCATCGCAGGCTCAATGCGGCTTACATAGTAACAAGAGAATACAATCTGTAGTATCAGGATCAAAGGAGGTACGTGATAAGACAAATGAACAAGGAGTAAATGGGATAGAAGAGGTATGAAAGAAAGGATAGGGATAGGTAAGGAGGTGGAGCGATAAAGAAGAGGTAGGGGAAGAGCATGGAGGGTAAGACGATTGGTAGGAGGTCATTTCTTTTTTTTTTTTATTTGCATAAAGTCTTTATTGAACAATACATCAATGTATCCATTACAATGATAGGATAGATTCATAACAGTACATTTGCATATGTTAACTCCCCTCTCTTCACCTTTCCTCGTCAATATTTTCTATTTGTTAAACCACATGTAACTTCAAGAATTTTTTTTAACAATTTTATAATACTAAGAATCCCCCCTCCCCCCCCCCCCAATGCAACCTCTGATTGTTGTACCCTACAAACCTCTTCCTCTTCCGAATCATTTTTTACTTGTTACTAACATAATACAGTTATGTAAAATTTTTCCATGTTGAGTGCCATTTCCCCATTTGGTGCTTGCATTGTGCCAGAAGCCTCTCCATCTCACACACATAGCTCAACTTATTGTGCCATTTAACAATCGATGGAACCCCTACATTTTTCCACTGTGAGGCAAGAACCACCCGTGCCACCCCCACAGCAAGCCTCACCAGGTCCTGCTGGCATTTCTGTAAGCCAGGTGGTTTTGCTGAGAAGAGAAAAAACTCAGGTGACCAAGGAATTAAACTTCCAATCCATTTCTGTATTTTACTTCTAACTGACTTCCAAAATGCTTGGGCCTTTACACAATGCCACCATATATGTCCCATGGTCCCTTTGTTACCACACCCCCTCCAGCACAGTCCCGTGGAGCTTGGATATATTCGCTTAAGGCGATCTGGCGTGAGGTACCATCTAAAAAGTACTTTCACAGCATTTTCCTTAAGCGGTACATGAGTAGAAACACCTCGCACTGTCCGTTCTATTCTCTCCCACTCGGTCTCCCCCAGGGCCAATCCCAGCTCTCTTGACCAACTTTTCCTATGTAGAGTGTATTTGGGAGATTGTACTCGTAGTTCACGATATAGACGACTAATCAAGCCCCTTGAAGAGGCATAATTTTCGCAAACCTCCTCCAGGCCTAGTTTTTTCCTTTGCAGTACTGCTTTTACAGCTTTGGTCTTAAGAAAGTGGGCCAATTGATGATATGCAAACTCATCATCCTCCCCCACATAACCCGCATTCTCCAAGGCCCCGAAGGAAAGCAAAGCTTCCCCGTCAAACAACTGGCCCCAAGTTCTTAAGCCTTTTTTATACCACCTGGTAAATACTCCAGTGTCTTTCCCGGGCAGGAACAGTGGGTTAAACGCTATTGGTGTCATGCGTGTAAGTGTACACCTCCCCCCGGAAACAAACTATCCCAATAGTAGAGAGTGACACCTATGGATGGACATGCTCCCTCTCCCAAGGCCCTAAATGATTTGGGGAGCCACATGACTGCCCCCAACGGGGATGACCCAAGAGAATGTTGTTCAATATGCACCCATTGTCTATCCGGATAGTCCTGGAACCATTCTACTGCCGCCTTCGCCTGCACTGCCCTATAATACCATATGAGGTTTGGGACACCCAGGCCACCCTGTCTACCATCTTGATATAGGAGCTTACGCGCTAATCGCGGTCTCTTTCTTGCCCAGACGAAACGCACTATTGAATCTTGAAGTGATGATAAGAGTCGCCTGGGCAGCATTACAGGCAGCGCTTGAAATAAGTATAGCAGTCGGGGAAGCACATTCATCTTGACAATTGCTACCCTTCCAAACCAGGAAACCTCCAGATCCCCCCACCTCTCCAGATCTTTCTTAATGCCACCACTTAGTCCTTTGTAATTGGCCTCATATAGATCAGGTAGTTTTGGTGTTAAGTTCACCCCCAAGTATTTAGGTAGGAGGTCATTTCTGAGCCATTGTTGTTAATGATAAGACGGACCGGTAAATGGATGGGTTGCTTATGGTAGGTCAAGTCGTTCGGGTAAATCTGTTTGAATAGATGGGTTTTCAATAGTTTCCTAAAGGGAAGATATTCACTAATTGACCGAATGTATCTGGGTAGAGCATTCCAGAGTTGGTTGTATTGTTTTTGAATATTTTTACTGCTAATTGCCTATTGCTCATGTTTGATCTATTCTTACTGTACACCACCTTGAGTGAATTCCTTCAAAAAGGCAGTAAATAAATCCAAATAAATAATTTACAACTGCAGGTGCTGGTGCTATTTCATCCACCTTAACTGCAATAGGCCTGTTCTGGTTCTCTGTCATTCAATATGTGTTTCTTCCGTGTTTCTTCTGTGCTCCTCCTATAAAATGTGACCAGGCTGCCATGCTACAGATCCATTTTCGGTTTGTGTTGCAGCCAGTGCTCATGATGTCAACACGATCCAGGCAAACACAATATGAATCCTGCAAAATTGTAAACCTGCAACAGAAAAAATCATTGCAAGGAAGCATTAGACATCCTTCAAAGACAAAACAAATGAGATATGCTTTGTACTCATCACTTGAAAAGGGAAACTAACAGTGACAATGTAAAGGAGCTGGTTTGACTTTTCTTCTCAAGAAAAAACAGTTGCAGAAGGACAACTTAACAAGTGTGTTTTGATTCTGCTGGTTCACAGCTCCCTCAGGGCCTCTTTCACTCAACTGTGCTAAAAATGCTAGCGTGCCTTAATAAAAAAAACCCCTCCATTTGGACTTCCATAACGCAAGTATGTTTAGCCACCTTTAGGCAACATTCTCCCATCCATGTTTTGGCGGAGATCAAAAAACACACACAGATTGTATTTTCCATTAAAAATCAACCCAGATAAAAAGCAGGTGCAAATTGTCCACAGGTATTTACGGCAAAGCCTGAGTGTAAAAAGTACTTGTGGACTTTGTCCCACTGTCTGAAATGTGCCCCTGTTTTAGTGAATTAGAAAGAGAAAGACTTACGTGTTATTGAATTCCGACCCATCTGTCCATTTCCATGATTGTCCTTGCCCTCCTCTTCTCAGACCAATCCAGTAGTCAGCATCACCTTTACGTTTCATTAGATAATCCTTAGGAAAATAAAGTTGAGTTTAGTTTCTTGGTAAACCACCTTTCAGTAATATAACTGTGGTGGAGTGGCCTAATGGTTAGAGCACCGGTCTTGCAATCCAGAGGTGGCCGGTTCAAATCCCACCGCTGCTCCTTGTGATCTTGGGCAAGTCACTTAACCCTCCATTGCCTCAGGTACAAACTTAGATTGTGAGGCCTCCTGGGACAGAGAAATATCCAGAGAACCCGAATGTAACTCACCTTGAGCTACTACTGAAAAAGGTGTCAGCAAAATCCAAATAAATAATAACTAAGCAATTTACAATCAACAGTGAGGAACTGCAGAGAGAAAAAATATTCTTTTGGGGGGGGGGGGCACAGAGGGAGGGTCATTACGCTGAGAAAGCAATTCTCTGACAGATATTATTTTTCCATGTGGGGTTTATTACCCTGCTGTGCTGACAGGACTCTGATATTAAACGTTCAGCTGAGCCTCCTCAAAGGGGTGTGAAAGTAACTTAAGGAACTGTATAGAGCTGAATGAGTGACCTGTCTTACTCCCTAAGAATGTAAGTAAGAACATTGGTCTTTCCCCAGTATGGCAATACTTAAGGTCCATCAAGCCCAGCATCCTGTTTCCAACAGTGGCCAAGGTCACAAATACCTGGCAAGATCCCAAAAAAGTACAAAACAATTTATACTGCTTATCCCAGAAATAGTGGATTTTCCCCAAGTCCATTTAATAATGGTCTATGGACTTTTCCTTTAGGAAGCCGTCCAAACCTTTTTTAAACTGCACTAAGCTAACCTTTACCGCATTCTTAGCCACCGCAGCACACTGAGCAGAAGGTTTCAACGTATCATGAACGACGACACCTAGATCCCTTTTTGGTCTGTGAATCCTAACGTGGAACCTTGCATGACGTAGCTATAATTTGGGTTCCTCTTTTCCACATGCATCACTTTGCACTTGCTCACGTTAAACGTCATCTGCCATTTAGACGCCCAGTCTCCCAGTCTCGTAAGGTCCTCTTGTAATTTTTCACAATCCTCTCGTTATTTAACGACTTTGAATAACTGTGTCATCAGCAAATTTAATTACCTCACTAGTTACTCCCATCTCTAGGTCATTTATAAATATGTTAAAAAGCAGCGGTCCCAGCACAAAGCCCTGGGGAACCCCACTATCTACCCTTCTCCATTGTGAATACTGACCATTTAACCCCACTCTCTGTTTTCTGTCTTTTAACCAGTTTTTAATCCACAACAGACCACCACCTCCTATCCCCTAACTCTTCGTCCCATCAGGCTGTAATCAGGGCATCACAATGCACAGCCTCTCTGCCTTACTCTGGCTATGCACAATGATTCTCTGATAAGAGCTTAACAGAACATCTAACTCCTTTCCTATCTGGCTTCCATCAGGAAGTCATCACAGCCTCTCTTCTCTCCATTCCACATAGCCCATATTGTTACCTCTCCCCTATCTACTTCTCATCAGGGAGTCATCCAAAGAAGTTCTGTACAGGTATTTAAAAAAACAATGACATTTGAAGAGTTGTATGCACTGCACAGGCTCAGATGAAAATGAGGAAGCTGGACACATGTCTTCTCGCCCCAAGAAATTCTCTATCATCCTCAGCATAAATACATTTCCTTGCCAGGCTAGTGTGGGATCTGTCACACTCACCAGTTCCTGCTGAGTCTTGATGTAAGCGAGGGAGCTGTTCTGAGAGGTGCAAAAGCTTTGGGCCACATCCCAATTTTCCATGTCTTCAGAAAAAAAATAACATGTCCCTTTGTACCACATCCAGCCGTCTGCACAGGGATCAGGATGAGAAACTTCATTTCCAGAAACCTCATTTCGTTTACCTATAAATAAGAATAATTCTAGCTTAGTTACACCATCCTTGTATTAGACATTTAGAAATATCTCCTTCTACAGCATCAGTGTATGAGGGAGAATCAGCGTTCAAGCTAAATAAACTGCCTCCCTTTTCTGATTTGTTTAGTTATACAGCTAACTTATCAGCTTCAAGAATTTACATCCAGGAACGGGAAAAAATTATTTTATCTTAAGTAATTTATTTAAGACCAAATATAAATATCCACTCACAGTTAATTTGCACAGAAATTAGAATTCAAAGCATAGAGTGAAATGTTATTAAAAGCATCAGTTTTCTGGATCAAGTACCTCACTGCATTTTCCTCAACAAGCAAATAGGTAAGGACTTATTGAAACATCTTTTGCTTTAAGATTCGCATCTGCAGGTGTAAAGGAGGCCTTCAGTATACCTCTCTTTTCCAGAGATGACAGGCTCTGGATATCCCTTTGCCTAAACCTTAAGACCTTCCCGTCTCCTGCTTAATTTTTACAATAACTACCTTGTATCCTGTAACTCTTGGTATTTTGTTAGTGTCCATTTTCTATGTCACTGCACCGTTCAGAAAACCTTTATACAAGAAGCTGAAAATTAATTAGTAAGTATAATTTCAACTGTGTAACAGCCCAAAAATATTTGTTTTTCACTTGTAGAATGGACCATCACTATGTCCCCCCCCCCCCCCAACCCCCACTGCACAGTGAATGAAGACAAGTTTCCCCAGTCCTTCCTTAGAGAAGAGATCTCCATAAATATTAGCAGGGGTATTATTCATTTTGGAGATAACATCGCACCAATGAGCTTGTTTGGGCCTGTTGGTGCTGGGTCTCAGAACCAAAAACCCAATGCCTCACCCCCACAAATTCCCCAACTGATTTCTTAGCACCACCGGCTGGGTAAATACCAAGAACAACTATAAACAAAAGAAGCTTCTCACATTACCAAAGTTTTATTCTTACCAAAGAACATGAAAAATAACAAATAGAAAGTTAGGAGTAGCACATAAGAAGCAGGGTAGTGAGGGAAAAAAATGAGGAGCCATGGAAAATGGTCGCATATTCCTTAATCTATTGAGATAGACTTAAGGAAGATTTCCATCGACCTGCTCTTGTTCCAGATCAGGCAGTTACATGGCTGAAGTACAAAGAACTGGTTCTCAGGAACACATCATAGGTCATGCAAGATATGCCATTTGTTTCTTACAATTGCCCAAAAGGCACATTAAAAAATATATATATTGCATTTCCTTAAAAGGTGCATCCTCCATAAAAGCAATCTTTACTTCAAAGGATTCAGGACTCCGTTCCCACCGACCCCCCTGCAATTCTCCTATCCTGTCCTGACTACAGGATTTTCTGTCTCTCTCTGTTCTGCCAGGTACCCCGCCACCTGACACATGGAGATTAGTTTGCAGCCTAAAAAATCTCTAGAGGCTCTTAAACACACTCAAACAGTGAATGACAGGACTCATTGTCTCTCAATTACCTGCCAGAGGAAGGTAGGGGAGGGGTGAGGTACTTGTAGATGGCCTGCTTAATATCATTGTAATTTACAGAAAAAAAAAAAGTCTCCACTTCTCATGATCTGTAGATTTAATTCTTAGATATTAGATATTTAGCAGCACGGTCTAGGCCCTTATAAGTACGCCTCCACTCAGAATCAGGAAGTATTTTATACTGTATATGATCTCAGTATCTCAAACGTATTGCTAGTTTTCCTTTTAATTCTTGTAGCATGGAAATATTAAAATGTTTTAGCTGCACCCTGAGAACAGTGTTCATAGGTTCCACTAGGTGGCAGTGTTTCTCAAGGTAACCTGCTAAACTCGAGGGGCAGTTATAGAAGTGACCACGGAAGTTTAATGATAGGAGATAGCATGAGCCTATCTGACCCATCATCTGGGCTGAAGCCACTGAGCGGAGCTTGCCACCATATTAGTCAGAACAAAAACAACTGCACTTGCTACTGAATACAATAGCAAACTTGAGGGTTGTATTGTTTTATTAAACCTCCTATGTTTTGCATTCTCTCTGTTAGGAAGGGATTGGGAAGTGGGGGGGGGGGGGGGGGAGGATTATATTCAAAATGTATTTGGTAAGTGCTCCAGAGCTTGCTTTGTTATTTGCAATGTTGTATTGTGGATTTCAGTGCTGTTCTATATGTCTATTTTTGCTTCTGATAATAATAAAGATATTTCTATATAAAAAGAATAGCAAACGCTTATGTGTGGTGAGTCTGCACTTGAGAGACACAGTGGTGAGAGCTACAGGGCTTAGAGGGAACTGCAGGTGGGAAGAGCTAGGGTGCACCTTCAAATGACACACAGAGTGTGATGAAAGGTTATTCTGTTGTTATACTTCCTCTGTGTACATCCATATTCTGCACATAACCTGCGATAAAGTAACAATGAACAACGACAACCTGCGATAAAGTAACAATGAACAACGACAACGTGGATACAGCAACTAATAGTTTGTTTTGTTCTGACCAATATGGCAGATGCACCGGGGGGGGGAGCTTCAGCCTTTTGACTTCATGCTGGCTCCTGTCTTATTCAAACTCATTGGAAGTGACAATGGTATTTTTCATTATTTATTTATTAGGATTTATTTACCACCTTTTTGAAGGCGTTCACTCAAGGAGGTGTACAATAAGAATGGATCAAACATGAGCAATAGGCAATTAACAATATGAAATATGGCACATGGTATTCTAGCAATGTCAACACAATACGTAATAGAACATTATAATTGATAGTGAAGGGTAAGGCAAAGTTGTAACATATAGATGGGTAAGAAAGTACGAAGAATTAGAAAGTAAGGTGACTGATCTGAAGAAAGTTGCACATGGAGGAGTGGATAAACATGTCTCGCTGCGAGATGGGGGGCGTGACAAGATGGCGCCGTTGAGCTGAAGACGCAGAGACTGATCGAGCGTTTGTTGAAAAAGTTTTTCCTCTTACCTGCTATGCCGCATACAAAAAGAAAGGGGAATGTTAGGGGCAAACCCTCCACCACCTCGACATCTTCCCCGAAGCAACCTACAATCGACAGCTTCGCTCTGAGGCAGCCACCAAATCAGCCTGGAGTTGAATTTCTGCTAGATGTCGGGGCAGGAAACCCGACACCTCAGGAAAACAATATAACACTCTCTCCTCCAGCGCCCGACAACCCACCGTGCCCTGCCTTACTACGGGAAGGTAAAGCTGTTAATCAAGACCCGGAAGGCGGAGAACTTGGTCCCAGCGGAGGAGGTTTCCTCCCGGAATCAAAGGCAGGAGGGACAGGAGGTAGGGTGGAAATCCCGATGCCTCCTACGGTGGTTACTCTCGAAGCTCTTTGGCAGGCTATGGAAGGTTTGAAAGATATTGTAACTAAATCTACTCAACAAACAGCAAACTTAATTGTAACTGTGGATCAACTCTCTAAATCAATAGATAATTTAAAGGAAGAATTCAACGATCAGGTACGGACGTCTCAAAAAGATATATCTAAAATGCAAGAAAATATGTCTGTGATAATTAAAGATAATTTGAATATTAGACAAAAGATCGAACAAATAGAAAATTATAACAGGAGACTGAATATGAGAATATTAAATTTTCCTAGACCAATTGGAATTCTTCCTCTGGAACTCTTTAAAAAATATTTGACGGAAAATTTGAAAATGTTACCTCAAAACCTTCCCCCTGTGAACAAAATATATTATCTTCCTAAAAAACTCCAGGAAGAGAACCATGCGGCTCTGGATCATGGAAATCCTGATGAATTGAAAGATATTTCTTTAATTTTGGAGGACTCTCTATCCGAAGTAACAAATAGGGCTACACTTTTGGTCTCATATGTGTTTGAACAAGATTTAAATGCGGTAATGAAACTTTACTTTAAAAATATGCATCAAACATTTTGTGGCCAGAAGATATGGATATTTCCGGATGTTACCAAAGTCACACAGGATAGAAGGAAAAAATTCTTGGATTTAAGAGAGGAGACACGGTTACTGGGTGCTACGTTTTTATTAGCTTACCCATGTAAATGTATTGTTAAATATTTAGGACTTAAATATGTTTTCTTTATGCCAGAACAATTGAAATCTTTCATAGACCTGAAAAGAGTAGTAAAGACATAACATCTGAAGGGCAAATTTCAAAGTTATGTTGGTGGAGAGGCAGCCATGTCTTACTTTTGTACCTTTTTCTTCTTTTTTTAAATTTAGATTTTTCCTGATCTTTACTTTTACACCCCCTCTCAAACAGATTTGTGGTCTAAGGAAGAGACAAAGAAATAGATAACAACTTTTCCTTTTTTGTTATGGAGATATACTATGATGTTGGTATATATGTATATATATTTCTTTATTTCTTTGTGCTCTGAATTACATGTAACAAGTTTTATGCTTGTGTTAACTATATAAATGAATAAATAAAATAATAAAAAAAAAAAAAAAAAAAAAAAAAAAAAAAAAACATGTCTCGCTGCAGTATGTGCAGCTCGAGTCACTCCTTGTGTATGTGAGTGTGACTAACAAGTTAATTACTTCTTCCATTAAAGGCTTGGTTGAAAAGCCAAGCTTCCACCTGCTTCCTGAAGTACAGGTAGTCTTCTGTTAAGCGGAGCCTTTCAGGCAATGCATTCAAGAGTATGGGGGGCTACTCCGGAGAAGGCTCGCTTGCGGGTATCACATCGTGTAATGTCTTTTGGAGAGGGTGTAGTTAGTGCAAGTCCTTGGGAGGACCTTAGTGTCCTTGGTGGTGTGTGGAGGATCATCCTATTCTTTAGATACTCAGGGCCTTGAAGACCAGACATAGAGTTTTAAATTTAGCCCTGTATTGTACTGGTAGCCAATGAAGTTTTTGCAAAAATGGTGTGATGTGGTCACGTCCCTTGCAACCTTCTATGAGTCTTGCTGCTGCATTCTGAATCAACTGGAGCTGGTGCAGGCCCTTTGTAGTCAGACCATTGTACAGTGCATTACAGTAATCTAGTCTTGATGTTACTATAGCATGCACAACTGGGATAAGATTTACCTTCTCAATGTAAGGAGAGAGGCAGTGTATCTGTCTAAAATGTATCTGTCGCAAATCTGTCACATTAGTACATTTGCAAACTGGCCCCAAGTTCAGTAATATCAGCACTAGATCTGCAGAACAGTCCACACATCAAGGGAGTGAAGGAGTTACGAACATTCAAATATGAAACAAACGTTCAAATATCTAGCAGTCATAAGGAAAGTAAGAGAGAGTAACATTTTCCATAGCATGAAAAGTTAAGGGACGAGGGAGTCACCAGGTGAAGCTAAACGGAGGGAGGCTCAGGGAGAAAATGAGAAATACTGAGAAAGCGGTGGACACTGGGGATACATGAAGTAAAACGAGTAGAAATAATGGCAGAATTCAGGCATACTTGGAAAGATACGAAGAGATCTTGGTGGCGGGGGTGGGGGAGGGAAAAGGCTGCAAATGGAGAAGAACCGGGACAGACAGGTGGATGAAGAATGTGGTCCTTAGCTACTGGTGTCTTCTGTTTCAGGTTCTTTTTGCATGATGGAGGCCTCAATTGTAGAAGCCAAGCAGTATAGTAAGTTTTAATAAACATAAACAAACAACTTTATGGGTTGCTGAGTAGCTCCCCTTAGGGATACCTCTGGGGCATTTGGCTGTGTCTAAGAATGTAATATCTTTGGGTTTGGGAAACCCTCTGAAAACAGTGCAGGTGTAATATCGATCAACTCTGCAGCTCTGCAGGTCACATGTGGACAGGAGTCAATTCACTCTATGGACAGAAACTTTTCCTCAACCTTCCCACTACGGCAAAGAAATATTGAGTGCTCTGGACTTCTCCAGATCATTACAAACATTAGTCACAGTGGACTGAGTTGATTAGGACTCAGCAGAGGTATGGAAGATGAAAGGTGCAAACGTATATCGTGTTCTCATCTTGTTCTTGTATTATTGTAACAAACGTATGTGAATGTAAGGACTTCCTCCAACTATGGGAGCTTCACTGGCCAAATACTCAACCCACCCATATCAAAGGACACACACACAGTAGACATCATCACATACAAATTCTCATCAGGACTAAATTTCACACTAACAGATACTAAATGGACAGCCATACCATGGTCCGATCACTATAAAGCAAACCTCTCCCTTCAATGGCGAACAAAAGACTCACAACAGAAATAACTAACCTACACCACAAGAGGCAAAATAGACCCACCAACATTCTGGGAACAATTCTACAGCAACGAATGGTCAGCACCAACAGACTCACCCCAATTTCTTCATGAATGGGACAACAGATGCAGAACTATCTTAGATAACACAGCACCACTTCAAACCAGAACCTCACATAGAAAAAACTCAATACCATGGTTCAACAAAGAACTGAAAGAATTAAAAACACAAGTCAGAAGATTAGAGAGAATGGAACAAGAAAAAAAGATGACAATTGGAAACAACTTCAAAGAAAATAGAAATACATAATCAGACAAACTAAAAGAACATATCATAAAACGAAAATCGGGCCAGACTACAAGGACACACACAAACTCTTCCAACTCATAAACAAACTACTAAATACCTCACCGGTTATTTCTAACAACGCAGACACCCCATCAGCAAACGAACTCGCGAATTACTTCAAAGAGAAAATTATAAAATTACGACTCATGATACCTAGCAACACAACTGACTATCTAAACCTTCTTGAATGCCTAGATCCACCACCTGGGGAACATCCAGCAGACCGATTATGCTCCAAATTTGGGAGATGTTGTCGATCGAGAGTAAATCAATCACTTGGAAGATATGCCAAATCACAATTCAAATTAGATATCTGCCCTAGCAATCTTATAAGATCTGCCCCACAACAGCTCAAAAGAGACCTCACGAGTCATCTAAACTACATGCTACAAAATGGTCTTTTCCCAAAGGATAAAGGAAACATTCTACTCACCCCTATAGCTAAAGACGCAAAGAAAAGTACAAGTGACCTAACCAACTACCGCCCAGTGGCATCCATCCCACTGATAACTAAACTCATGGAAGGCGTAGTGACGCAACAGCTCACAACCTACCTAAATAAACACTCAATCCTTCACGAATCTCAATCAGGATTTCGGGCGGACCACAGCACTGAGACAGTATTAGTGACTTTAATGAATAAATTCAAACAATCGCAACTGGCAATAACATACTTCTCCTGCAATTTGACATATCTAGTGCCTTTGACATGATCAACCACGGAATACTATTACATATCCTAGAATACTTTGGAGTGGGAGGTAATGTTCTTAAATGGTTTAAAGGATTCCTGACCACAAGATCATACCAAGTAACTGCCAAGACGACTATCTCAGACCCATGGACACCTGAATGTGGAGTCCCCCAAGGATCCCCCCTCTCGCCAACCCTCTTCAACCTCATGATGATACCCCCCGCCAAGTTATTAGCCAACCAAAACCTCAATCCATACATATATGCAGACGATGTCACGATCTACATCCCGTTCAAAAACAATCTAAAGCAAATCACCAACGAGAGCAAACAAAGCTTCCAAATTATGAACTCCTGGGCGGATGCATTTCAGCTAAATCTCAACGCAGAAAAAACATAGTTCCTCATACTCGCCTCACAACATAACACAAGTAAATTCACTACCATTAATACACCAAACTTTCCCCTTCCCATTTCAAACACTCTTAAAATTCTTGTTTACCATTGATCAATATTTCACACTCGAAAACCACAACTAAGAAGATGTTCAACTCCATGTGGAAACTCAAGAGAGTTAAACCTTTCTTCCCAAGATCCATTTTCCGCCACCTGGTACAGTCAATGGTACTAATTCACCTGGACTATTGCAACGCACTATACGCCGGCTGTAAAGAACAGACCATCAAGAAACTCCAAACAGCCCAGAATACTGCAGCTAGATTTATCTTTGGAAAAACAAAATACGAAAGTGCAAAACCACTAAGAAAGAAACTACACTGGCTACCACTTAAAGAAAGTACCACGTTTAAGATCTACACAATTGTTCATAAAATCATCTACGGAGATGCCCCGACATACATGATGGACCTCGTTGACCTACCACCTAGAAATGCTAAAAGATCTGCCCGAACATTTCTTAATCTACACTTCCCCAGCTGTAAAGGATTAAAATACAGACTAACACATGCGACCAGCTTCTCATACTTAAGCACGCAGCTGTGGAATGCACTGCCGACAAACCTGAAAACAATTAATGAAATAGCTAACTTTGCAAATCACTAAAAACCTATCTATTCAAAAAGGCCTACCATGAGAACTCATAACCTAACTCTATCACTCCTCCACTCCGCCATTACTCTGAATGTCTTCTTTCCTTTATCACCTGAATAATTCTTCTTGTCCTCCCTTGATCACATTGTAACTCCAGTTGTATCATGTACCCTGTATGGTGACGCCATAACAGATCTATGTAAGGCACACTGAGCCTGCAAATAGGTGGGAAAATGTGGGATACAAGTGCAATAAATAAATAAAATAGTTTGTTAGCTACTATATTACTGGAATCTAAAGCCTGACAGTTATCACAGTCACTTCAGCAGAGGCTGAAGGACTTTCTGGTACTCAGTTGATCAGGAAACAATTCAGCACCAAACTGTTAGCTCTTTCTTCAGTAATGAACGTTCATTTCATCATGCCATAGAAACAGATTTAGGGTTTAGCTCATGCCTTTGCAGTGTTGGCTCAAGGTGAGTTTCATTCAGATACACTAAAGGGTTGGCATGTGGCAATTGGCTTGCTGTGTGCCAATCTGGAACGACCATCAGGCTACCATAGCAGCCTGGCGGTAGTTCCGCCTCCAGCACGGACCATGTCCAGCGATAGGAAATTTATTTCCAAATTTTTTACTGCCGCGTGCTGCCCGGATACGGCTGGGTTAGCGTGGGAGCCCTTACCGCAACCTCAATGGGTGGCAGTAAGTGCTTCCCCCTAAAATGGCCACGTGGCAAGTGCGAACTTACTGACCAGCCATTTCTTTTTTTCAGGCTTTTTACCCATTGTGGTAAAAGGGGCCTCATAAGTGTTGTCATACTGGGACAGTCCGAAGGTCCATCAAGCCCAGCATCCTGTTTCCAACAGTGGCCAATCCAGGTCACAAGTACCTGGCAAGATCCCAAAACAGTACAATACATTTTATGCTGCTTATCTTAGAAATGTGGATTTTCCCCAAATCAATTTAATAATGGTCTATGGACTTTTCTTTTATGAAATTATCTAAACTTTTGTAAAACTCTGCTAAGCTGCTTTTACCACATTCTCTGGCAATTAATTCCAGAGTTTAATTACACGTTGAGTGAAGATAAAATTTTCTCTGATTTGTTTTAAATTTACTACTTTGTAGCTTCATAGCATGCCCCCCTAGTCCTAGTATTTTTGGAAAGAGTAAAGCACGCGATTCACGTCTACCCGTTCCACTCCACTCAGTATTTTATAAACCTCTATCATATCATACCGCAGCTTGGTAAAAGAGGTCCTAAATGGCTGCCCAAGATCGCAAAGAGCAGCAACAGGATTTGAATGTAGCTTCTCCAGTTCTCAGCCAAGGGTTCTAACCTCTAGACTACTCCTACTAATCTAGTCTATACGTTCCACAAAACAGAAAATGGAGTATAAACTTGTTAAGAAATTGATTTAGGTCTGCCACAAACACAAATCAGAGTGAAGATGTTCAACACATAAAGGGATCTATCACCCTAAATTGTGTAACCACAGATAACACCAGAAGAAGGTCCAGAAAGCTGAGCTTTTCTTGGTTTAATCGTAGACTATTTCATTAGTCATTGACTAGTCTCTTGGCCTACTGATACTGTGACGGTATTTGACAGGGTACCTTTCCTGGTGTGATATTTATAGAACCAACTGGATTATTGTAAGAAAAATACAATGAATTCCATCTGGATTCTGATTGCCAGATCTGTGGTTGTTTATACTGAAGACTTTAAAGCAGTTTCCCAAACCTGGACCTGGAAGCACTCCAGCCAGTCAGGTTTTCATTATATCCACAATGAATATTCATGAAAGAGACAGCCGAGGCAGGGCATACAAATCTCTCTCATGAATATTTATTGTGGATATCCTGAAAACCTGACTAGCTGAGGTGCCTCCAGGACCAGGTTTGGGAACCACTGCTTTAAAGGCCTAATTATTACTAATAACATTTATTTATTCCTTGCCAGGACTCATGTCTGTAATGGGTTTTCAAAAGTTTGATTACCTGTAGGGGCATTTTCCAAAGAGAAGGGCACCCATCTCCCGACACAAATGAGATTACTACTACTATTTAGCTTAGATTTAAAGACAGGATGAGGATAGAATAAAGCCCTTTGGATCTGACCAGCAGTAGGTCATTTGAGACTTTAGTAAGCGCTGTTTCGGTTGAATGAAGGGGGCGAAAGCCAGATTGAAGTGGATCAAGAATTGCTTGAGATGAAAGAAGTCAAGGCAACAACGGCGAACAGCAGTTTCAAGTATGGGGGTCCTCTCAGGGTCGCCCAAATCAGCATAATCGAAAGCCGATTTTGGGCGCCCTCAACTGCAGTCCATCGCGGGGACAACCAAAGTTCCCGGGGGTGTGTCAGAGGCGTAGTGAAGTCGGGACTGGGGCATGATTAACAGATGGGTGTCCTCGGCCAATAATGGAAAAAAGAAGGGCATCCCTGATGAGCAATTCGCCAACTTTACTTGGTCCCTTTTTTTCACGACCAAGCTTCAAAAAGGTGCCTGAACTGAGCAGATGACCACCAGAGGGAATCGGGTCCACCTCCCCTTACTACCCCAGTGGTCACCAACCCCCTTCCACCATTAAAAAAAAAAAAAAAAAATTGCCAGCCTCAAATGTCATACCCAGCTCCCTGACAGCAGTATGCAAGTCCCTGGAGCAGTTTAAGTGGGTGCAGTGGACTTCAGGCAGGCGGACCCAGGCCCATCCCACCCCCACCTGTTATACTTGTGGTGGTAAATGGGAGCCCTTCAAACCCACATGTAGGTGCCCCCTTCACCCCTTAGGGCTATGGTAGTGGTGTACAGTTGTGGGGGGGGGGGGGGGGTTGGGGGGCTTCAGCACACAAGGTAAGGGAGCTATGCACCTGGGAGCAATTTATGAAGTCCACTGCAGTGCCCCCTAGGGTGCCCGGTTGGTGTCCTGGCATGTCAGGGGGCCCAGAGCACTATGAATGCTGGCTCTTCCCACGACCAAATACCTTGGATTTGGTCATTTTTGAGATGGGCGCCCTCGGTTTCCATTATCGGCAAAATCCGAGGTCGCCCATCTCTAAGCTCACCCATCTCCACATTTAGGTCGACCATCTCTAAGGTCGACCTAAATGTTGAGATCTGGGCGTCCTTGACTGTATTATCGAAACGAAAGATGGTCGGGTTTCCTCGTCCCTTTGCGGCACCGTCCTTAGAGATGGATGCCCTTAGAGATGGTCGTCCTCGTTCCAAAATGCCCCTCCTGGTGTCCTCTAATTTTCTATTTGCTTCTCTGGAATTCAATAACCTATTGTGGGGGGGGGGGGGGGGGGGGGGGGGGGCATAGGATACCAGCAGTATATAGTTGTGGCAAGAATAGTTTTAAGTTTATAATTATATTAAAAATGTGTTACCTATTCAAAAACAGTTTCAAGAACCTAATCCCCAATTTAAAACTAATGCTCCTAGTGGCAGATGAGCCCACTGTCACATTTCTGAAACTCTGAGGCAGAAAGAAAAAAAAAAAAAAAGTCTAGCAGAAGGTGGAAACATTTCAATCTTCTGGTACAGACCCCTGTCCTGGCCCACCCAGTCCCCTAGGAAGGAAGTGTAATCGTTTAGTTAAGTAATGAGGTCTGGCACTGACCTGCATTTTTAAGTGGATGCCTTGGGAATACATTCCCTTTACCCTTGTTAAATAGGGGTAATGTATTAACCAGTGCAATATTTCTACCTCCCCACTCCAAAGCGAAAATGTTCCAGTGTATTTCACTCACCTGCACAGGCTACTGTGGCTGTTGCAATCGTTATGCAAATCAGAAGACCAATGAAGAATGACAACAGAAAAACCACAAACATGGGCACGAGAATCCTTCTGCAGAGGCCCTTTGATTCACCTGAAACACAGGAAGAAGGAAGAGAGAGTTTCAACAACTGAAAGATCTCAGTATGTAAGGGTGGAGGAGACTTGATATCGCAAGACCAACCCAAACTTCCAGCACTGTGCAGCTCAAGCTCGTGGCTAGAGGAGTCGCAGTGAGGAAGGAGGGATCCTGCCAGAGGAATCTGAATTTTTAATGGAGCTTCTGTGGGCCAGATAAATGAATTGGCAGGCTCGGTCAGGTTTTTGCAGTGGTGTGCTGGAGCTAGCTCACACCGGCTCGCAAGAGCCGGCTGTTCATTTTTCTGACATCTTGCGAGCTGGTTGTTGAGGCAGGGTGAGCCGGTTTGCAATGCCTCTCCTACTCCCCCTCCCCCCCGAGCCGCGGGTCCCAGCACATACCTAACAACCTTTAAGGCAGCCACCCTGGTAGTTTAATGGATTCTTCGGGACCTGGGCAGGAAAGATCCCCAGTCTTTCCTGCCCGCTGCCGGCGCCGACCCTCCACTGTCGCATCACTCTTTAAAAATGGCTGCCGAGACTTCAAGTGTCGCAAGGCCACTATTGTCTGCGGCATAAGTGGTGGGTCAGCGCCGGCAGGAAAGACTGGGGTGGCTGCCTGCGTTTAGGTACGTGCTGGGACAGTGCAGCTTGGAGGGAGGCCCAGAGTAGGTGGGGTGGGGACCATAGGGAGGATTCTCAAACAAAAGAAGTATAACAACAGAATAAATTTTCAGTAGGGGAGCGGGGAGGAGGTCTCGAATAGGTTAGGTGAGGTGGGGTGAGGACAAACACAGAGGAAGTGTAATAAGGGAAGGGAAAATTAGGTTCTTACCTTGGTAATTTTCTTTCCTGTAGTCATAGCAGATGAAGCCATTACGTATGGGTTGTGTCCATCAACCAGCAGGGGGAGATAGAGAGCAACTCAACTTTTCACACTGCCTCATGGCCAGCTAGCTCCACTGCCTCTTCAGTACTTGAAGCTTCCAAAGCAGTATGGCAAACCGCAATGGGAATAACATGAACTTTCCTCACAGTGAACGATGGCCCCTTAACAAGGGCATGAACTCAAAAGGAGGGAATGAACACATCCTCCTTATTGTATAACTAGTATAAAAGGCCCGTTTCGGTAGGCAATGAAACGGGTGCTAGCAAGGTAACCCCCCCCCCTGCAGCTTCCTTCCTGTCTCCCCTGCCCCCCCACAGCCACCCATCTGGTCTCAGGACCCCCTCCCCACCAACCCTCCTCTGCCCCTGCAGCCATGCATGTGCAGCGGCCCTCCTCTCTCCCCTGCTCCCCCTGCAGCCACCCATGTCCAGCAACTCTCCTCTCCCCCTGCCCCCCCTGCAGCCACCCATGTCCAGCAACCCTCCTTTCCCCCTGCAGCTACCCATGTCCAGCGACCCTCCTCTCCCCTGCCCCCCTGCAGCCACTCATGTCCAACGACCCTCCTCTCCTTTCCCCTTGCCCCCCCTGTAGCCACCCATGTCCAGCAACCCACCTCTCTCCCCTGCACCCCCTGCAGCCACCCATGTCGTGACCCTCCTCTCCCCCTGCCCCCCCTGCAGCGTCCCTTCTGTCTCCCCTGCCCTCCCCTGCAGCCACCCATCTGGTCTCAGGACTCCCTCCCCACCTCCCTCTTCCCTGCCCCCCCCCGTAGCAATCCATGTCCACCGACCCTCCTCCTCCCCTGCAGCCACCCTCCCCTCCCCCATGTCCAACGACCCTCCCCTCCCCCCTCGGCGCATCACCCAAACCCCTACCCCCCCAGCGCATCACCCAAGCCCCTAACCCCCCCCCCTCGGGCACATCAACCCCCTTGCCACCTGCAGCTGCCAATACTAACGCTGACCGGCTGCTGCTGCGTCTCCTGTTGAGCAGCTGCAGCTGGTACAAAAAGAAAAAAGCCAAAAAAAGATTTTAAACCTGAAACACGGCTCTGTAGACAGCCATCTGGCATCTGCAGCCGCTCCTCCTCTTCCCTGACGTTGCTGCGCTCCTCCGGGGTCTTCCTGCAGGGGCAGTGACGTGGAGGGGAGAGGAGGAGCGACTGCAGTGACGACAGCCAATGCCAGATGGCTATCTACGGAGCCGCGTTTCAGGTTAAAAAATCTATTTTTGGCTTTTTTCTTTTTGTACCGGCCGCTGCTGCTCCATAGGAGACGCAGCAGCGGCTGGACAGCGTTAGTATTGGCGGCTGCGGGTGGCGAGGGAGTTGATGTGCCCGAGGGGGGGGGGGTAGGGGCTTTGGTGATGCGTCGGAGGGGGTAGGGGCTTAGGTGCTGCGCCAAGGGGGGGGGGGGGGCACTGAGAGCTGATTGGTAAGCAGGGGGAGGAGTAGGGAAATACGCTCCGCATGTTTCCCTACTCCTCCCCCTGCCTGGTTCGTGATTTTGCAGGGCAGGGGCAGGTGCGTCAGTGACATCACTGACGTCAGTGCATTCTAAACTGCCTAGCAGACCACCTCCGAGGGAGCCACGGTACCAGGCACATTAGAACGTTGGAGGTGAGAATTATTATATAGGACTGGAGGGGTTACACGCAACCTCCTGGAGGGAATAAACTCATCCTCCAAAACATAAACTGGAGGGAATGGACTCATCCTCCTCTAAGTGAACATGAATCCTGAAGACTGTTTTCCAACTTTCTTCCAAGGAAGGAACTTCAGGAAACAAGAACAGAACCTGAAACAGATTCACAGCATACAGACAATCATACAGGGAGGGCTCATGGCTTCATCTGCTATGACTAAAGGAAAGAAAATTACCAAGGTAAGAACCTAATTTTCCCTTCCTTGTCATCAAGCAGATGAAGCCATTACGTATGGGATGTAACAAAGCAATCCCTATATAGGGTGGGAACAGGTCACACCACGCGCTAGCACTTGTGCTCCAAAACGTGCATCCCTCCTAACAGCCACATCCAGCCTGTAATGTCGGGCAAAAGAGAGCTTAGAAGCCCATGTTGCTGCACTGCATATCTCTTGACGAGAGAGTGCTCCAGTTTCAGCCCAAGAGGAAGAAATCGCTCTGGTAGAATGCGCCTTAAAGGCTACAGGTGGAGACCGGCCGGCAAGCAGATAAGCTGAAAAGATAGTTTCTTTGAGCCAGCGGGCAATAGTGGCTTTAGGACGCTGGAGACCCCTCTGCGAGGACCTGATAGCAAAACAAACAGATGATCATAGATCCTGAAAGAGATAGTAACTCGCAGATACTGCAGCAGAGTCCTGCGCACATCCAACAGGTGCAACTGCCAAAGATTCTGGAAACTCCTCCTTATCAAAGGAGGGCAAGAAAATAGGCTGGTTTAGGTGAAACGCTGAAACCACCTTAGGCATGAAGGAAGGCACGGTCTGAACCGTGACCCCGGACTCTGAGAATTGCAGAAATGGGTCTCTACAGGACAGCGCCTGGAGCTCTGACACCATCTCGCTGAAGTAATGGCCACAAGAAAAACGGCCTTTAGTGTCAAATCTTTCTCCGATGCTCGCTGAAGCAGCTCAAAAGGAGAAGCCTGCAGGGCTAGCCCCAGGTTCCAAGCTGGACAGGGTGCTCACACGGAAGGCCGGAGCCGAAGCACCCCACTAAGAAACCGTGCCACATCTGGATGAGCAGCTAAAGAACACCTTCAACCTTACCACGAAGGGAGGCCAACGCTGCCACTTGCACCCGCAGGGAATTATAGGCCAAGCCTATTTGTACACCATCCTGCAAAAAGTCCAGAATCGGGGGGGAGTGGCAAGATGGAGTCCTAGCTAGACCTACAGCATTTTCTGTGTTAGCGGGTATTTTGGTGATTCAGCTTTTTTTATCCTCTAAACTTGATATGCCGCACACAAAGAGAAAGGGGACAACAAGGGGGCAATCGTCGCTTCCTTTAACATCGTCTCCTGCCCAGCTAACACTCGATCGGTATGTAAGGTGCTTACCTCCCGAACAAGGACCGGTGTGCCCCGCATTGAGCGATGTCGAGGGAGCGGCACCGACTCAGGGGTTGGATACTACTCTTTCGCCGCCTATGCTGAGACCGCCTCCCTGCCCAGCCGCTTCCAGATTTGATGAAGCAGACCAGACAGCGTCCGATGTGTCGAGTTTGAGCCTGCTCGGCGGTTCATCTTCTGGAGGGGCGGTTGGAAACATCGAGGAGCAGGAAATGCTCAAGGAGGCGTCATTGGAAGTTATTTGGCAAGCAGTCCAGAGGTGACGGTCGAGGTGGCAAATTCTACTAAGCAAATGTCTACAGTTGTGAGTAAACTGACGGCCATGTCAGATTCCTTAGATAATATAAAGCAAGAACATACTAAACAGATTGGGCAATTGGAAACGGATGTTAACTCCGTCAAAAGCGTAATGGATACTCTGGTTAAAGATAAAATAATTTCGGCTCGAAAGTTAGAGCAGTTAGAAAATTATAATCGAAGACTAACCTTGAGATTGCTGAATTTTCCAATGCTACCAACTATGACACCTCGTGATTTCCTTAAGAAGTACCTCCTAGAAATATTGAATTTTTCTTCAACAGATATTCCCCCTTGTAATAGAGTGTATTACCTGCCAAATGTTTCAAAAGAGAGAGATGTCTCTGTGTCAGCGAAGGTTGCTTTGGATATTGATACTCAGAATTTAACTGCTATCTTGGAAGACTCCTTGGGAGATGTTACAACAAGAGGAACTTTAATTATGACTTTAGTCTTTGAACAAGATATAAATTTGTTGATGAAACTTTACTTTAAATACTCCTCAAAATTATTCTGTGGCCAGAGAGTCTGGATGTTTCCAGATGTAGCAAAAATTACACAACAAAGGAGGAAACAGTTTTTACTTTTGAGGAATGATGTTAAGGGATTGGGAGCAACATTTATGCTGGCCTATCCCTGTAAATGCTTAATTCGCCTATCTGGAATCAAATATGTTTTTTTTAATCCACTTCAATTAAAGACGTTTCTGGACTCTAAAAGACCTTCTAGCTGAATGATATGAATAATTCTCAGCGATGATGTATAGGGATGAAGATCAGGATTAGCCTCAGAGAAGAAGTTGCTTCAGTGTTACATACTCCCTGAGTTGTACTTACAAAACCACTCTCCCCCTCCATATGGTGGTCTGAGGAAGAGTAAATACAAATGTTTCATTTAATTTAGATGTATTTTCCGTTTATATAATTTCTCTGTATTACCTTACAAATGATTGTTTGTTTGTATTATTGAAATCATATAAATAAATAAATAAAAAAAAAAAAAAAGTCCAGAATCGGCGAGACAGGAGCCCGCATGGGTGTGATCGCTTTTGAAGCACACCAAGACTCAAACTGGCGCCAAATCCTGGCATAAGCCACAGAAGTGGAACGCTTGCGGGCCTGCAGGAGAGTGGAAATGACTGTGTTTGAATAGCCTTTGTCCCTCAATTGCGCCCTCTCAATCGCCATGCCATAAGACCAAAGCGGCAGGCGTCCTCCATGGCTACCGGGCCCCTGTGACAACAGGTTCGTACCAGAGGTAAAGGAAGGGGAGCCTCCACTAGCATCTGTCGGAGGTCCGCATACCAAGGCCTCCTGGGCCAATCCGGGGCGATGAGGACCACTTCTCCTGGGTGCAGCCAAATCCGCAGGAGCACGCGCCCTATCAAGGGCCACAGAGGGAACACATATAGTAGGCCCGGAGGCCAGGGCTGAGTCAAGGCATCCAACCCTGCCGAGCGAGGATCTCTCCGTCTGCTGAAGAAGCACAGAACTTTGGCATTTGAACTTGTCGCCATAAGATCCATCACGGGCTTGCTCCATTTGGCACATATCTGCAGGAATACTTCGTCTGCTAGTTCCCATTCTGCTGGATCGATCTGATGCCTGCTTAGATAATCGGCTTGCACGCTGCTCTGACCTGCAATGTGAGCTGCCGACAGAAACTGAAGATGCAGCTCGGCCCAGTGGCAAATCTGTTCGGCCTGTGCGGCCAGTGCTCTGCACTGAGTGCCGCCTTGTCAATTTTTCTTCAGTCTGCCCCCCTTCAACCTCATTTCATGTCCTCTAGTTCTACCTCCTTCACATCTCCGAAAAAGGTTAGTTTGCGGATTAATACTTTTCAAATATTTGAACGTCTGTATCATATCACCCCTGTTTCTCCTTTCTTCCAGAGTATACATGTTCAGGTCATCAAGTCTCTCCTCATACGTCTTGTAACGCAAATCCCTTACCATTCTCGTAGCTTTTCTTTGCACCGCTTCAATTCTTTTTACATCCTTCGCAAGGTATGGCCTCCAAAACTGAACACAATACTCGAGGTGGGGCCTCACCAACGACTTATACAGGGGCATCAACACCCCCTTTCTTCTGCTTGTCACACCTCTCTCTATACAGCCTAACAACCTTCTAGCTACAGCCACCGCCTTGTCACACTGTTTCGTCGCCTTCAGATCCTCAGATACTATCACCCCAAGATCCCTCTCCCCGTCCGTTCCTATCAGACTCTCCCCGCCTAACACATATGTCTCCCGAAGATTTCTATTCCCTAAGTGCATCACTTTGCATTTCTTCGTGTTGAATTTTAATTGCCAAACCTTAGACCATTCTTCTAGCTTCCTCAGATCCTTTTTCATGTTTTCCACTCCCTCCCGGGTGTCCACTCTATTACAGATCTTAGTATCATCCGCAAATAGGCAAACTTTACCTTCTAACTCTTTGGCAATGTCACTCACAAATATATTGAACAGAATCGGCCCCAGCACCGATCCTTGAGGCACACCACTACACACCTTTCCCTCCTCCGAGCGAATTCCATTCACCACCACCCTCTGGCTTCTGTCCATCAACCAGTTCCTAATCCAGTTCACCACTTCGGGTCTTATCTTCAGCCCATCCAGTTTATTTAAGAGCCTCCTGTGGGGAACCGTGTCAAACGCTTTGCTGAAATCTAAGTAGATTACGTCCATAGCTCGTCCCTGATTCAATTCTCCTGTCACCCAATCAAAGAACTCAATGAGATTCGTTTGGCATGATTTCCCTTTGGTAAAACCATGTTGTCTCGGATCTTGTAACTTATTGGCTTCCAGGAAATTCACTATCCTTTCCTTCAGCATCGCTTCCATTACTTTTCCAATAATCGAAGTGAGGCTTACCGGCCTGTAGTTTCCAGCTTCTTCCCTATCACCACTTTTGTGAAGAGGGACCACCTCCGCCGTTCTCCAATCCCTCGGAACCTCTCCCGTCTGCAAGGATATATTAAACAAATCTTTAAGAGGACTCGCCAGAACCTCTCCGAGCTCCCTCAATATCCTGGGGTGGATCCCATCCAGTCCCATGGCTTTGTCCACCTTTAGTGGAAAAAAGTTCTAATACTTGCTAGCAGTTTTGAAATCTGAAATCTCCTTTTCAGATTTACAGATATCAATAAACCAGTTAGAAACAATCAAATCACAACAGTCAGAGCACACTATATGCAGAGCAGATTAAACAGAGCACACTATTTGCAGAGCCAAGAGGTTTTTGTTTTTTTTAGGAAAGATATAGATGCAGTGCCAATAGAAGGGAGAGAAGAACGTTAAAAAAAAAACTTAGAGGGGCAACTGAGAGAGTAAAAACTGTACAACAGGCGTGGACGCTGTTCAAAAATACCATCCTGGAGGTCCAGGCCATACATATTCTGCGAATTAGAAAAGAAAGACGGAAGTCCAAAAGACAGCCGGCCTGGTTGAAAAGTGAGGTGAAGAAAGCTATTAGGGCTAAAAGAAACGCCTTCAGAAAATGGAAGAAGGAACCATCTGAAAACCCCAAACCCACCTCCCCACTCCCCCCATTTTCTATTTCTGTTGATGGCTCTCTCATTCTCCCTGTCTCCTCAGCTCAAAACCTTGGGGTCATCTTTGACTCTTCTCTCTCCTTCTCTGCTCATATCCAGCAGATCGCCAAGACCTGTCGTTTCTTTCTTTACAACATCCGTAAAATCCGCCCCTTTCTTTCCGAGCATTCTACCAAAACCCTCATCCACACCCTTGTCACCTCTCGTTTAGACTACTGCAATCTGCTTCTTGCTGGCCTCCCACTTAGTCACCTCTCCCCTCTCCAATCGGTTCAGAACTCTGCTGCCCGTCTCGTGTTCCGCCAGGGTCGCTTTACTCATACTAACCCTCTCCTCAAGTCGCTTCACTGGCTCCCTATCCGTTTTCGCATCCTGTTCAAACTTCTTCTACTAACCTATAAATGTACTCACTCTGCTGCTCCCCAGTATCTCTCCACACTCGTCCTTCCCTACACACCTTCCCATGCACTCCGCTCCATGGATAAATCCTTCTTATCTGTTCCCTTCTCCACTACTGCCAACTCCAGACTTCGCGCCTTCTGTCTCGCTGCACCCTACGCCTGGAATAAACTTCCTGAGCCCCTACGTCTTGCCCCATCCTTGCCCACCTTTAAATCTAGACTGAAAGCCCACCTCTTTAATATTGCTTTTGACTCGTAACCACTCGCCTCCACCTACCCCTCCTCTCCTCCTTCCTGTACACATTAATTGATTTGCTTACTTTATTTTTTGTCTATTAGATTGTAAGCTCTTTGAGGGACTGTCTTTCTTCTATGTTTGTGCAGCGCTGCGTACGCATTGTAGCGCTATAGAAATGCTAAATAGTAGTAGTAGTAAAATAACAAGCAGCAGCATAAGGAGTGTCAAAGCAAATGCAAGGTGCAGATAAAGAAGGCCAAGAGGGATTACGAAAAAAAAAGATAGCATTAGAGGCAAAAAAACATTGTAAAAAAATTTTTCGGTATAGTACAAGCAGTAAGCCGGCAAAAGAATCGGTTGGGCCGCTGGATGACCGAGGGGTAAAAGGGGCGATCAAGGAAGACAAAGACGTAGCGGAGAGACTGAATGAATTCTTTGCTTCGGTCTTCACCGAGGAAGATTTGGATGGGATACCGGTGTCGGAAATGGTATTTCAAGCGTATGAGTCGGAGAAACTTACTGACTTCACGGTAAACCTGGAGGACGTAATGGGGCAGTTCGGCAAACTGAAGAGTAGCAAATCTCCTGGACCGGATGGTATTCATCCTAGAGTACTGATAGAACTGAAAAATGAGCTTGCTGAGCTACTGCTAGTGATATGCAACTTTATCCTTACAATTGAGCGTGGTACCGGAAGATTGGAGGGTGGCCAATGTAACGCCCATTTTCTTTTAAAAGGCTCCAGGGGAGATCCGGGAAATTATAGACCGGTGAGTCTGACGTCGGTGCCGGGGAAAATGGTAGAGGCTATTATTAAAAACAAAATTACAGAGCACATCCGAGGACATGGATTACTGAGACCAAGTCAGCACGGCTTTTGTGTGGGGAAATCTTGCCTGACCAATTTACTTCAATTCTTTGAAGGAGTAAACAAACGTGGACAAAGGGGAGCCGGTTGATATTGTGTATCTGGATTTTCAAAAGGCGTTTGATAAGGTACCTCATGAAAGGCTACAGAGGAAATTGGAGGGTCATGGGATAGGAGGAAATGTCCTATTGTGGATTAAAAACTGGTTGAAGGATAGGAAACAGAGAGTGGGGTTAAATGGGCAGTATTCACAATGGAGAAGGGTAGTTAGTGGGGTTCCTCAGGGGTCTGTGCTAGGACCGCTGCTTTTTAATATATTTATAAATGGATGTGAAGCGTCTGTTCACGCTTTCCAAGAATACTAGGACTAGGGGGAATGCGATGAAACTACAGTGTAGTAAATTTAAAACAAATCGGAGAAAATTTTTCTTCACCCAACGTGTAATTAAACTCTGGAATTCGTTGCCGGAGAAAGTGGTGAAGGCGGTTAGCTCAGTAGAGTTTAAAAAGGGGTTGGACGGTTTCCTAAAGGACAAGTCCATAAACCGCTACTAAACGGACTTGGAAAAATCCCAAATTCCAGGAATAACATGTATAGAATGTTTGTACGTTTGGGAAGCTTTCCAGGTGCCCTTAGCCTGGATTGGCAGCTGTCGTGGACAGGATGCTGGGCTCGATGGACCCTTGGTCTTTTCCCAGTATGGTATTACTTATGTACTTATGCCCAGAGAAAATACAGCCAAAGGGTAGGGAGAACCAGGAATTTAGCCAGCACAAGTCTTAGCTGTGTGAGTTTCCTTCAGCCAGGTGATAAGGAAGAAGAAGATAAGATAAAGAAGAGACAGAATGTGTTAATGAAATGAACCGACTGTGAAAAGTGCAAGTAGGCAGCAAACTACCTGAGGACAGAAGGTAGTGCTGAGGAAAACTGGACTGTGGTTAAAATTGTTTGAGACAGGAACTTATACTTTACTCCATCTCAACAATATAGTTTAAGAAACTTCAGGTGAGGAGCTGTCCTGTGATGATGAAGTTTATTTATTTATTTATTTTATTGCATTTGTATCCCACATTTTCCCACCTATTTGCGGGCTCAGTGTGGCTTACAATACATTGAGAATGATGGAAATACAATTTCATACAACTCGGTTATGGATTACATTGTGTTGAGTTAAGCGAATGCAAAGTCGAGGTGTCGTTAGGGTAATAGGACGTTGGAAAAGTACAATGGAACAATGGGAAGAAACAAAGGGAAATTGATAGGGCAGCAAAATAATAGCAAGAGAACATTCGGTATAACATTTTTCTGTGAATAAAGGTATAAATGTGGTAAAATTGCGGGGGATCAGAAATCAGAAGGGAATGTATTGATGTATAAATACAGTGTGTGGGCTTCATGTGCCTTGATTCTTACAATAAGTTTTATCAAACAGATGAGTCTTCAATGATCTGCGGAAGCCGGCCAGTTCGCAGATCGTTTTCAGGTTGCGTGGTAGAGTGTTCCAGAATTTTGTGCTCATATAAGAAAAGGTTGATGCATGCAGCGCTTTGTATTTTATGCCTTTGCAGTTGGGGAAGTGGAGGTTGAGGAAAGTTCGGGATGATCTTTTTGCGTTTCTGGGTGGTAGGTCTATTGTCAGACATGTAGGCTGGGGCTTCACCGTGGATGATTTTGTGGACTAATGTGCATACTTTAAAAGTAATGCGTTCCTTAAGTGGGAGCCAGTGTAACTTCTCTTGTAAGGGTTTTGCATTTTCGTATTTTGGTCTTCCGAAGATGAGTCTGGCTGCTTCAATCTCAGGTAGCTCAGTCACTGTGGAGTGGGTCCTGCTCTGACTCAGAGTCCTGCTCTCACTGCAGTCCATACTTAAAGGAAGCCTACCCGCCTTCTCAGGGCTTCTATTGGTCACCACTGTGAAATCTGCCCAACCCCGTGGCCTCAGCGGTCAAACCCTGCCCAAAAGGGCGCAAGCTTTGTTCAAAAAATACTGTGGGGGGGGGGGGGGGGGGCAGAGGAACCAGTGCAATCCTGCTGTAAACCTGGAGAATTGGCAACACAATATTAAAATTAAAAATATAGTATTGTCCAGATCACATTTTACAGATTCCAGTCCATGTTTTAAATTTTTAAAACTCTTAGAGGCAGATGCACTAAAGCTAAATGAGCCTTTAATGACTCTCCAACGAGGAAAATTTGATCCGTTGCATGCATCAAAGGGCTTTTACCGAGGAAGCCAGCAGCTAACGAAAACGGAATGGAGATGAGCAATTAGTGTGAAAACCCCATTGAAACGACATGCACTAACCTTTTCCGATTGCCTTTACGCAGGAAAAAGGCAGGAAAACTAACGAGAGGTCTGGACCACTCGTTAGGACAGCTCTGTGCCAGGAAAAATCATTAAGTGAAAAAATAAACAAACTTTGAGCCAATCCCAGCGCATTAGCAGAGCTAAAAGCGCTGTGATTGGTCCAAAGGACGTCAGAAAAACATAAATAAATAAAAATAAAAAAAGGATCGGGAGGGGGCAAGGGCGCTCATCAGGAGCGTCCTGTATGGACGGCCTTGCCCCCCCCCCGCTGCTCCCCACTTTCCGCCGCTCCCCCCACCCCGAAAAAGCAAAATTCGAGCAGCCCCTGCCCCCCTCCCTTCCTCACTACTCTCTCACCTCAGCTCCGCCTCCCGACATCCTCCGTCCTGTGCCCCACCCCCTTTTGGGGTCGTCGCCGCCATTCCCCTCCTCCATCGGGCCCCCCTCCCCCTTACCGGGCCCGTGCAGCGCCTCTCTCCTCTGTCCGAAGGGGCTGCACGGGCAAGAAGACAGCTGATGCCTGCCTTCGCCCAGCTTCGATGGCGCGTCTTTCTCCTGCTGGGCCCGCCCCTGTCTGACGTCAGTAACCTACGTAGGGCCCGGTAAGAGGGAGGGGGGCCCGATGGAGGAGGGGAATGGCGGCGACGACCCCAAAGGGGGTGGGGCACAGGATGGAGGATGTCGGGAGGCGGAGCTGAGGTGAGAGAGTAGTGAGGAAGGGAGGGGGGCAGGGGCTGCTCGAATTTTGCTTTTTCGGGGTGGGGGGAGCGGCGGAAAGTGGGGAGCAGCGGGGGGAGGGGGGGGGCAAGGCCGTCCGTACAGGACGCTCCTGATGAGCGCCCTTGCCCCCTCCCGACCCTTTTTTTTTATTTTTGTTTTGATTTGGGAGCCATGTGCTTGTGATTTGACTGTGTTTTGACTGTTTGTGGCATGCGCAGAGCAGCTAACATAACGCTTGGCTGCTCTGCGCATGATTTGGGGGCCGATTAACGATGTGTATTGTGATTCTTTGATACATTGTACGTTTCAATACCGATCTCAGCATGTGTGACTTTTTTTTTTGGTGCATTTTTCGTTATTTTAAAATCGTTAGGGACTTTAACGATTTAGATTTTTTTACGTTTGGTTGATGCATCTGCCCCTTAAAGACACCAAACTATTTTGACTCAAAAACAGCATTAAAATTCAATGAAACCTAACCAAAATGTCCACACCTTTTAAACAAAACTAGTAAAAAAGCCCTGTTTCTGATGCAAATGAAACGGGGGCTAGCAATGTTTTCTTCTGTGTGCGTGTGGGAGTGTGTGTGTCCCTGCCCTCTCTCCCCTCCCCCCTCTGAGTCCTTCATGATGCAAATGAAACGGGGGGGGGGGGGGGGGCTAGCAATGTTTTCTTCTGTGTGCATGTGGGAGTGTGTGTGTCCCTGCCCTCTGCCCTCTCTCCCCTCCCCCCTCTGAGTCCTTCATGATGCAAATGAAACGGGGGGGGCTAGCAATGTTTTCTTCTGTGTGCGTGTGGGAGTGTGTGTGTCCCTGCCCTCTGCCCTCTCTCCCCTCCCCCCTCTGAGTCCTTCATGATGCAAATGAAACGGGGGGGGCTAGCAATGTTTTCTTCTGTGTGCGTGTGGGAGTGTGTGTGTCCCTGCCCTCTGCCCTCTCTCCCCTCCCCCCTCTGAGTCCTTCATGATGCAAATGAAACGGGGGGGGGGGGGGGGGGGGGGCTAGCAAGGTTTTCTTCTGTGTGCATGTGGGAGTGTGTGTGTCCCTGCCCTCTCTCCTCTCCCCCCTCTGAGTCCTTCACTGTTACAGAGCCAGCGATTTGATTTCGTGCTCTGCTGTTTTCCTTCACTGACTGTGTTACAGAGAGGGCGGGGCAGACACTCATAAGGAAACCGGATATCTCGCCCCTTCACACTTCCGGCTGGAGGCTTCATAGAACGTTGGTTTTGCCTTTTACATAGAGAGATATGCGCTCACATATGCCATCGTTGGAATTCAAAAATGTGGTACCGGAGCAGCGTAAGGTATGGTCCACTGAATTTTCCCCAAAACGCTATTAATAAGACATATTAACTTTTTTAAAGCGTCCCTCTGGGCTCCGCCACCATTAAAATTACATTTTTAAAAACCACCGGAAAGGCCCAAAAAATAACGTTACAAAAAGCTGCAAAAATTAAACTAGGGCCGCTTACCTTACTCCATGGAAGTCCACCCTGGGATCCATGAACTTATTTGGGGTCCCAGTAAACCCCCCCCCCCCCCCCCGGCGCCACTGACTCCTCCGGTTTGGTAGGCCGCGGGAAATCGAGGCCCCGGCTTCACTTTGCGGCCTACCGGCGCACCTGGGCCTGATCCAGCGCGCATGCGCGGACCAGGCCCGGCGCCGGCCGCTTTCTTGACTGGCCTGCTCCTGGATTTGAACAGCTGCAGGCCGCCTTCAGCCTCCGGGTCTTTCCCGGGTAGCCGGAAAACACCTGGCCATCAACAGAAAAATGTCCCGAAGATCACTGGAGCCGAAAAATGAATGGGGCACAACCGATCAGCCCCCCTCCCCTCCCCCTCCGACAGTCTTGGGGGTGTAGAGAGATGCTCTTACCGCTGAAGCTTGTCAAAGAGTGGTTTCCCTCCTCGGTGTCTTTTTGGAGCAGAAGTTCGGGGGTGATGCAACCTGCTGCCCCTAGTCCCATTGCTTTCCGTCGCTCTCAGCTGCGGGCACCAGCAGGGGTTTCAGCAACTAAGTGAACTGCTTTAGGCGAGTCCTTCTATCATCACCTGCAACTCAGCCCCGCCCCACTCTAGGTTCTGGCTTCTCTGATCGGCTCAGTCACTGTCTCCCGAGAGCTGCTCCTTCTTCTGTACTCAAGCCAACCGTTGATTTCCTAGTCCACACATAGCAGCCAACTTTTCAAAATGATTGGGGGGGGGGGGGGGGGGGGGCTGCTGAAATTTTTTTTTTTAAACAGGTGGTGTATTCCCCCCCTCCCCATCCCCCCCTGTCCCCCCTCATCCCAGTTCCAGGCCTACCCCCCCCCCTCCTTTCCCTCCCCCTGACTTCCAGGGTCCCACATTCCCTCCCCCCCCCCCCCCCCCCCCCCCCCCCCCGACTTCCACAGTCTCCCTCCCTCCCATCAAGTTCCAGGCTCCCTCCCTCCAAATTTTATCATTTATAATTTTTATTAATTTTATAAACTTAACACAGACATAAACTGTTCAAGTGAAATACAGCCAGGCATAACAATAAAGTTAATACAGAAGAATTATCTTTTCATAACATAATTTAAACATTGGCTTCATTAGACCTCAATTAAGGGGGGCAGGAATTAAGTGAAGATTATCTATTGCAAACAATAATAAGGCAACTATGGCGTCGTTTTCTCATATTATATGTCTCTAATGTTGTCTAGTTTCTAGGAAGGTCTTAAGCAGATCCAGTGTATAGTAAACATATTTTATCTGATTTAACCTTATGACACATTTACACGGATATGCAAGAAGGAAAGAACCTCCTAAATCCAAAATTTTAGACCTCATAGAAAGAAACTTTTTCCTCTTTTCTTGAGTAGTCTTGGTCACATCAGGGTATAGCCAAATTTTTTGGCCCCCAAACATATGGTTAGCTGATCTAAAATAAAGTCTCATTATTGAATTCAAGTCTTGTTGGAAAACAAAAGAAACTATCAGCGTCCCCCTTTCTGACACATCTTCAAGTGATTGTTCCAATATGGCTGTAACATTTTGCAAATCAATGGATTTTTCTCCCTCTGTTTTTTTCATGGTAGTTGGAACATAATAAATTTTGTTCAATGGGGGAATAACTTCTTGAGGAAAATTAAGATTTTCTTTCAAAAATCTGGTAAACATGTCCTGTGGAGAAACTCCTAATAGTCTGGGAAAATTAAGCACCCGAAGGTTAAATCTCCTATTTGTTCAATTTTCCTTCTTATTTCTGAGTTTTCTTTTATTACAGCCACCTTAAATTCATCTGTTTGTTTAGTCTCTCTCTGCAAGGCCTCTTTACTTCCTGCATGTTCAAGTTCAAAGTTTTTACCTCTTCAGATGACTGCCATAAGGTTTTCTCCATTTCAAGCAATTTCAGCCAGATCTTACCCAGATTCACCTCCGTTTCATCCGCAACTGATGTTATCGCTGCAAATTCAGGTTCCCTACGGGGCTCAGCAGATTCACCCCTTCCAGGTTCCACTGGAAACCCCGCCCGAATCGCTGCAGTTGCTGGGTTGGGAGGGATCTTGGAGCTCGGCGGAGGAGAAAGAGATGTTTCAACTTCCAGCGTGGAAACCGCTTCACCGGGATCACACGCTAAGGAATCCAACCCGCTTGTGCGAGAAATTGCGGGGAAGAAGTGTTCTAAGCCTCGTTTCGCTGGAGTGGACGTCTCGGTAGGTAGGGGAACCCCCCGAATCGTCGCTTTGCGCTTTGTATGAGGCATATTTTAGAATTTACGTTTGTATTCGGCAAAACGAAGCTGGAGCTCACTTGCTACACCACCGCTCGCGGCGCCATCTTGACACGCCCCCCTACTCTGTGGTCCCTCCAAATTTTAAAAGTCATCGATTTTACCTCATCAGGGTTAGGTAAAAGTAAAAGTTACCTTGCTTCATGGCAGCTGGCACCTTCCCCTGTACCTCTCTGGCTCGCTCTCTGAGTCTCTGCCCTTCTTCAATTTTCCATCCAGGCCGCCGGTAAGCACACACCTTCATGCTTTGGCACTCCCAAGCTCTCCCTCTGCAGCATCCCGCCTATGCGGGACAGGAAACTGCTTACTGTACACTGCTGGCAGGCCCGGAAGCTGGAACAATGAAGGACAGACTTGGACAAACTTGGGATCAGTGGAAACATTATCAACTACATTAATAACTTCATTACTACCAGATCCTATCAAGTCAAAAGACTTACAAATCTATCATCCCCATGGTCATCAGAATGTGGAGTACCACAGGGATCTCCACTCTCCCCAATACTTTTCAACCATGTCATGATCCCCTTGGCCAGAACACTAACCAAACATGGTCTAAATCCTTTCATTCATGCCGATGACATCACCATATATATCCCCTTTAAATTCAATCTATCTGAAATCCACGACAAAATCAATACTGCCATTACCACTCTAACCTCCTGGGCTAGTGCTTTTAAAATGAAATTAAATAAAGAAAAAACGCAGTGCCTGGTTCTCTCTTCCCAATACTCCCCTTATCTCCCGACTACTCTGAACACCCCTGATGTCAAACTCCCCATATCTGACAACTTAAAGACACTGGGAGTAACGATAGACAGCCATTTATCTTTTGATAACCACGCTAAGCTCACTACGAAGAAAATGTTTAATATGATGTGGATATTGAAACGAGTGAAGCCTTATCTCCCACTCAACACTTTCCGGAACCTGATACAGTCTACTGTTATTACCCACGCCGACTACTGCAACAGTGTCTTTTTAGGATGCAAAACCCAAATACTGAAGAGACTCCAAACTGCCCAAAACACAGCTGCCAGACTTATTTTTGGCAAATCAAAATTTGAACGTGCATCACCTCGTTGAGCAAAGCTTCACTGGCTCCCCATCAAAGAAAGAATAAATTTCAAGATCAACACAATGACCCACAAGATCATCCACGGCGAATCCCCTGGCTACATGAATGAATTGATCAACCTCCCTGCTAGAAACAGATCTAATTCTTCACAAACTTATCTTAACCTACACCTTCCTAATTGTAGAGGAATTAAGTACAAGACCTACTACACATCCAGTTTCTCCTTTTTGGGCAGCCAGCTTTGGAACGCTATACCCAGACCCATCCGATTAATAAACGACTTCGTGCCCTTTAGAAAAATGCTGAAAGCTCGTCTGTTTAAGGAAACCTACCCAAATGCCCCAACCTAATCTCGCCAACCTCCACCCCCAATTCTGTTCCGACTTAAATACCAACCCTCCCATCCTTCTCTTTCCATCTCTCCTTAATTTTATCCCTCCTTACCCTTTCTCCCAAATTACACTATCCTATCCTGTCTACCCTCTTTTATCCTAGTCATATATTATCTAACTCAACTTATCATACACTACTAAGCCCAACTTTACATTGTTTTACTACTGTTGTATTGAAAATTCTATTCTTAACTTTGTATTTCAAATTACTATGTAAGCCGCATTGAGCCTGCATTGTGTGGGAAAGCACAAAATGTAATAAATAAGACAGCTGTGCAGGGCTGGCCATGGCAGGGAGCTAAACGCCACAGTGCATGCAGGGACTGGAGCAGGAGCTGGGACAGGAGGACATGCACTCACGCACGGAGCCACCAGCCCACCACTGCCTAAGTTCGGGCTTCGGCGATGGCAGCTCCGGAAGCTCCTTTGTGCTCTGCCTCTGTTGCAGCATGATGATCATCCCGCCTATGCGGGACCGGAAACTGTAACAGAGCCAGAGCAGGGAAAGCTTCTGATGGTGAAGGCAGTGTGCTTACTGCACTGACACATAGAGTCCAGAACATTGAAGGAGGTAGGAGGCAGAGCAGACAGACAGCACAGCAGTGCAGCAGGGCAAGGAGTCGGGACGGTGCACGGAGCGGGAGGGAGGGACTTTATACCCACATCACGAGGCACTGCCAAATTATTGGGGGTGCTTGAGCACCCACAGCACCCACGGAGTAGGCACCTATGAGTACACATATAGCATATAGAGAATGTGGGCAGTGTATATTAGTAATGTTAAGTCATCAGACTGGGCTTCATGTCCATGAGTGATGCATACTTGTACTTCTATTATGTATGGCAAGTTGGCTGCCTGCAGTCTTTGGCAATCTGTGTTTTTTTTTTCTCTCTCTCTGTATGGTGTGTTTCTCCACTTAATAAAAACATTTAAAAAAAAAGAAGAAAGAAACATTTCTTCTCTGTATCATCTCGGGAACACAGGCAACCCACCTTTCAAAATAGATTGGGGAAGCCACACACAATGCCAGTTACCCCTCCCTGGGCAAAAGGAAGGAGCTTGCTAAATATTGGGGGTGCTCTAGCCACAGGTGGGCCAGGGCCCATCCACTTAGGGCTCAGGCCCACCCAACAGCAGCACACATTTAGCGATAGCTGGTGGAGATCCCAAGCTCTGCCAGCTGAAGACCTTCCCACTGATGGTAATGAAAACACTACTCTCCACGATACTAGCACATGCATGTTCACTTTTCAGCACATGCCTGCTGCAGACTGCCAAAGTGGAAAGAAGCATTTTCCTGCCAGCTGTCTTTTGGTGGGGGAGAACATTTGGTGCCCATCCACTTCTTGCCAAGGCCCACCCAAAATCTGTTGTCGGGCTACAACCCTGCAACACCCACTGGCATCAGGGCCGGCAACCAGGACAACTGAAGGAGGTACAGTCTGCAGGTGTGCTGTGGAGTCCACTCTCCAGTTTCTGCCCTGGGCCCTGACTGGCACCCACAGACCTAATACCTGTGCTTTGGGGAATGCAGCCATATGAATAGGTGCCATCATCCTGACAAACCCCATGGCACAGCTCTTGAGGGAGGCCTTTGGAAGCCTCCCCTGAGCATGCACGGGTATTCCTGTGCTGGTATCAGCAGGCCCCCCCCTCTTCCTCTCTGGTCAGTTTTTCCCATTCACACCAATGACCACAAGCTCTCTTCATGGCAACTAACTAACCAGAGCACCGAGATCAACAGCCACCACAGAAATTTCACACATCAGGTCACAGCCGAGAACCAAGTGGCTCTCCATGAGAAGCCCAACTGCTCACTCAACAATCTGCCCCTCTCCCTACAGGCCATGATCTGTGTCACCCATGGAAGGTAAATAAGCACCAGGCAGAATAGGTGATCATACTACACCGGCACCAATTACTGTGAACAAGGCAGGCAGCAGACAAAGAACTCCCCCATTCAAGGACCAGTTATTCCTCCACTCACACTGCACCGCCCAACACTGCCCATGCTCCCAAGGTGACCCAGACCATGGCAGCCATGGGAAGGCCAAGGAGGGTTCTGACTGGAGCAAGGCATGGAGAGCTTGACTGTGAGAGTGGTTAGTTTTAGTTTCTTTTCTGGTGCAGCCTGTTGTGGCTGTGGAGGCAGGTGTGCAAGAGGAAGCTGGCCTCTTGGAGGATCTGTGCAGGCTCTTTTGTAGAAGCGCTGGCCCTTTAAGGAGGTCATGTTATCCATCACTTACCTCCAGCGACCAGGACTTATCCAGCGCTGAGCAGGATAAGTAGTCGCTGTTTTGGATTTTGAAGTAATGTTGCACATCTTATTTTGGTGTAGTTAAAATTAATTACATTTAATCAGCATTATAGAAGTTTTGGTCCCAGGAGGCGGAGGTCCAATAGCCTTGCTGCTGATGGGTATCTGATGCCTCCAGAACGTAGATACTTTCTGGGATCCTGCCAAGACCTTTTGACCATGCAGAATTCCAAAGAGGAACAAGATTCTGGAATCCGAAAGAGTAGCAAGATTCCATATAGAATTCCAAAGAGTAACAAAATTCCAGAATCCCAAATAGCAGCAGGATTCCAGAATCCTAAAGAGTAGCAAGATTCCATGCAGAATCTCAGAGAGTAACAAGATTCCATGCTACCGATCCAGGGTAAGCAGTGGCTTCCCTCATAAGTATTGCCATACTGGGAAAGACCAAAGGTCCATCGAGCCCAGCATCCTGTTTCCAACAGTGGCCAATCCAGGTCACAAATACCTGGCAAGATCCCAAAAATGTACAAAACATTTTATACTGCTTATCCCAGAAATAGTGGATTACTCCCAAATCCATTTAATAACGGTCTATGGACTTTTCCTTTAGGAAGCCGGCCAAACCTTTTTTAAACTCCGATAAGCTAACCGCCTTTACCACATTCTCTGGCAACGAATTCCAGAGTTTAATTACACGTTGAGTGAAGAAAAATTTTCTCGGATTGGTTTTAAATTTACTACATTGTAGCTTCATCACATGCCCCCTAGTCCTAGTATTTTTGGAAAGCGTGAACAGACACTTCACATCTACCTGTTCAACTCCACTCATTTTATAGACCTCTATCATATCTCCCCTCAGACGCCTTTTCTCCAAGCTGAAGAGCCTTAGCCACTTTAGCCCTTTCCTCATAAGGAAGTCGTCCCATCCCCTTTATCATTTTCGTCGCCCTTCTCTGCACCTTTTCTAATTCCACTATATCTTTTTTGAGATGCGGCGACCAGAATTGAACGCAATATTCGAGGTGCGGTCGCACCATGGAGCAATACAAAGGCATTATAACATCCTCATTTTTGTTTTCCATCCTCATTTGGTAGTTCAACAGATCCCACCACTGCCACCAAAATATGTCAGCAGGCCTCCTCCTTCAGGCCTCCCAGCAGGTAGGTACTCAGCTGACCCTGGAAGGGCCCTTCCCTGGACACAGCACTCCAAGAAGAAAATTCCAAAAGATATGCTTAAAATCACTTTTATTCCATCAGCAAGGACAAGACATTTCCTCTTCCAGACTCTGTCTTTGGTCATACTACATGCCAGCCCTTGTTCCCCTGTGGGCCACAGTTCCTGGACACAGTTTAAGTTACTCACTGCCTTCCCAGCCTGGCAGAGTTTCTGGACACAAATTAAATCCCTCACTGCTTTACAGCTCAGTACCTCTTTCCCCATTGCATGGAACAGCTTCTTAACTTTTCCTCCAAGCTTTCCACAGCCTTCAAGAAGGTTTGTTATGAAGCCTTTTAACTTCCTCCCTTGTACCTGAGTTATAGCAGCAATCTCCATGGGCTCACTTCCCCAGCCATCTCCGGTTTGGGTCTCCTCTCCAAACCCTTGCTCTGCCTCCCATTCCATGTGCTCCTCTCCCTTTATCGTCCTCAGTTGGTCCTCTCCCTCCTGATTATTCCTCCTCAGCCAATCCCCCTCCTCTCCCTCGGGATCCTGGGACTTGTAGTTCCCTTCCTGCTCCCTTTGCTTGCCCCCAGGGCTTCTTGGGAACTGTAGTCCTCCTCCCTTCTCCTGCTCTTGGGAAATTTATGCCTCTGTGGGGACAAGGCTTCCCAGCGCCTAGGATCCTGGGACTTGTAGTTGGAATCCCGGGTATGAAACCTACCCATCTTGCTCCTCTCCTGGATCCCTTCTTCCCTGACACTCAAGGGTTCCTCACAACGGATACCAATTAATTAATGTGTGTACCATCAAGCTGTGTGCGGGAAAAAGGCCTAGTTCACATACAAGACACATCCATGAAAGAAATGTATGGAAAAATATGAACAAACTTCAGAAAATTTGGGAAAAAAATTGTTCTAAATGAGCAAGTACAAACTAACCTTTTTCTTTTGGGGGGGGGGGGGGGGGAATACGCTGGACATCTCTCAAAGACAGACCACCTCTTCATTACCTGGATCTTTCAGCCTGATAAAATGTAAATTTAAAACATCTCTAGGTTCTGGTGTGCTAAAGTTAGGGTTACCATATTTTGTCCCCCAAAAAGGAGGACACATGCCCCGCCCCACCTCTCACCCCGCCCACCCCCTTTCACACCCCACCCCGCCCCCTTTACACCCTCGCTCTGCCCCAGTCACATTTCCCCTCCCCCCTGTCACACACCCCGTCACCCCCTCCCCTTACCTTACTACTGCCCTGGTGGTCTAGTGACCTCTTCGGGGCAGGAAACAGCCCCCTCTCACAAGGTCACTTCAACTCTCGGTGGCCATTTTGAATCGGCGCCGAGATCAGCAACAGCAAGGACGCATGCAGGGCAGTGCTCCGGGCAGGAAAGAGGGGGCTCTTAGCTGCCCCGAAGAAGGAAGAGGTCACTAGACCACCAGGGCACTAGTAAGTAAGGGGAGGGGAGGCTAGCAATCTGCCCATTTGTCCGGATTTGGCAAAACCTGCCCGGTTGCCCGGCCATGTCCTCAAAAAGAGGACATGTCCGGGTAAATCCGGACATATGGTAACCTTAGCTAAAGTCAACTTAATAATTTCTTCCTGCATTTTTTTCATCACAGAGACACAGCAAAGTGGATGATATTTGTGGTTTTTAGATGCTGAGTGAGCTCAGGCCTCTGTGCACCAGTATCCAATGTTCTGCATAGAAAGGAGAGCAGGTGGCCAACACATTTCTCAAATGCCCAGATAACGGCTGCTCCCTGTCACCCTCACTCCTGCCATCATGTGTTTGTGGTCAGTGAGGTCCCACCAGACCTGTTTCACCCTTTGTCATCATGACAATAAGTCACTGGCCAACCACAGGAAGCCAGGCCTCAGCATGCACAGAAAGCCAAAATGGCTGCCGCAGAAGCACTGGACCTCCAAAAGGGGAGGGAGGAAGAAATGAAGAGAAGCTGTCAGAAGACATGAATTTCTGTCAGTTAAATTCTGCAATTACAGATATTCTGCCTCAGAGGATATCAGAACCTGAGTTTGTCCATTACACACCTCCCATGCTACTTCCTGACTCTGGCAGTGGGTGTTATCTCTGTTGGGACACTGCTGAAGAGGATGGTCTGTGTGTCACCTGCTTTGACCACAAGGAAGGGTCTGTTCAGCTGCCTGTGTGGGTGATGCTGAGACTTCTTTTGTCCCTGAGGTATTGAATGTGATACTCAGAAGCTACAGAAACCATCAGTGTCCTGATCATTCTCTCCTGCACTGTGAGGGATCCTTTGAGCCACATCTCGGATGGCGGCCACCGTAGCATCGGAGAAGGAAGAGATGCAGCAGGAAGGTATGTTACTCCACGGGTCAGAACCAGGATGCTTCTGGGAATTTGGGCCATGGATGATCACTAGGGTCTTTTTCAGAGTCTAACACAATCCTAGAAATTAGAATTACTTCCCAGCATACAGTGGGAATAGATCTGAAATACAGAGATGGGTGGTGACCTCAGTGATTGAAACAACCTTCATTTCTAGTCAAGTGAAGTAGTTCTTACAATCCATCAGTTCAGGCAATGGAATAGTTACCCTAACATCCTAGGGTCAGTGATTCTTGGCATGCACTGCATGTATATGTTACTTTACCTTTACATACATCTGTTTATGTGTGATGTGATTTTGTTCATGTTCTGCATTTCTATGCAAAAGGATGTTTCATTCCTCAACCTGGCTTCTGCTCTATGGGCTGGCTGGGGTAGCTGTGGAGGCAGCACTCACAGTCCCATCACAGGGAGAGAGTCTCAGACATCTCTCAACAGTGACACCTCATGGCCAAAATCAGGGTGCAGGATCATTGGGTTCTGGAGGGAACTACAGTTTGTATGCATTGGTCACGCACTGCCACTGTGGACTGAGCTGGGTAGAGGGTACAACAAAGGAAACATCCCAGTTACTGGAGAATAAAGGATCCTGGTACCATAACCCAAAAGAGGCAAATTCTGATTGAGTTGGAAGCCCAAAGGAGAGAAGGAAACTGCCAGGTCCAATCCATTTCCACTTAGCAGTAAATGACTGAATACAAAGTTTTTTAGCTGGTAAACTATGCAGACATGAGTGGAAGCCACAGGGAAGGACTTTTGATACCAGATTGATTGTTTTCTTCCTGTAAAACACTAACCCTCAACCTCCCTTTCTCTGAAGGAATGCAGCGGGACCAGTATTTCTCCTCAATCTACCCAGAGCTCCTGGTCTGGAGGACCCTGGCTAAGGTCCTGGGCTTATCACAAGCTGTTCTGGTGTTGCTGATGGCTCTGCTCCTCATATCAGCCCAACAGGAATGGGTCTGGTTGGGACAGGCCAGGATTTGAGTAAAGGGACAGGACAGACCCTGGAACAGAGGAAGAGAAAGAAGGGGAAAGTGACAATAAAGAATAAAAAACATAGAAATATTTACAGAGAGGAAAGAGACACCCTGAGAAAAAAAGAGAATGAGTAGAGAAAAGAAGAGAGAGAAACAGAAAACATTAGAAAGAGAGAGTGAGAGGTTTTCTCTATAGGTTTCATATTTTGCTCAGTGACTCTCCTGTGTCCTTTTCTCTTGTCACAGGTTCCCAGTGTCCCCAACAGGAAGGTCAGGTCCGATTAACCCCACCCAGTAGTGTGAAGGACACTGCAGGTACTTCTGCTCAGAGGGTTGCACCTGGGGAAGCAGCTAACACTGAATTGAGAGAGTCACTGATTCTTTTGGGAGAGAATTTGTGTCATTCGTCACTGGGAGTGTCCATGCGTCATATCTTCTGTCTCTTGGCTAAAGCTATAACATCCCTGAAACATGGATCTGGTGCTGGAAGTGACCCTGTCACACAGTCTCTGTACAATGGTATCTAAAGCCCTGGGTGAAATTTCAAGTGTATGATTCCCTTTCCCCATGAAGTGACTCAAGGTCCTCCACCCCCTCCCGCAACTCCAGCTGCGATAAAAGTGTCAGTGCATGGAAAAGACCTGCACTACTGATAGCACAGGCCACTTTTGTAGCGCAGTTTAGTAAAAGAGTCCCAAAGGAATGAGATAAGGAGAAGAGAATTTTAAAAATACCACGATTTGAGATAAAGTAGTGCAGCTGTGGTGGAACTCAGTATGTCTAACAGCTAAATACGAAAAAGTAGCAGCAGAGAAATGTGGTTCCTTTATGGCATATAATAAAATTTGGTCTCCGGTGATTAAATATTCATCCAGCTAAGTAATTAATGTACAGGTACTTTTCAAACATTGGCATTAATACTATAACATCTGATATGCATGCATACTTCATACGAATATACATATATGTATATATATATAGTCGAGTACATTGACCTTTCTGTTAACTGTTATTGTCATTGGTACTAAATTTACAATATGTTATAAAATCAATAAAAAACTGATTGAACTAAAAAAAAAAAAAAAGAAATAAAGGTTAACAAATGAAAATAAAGCAAGAAAAATAATATAAGCTGATAGAGCTAAAACCCCATTTCTCAAACCAGGGGTCCAGCTTCTTTTATTGATTAACTTTTATTCACAACTAGTAAAAAAGGCCCGTTTCTGGAACGAATGAAACGGGCGCTAGCAAGGTTTTCCTGGGAGTGTGTATGTTTGAGAGAGCCAGAGTGAATGTGCGGGTGTGTGACAGAGTGAGACTGTCTGTGTGACAGTGTGTGTGAGAATGAGAGTGTGTGACAGGGCCCCCTCCCCTGTTCCTAATGCCCCTCACCCCGTTCCCTCCCCTCCTTTTCCTCCTCCTTCCCACACTTTGGGTTCCTTAAGGCTTTCAAAAGTATATGTACCCCCGTGGCCCTAACGCCCAGTATCCGGATACCCCATCGCTTTCCTCCTCACCCCTCCCCCAAGATGTAATACTTTCATGTCCTTCATTTTTTTTTTAAAAGTGTCCTATCTACCCTGAGTGCAAATGCCCGGCATTCAGTTTGTGTTCCTCTCGTAAATTTTCATTTCTTTAATTCATTCAGAACTTGCCCCCCCCCCCCCACCCCCCCCCCCCCCCCCCCCCCCCCCCCCTCTGAACACTTTTGGTTCCTTCAGTCTTTTAAAACTCTCCTATGTACCCTGTGTCCTAATGGCCAGCATTCAGATTGTTTTCCTTTCCCAAATGTTCATGTCTTTCAGTTGTTCAGAACTCCCCCCTCCCCCCATTTAACACTTTCGGTTCCTTCAGTCTTTTAAAACTCTCCTATCAACCCTGTGGCCTAATGGCCAGCACTCAGATTGTTTTGCTTTGCCAAATTGTCTGTCACTGAGGTCAGTGTGTGCCTGCCTAGCAGACCACTTCCGGCAGGCACGGTCCCAAGCACATCCTGTTGGAGGTGAGAATTATTATATAGGATGAGAATTATTATATTGGAAGGTTTGAGAAGTGCTGCCTTAAGCCCACCAAACCCATTAATAGTGGAGTTTTAGTGCCACTGTGTGGTTGTTATGTAGAACTGCAACTTCACGTAAATATAATTTGTGACATTTTCTAACAGATTGTATTTCTTATGTGAAGTATTTATTAATTCCTAGACCCTTCCATCACCCCTCCACTTTCTGTCCATCAGAAGTGCATTCAAATCACCAGGGGGCTTGTTAAGGGTGGGATCTGGGTGTTCCTAGATTCCTAATTCTAGACTCCAGTCCTTTTGTCTTGCTGCACCTCACGCTTGGAATAGACTTCCCAAGCCTGTGCATCTAGCCCCGTCTTTGGCCGTTTTCAAGTTCAAACTTAAAGCCCACCTCTTTACCACTGCTTTTGACTCATAACCACTACTCACTTGCCCTGTCCTTCAACCTCACCTATTATTCCCTTATTTGTTCTGTCTGTTTACCTGTCTTATCTAGTTGTCAGCTCTTTGAGCAGGGACTGTCTTTTTGTGTATGGTGTACAGCACTGTGTATGCCTTGTAGCGCTATAGAAATGATAAATAGTAGTAGTAGTTCCTAACACTTGGATGTTTGTCAGCCATAACAGAACAAAACAAAACTGTCCGGGACTAAAACTAAGATATTTTGAGCTAGACCTGTTTTTATAATGAATAAGGCACAAAAAGGTGCCCTAAATGACCAGATGACCACTGGAGGGAATCAGGGATGACCTCCCCTTACTCCCCCAGTGGTCACTAACCCCCTCCCACCCCCACCCCCAAAATGTGATTAAAAACGTTACTTGTGGATTTAACTTACTCACTTTATTCCTCTCTCTCAACAATGATTGAAAAAAATGTGCTGGAAATAAAATTTATTTCGGAAGCTGTCCTTTCAAAGTCTCAGACTACCACTTACCAAGCTTCCCAATTTAATCAAATGGGGACAAAGATACAATCTTTAGAAACCTTGAGTCAAACTTCAATTAGAGACCGGAACTATATGTTCTGCCGCTTAGAATATTTGGAAAATCAAGCAAGAAAGCTAAATTTAAGGTTAACTAATTTTCCCCATTAATACCATCTATTGAAATGGTGAAGAAATATCTGGTGGACACACTGGGAATGTCAAGTGAATCTCTTCCTCCTATTGTGCGTGTACAATATTTGCAGTTTAATAAAAAGAGAGATGGAGACATTTTGCCCACGCAAACAGAAGAGGGTATGAACTTGGAAGTAATTACTCAAAGAACCTGATTTATTTTTCTTTCTCTTGGATCATATTACAATATTTTTTTTTGGTCGATAGTATAACATTCTTTTTTCTTTATTTATGTCTGTATTAAGACAATACTTCATCTAATGTATAATTTGTTATTGCCATATGCATTTCTGCATCTCTGTTTGAGTTGTATCAAAGTAAATTCAATAAAATAAAAAAACAAAACAAAAACATTACTTGCCAGCCTCAGCTGTTATACGTGGGTCCATTAGAGCAGGCATGCAGGTCCCTGGAGCAGACAGGTGGATTCAGGCCCTGTTGTGCTTGTGGAGCAAACTGTGAGCCCTCCCAAACTCACCAGAAACCCACTGTACCCACATGTAGGTGCTCCTTTCACCTGTAAGGGCTATGGTAGTGGTGTACAGTTTGGGGTAGTGGGTTTTGGGGACTCAGCAGACAAGATAAGGGAGCAATGGTGAGATGTGTATCTGGGAGCATTTTATGACGTCCACTGGCCCCATTGCTTTCTGCTGGCTCCTCCTACCTCCCAGTGGCTTGATTTTGTGCGTTTTGCACTTGGCCTTTTTCTTTTCATAAATGGATCAAAAAAACATAATGTCCAAATCACAAGACTTTGTTCAAAACAGTATACTATATTCTCTATTCAGGTTTTGAATGTTTTTTTTTACAAAACATCCAAAGTTGGACTTATAGGGGCTTTTTTTTTTATATGACAGCTAAGTGAGGTGTCATGTAACAGGCGAAGTTTCTAATGATAGCAGCTACAGCTTCAAAAAATGCTATTTACAATCCATCTTTTCCTTCTTTTGAAAATGATCTTTTGGAATGCAGAGGAGTCTCTTAAGTGATCTGTGCCGCCGTTTCCAGTAGCTTTCAGTGAACAGACCCCAGGCAGTACTGGGACTCTTAGACCTTCCCAGCTTCCTTCTGGCAGATCCAGTTATACTTATTTCTGCAGGAGTCCGAATCGTAGTTTTGCTGACGCACTGCTACACAGCTGCCCTGTTCTGCAACCCCTGTTACAGAGAACCTGTGCCAGGAACAAGGAAGGAAAGAAGAGAGGTTGCAGTAACACATCAGAGAAGTCATTATAACACTTGAGGCAAGTCAATATTAGGTGGGAGCTGTGAAGGAGCTCACTGGTGCGCAGGAGAAGGGAAAATAAATGACCAGGCATAAGGGATTCATCACTCACTCTGAAGCAGAACATGTGGGAATAGGTTACTAAATGAGTCTGTTACCTAATACTGAATCCCTCTACTATTATGGGTAGGGAGTAGAGAGATGGTTGGGGAGGTGTTTTCTTTCTGTAGAGCCGGGGGTTCTCAACCCTGTCCTCAGGAGATACTAGTCCAGTCTGGTTTTCAAGATACCCACAATGATTGAAAGGTAATTTTAAAACAATACAGGAACGTAAGACCTTTGAAATAAGAATGGGTATTCTGGAAACCTGGCTGGATTGATGTGTCCCAAGAACTGGGTTGAGAAGCCCTGCTCTAATGGGTAAGGAGATAAGAGGCGGTTGGAAAGCTGTTCTCAACCATTTCCTGTCCCCTTATCTCCTCTTCCTCTCTTGACTGGCAGATCAGTCCTGTTGTGTTGTAAAATACCAGAGGCAGGTGGCACTTTATCCATTAACAAACTGGGAGATGGATTTGAGGAGGCCACTTTGTAGTAAGCAAGTAACAAGAACCTTGATGTTGCAGGACAGAACAAAAATATTATAATTTAAACTTAGCATTTAACATAGTAAATGATGGCAGATAAAGACCTGTACGGTCCATCCAGTCTGCCCAACAAGATAAACTCATTTTATATGGTATGTGATACTTTATACCCGAGTTTGATTTGTCCTTGCCTTTCTCAGGGCACAGACAGTACAAGAAGAGTGCTGGGCACACTTCTACGAAGTTCTGAAGCTAATGTCGACACCCCTTAAAATTTACACTCCAGCCCATCCCTATCCAGTCACGATCAGGGCATAGACCGTAGAAGTCTGCCCAGCTCCCATTTTGTTTCCAATTACCGGTGTCGCCACCCAATCTCCACTAAAATTCCACAGAACCATTCCTTCTAAAACAGGATACCTTTGTGTTTATCCCACGCATGCTTGAATTCCATTTCCATTTTCATCACCACCTCCTGTGGGAGGGCATTCCACATATCCACCACCCTTGAGTCTGCCCCCTCCCCCTTCAACCTCAATTCATGTCCTCTAGTTCTACCGCCTTCCCATCTCCGGAAAATGTTAGTTTCCTCCAAGGTATACATGTTCAGGTCAATAAGTCTCTCCTCGTACAGTTTGCAATGCAAATCCCATACCGTTTTTGAAGCTTTTCTTTGCACCACTTCCAGTCTGCCCCTCTACAAGTCTTTGTTGAGACCCCACTTGGCCCCACTTGTGTTCAAGGAGATACTTACAATTTTCCATTGTTGAATGAGGTACCGTCCTCCCAGGTCCAGGAGCTGTCCAGTGATGGGACGTGAAGTCCGATCCAGTGATACTTGTTCTCTGTCTTACTCTGTATGAAATCCTGTGCAAAAAAAAGAGCAGAGATACTGTCTGTACATGTCAGTGTAACAAACCCCAAACAAGAAAAAGGCAGAAACGAAGAGACAACATTTAATTGATGTGTGCACTTAAGGAAGATAGTGTTCCAGATTAATAATGTTTTAATAAACATACAGTGGGGGAAATAAGTATTTGATCCCTTGCTGATTTTGTAAGTGTGCCCACTGACAAAGACATGAGCAGCCCATAATTGAAGGGTAGGTTATTGGTAACAGTGAGAGATAGCACATCACAAATTAAATCCGGAAAATCACATTGTGGAAAGTATATGAATTTATTTGCATTCTGCAGAGGGAAATAAGTATTTGATCCCCCACCAACCAGTAAGAGATCTGGCCCCTACAGACCAGGTAGATGCTCCAAATCAACTCGTTACCTGCATGACAGACAGCTGTCGGCAATGGTCACCTGTATGAAAGACACCTGTCCACAGACTCAGTGAATCAGTCAGACTCTAACCTCTACAAAATGGCCAAGAGCAAGGAGCTGTCTAAGGATGTCAGGGACAAGATCATACACCTGCACAAGGCTGGAATGGGCTACAAAACCATCAGTAAGACGCTGGGCGAGAAGGAGACAACTGTTGGTGCCATAGTAAGAAAATGGAAGAAGTACAAAATGACTGTCAATCGACAAAGATCTGGGGCTCCACGCAAAATCTCACCTCGTGGGGTATCCTTGATCATGAGGAAGGTTAGAAATCAGCCTACAACTACAAGGGGGGAACTTGTCAATGATCTCAAGGCAGCTGGGACCACTGTCACCACGAAAACCATTGGTAACACATTACGACATAACGGATTGCAATCCTGCAGTGCCCGCAAGGTCCCCCTGCTCCGGAAGGCACATGTGACGGCCCGTCTGAAGTTTGCCAGTGAACACCTGGATGATGCCGAGAGTGATTGGGAGAAGGTGCTGTGGTCAGATGAGACAAAAATTGAGCTCTTTGGCATGAACTCAACTCGCCGTGTTTGGAGGAAGAGAAATGCTGCCTATGACCCAAAGAACACCGTCCCCACTGTCAAGCATGGAGGTGGAAATGTTATGTTTTGGGGGTGTTTCTCTGCTAAGGGCACAGGACTACTTCACCGCATCAATGGGAGAATGGATGGGGCCATGTACCGTACAATTCTGAGTGACAACCTCCTTCCCTCCGCCAGGGCCTTAAAAATGGGTCGTGGCTGGGTCTTCCAGCACGACAATGACCCAAAACATACAGCCAAGGCAACAAAGGAGTGGCTCAGGAAGAAGCACATTAGGGTCATGGAGTGGCCTAGCCAGTCACCAGACCTTAATCCCATTGAAAACTTATGGAGGGAGCTGAAGCTGCGAGTTGCCAAGCGACAGCCCAGAACTCTTAATGATTTAGAGATGATCTGCAAAGAGGAGTGGACCAAAATTCCTCCTGACATGTGTGCAAACCTCATCATCAACTACAGAAGACGTCTGACCGCTGTGCTTGCCAACAAGGGTTTTGCCACCAAGTATTAGGTCTTGTTTGCCAGAGGGATCAAATACTTATTTCCCTCTGCAGAATGCAAATAAATTCATATACTTTCCACAATGTGATTTTCCGGATTTAATTTGTGATGTGCTATCTCTCACTGTTACCAATAACCTACCCTTCAATTATGGGCTGCTCATGTCTTTGTCAGTGGGCACACTTACAAAATCAGCAAGGGATCAAATACTTATTTCCCCCACTGTAAACAGTTATTATACCGCCAAATACCAAAAAAGGGTCTAAGAGGTCTACAAAAAGAATTCTACAATAAAATAAATAAAAATCCACATACCCTGTGCATAACCGTGGCTACCCTTTCCTATACATATTTCTTCTTAAATTTCATGTCCCAGTGTTGTGCTAGGACTCTCTGAGACTTCAGTGTGTAGCATGCAGTGACACCGTTGCTGTAGTAGACATATCAGCTCACCCTCTCCTCCTGGTCCTGTATCACCAGAAGCCGAGAGCCCCTCTCCGCACAGTCCTCACGGCTGCTATTCCAGTTCAACCTCCTGTAGTCTTTAGAGAAGTGATAACACTTTCTCCTATGCAAGAGCCAGTCCAGGGGGCACCGTTCAGCCCCAGATCCTTCTCCAGGAGGAAAACAACGCAGCAGTGCTGTGAATAATTACAATGGATTAGTTCAGAAGATGCAGTTCAGTGAAATGGTGCATTGGCATATGAAGAAATAAGAGGGAAAGAGCATGAAAGTCTTGTTCTTTTCATTAGCGGCTGATTTAAAGTTCAATTAAATTCAGAGCTTGTATACCGCAACATCCCCAATGAGGGTTCAGTGCAGTTTACAGCGATTAGAACACATTAGTGAGTCTGAATATGCTAGGTAGGAGGCAGTGAAATGAGAGAGGCGCGGTTGGGAGTAGAGGAGGTGTGGGTGGGAAGATTCATGAGTACAGAGCATTGATGGGAATCGTTGAGAAGTTTTGGGAAAAGAAATGTTTTTAGCTTTCTCCTAAATTTGAGGTAAGCTTTATCTGCTCTGGTAGCAGTTGGCAGGAGGTTCCAGCTAAAGGGAAAAGTGAGTTGAAAACCTGAAATCTGATGCCCTTGTAAGAACAAGAGGTTAGGAAGATCTGGTCTCAGTCACTTGGATTGGGCCAGATATAGTGATGTCATCCTGATCAGTAAAATGGATGTGATGCCGTGTAGAATTGGAAAGATGATGCAGGTGGCTTTGAATCTAATTCTGTCAGCTACTGGGAGCCAGTGTAGTTGGTTCAGCGAGTGCCTCACCAAGCACATTGCATACATGCTTTCAAAAGTTCAATTCCAAACAGATAAAGGTAACAATGTTCTCGCACCAATCCCCAAAAACCCAACCAGCCAGATCAACAATATCACAAACTATAGATTGGTGACCTCAATACCATTACTGACCAAAACAATGGAGGGCCTAGTAGCACAGCAACTAATGGAACACCTGACACAATTCTCAATACTTCACAACTCCCAATCAGGTTTCAGACCACAACACAGCACCAAGAGATGGTCATAACCACCCTGATAATGAAGTTCAGAAGCCTAATATGCCAAGGACAGAATATCTTACTACTACAATTCGACATGTCAAACGAGTTCAACTTAGTAGACTACACAGTATTAATGACCCTACTCAACAACATGGGAATATGTGGTGCAGTGGCAGCATGGTTCAATGGATTCCTAAGAGCCAGATCCTACATTGTAAAGATGTCAAATCAGATATCAGCTTCAAGGAACCCAGAATGTGGGGTACCACAGGGGTCTCCAGTATCACCAATATGATATTGGAGATCCCTGGAGATAAGGGGCCTCAACCCTTTCATATATGCAGATGACGATGTAACCATCTACATACCATTGAACAACAGCATCACCAAAATACTAGACAAAGTCAAAACAGGCCTTGACCTTATGGAAAACTGGGCAACAACCTTTAAACTCAAACTAAACAGAGAAAACAAATTACTGGTCCTATCCAGCCCACACAACACCACAGCTCAGCAAAATTTTACAATCAACAAACAAACATACCAAATCAAAACACAACTGAAAATACTGGGAGTCATAATAGACAAACATCTATCAATGGACAACCAAATATCAGCAGTAACATCAAAATGCTTTGGAAACTAAGAAGGAAAATGGTACAATCAACAATACTATCACAATTAGACTACTGCAATGCTGTGCACATAGGGTGTAAGGAAAGCACACTAAAATCACTACAAACAATCCAAAACACAGCAGCAAGACTGATTTTCAAAAAGTTGAAATATGAAAAAGCTACCCCACTACTCAAATCACTACACTGGCTGCCAGTCATCATCTTGAACAGAGATTTATTCCAAAGCTGATTGATGTGGAGGGAGAAAGTTAGGGAGACGTCAAGATATGCACCGGATACTCTGACGTCAGATTCAATTGCTAGTACCTTGTTGTTGTCTGCTGTTATTGATGGGGGGAGATAGTGATTCCCAGATTTCCAAATCATAGTATTTTGAAAATGAGAGACAGAGGACAGCACTGAGCAGAATCTGAAAGGAAATCCAGGAGGGAGATTAGAGTAGAGAAAGACTAAACCCGTAAGAAAAAAAAAAAAAAAGGAGAAGCGAATAACAGTAAAGATGTGAAGAATGAAGGAAAAAGAGAGCCAAGGTACAAAATAAAGGGAAAAAGGATGAGCAGTGAGCAGTTGAGACATGGTAAAAAGACAGGAGGTGAGAAGCTAGAAGGGGCAGGAAGGTGATGAGAATAAGGTAAAGAGAACTTACTGCTTGGAGACAAATTGTTCTGGGGCATCCCATACGTTAGGACAGATTTGTTCCCCAGTGTACTGCACTTGGTACAGGCGTCTTCCTGACTGGGAAAGGAAGAGGTTGAATGAAGGAAGCCTATAAGACAAGGGGAAAACATAACAGAACTGAGGCTGGATAAACCAGGACCCTCCTATGATAACTGTGTTACTGTTGAGCGATGACTGGAATCTCTCCTGCACTCCATGGACAGCTGTGATTGTTACGTCTACAGAGGAACACGGGTCATGCCTAAATCCTTCTCATGGACCATCAAATACCTTTCTAAGCAATATAGTGGTCATTGCTGCGCTTCATACCTACAGGGAATATTTCATCCTAAACAGGAGGCTCTAAGAGCTAAATTCTATATATGGCGCCTGGAAAATCCACGCGGAAAACATTTCCGCCTAAGCATATTCTATCAAATTTCCCCATGGTTTATAGAATACGCTTATGCCTGTCTGCGCAACTATATTTAGTTTAGAGGAATTATGCCAAGTAAAACTTTGTGCAAACATTGGCGCCTAAGTTAGACGCAGGGCAGACTTATTTTCAGAACACCCACGGCCCGCCCATTCCCCTCCCATGGCCACACCCTCTTTTTTAACCGCGCATTAGAATTTAAATGCAGCACGTTATAGAATGTGCTTAGCGAGTTCTGCATGTAAGGTCTAATTCATGACAATCAGTGCTGGTAATTGCTCATTAACATCCAATTAGAGCTAATTGGCTCACTAACCAATTGGGTTATGTGCATTGTTATGGAATACGCTTGGATTTCTATGCGCCATCCACAATGTATAGACTAGCAGGGCATCTGATTTCTTTACATCAGATTTAACAGTCCCACCAATCTATGCATATGTAAATCAATGTTGCTTTACATTCGTGTTCAGTAGACATTACATGCCTGTTGTGTTATATGCATTGTTCCAGAATACAGAAATGGCACAATCAAAGACAGCCAGAGGGATAATGATATCACAGGAGCCACACTCTGGTTATAAATTTTATTGTTGACCCTGCGTCAGGAATTCTAGTATTAAAATAAGTTCCATTCGCATTGAATGGACTCCGTCATCAGCATTGCCACTGGGAACTGCTAGCGCAGCTTGATAAAAGAGGCCCTATATAAATAAACTGTTGCAAAGAGCTTCATACTTTCAAATATTAAAAAAAACATATAAAAACATAATTCAAACATCAGCAATGTTGCTAAAAGAAACGCCTTCAGAAAATGGAAGAAGGAACCGTCTGAAAATAACAAGAAGCAGCATAAGGAGTGTCAAAGCAAATGCAAGGTGCAAATAAAGAAGGTCAAGCGGGATTACGAAAAAAAGATAGCATTAGAGGCAAAAAAACATAGTAAAAATTTTTTTCGGTATAGTACAAGCAGGAAGCCGGCAAAAGAATCGGTTGGGCCGCTGGATGACCGAGGGGTAAGAGGGGCGATCAAGGAAGACAAAGACGTAGCGGAGAGACTGAATGAATTCTTTGCTTCGGTCTTCACCGAGGAAGATTTGGGTGGGATACCAGTGTCGGAAATGGTATTTCAAGCGGACGAGTCGGAGAAACTTACTGACTTCACGGTAAACCTGGAGGACGTAATGGGGCAGTTCGGCAAACTGAAGAGTAGCAAATCTCCTGGACCGGATGGTATTCATCCTAGAGTACTGATAGAACTGAAAAATGAGCTTGCGGAGCTACTGCTAGTGATATGCAACTTATCCTTAAAATCGAGCATGGTACCGGAAGATTGGAGGGTGGCCAATGTAACGCCCATTTTTAAAAAAGGCTCCAGGGGAGATCTGGGAAATTATAGACCGGTAAGTCTGACGTTGGTGCTGGGGAAAATGGTAGAGGCTATTATAAGAAACAAAATTACAGAGCACATCCGAGGACATGGATTATTAAGGCCGAGTCAGCACGGCTTTTGTGTGGGGAAATCTTGCCTGACCAGTTTACTTCAATTCTTTGAAGGAGTAAACAAACATGTGGACAAAGGGGAGCCAGTTGATATTGTGTATCCGGATTTTCAAAAGGCTTTTGACAAGGTACCTCATGAAAGGCTACAGAGGAAATTGGAGAGTCATGGGATAGGAGGAAATGTCCTATTGTGGATTAAAAACTGGTTGAAGGATAGGAAACAGAGAGTGGGGTTAAATGGGCAATATTCACAATGGAGAAGGGTAGTTAGTGGGGTTCCTCAGAGGTCTGTGCTAGGACCGCTGCTTTTTAATATATTTATAAATGATTTAGAGATGGGAGTAACTAGCGAGGTAATTAAATTTGCTGATGACACAAAGTTATTCAAAGTCGTTAAATCGCGACAGGATTGTGAAAAATTACGAGACTGGGAGACTGGGCGGCTAAATGGCAGATGACGTTTAATGTGAGCAACTGCAAGGTGATGCATGTGGGAAAAAAGAACCCGAATTATAGCTACGTCATGCAAGGTTCCACGTTAGGAGTTACGGACCAAGAAAGGGATCTGGGTGTCGTCGTCGATAATACACTGAAACCTTCTGCTCAGTGTGCTGCTGCGGCTAGGAAAGCGAATAGAATGTTGGGTATTATTAGGAAAGGTATGGAAAACAGGTGTGAGGATGTTATAATACCGTTGTTTCGCTCCATGGTGCGACCGCACCTTGAGTATTGTGTTCAATTCTGGTCGCCGCATCTCATGAAAGATATAGTAGAATTGGAAAAGGTGCAGCGAAAGGCGACTAAAATGATAGCGGGCATGGGACTTCCCTATGAAGAAAGACTAAGGAGGCTAGGGCTATTCAGCTTGGAGAAGAGACGGCTGAGGGGAGACATGATAGAGGTATATAAAATAATGAGTGGAGTGGAACAGGTGGATGTGAAGCGTCTGTTCACGCTTTCCAAAAATACTAGGACTAGGGGGCATGCGATGAAACTACAGTGTAGTAAATTTAAAACAAATCGGAAAAAATATTTCTTCACCCAACGTGTAATTAAACTCTGGAATTCGGTGCCGGAGAAAGTGGTGAAGGCGGTTAGCTTAGCAGAGTTTAAAAAGGGGTTGGACGGTTTCCTAAAGGACAAGTCCATAAACCGCTACTAAACGGACTTGGAAAAATCCACAATTCCAGGAATAACATGTATAGAATGTTTGTACGTTTGGGAAGCTTGCCAGGTGCCCTTGGCCTGGATTGGCCACTGTCGTGGACAGGATGCTGGGCTCGATGGACCCTTGGTCTTTTCCCAGTATGGCATTACTTATGTACTTAGAAATACTTTTAAAATAAAGCATACAAAAAGACATAATGAGATTATGCCTGTTTAGTTTATGCAGTAAGAAAAAAAGTTCAAATACAAATATAACACATAGATCGAGGTTTCTCATTGTACTATCACATATATAGAGAAAAATATCTATATTATGTTACTGCTGCCTGTTTTTCAATGTGAGCAAACACCATGGGGTCCTTTTTACTAATGATATTGCTACGGGTGTCTTATAATTTAGTGTCTGCTAATTGTTAGCACACCTTAGTAAAAAGGACCCCATGGTGTTCAGAAGCCTTTGCCTCTCATATCTAAAGGATAAAAAGGACGATCTTTTACAAAGGCACGCTAGCGTTTTAGCACACATTAAATGCTAGAGATGCCCATAGGAATATATCATCAAACATACAGTAGTATTCTGTACAATTTTTTAGTTGTTTTAAAGATGTCAAAGGGCATCCAGAAAGAATAATATTACAGTAGTCAAGTCTGGTCAAGACCAGCATTTGCAGAAAAAGGCCAAAGACTGGTGGTTCTACCAGTGTGGCTCGAGTGACATCATTATCCCCTGGCCGTCTCCGCTTTTTGCTGTTTCTGTTTCCTGTGGAACATTTTTCTTCTTCTCCTGTTTCCAGAATACAGCACTTACTCAAAGCAATCACAACCAGGAGCAAAATAACGTTGAGGATCCCGCTTATTCTGAAAGCCGAACGATACCACCGAGGCACAGCTGGTAAAACAAAGATTTAGAGAAAGGGGTTAAAGAAAAACTCACAAGACAGGACCTTGGCCTGTGCCCGTTAGGGCTTCTTTTATCAAGCCATGTGGCAAAGTGAATGGGCTTCGTTGGCATTGCCGCACTGGGGACCGTTGGCGCGGTTTGATAAAACAGGCCCTTAGAGAGAAAGTCCTTGGGATCAGATTATTAGATATGGGAATTTTTACTCTGGTTTTTATTTTTCTGTTTGTGGCTTTTTTTTCTCTGTTATGATTTTTGTTGTATTGCATATTCGGTATATATGTGATTTGCTTCTTTGTTGATTATACTCAGGATTATTTTACGGTTAAGCACATTATAACTTTAACAAATAAAATTTTCATCTCAATGAGATCTTGGGTGTGAATTCTAACACAGAGAGTGAGGCTTGGCTAACTGGTCATAGCTGATTTTTAACCCAGATGACTGTGACAGTTTAAACTTGAAAGGACAAAAAGCAAAAATGTAGATGAAAATCAACTGTTTAAAGTGTAAATAATTTTACAACAAAGTTTATGTGATACATTTGTAGGTGGGGTTTTTTCTATGGTAAAAAAAAACACTGATTTTCATCCTTGGATGGGCAAAAACTTACATGTGTAAATTTCCTGCAAGTGGAAAATTACATAGGTAATAGGAAAATTTATACCTGTGAGATTAAAAATACAGATAACAGCAAAAAAGCAGGCGACTGATCATCCTAAAATACAAACAAACAATAGTCGAGTTTATGGAAACCTTTAGAAATCTGGGGGCCTTTTTACAGCCAAAATGATCATGCCTTAAGTGCAAAGGTTGCTGTGTCCAACATGTCCGTCGCAATTATTGCATTGAAATGTTCATTATCGCGTGTTAGCACTGCTCACAACTAGCAACGGGATCCCATGATAACAGCACAATATGTTTGCCATGCCAACTGCAATACACTATCCATGCCCGTCCCCCGACCCATGCTCCACCTAGTTCCCAGCCCCTTACATGAAAAGCACTTACCCCAAGAAATTAGCGTGTGCTAACTGCTAAACCAACATACGAACAGTTAGTGCTTGTGCGGTAGCAGAAAAGACCTGCTAAATCTCAGGTTCAGAGCAGGCGCTGGTGAGATGCCCATAGGAATATTGTGGGTGCCTAAACAGTGCACGCTAATTTTTAGCATGTGCTAAAGAACAGTAGCACGCCTTTGTAAACAGCCCCCCCCCCCCCCCCCCCCCCCCCACTTAGGCACTGTAGTAAAAGATTCCCTTTGTGCACTCCTCGGAATCTTAAACAACATAAAGAAAGCCACGGGCCCAGCATCTTGTCTCTGAAAAGGTAGATATATTGTCTCATAGTTCATTAATAGGTTTGAGCAATGGCTTTTTCCAGGTCATAGTAACGTAGTAAATGACGGTAGATAAAGACCTGTACGGTCCATCCAGTCTGCCTGGCTAATCATTTTTCAGGACTCAACCTCCAGAAACTTGTCCTAGTCTCTTTTGAACCCCACTATCAGGACAATTCTATAAACTCTTAACCTCTTGGGCTGATGCTTTCAGAATGAAATTAAATAAAGAGAAAACACAGTGTTTAGTCCTATCTTCTCAACATTCTCCACTTATCCCAACTACTCTTAGCACCCCAGAGGTTAAACTTCCCATATCAGACAACTTGAAAATCTTTGGAGTAACAATTGATAGTCATTTATCATTTGAAAACCACGCTAAAGTCATCAACAAAAAGATTTTTAACATAATGTGGATTTTGAAATGAGTGAAGTCATACCTTCCCTTGGACACCTTTCGGAACCTAGTACAATCCACTGTACTCACACACGCAGATTACTGCAACACTGTTTTTTTAGGTTGTAAGTCCCTAATATTGAAAAAGCTCCAGACCTCCCAAAACATGGCAGCCAGACTAATTTTCGGCAACTCAAGATTTGACAGCGCAACACCTCTTCAAGAGAAGTTTCACTGGCTCCCCATCAGAGAAAGAATTAACTTTAAAGTCCACACAATGATTTACAAGATATTACACGGAGAAGCCCCCACCTACATGAATCACCTTATCGACCTCCTAACCAGAAACAGTTTGACGTCTTCCCATACTTACCTCAATTTGCACCTTCCCAACTGCAAAGGTATTAAGTACAAATCCTTCCACGCATCCAATTTTTCCTTTTCAGGTAGCCAGCTTTGGAATGCTCTACCAAGACCAATCCATACCATTAACGGCCTTTTGCCCTTCAGGAAAGCACTGAAGACCCATCTCTTCAAGATAGCCTACCTAACGATTCAACCTAATCAAAACTTGCCCACATGATTCTTATTGACAATAGTTATACATTGACCTTGTTTCCCTTTATCCTTTTTTGCTACCCCATATCCATTCCTTTCCATCTTTCTACGCCTACCTCCCAACGCTCATTTCCTTCTGAACCCAATTCCTCCTATGTTCAACTTACTCATCCATTAACCCCATTCATTTTGTGTTTACCACAAACTAAATATTCTTCTTACGACTTTGTAATTCTTTATATTGTTACTATGTAAGCCGCATTGAGCCTGCCATGTGTGGGAAAGCACGGGGTACAAATGTAATAAATAAATAAACGGGTATCTAGATTCACACATCCCTTACACACGTCAGAGGCACCATTAATGGGCAGTTAACACATATGTGAACTAGGTGGCAATTTAGGAGGTAACGCCTAAATGCTCTAGCATGTAACTGCAAGGAAGGCATACATGTGGTCCCCGTTGCACACCACGCTGTGGACGTATCATCAAACAATGCATGCAACGTATAGAATGCTATCACTTTGATGCAGATAAGCACATCGAGTTACGCCAGTCATTGACCAGGCATAAATGGTCAGTCTTAAATAGTGGCCTTACACTGGTACTGTATGATGACTTAAGTGCGCTCAGATGCTATTATTGAATTGGTGTGCAGGGTGTGCCATGGTGCTGCCTAAATCAAGAGACCAAGTTATAAGAATTACTCCCTCAATTTGTCACCTTGAAATACATTCTCTAGCATCAGGTTCCACAGCTTATTTAGGGGATTTTTACAAAGTCACTCTAGTGCTTTTATCTCACGGTAAAAATCTGCCGGCAGCAAACGCTGAGACGGTCATAGAAATATAATGAGTGTCTCAGCTAAAGTTTTAATCTTGAGCTAAAAACGCTAGCGTGGCTTTGTAAAAGACCCCATTAATGTAATAAGGAGTGGGCTCTCTGCATGGCTGTAATACTTTATCATGAAGCCAGAGACAGGAGTGGGCTCTCTGCATGGCCGTAATACTTTATCATGAAGCCAGAGACAGGTCTGGTTTAATATCCCTGAAGCAGCAGTGGCTACACAGCAAAACGCTGGGCATCGTCAAGTGGGACCCGCAGATCATATTAACAGCTAAGTTCTCCGTTTAAAGATTTATTGTATTTTTTTTTAATCCATTTAGAATTTCAACTTTGTGTCGGTAATTAAGCAGCTTTGCTACTATCACCCTCGGCCTATTTTGCAGGTCTGATTTGCGGCCTACTCTGTGCGCCCTCTCTATCACCACAGGTCCCAAGGAAGAAAGCGCCAGCTCCTTAGCCAGCCAATCCGTCAGCCATGGCACCAAGTTTCGTTCAGGTATGCTTTCTGCTAGGCCCACTATTCGGATGTTATTCCGCCGAGAGCGATTTTCTAAGTCTTCTAATTTTTCTGCTTGCTCCTGCAATTGCTGTTTGATCACAAGCAAGTCTGTGCTGTAACCCTGGGAATCATCCTCTAGGGCCGAGACTCTTGTTTCAAGGTCCTCTGTTCTGGTCCCTAGTCCCTCTAATTTTGTGTGAAACAGATCCAATTTTTGGTTGAAAACTTCCCATTTAGGTTTCCAAGCCTTTTCCACTGCTTCTGTTAGCTGCACAAGTTGTAACTCAGAGAAGGACTGCTCTGGCGCCATCTTGGCTTCTGGGGTGAGGAGCTGGCTTTTATCTTTCTCCTTTTTTGCAGCTCTAAGTGTCATCCCAGCAGGAGTTTTATTGAGGTATTTGTCCATAGAAGTTAATCAGGGTTAGCAGCCTCAGTAATTAAAGTTAATGGAGCGGTTTCCAGCTTTAACAGGGCGAGGGCTCGGAGCTCCAGCTAGACACAGCTGCTCAGCTCATTGCACCACGTGACTCTCCTAAAGATTTATTGTACAATGATTAAAATGAATTTTAAAAATTCATAGCAACAAAGGAGACGTATTGATACATTTAAACAGATGGAGCTTCATTTCAATAGATTTTAAAAAGGAGGGATTTATGCCTGTGACTGAACTAGAGATGGTGCTTGCAAAGAAATATATCATTTCCTCAAGATGTTATCAATAGAAATCAAACCTGTCAGACTGTCATAGTAATGCTTGAATGTTTTCACTTATATACACTGTCAGCTAGCACATTTGCTTATTTCCGATCTGAGGAAGAAGGGCAACCTTCGAAAGCTAATCAAGAAATGTATTAAGTTATGTCCAATAAAAAAGGGATCATCTTATTTTCTTTTCCATGTTTTATTTTGTTTGATTTCTATTGATAACCTTAAGAGTGGACTAACACGGCTACCACACTCCTCTACTCAAGATGTTAATAATTATAAACCGTGGAAGTGTATATATATATATATATGTTTAATTATTGGTTCATATAACAGTCCTCCACTCCTCTTTGTTTTTGGTCGTATTGGGAGCTTTTTCTCAAACCAACACACAAATTATCCAAGGTGACCTTGCTCAAGAACTTATAAAACAGAAGACAGAGCCATTATGTGATTTACTTGGTTAGTCTTTAGCTAATGGGCAGGTTTGGGAAACCTAATGCCCAACAAATCAACTTGATACAATACCATAGAGCCTGGTTGATTGCCATAAACCCCGCAGGCTCTGTGAGAGCTGCAGTGGGGACAGATATACCCAATGGATGTGGAACCATCTTGAGATGAGCACATGATCTTAGATTTTACTCACTTTTGGATGGTATATCTGCAGTACGAGGAGACAAACCTGAAAGCACAGGTCTTGCGTATCACTTATGGGAATGAGTAAAATATAAGCAGTAAAGATTGTAAACATATAACAGAGACCAGGGAAGGGAAAATAAAAACAAGCTCAGGCTTCCAGAGAAAAGGAAATTTAATGGTACCAGCTGCTTTCAGTCTGTCCCTCTCTCCATGTGTGAAAGAAGGAAAGAACACACAGAGTCAGGGTTGTATGCATATGTGTCTTTGTGTATGCTGAGTGATGAGAGAGGGTGTCACGGCTGTTTTGTGCTGGAGAGTGGTGTGGGAAGCGATGTCATTGCAGGTGCGCTTGAAGCTGGGATGGGAATGGGATTCAGGAGCTGGGTGTCCGGGGGTGGGGTGGAAAGGTGTGCTGAGGTGTTTGTATATTGGTAGATGGAAAAATTATTCCTACAGCTGTTATAATAACATACCTTTCTTCATGCCTTGCAACACTTGAGGCTCAGGTCTCTTTTTCACATCAAAGTTCAGCGCCATGTAATAATTTTCATCCTGCATCCTGGGATGAGCTCAGCTGGTGGATTTTACACCTTAGAATTTGCCCAGTTCTGCTGACAGAAAATTAAGAGAAGGGAGAGTGAGGTCCATCTGCCACCTTCTTTGTATCACACAGGATGTGATTAAGAGAAGTATAAAAGGCTGACTCCCCCACCCCAACCCAGCTCCAGAGGAAGCTTAGGTGTGGTTTAAGTCTGATCTTACTTTTTTCAGCTATCTGTGGATGATCAGCAGGATGTGGGTAAAGTTTGATAGGAACATTATTCCATATCTTAGCACTCTGAAATACAAATAAACATTCCCAAATTGATTTCACACTCATATTTTTCATAGTGGGAAAGTCTAATGTTAATAGAAATCACTTAAGAGGTTGGAAAAGATTAACTGTAAATAAAAGTTTTTCACGGAGAGAGTGGTGGATGCTTGGAATGCCCTCCCGCGGGAGGTGGTGGAGATGAAAACGGTAACGGAATTCAAACATGCGTGGGATAAGCATAAAGGAATCCTGTTCAGAAGGAAGGGATCCTCGGAAGCTTAGCGGAGATTGGGTGGCAGAGCCGGCGGTGGGAGGTGGGGCTAGTGCTGGGCAGACTTCTACGGTCTGTGCCCTGAAAATGGCAGATACAAATCAAAGGTATACACATAAAGTAGCACATATGAGTTTATCTTGTTGGGCAGACTGGATGGACTGTACAGGTATTTCTCTGCCGTCACCTATTATGTTACTATCTTAAAAGTCGTCATCCCACAGGCTCTGAATTTAAACAATAGAAGCTTTTATATACCATGCAGGTTGTATGTATATGTGTGCCTGTGTATTTTATTATTTATTTGGATTTTTGTATGTTGAGAGAGGAGGAAGGATGTCAAGGGCTATTTATGTGCTGGAAGGTGGGATAAGAAGTGGAACTGACTGAGATGTGTTTTGAGGGATGGAAGACGGCATCAAAGAAGAGATGGGAAGAGTTATGGAATTTGTCATGTAACTATGCTTCTTTGTGCTTTGTGAATGTTTGTTCTGGGGCCTTTACTGCAGGCCTCAGCACATCCTGTTCACTGTAGCCAGAGGCCTGAGAGTGGTTTTATCTGCAAACTAGTACAAACCAGTTTTAGCTGGACATCAAACATATAAATGAGACGTGACCGACTCACCTGCAAATACGCAGTAGAGACCGAACGTTCAAGGAGCAACACTCCAAACCCCGCCTCCACCAGCAGCTCCTGTACAGAACGTAATGCAGCCAATAGGGAAGGGAGGGGGCGTAGAAATCAGAGGAGGACGTAATGCAGCCAATAGGGAGGGGAGGGGGCGTAGAAATCAGAGGAGGATGTAATGCAGCCAACAGGGAAGGGAGGGGGCGTAGAAATCGGAGGAGGACGTAATGCTGCCAATAGAGAGAGCGAAGAAGGGGGCGTGGACATCGGTGGGGGAGGGAGGGAGGGAGGATGGAGAATAGAACCACGATGTACAATGGCACAGCAGGAATGACGAAGTGGCCGAGGCAACAAAAAAACCAGCAGCAGAAACCAAGCAGGGATCAAAAAACGTTCTGGGGCCAACAGAGAAAGGTAAACAGGTGCATTCACTCGCAGCACACACACAAGTCCTGCTTTGCAGCGTGAAGCAAAGGCATAGCTGTCCCATCCCTTTGGCTCACTGAACAGCACGAGAGTCAGCAGAAGGGGCGGAACAACAACAAAATGTATGTGGGGCGGGGAGGGACCGGAGACCGGCATGCGACTGAAAAACGAGCCTGCCTTTCAAACTGCTCTAACAACTGCCTAAAAGGAGACACTGACCCTCCACTGAGACAGGGAGTACTAACAGCTCACAAGCACTCTCTCTCACTCACTCACACACAGCACACACACACTAGGAGAGTTGCTGGACATGGGGGGAGAGCAAGGGACAGAGCACAGTTGCTGCACATGGAGGTGAAATTAAAAAAACTCGCCCGTTTTAATGGGCTTAACGGCTAGTATAAGAATAACTGTAGGTAAAACTTGTGGTAATGACCAAGCACGTGGGCAGAGCCCTGTGTATGTGCAGGATTCCTTAGTGGCATAGGCAGTCGACTCGGTGGCCCAACTGTTTGGGCAGGGTTAGGGGTGGGGCCAGGGGTGGAACTTAAATTCATAACTGTCTGATAACACGCAGAAAAAAAAAAAAAATAAAAGTAAAAGTCATAATTAATACCTTTTATTAAATTTAGATATTAGATATGTATCATATGTCAAAGAATAAAGTGGTTGCTCAAAGCATATTCTAAGCACAATCGCTCAACTGCAAAACACTATGCACAACTTTGTGCAAAAACACACTCAGAACCTTACTGTACCATAAATATTACACTGGGCAGAACCTAATACACCAATATACCACCCATACGGAAAATGCAGACCGTCAACAATATGAAACAAGGGATCATATCATCACAGTTCTCATGCAGAGCCACAAAACATCCTAATTCATGTTTAATGTGGGATAAAATGCCATAAATAAGTAAATAAATATAAACTTTTAATGTTGAGCACCTGATTCTCAAAGTGGACATATTCCAAACACTATAATGAAAATAAAATGATCTTTTCTACCTTTGTTGTCTGGTGACTGTTTCTGATCATGCTGCCCCAGTATCTGCTGCTATCTGTCCTCAGTGCAGGTCAGGAAGTCATCCTCATTAAATATCTCCCTGGCAACCCAGGACACCTCCAGCCAACCCCCCCCCCCCCCCCCCCCACACACACACACACACACACACCGCTCTCCCAGCAGTAAGGTAAACAAACCATAAACCAATTTCTACAGGAGGATCCAAGATGGTGACGGTGTGATTTGTGTCGCGGGTGCACCTGCTTTTCTTGCCCTAACGATCTCCGCGGAAAGCGTCTTACCCGTCCTTGCGATGGGAAAGAGAAGGGGTAAAGTCAGGGAAGTTCCCTCGGTCCCTGGCGGGACACCGCAGCTTTTGCAGACGACGCTGGAGCGGTTTGCAGTAGTACCTGGCTCGGAGAAGGCTTTTGCTCCTGCTGCTGGAGCCAACGTATCGACGTCGGCCGACAGTGTAAACGGGGCTTCCTTAAGCCCTGTGCTACGTGCAGCGCCCCCTCAACCAGGAAGAGAGAGTTTCCAGGCAAGTCCTGCAACTTCAACCCCATGTGGACAATGGAGTGTTCAGGGAGGGAACTTGCTGGCAACTGGGACAAACGCTGGTAGTTTGAGTGGACAAGAGACAATATCGGCTCATACAGCAATGTCTGGAACTGTGAGTATCTTGGAACAAGCTACAAAAGCACCTCTTCCAGGTATTATTTTGGGGAAAATTGAAAAACCGGCTGTAGTGACATTAAAGTCACTTTGGGACCTGAACTCTACAACCTTTTCTGCATTACAAACTTCAATATCAAAAAACACTGAGACAATTAAAGTCTTGGCAGAGTCAGCATTAGCACAGATACAAGTTAAGGAAACCCAAGCTGCTGAGATAAAAGTTCTCTCTGAAAAACTGGGGAAAATGGAGTTGGTGGAGCAAACTTTGATTAAAGAAAAGAACTTTGCTTTGAGGCGCATGGAGTTTCTGGAAAATCAAACTAAAAGACTCAATTTACGATTTATAAACTTTCCTAGATTACCATTGATTTCACCAATCCAAATGGTAAAGAAATACCTAGTTGATATTCTGGGAATGCCTGACAATTCATTGCCGCCAATTACACGTGCTTTTTACCTACAAGTTACTGGTAAAATACCAGATAATTTGAACTCTCAGGGTGCAATGAATTTGACAGGCTTCCTAGAATCATCACTAGAAGTGATTACACAAAGAACTACTTTGCTAGTTACATTTGCATTGGAAATGGATAGGAATGCTGTGCTAAAATTATCTTTGAGTCATTTAGATGCTATGTTTATGGGTTCAAAAATAAGAGTCTTTCCAGACTTATCAAGGGAAACGCAACAGAGACGTAAAATGTTTCTTTCTTTGCGACCCAGAGTCATTGCTCTGGGGGCTAATTTCCTTTAGAAGTTTCCCTGTATTTGCAGAATAATATTTCAGACAAAACAATTCCAGTTTTTTGATCCCAAACAATTGGAAAATTTCCTAGTAAGCAGAGAGGATATTTCTGTGCGAGTTTAGGACCATAATGTAACACTGTATGGCAGCTTTGAGTTAACCCTCCAGGCATGATACAAGTCTTGATTTAATGATGGAACATTTGTTTCTTTTTTTTTTTCTCTCCTTTTCTTAAATCTTGGATTGCTTACCTAAATTATGTGGCCGATAGAAAGAATTGATTTGTGGGGTTTCTTTTCTTTTTCCTTTGTTATATATAATAGTGAATGTTTTGTGTAATATCATTTTAAAATGAATATTATGATTTGTTTAAAAATTTAATAAAGATAAATTAAAAAAAAACAAACAAACCAATTTCTACAATTGGTTACACAAGGCTAGAGGGCTTTCACTGCAGCTCCCGCTGTGAGGATGGAGGTAAATCAACAATTTAAACCTCTCAGAGCACAGCAGGGGAGGCTTAGCCTGTCCAAGCCTCTTATACCGGGCGCCTATGCTTATTGGGTAATTTATGAGGTGGTGCTCTGTGATGGAAGGTGTATATAGGTGACTTCACATCTAGGGAACGCTGGAATATATCCTTCTAGGTGGGGCATATTCCCTAGGGTTACCATGTGTCAGGTTTTACCTGGACATGTCCTCTTTTTGAGGTCATGGACGGGCAACTGGGCGGGTTTTGCCAGCCTGCCTGTTTGTCCGGATATGTGGACAAACAGGTAGGCTGGCTGGCGGGACTAGTAGTGTCCTATCCTCCTCTCCCTTTACTGTACTGCCCTGGTGGTCTAGTGACCTCTTCAGGGCAGGAAAAAGCCCCCTCTTTGCTGCCCAGAGTGCCTGCAGACTGTTTCTTGCTGACTCCGGTCCCGGCGCTGATTCCAAATGGCCGCCGAGAGTTTAAGCAGCCTCACGAGACTTCTGCAGAAGTCTTGCAAGATCACTCTTGGTGGCCATTTTGAACTGGCGCCGGGACTGAAGTCAGCAAGAAACAGTCTGCAGCCATTCCGGGCAGGAAAGAGGGGGCTCTTTCCTGCCCCGAAGAGGTCACTAGACCACCAGGGCAGTAAGGTAAGGGGATGGGAGGATAGGACACCCTTAGGGGGGTGTGATGGGGGCGGGGTGTGTGTGAAAGGGGTGAGGCAGTATGTGACGGGGCAGGGTGGGTGTGGGGCATGTGTCCTCTTTTTGGGGGGAGCAAGTATGGTAACCCTAATATTCCCCGGGGGGGGGAGGGGAATGTGTGTGCTTTCCCTTCCTGCCCCCGTGACTATGGGTGGGGACTTGGTCTTTGCAGCTAAGAATCTTTCATTCTTTTATTTCTCCTTTCTCTCAGCGTTGCGTCCTTCATATGATAGTTTCTATGTATCATACTCTGTAGAACTGCCGAAGCTCAGAACCAGTGATATGTCCTGGTGAGGAACAAACTTTCCTTCCTGTTTTCCCTTTTCTCTGAGTTCAGACTGATACAACTACCAAAGTAACAGATGTTGGGTTTTGTGTGATTACTAATGTTTGCTACAGATACCAGCTCCTGTTGTAGTAAGTAATAAAACCTCCCTTTTCCTATCTTTTGGTCTCTGTCTGACTTTATTCTTCCTGAGAATAGCTCTAAACGCAACATTACAGAAGGGGTATTTGTGGATGTTTGGGGTTGGGGTTACGAAGGGGATTAAAAGGAAATGTGATTGGAAATTGAATGAGAAGGGTTATGGTGTGGGTTGTCACAATGTGGGAAGAGATGTCATCTGATGGGAATGGAGGTTAGGAGCTGTGTTTCTGGGGGTGGGTATGCCAGGGTGTGTGTGTAGGTGGATGGATTTCCAGATTTGTTCATTTTTGTGTGCATGTCTGAGGCATCTGATCTCTGGACTCATCAGAAGGCAGCTGGTTCACTAACCCCTGCACAGATCTCAGACACTTTGCCAGGGGTCTAAATACCTTGGGATGTAACCCTCAAGGAGTAACATCCACTGCTGTAAAGAAACTTAGAGAGATGTCACATTGCTACCACCAGAGTTTGTGTAAGTATTCAGAGCTGAGGTACCCCAAATAAATGAAGAAGGTTAGGGTACCCTTCTCTCCCCCACCCTGTTTCAAGCCTACATCCCTGCCATTTCGCTGTTCCTCCCATACAACTGTCTTTCTCTCTCATCCTGTTTTTTTCTCTGTTCCTTTCTTTGTCTATATTTCTCTCCTCGCTCTTCTCTCATTCTTTATCTCTTCACTCTCGCATTCTGTATCTTTTTCAATCCTTCTATATCTAGCTGTATGTCTCTTTCTCAGTCTTTCTTTGGTCTCTCTCCTTCTAGGTCTCTTTCTCTCCCTTTGTGCTTTCCAGTTATTAAAACATTCAAATGAACACATTTTCCTGCAAACACACCTACAGGTCCACTGTGTTCATAAAGTGTCCTAAGTGAAATAAAAATAGTCCCCCCGGCTCACTGCTCTTTCTGGCTCCCACTGTCTTCTGCCGTAACTTCACAGCTTCAGCATCAAACAGCTTTGCTGGGTGATTGACCAGGGACCTGAATAAAGCTACTGCAAATGCAGTGAATGTTCCAGAGAAGCCCTTGCCAAGCTGGCCAAACATCCTTCTGGTTTCTGTGAAACACTGTCACCCGCCCACTGTCCAGAGATGAAACATTGCTGAACGCTCCCTGCTTCTTCCAAGAGAAGGTCCTCCATCTCCCCTCTTCCTCTCTCTGGGGCCCTTTTATTAAGCTGCATAAGCTTCCGCACGTGCCCAATAGGTCATTACCACCTGGTTACCGCGTGAGACTTTACCGCTAGGTCAGTGGCTGGCGGTAAGGTCTCAGACCCAAAATGGACGCACGGCAACATAACACAACCAATATCTAAAAAACATAACAAATCAGGCACCTCTCAAACTCTTCATACGTCACTTATCCTGGGAAGAGCCATGTTTTTAATTTACTTTCAAGCTGTTACATACATGTAGATTTATAAGCATATGCACTGTTTATAGATATATTTCCTGCTGCTGTACATACATTTAACTGTTCTATAGGTAGACTGTCTGGAATGCTACTGATTGTTACTGCACAAGTTTTAATGAATATTTCCAAGCATCTCGTATCAGATCCTTACTAACTTGATTCAGAACAGGTGGCCGAGTGGGTGAGGGTGTGTGCATCTTGGGGAGTTGGGACGAAAGTGGTACCAGGGATGAGTTTGGGGTAGTGTGTGAAGAAGGAGTGGTAATGTGGGAGAATTGAGGGATGTGATGGGAAAAGGTGTCAAGGCACGAATTAATTGTGGGATGGGAAGAGCTGTCAGATGGGTGGTATTTCAGGGATGGATGTAAAAGGATGTATGGTGAGGGTTGGAAAGGGTTGTCAGTGTGTATGTGTTTGGAGTGGAGTGGGAGGGGATGTCAGGCATCAGTGTGTGTTTTGGGGTGGGATGTCAGTGTGTGTGTGTGTGTTGGAGGATGGACTGTCACTACTGTAAGGAAACTTGCAACATTGTCACACTGCTATCACCAGACGTACCCCTATAAAGGAGAAGGTTGGGATACCCTTCTTGGCCCTCATATCACTGCTTCCCTTCACTCAGTCTCAACCTGACCCCATCCCTGCCTTTTCCCTGTTCCTCCCATCCAATCCCCACGACCCCCCTCCTTTATCCATCTTATTCTCTCTCATCAGGGGACTCTCAATGAAATCACATAAAAATACTTTTAAACAAATAGGAAGAAATATTTTTTTCACTTAATGAATAGTTAAGCTCTGGAACTCGCTGCCGGTGGATGTGGTAACGGTGGTTAGCATACCTGGGTTTAAAAAAGGTTTGGAAAAGTTCCTGGAGGAAAAGTCCGTAGTCTGCTCTTGAGATAGACATGAGGAAGCCACTGCTTGCCCCGTGATTCATAGTATGGAGTGTTGCTACTAACTGGGTTTCTGTCAGGTACTTGTGACCAGGATTGGCCACTGTTGGAAACAGGATACTGGGCTAGATGGACCTTCGATCTGCCCCCGTATGGCTGTTCTTATGTTCTTCTCTTATCATCTGGTATCTTGCCTTACTTCTCTCTTCTTTTTTTCCATCTATTTTGTATCGCTCTTGCTTGTTTCCCTCTCTAACTCTTCATGTCTCTGCCACTCTGTTCCTCCATATCTAGTTCTTTCTCCCCCTGCCTTTTCCTTCTTCTGCCCCTTCGGTCATTTTCCCCCACCCTTTTGTGCTTTCCAGTTATTGAAAACATTCAGAGGAACACATTTTCTGGTCCACTGTATTAAAAAAAGTGGCCTAGGTAAATGAAACCAGCCCTCCTCCCCCCCCCCCCCCCCCCTTCCTGACTCCCACTGTCTTCCGCCCTTATCTCTCACCATCAGCATCAAACAGCTTTACTAAATGATTGACCAGGGACCTCATCACAAGCTGGTCAAACATCCTTCTGGTTTCCATGAAACACTGTCACAACACACGCACACTCACACATGGGTATTTTTAGAATCACAGATACAGAAATATTAATTCTGCTGTTAAACACATTTCGACCAGAAGAGGGAAAGACACAACCAATAATCCTCAGAATCCTGAAGTTGTTTGATGCAAAAGCTTCAGCATGTCAAGGGAAGTCATCTATCAGAGACCTTTGGCTTATCCCAAAAATTGCTTTGTTTTATTACAAAAAAATAGAATCAATGAAACACTAAATAGGAAATTTAAAAAATGATGTATCTATCAGAACTTCATGAAGTAGAAAAGCCAAGCAAGACAAAAAACCCTTCCCTTGACATGTTGAAGCTGAGGATTTTTGGCTATGTCATTCCCTCTGTTTTTGGTTGAAATTTGTGACACCATAGTTTGTTTAATTTGGTTAACAACAGAATTAGGTTTTTTTTTGTTGGTATTTGTGGTATTTTGTCTGTTGTTCCCTGTTTTTGATTTGACCTGTGATTATATTTTAAGAATCACTCATGCTGGTCAACAACACTGTGAGAGCTCCTCTTATGAGGGGGGGGGGGCGGCGGTGGGAAGGTGAGGGGCAAAGGAGGCACTGCACTAAATAAAAGTACAATTTCAGTGATTAAATTATGTGGAAATAAGCTGAAGGATGGTGATTCCTTTTTATTGGACTAACAATGTATCTTTGCCAAGCTTTCTCGAGTAATCCACGCCTCATCAGGTCCAATAAAAATATTCACAACTTGTTTGTTGATGTTTGTTGGTTGAGCCTTATTTCCACATATATAACGTCAACCATAATTCTTTGCAGTAGAAATAGGAACAGTCACGGTTCAGGAAAGATGAGCCTCTTGGGCTGCATCCGAGTTGGCATTACCTGATCAACCTGAAGGTTAATCGGGCCCTGACTGGTGGCAAGCAAGGCACAAGACGAGGCACAGTAGGCAACCAGAGTCTCGACTAACAGGAACAGAAGACAAGGCTAGAACTGGAAGGCAGGATTGGACCTGGTAGACAAAGCTGGAGCAAGGCAGGAAGCAGGGCAGGAGTGGGACTGGAAACAAAGTGCGGTAAGGTTGGAGCCAACAAGACCAAACAGAGGCAGGGCTAGAGACAAGACAGGAACAGGCTGAGGCAAGTCTGGAGACAAGGCAGGGCTGGAGTGCAACACGCACGCTAGATACCACTAGGAGACAAAGCATGAAGGAGCCATGGTTCCTTATAAGGGCCCTCACTACTGATGTCACGATCTCTGGTGCCCCAGAATGAGGCTTGGAACACAATGAAAGAAACAGTAGGAGCACCAGAATGAGGCTAGAATACTGGAACATCAGAGTGAGACTTGGATAATCTCTGGAATGAGGCTTGGAGCATAGTCAAACAGGAAAACCATCAGCAAAGGCATCAGTACAGGAGGGATACAGCACCAGGGAGACAGTTTGGAGAAGCTGTGGAGCCCGACCAGCAGAAGGAAAGGTGAGTTGGAACATGGGTGCACAGCCACGGTTGTGACATGAAGAAGCTGAGAACTGTAAATCCTGTCCACTTGACTCAATTTAATTCCTGGTGCAGGGCCACAGACCCCCTGGTAATCCTTGATTTTCCCTTCACTGTTTTGCTGCTGAAGATCCTCTGTGTCCATCCCAAGCTTTCTTGAATTCTTTCACCATTTTAACCTTCATTGAATCTCCTAAGAGGCTCCCCCATGTGTTCGCCTCCCTTTCCATGAAGAAATATTGTCTCTTAGATTCCATTCTACTAAAGAATGCTTCTTGTGGAGCATTTATATCTTTAAGGTGTTTGAATGTCCCTATCCTATTCTGTCTCTTGTTTGGCAGGATTCACTCAATGGTCTCTGAGAGAAAGGAAGACATGAGCTTGATTTCTGAAGGACGGAGAGAGGAGGAACCAGTGTATCAAGGTATCCCAGTCATCCCATCCTCTACCTAGAGTTGACCAAAGTAGAGCATTGAAGGTAACTCACTCATCCCAGTCACTCCATGACTTGACCACTATGTAGGTCACCAAAGGTCTTCAAGGCCAGGCTGACCCAGCCCTTGTTTAGCCTCTGATGTATTGCTGTTTGATCCTTATTGCCTTAGAGGAGCTACAAGTTTATAAATGAACTGGAGTAAATTCAGGTCGAACTCATCTTGTTCCTGATACCATCAGGCCTAACTCATCTTGTTTCTGATACCATGCAGTCACTGCTAATGTTACCTACATAATACAGTACTATAATGATGGCCAAAGTAAGCAGCTGAACATCACCATTCTTGTCATGGATTTAAGCACTTCCAACCCACCACTAATGCCCCTAAACTAGGCTAAGTCCATCATCACCTCTATAGTTGACGACCTAATGTATGTCACAATCCAATTTACTACTCAGGAACCTTCATGCAATACCATAAATTATTCTTCTTTACCATGTATGTATGCACATGGTGTATATATATATATATATATATATATACACCATGATTTGTTCCATATACGTTATGTTCCATGTATGTTATCATGTATGTATGCACCTTAACACAATACCATTTGTAACTCTGTTACCCGGAAATGGCAACCGCCATAACGGCAAATGTAGGTATGCAACTTAACGCAATACCACTTGTAATTATGTTACCCGGAAATGGCAACCGTCATTACGGCAAATGTAAGCCACATTGTGCCTGCAAATTGGTGGGAAAATGTGGGATACAAATGCTACAAATAAATAAATCACTGCAGTCACCAATCTCAGGTTCTTCCATCATCTACCAGGTCTAACTTCCTACATCCATCTGTTCTAATCTCAAACCCAGTTCCTCTCCCCTTCCCCCAACTGATTACTATGGCCACCAGTCTCAGCAGGTCCCTAAGAATGAAAAGATTTTTAAGATACATATTGCCTGATAGTATTTAACCTGTTCATTGCTAACCAGATTATCCTAAAACACTTCAGAATGAACCCACAAAAATGCATGAAAGCAGAACTGGTGGGAGAGACAGCAACGAGTGATGGGCACATGTGGAGGAAGTGTATAAGAGCATCAAGAACCCAGAAGTGAGTTATGACATTTCCATTCCTTTCCTAATAATATCTTGTGTAAACAAAACTGAGGATGCTATAATGCCTTTGTATCGCTCCATGGTGCAACTGCACCTCAAATATTATGTTCAATTCTGGTCGCTGCATCTCAAAAAAGATATAGTGGAATTAGAAAAGGTGCAGAGAAGGGCAACGAAAATGATAAAGGGGATGGGACGACTTCCCTCTGAGGAAAGGCTAAATCGGCTAGGGTTCTTCAGCTTGGAGAAAAGGCGGCTGAGGGGAGATATGATAGAGGTCTATAAAATAATGAGTGGAGTTGAACGGGTAGATGTGAATAATTTGTTTACTCATTCCAAAAATACTAGGACTAGGGGGCATGTGATGAAGCTACAAAGTAGTAAATTTAAAACGAATCGGAGAAAATGTTTCTTCACTCAATGTGTAATTAAACTCTGGAATTCATTGCCAGAGAATGTAGTAAAGGAGGTTAGCTTAGCGGAGTTTTAAAAAGGTTTGGACGGCTTCCTAAAGGAAAAGTCCATAGACCATTATTAAATGGACTTGGGGAAAATCCACTATTTCTGGGGTAAGCAGTATAAAATGATTTGTATATTTTTGGGATCTTGCCGGGTATTTGTGACCTGGATTGGCCACTGTTGGAAACAGCATGCTGGGCTTGATGGACCTTTGGTCTGTCCCTGTGTGGCAATACTTACAGTGGGGGAAATAAGTATTTGATCCCTTGCTGATTTTGTAAGTTTGCCCACTGACAAAGACATGAGCAGCCCATAATTGAAGGGTAGGTTATTGGTAACAGTGAGAGATAGCACATCACAAATTAAATCCGGAAAATCACATTGTGGAAAGTATATGAATTTATTTGCATTCTGCAGAGGGAAATAAGTATTTGATCCCTCTGGCAAACAAGACCTAATACTTGGTGGCAAAACCCTTGTTGGCAAGCACAGCGGTCAGACGTCTTCTGTAGTTGATGATGAGGTTTGCACACATGTCAGGAGGAATTTTGGTCCACTCCTCTTTGCAGATCATCTCTAAATCATTAAGAGTTCTGGGCTGTCGCTTGGCAACTCGCAGCTTCAGCTCCCTCCATAAGTTTTCAATGGGATTAAGGTCTGGTGACTGGCTAGGCCACTCCATGACCCTAATGTGCTTCTTCCTGAGCCACTCCTTTGTTGCCTTGGCTGTATGTTTTGGGTCATTGTCGTGCTGGAAGACCCAGCCACGACCCATTTTTAAGGCCCTGGCGGAGGGAAGGAGGTTGTCACTCAGAATTGTACGGTACATGGCCCCATCCATTCTCCCATTGATGCGGTGAAGTAGTCCTGTGCCCTTAGCAGAGAAACACCCCCAAAACATAACATTTCCACCTCCATGCTTGACAGTGGGGACGGTGTTCTTTGGGTCATAGGCAGCATTTCTCTTCCTCCAAACACGGCGAGTTGAGTTCATGCCAAAGAGCTCAATTTTTGTCTCATCTGACCACAGCACCTTCTCCCAATCACTCTCGGCATCATCCAGGTGTTCACTGGCAAACTTCAGACGGGCCGTCACATGTGCCTTCCGGAGCAGGGGGACCTTGCGGGCACTGCAGGATTGCAATCCGTTATGTCGTAATGTGTTACCAATGGTTTTCGTGGTGACAGTGGTCCCAGCTGCCTTGAGATCATTGACAAGTTCCCCCCTTGTAGTTGTAGGCTGATTTCTAACCTTCCTCATGATCAAGGATACCCCACGAGGTGAGATTTTGCGTGGAGCCCCAGATCTTTGTCGATTGACAGTCATTTTGTACTTCTTCCATTTTCTTACTATGGCACCAACAGTTGTCTCCTTCTCGCCCAGCGTCTTACTGATGGTTTTGTAGCCCATTCCAGCCTTGTGCAGGTGTATGATCTTGTCCCTGACATCCTTAGACAGCTCCTTGCTCTTGGCCATTTTGTAGAGGTTAGAGTCTGACTGATTCACTGAGTCTGTGGACAGGTGTCTTTCATACAGGTGACCATTGCCGACAGCTGTCTGTCATGCAGGTAACGAGTTGATTTGGAGCATCTACCTGGTCTGTAGGGGCCAGATCTCTTACTGGTTGGTGGGGGATCAAATACTTATTTCCCTCTGCAGAATGCAAATAAATTCATATACTTTCCACAATGTGATTTTCCGGATTTAATTTGTGATGTGCTATCTCTCACTGTTACCAATAACCTACCCTTCAATTATGGGCTGCTCATGTCTTTGTCAGTGGGCAAACTTACAAAATCAGCAAGGGATCAAATACTTATTTCCCCCACTGTATGTACTTAAGTTCTGCTCCATGGAAAATTATACATCAGCTATGTTTTAAGAAAGGGGGATGCGGTCAGAGGTGTGAACTGCTACACAGAGAAAACAAAAACTTAAAGAGATAGTGAGGAAAAAAAAACTTGTAGCAGTATTTACTTTCTAGAGTTATTACAATGAAATTCATCTGTATAATACCAGTCCTGAAATAGCAGGCCTGGCACCTCTAGGAGTGGTCAGGTCATGGGATGGACACAAGAATAGAGAGCCTGCCACCTCTAGGAGTAAATATCAGTGTACTGCATGGTTATATGTTTAATATACAGTACTGGTAACTGGGCTTCATAAAGAGCTTTATAAAACACACTTCCGCCATGGGAAGGACTGACCAATCATGCCAGAGATTAGTGAGTCTGAAGGAAGCAGTGAAACAGATTTAGCACATCTGATGTCACAGACTTCCTTCTCTGGGGGAACATGAGCCAGCCTGACTCTGTTTATGTATAAGGGACAGAGTCTCTGTCCGGGCACTGAAGTGGTCACTTGTGGTATCCAAGCAGGGCAGATGACAGGAGAGGTGCTTTACGCTGATCTAAAGCTCCCTGGCTCTTCCTCCTCCTCCCACCCTACACACCATGCAAGGGGGCAACGTAAGTGGTTTCCTCAACCTTCTCCTTTCCAAAATGTGATGTGTGACTCTTATGTGATTTACAGACTGGAGATTAAGACTTATGACTTTCATTTTGGGGGTTTTTAAATATATGTATTTTGTGTAGTTGTGGTGGTCCTGGAAAAACTGGACTTTTGCACTGGAGCAAAGTTGCTAATATATAGATTTTATTGTGGGCAATTCTGGTCGCCGCATCTTAAAAAAGATGTAGTGGAATTAGAAAAGTACAGAGAAGGGCGACAAAAATGATAAAGGGGATGGGACGACTTCCCTATGAGGAAAGGCTAAAGCGGCTAGGGCTCTTCAGCTTGGAGAAAAGGTGGCTGAGGGAGATATGATAGAGGTCTATAAAATAATGAGTGGAGTTGAACGGGTAGATGTGAAGTGTCTGTTCATGCTTTCCAAAAATACTAGGACTAGGGGGCATGCGATGAAGCTACAATGTAGTAAATTTAAAACGAATCGGAGAAACTTTTTCTTCACTCAAAGTGTAATTAAATTCTGGAATTCGTTGCCAGAGAATGTGGTAAAGGCGGTTAGCTTGGCAGAGTTTAAAAAGGGGTTAGACGGTTTCCTAAAGGACAAGTCCATAAACCATTATTAAATGGACTTGGGGAAAATCCACTATTTCTGGGATAAGCAGTATAAAATGTTTTGTACTTTTTCAGGATCTTGCAGGGTATTTGTGACCTGGATTGGCCACTGTTGGAAACAGGATGTTGGGTGTGATGGACCTTTGGTCTGTCCAAGTGTGGGAATACTTATGCACTTATTTAATTCCACCCTCTCTGTGAAAAAATACTTCCTGACATTACTACTATGTTGACCCCGCTGAAGCCTCAATTCATGTCCTGTCAGAGAAATAAGCCTTGTTTTGAGAGTATTAGGGTATCAGTGCACATGTAACTAGTCAAGTCTTTTCATGATGAGTATAAGAATAGCCATATTTATTATTTATGACATTTATATACCACATTATCTCAAATAGGATTCAATGTGTATATGTTCAACGTGGTTCACAAAAGTAGAACTGGCAAGGCGTTCTGATTACATAGAACAAAGTATGTGTGTGTATATGTATGTATTTGTAGCATTTGTATCCCACATTTTCCCACCTATTTTCAGGCTCAATGTGGCTTACATTGTTGCATATTGGTGATCACCAATTCCGGAAAAGAGAAATACATAGTTAAGATAGAGGTGACAGAGCATAACATGAAATCCTGATCATATAACATGTTTGTAATAAATAGGATAGAATGTGTATATGGACAGAGTTGTTGTTATGGTCCATCAAGCCCAGTATCCTGTTTCCAACAGTGGCCAATCCAGGTCACACAAGTAAATAGTAACAACATTCCATGCTACCAATCCCAGGGCAAGCAGTTGCTTCCCCATGTCTATCGCAATAGCAGACTATGGACTTTTCCTCCAGGAACTTGTCCAAACCTTTAAACCCAGATACACTAACCACTGTTACCACCTCCCCCGGCAAAGAGTTCCAGAGCTTAACTATTCATTGAGTGAAAAAAAATATCTCCTCCTATTTGTATCCATGTCATTTCATTGTGTATACTCTAATCTTTGTACTTTTTGAACAAGTAAAATAAATTGATTTACTTCCTCTTTTTCTACACAGAATTTTGTAGTCCTCGATCATATCCTCCCCTCATCTGTCTCTTTCCAAGCTGAAGAGCCCTAACCTCTTTAGCCTTTCCTCATATGGGAGGAGTTTCATCCCCTCTATCATTTTGGTTGCTCTTCTAATTCCGCTATATCTTTTATGAGCTACAGTGACAAGACTTGAATGCAATACTGGTTTCTAAAGTTTTGGCAAATTAAATTTCTCCTGTAATTGCTTCTAGTTTAAATTTGTATCAACCGTCAAGGTCATTGAGATCTGCTTCTTAATCTGTTTTAGATGTTCCATCATTTAAGAAGGTCTATCTTGTTGCGTAAAGAAACTCAAACTTCTATATTGCAGGGCCAAGTTAGTGGAATTGTTTACCTGAAGAAATGAGACTTATGTACATAAGTACATAAGTATTGCCATACTGGGAAAGACCAAAGGTCCATCGAGCCCAGCATCCTGTTTCCAACAGTGGCCAATCCAGGTCACAAATACCCGGCAAGATCCCAAAAATGTACAAAACATTTTATACTGCTTATCCCAGAAATAGTGGATTTTCCCCAAGTCCATTTAATAATGGTCTATGGACTTTTCCTTTAGGAAGCCGTCCAAACCTTTTTTTAAACTCTGCTAAGCTAACCGCCTTTACCACATTCTCTGGCAACAAATTCCAGAGTTTAATTACATGTTGAGTGAAGAAAACGTTTCTCCGATTCGTTTTAAATTTACTACATTGTAGCTTCATCGCATGCCCCCTAGTCCTAGTATTTTTGGAAAGCGTGAACAGACTCTTCACATCTATCCATTCAACTCCACTCATTATTTTATAGACCTCTATCATATCTCCCCTCAGCTGCCTTTTCTCCAAACTGAAGAGCCCTAGCCACTTTAGCCTTTCCTCATAGGGAAGTTGTCCCATCCCCTTTATTTTTTTCATCTCCCTTCTCTACACCTTTTCTAATTCCACTATATCTTTTTTGAGATGCGGCAACCAGAATTGAACACAATATTTGAGGTGCGGTCGCACCATGGAGCGATACAAAGGCATTATAACATCCTCATTTTTGTTTTCCATTCCTTTCCTAACAATATCTAACATTCTATTTGCTTTCTTAGCCGCAGCAGCACACTGAGCAGAAGGTTTCAACGTATCATCAACGACGACACCTAGATCCCTTTCTTGGTCCGTGACTCCTTACGTGGAACCTTGCATGACGTAGCTATAATTCGGGTTCCTCTTTTCCACATGCATCACTTTGCACTTGCTCACATTAAACGTCATCTGCCATTTAGACACCCAGTCTCGTAAGGTCCTCTTGTAATTTTTCACAATCCTCCCGTGATTTAATGACATTGAATAACTTTGTGTCATCGGCAAATTTAATTACCTCACTAGTTACTCCCATCTCTAGGTCATTTATAAATATGTTAAAAAGCAGCGGTCCCAGCACAGAGCCCTGGGGAACCCCACTATCTACCCTTCTCCATTGAGAATACTGACCATTTAACCCTACTCTCTGTTTTCTATCTTTTAACCCGTTTTTAATCCACAATAGAACACTACCTCCTATCCCATGACTCTCCAATTTCCTCTGGTGTCTTTCATGAGGTACTTTGTCAAACGCCTTCTGAAAATCCAGATACACAATATCAACCGGCTCCCCTTTATCCACGTGTTTGTTCACCCCTTCAAAGAAATGTAGTAGATTGGTGAGGCAAGATTTCCCTTCACTAAATCCATGTTGACTTTTTTTGCTCATTTTCAAAGCACTTAGCCTCCCAAAGTGCTTTGAAAATGAAGCCGTTGGTCTCATTAATCCATGCTTTTGAATATGCTCTGTACTTTTATTCTTAATAATAGTCTCTACCATTTTGCCCGGCACCGACGTCAGACTCAGCGGTCTATAATTTCCTGGATCTCCTCTGGAACCTTTTTTAAAAATCGGCGTTACATTGGCCACCCTCCAATCTTCCAAAATTCAAATTATGAGGAATTTGAATAATTTTTAAAAAGCTTTAAAGACCTTATTGCTTCAGCGAGTGTTCAATCGTATCTCAGGATAAGAATTTCTGATATTTATTGTTACTCTCACATTTTTATGTCTTAATTTGGATCATGTTTTTGTGTTGATTTATGTGAGTTTTATAACGTATTTATTCATTGTATAGTATTTGATAATGGATATTTTTTGTACTCTGCTCAAAATTGAAGACAGTGCAGACTAGAAATTTTTAAATAAATAAAGGTGAGGTTGCACCATGGAGTGATACAGAGGTGTTATAATATTCGTGGTCTTATTCACCATCCCTTTCCTAAGAATTACTAGCATCCTGTTTGCTTTCTGGCCGCCACCACACACTAGCATATTATCTACAATGACACCTAGAACTTTCTCTAGGAAGTGTTCAGCCCTGTGTGCTCCACATGCATTATCTGAACCAGCAGGTAACTCCTCTCATAAGAGTAAAGGCTCAAGAGATTAGGGCTCTTCAGCTTGGGTTGGGGGGGGGGGATATAATAGAGGTCTATAAAATCCTGAGTAGTGTAGAACGGGTAAAAATGAGTCAATTCTTTACTCTTTCAAAAAGTACTAAGACTAGGGGACTTTCAATTAAATTACTTTTAAATACTTTTAAAACAAATAGGAGAAAATATTTTTTTCACTCAACAAATAGTGAACCTCTGGAACTCATTGCCAGATGATGTGGTAACAGCGGTTAGCATATCTGAGTTTTAAAAAGGCTTGGACAAGTTCCTGGAAGAAAAGTCCATAATCGGCTTTTAAGATAGACCTGCTGAAAACCACTACTTATCCCTGGGATCAGTAGCATGGAATCTTGCTACTCTCTGAAATTTTGGAATCTTGCTACTTTTTGGGATTGTGCCAGGTACTTGTGACCTTGAAGTGGCCACTTTTCGAAGTAGGATATTGGGCTAGATGGACCATTGGTCTGACCCTGTACATCTGTTCTTGTGTTCTTATCTAAGATTAATCTCTCAGCCATGGAAGGAATCAGAACCTCTTCCTGAGGGTGTATCCATTGTGTAGTCTAAATCTACAGCATTCAACCAAGGTTTATATCATTCTTATGATCTGTCCATCGACTGTAACGCTAACCAAAGTTCCACAGAGTCCTTCAAACTGGACTCTGATATTACAAGTTTTTAAAAAATGAAACAATTTTACAACTAAGTCAGTATGATCATCTTTTAAACATTTGCTTTCCAACTGAACCCTCACAGTCAAACAGCGTCACCAGTGGATCTGGGATTAGAACTCACCTGTAACCAGTCTGTCACGCTTCACCCACTATGTTGCATTTCATGCACCGAAAGTTTTATGATTTGTCTTCCATTTCATGTTTTAACCCTTTGTTTTTGTTTTGTTTTTTTACAGCTGTGCCTCGGTGGTATCGTTCGGCTTTCAGATTAAGTGGAGCCCTTAATGTTATTCTGCTCCTGGTTGTGGTTTCTCTAAGTGTATTATTCAGTAAGTGTTACATTCTGATTTCTGACCCCATGAGGAGCACCTTGTAAAACCAGTTGGCGAGGGGGTAAAACATCCAGATAAATTTCAGTGAATATTCAGTGAATATATCTGATTAATGTTACAATAGCTCTTTGGCCTATCAGTGCTGACCAACTAAAGATAAACTTCGTCCCATGGATGCCCCCAGTGCAGTTTTTTATTATCTGGATACATTTAACCAATGAAGACACTTTTGAGGACACCATGGAAATGTTGGTTAAAAACATCTCTGTGATTGTTTCCTGAGCTAATTTGAATTTTTTTAAAGTTGATTAGGCAGAAGACCAATATTGTTTGGTTTGGAGATTTTGACTCCATACCTAAAAATATTTTGCAACTTGCTACAGGTAAAATCTTAAGGACTACAAATATGTCTAAAGTCTTGGGTATTATACTAGACTTGAGATTACATTTTTGAAGAGCAGATTACTACCCTCATCAAAAAATGTAACTTTCGTTTACGCCAGCTAAGAGTGATTCAGTCTAGTCTTAGTACTGAAAGTTTTAGGCTGTCCTTTTGTGCCTTATCTCAACTATTGTAAACACAGCTGCTATATTGATCTTTAAAGTATCTTTTTCTGTTGTCCTCAGCAAGGGTGTGTGTTTCAATCTGTTTATCAGCATACTTTAGCATTTCAAGATGTGAAGCTTGCAAAAATGCTTTTAAAAAGGAAGCGGGGCACCGCAGGCAGCCATCGGCTGTCAGCTGTGCATCCACTGCTTCCTCTCACCTCTGACATCACTGCCCCTGGAGTAGAACCCCGGAGGAGCGCACAGCGCAGCGACATGAGAGGAGGAGTGGATGCACAGCTGACAGCCGATGGCTGCCTGCGGTGCCACGCTTCCTTTTTAAAATCTTTTTTGCAGGTTCAATTTGGGTTTTTTTGTTTTTGTATCGGACGGAGGGGGAGCGGCGCTGAGCTGATGTCGGGCAGAGGGGGGAGCGGAGGTGACCTGTGGGGGGGGGGGTGGAGGGTGGAGCAGTGGCTGGTGCGACCTCTGGGGGTGGGTGGAGGGGGGGAGCGGTGGCAACCTGTGGGGGGGGGTGAGAGACGGCGACCTCAGGGGGGCGTGTGGAAGGGTTGAAACTGTGCCTCCAATGTTCTGATCGCTGCTGTGTGGTGATTGGGCACTTTCGCTGCTGATGCACCCGGAAGTGGGAGGCGTCAAAAGAAGCATGAATGCCTCAAGGCTTGTGTCCACACAGTCAGCTTCAGAACGTTGGAGGTGCGTTTTATTATATAGGATGTTTCTCCAGAAGGAAAAGTCTTTATTACTTACCAATTATAGGTGATAACAAGGCAATAAGATGATAACGCTGTTACAAATAGCTACAAAGGTTATAGACGCCATTCCGTTATATGGATTTCCCCAGCACCTAGGCCTTATCAAAGTATTATCTTAATCTCAACACCCCCCCCCCCCCCCCAAACTGTAAACACACTCTAAGTATACATGGATATGTCGAATTGATGGCACCAACTCTCTGTCAGGGAGGGGGGAAAAGTGCTCCTTAGGAGTCAGCGTGACCCAGCTTACAGTTCTCAGCAAAAGTATAGAAATTACTGCTCTAAGGCCTCTGGCTACACAAAATGCTGAAACAGAGCTTTTTAGCCAGAAAGATGCAGCTCTCAGTAAAAGTAGAAAAGTTTGAGCCTTATAGTTATGCAGTTCATAGGTCATAAATGACCTGTCAGTGGTCAGAAAAGAGCAAATCAATTCACCCTGCAGTAACCGTACACAGCACTGCCCAATTACCGCTGGGTACACTCCAGCACTCAAAAATAAATATATTTTTGTAGCACCAGATATGATGATGTTCTAGGGGTGGGAAGTACCTCCGGCCTGCTGCAGTAGCCCAGTGGTACTTCCTGTTTAGCAAGTGGTAACCCTGTGTTGGGCTTACCACAGCTTACTAAAAGGGGCCCTTAATAAACTAATTTATAGTAATAGTTGTTTGCAAATCACATTGAGTCACTGTGATAAGATCTGGTTCACAAACTGAGCAAAACTTTGCAGCAATGCTATTTAATTCAATGTTCCATCAAGGTCTGCAAAGGAGTCCTCTGCCCCAGTTCCTGCCATCAAGGGAGGTGCACATTGAATATTGCAGTTTCAATCGTGAGCGGCAGGCCAGTTGTGTGGGATTCCCAGAGGTCCTTCCTGTCCCAACTAGAACTGCAACATTGCTGCATCATTCCTGAAGGCAGGACCTTGTGCAGTTAGGAAAGCCACATTTAGAATAGCTCAATATAAGACATAATTTAGCCGTGGAGAAATCAGTGCAAATACCTTAAAAGTTTAAAACATTAACACATGCTTTATCCAGCCTAAGCCCCTCTACGGACACTTGAACAAAGTTTTGCCCAGGTTTCAAACTATTCTCATGGAACATGGGTACAAAAGTCCCTGTGTACTTGTTTCTATAGGACATTTCCCACAACCTGGTGTTTTCTTGGCTGTTTTGCTTGACTGGTATTGCACTGAAGGAGATTCGGGCTTAGGAATATGTATTTGTTGGAAATAATTCCTCCCTCCTCCCCCCCACATAAATATATGCCCTAACCCCACTTCTAAATATATATATTTATTTATTGCATTTGTATCCCACATTTTCCCACCTATTTGCAGGCTCAATGTGGCTTACATCGTACCGTGAAGGCATTCGCCAGCTCCGGTATAGAAACAAATACAGAGTGATGTTATAGTCTTATAAGGTTTCTAGATATAGACACAGTTAGGAATAGTAGAGAGGGAGAGCTTATAGTATTCATTATAAGGTTTGTTTAAGTTGTGTTGCAGAGATTTAGGCCCTTAAGTTGGGTCCGTAGGGTATGCCTTTTCGAACAGGTGGGTCTTTAATGCTTTCTGGAAATTAAGGTGGTCATACGTTGTTTTCACAGCTTTTGGTAATGCATTCCACAATTGTGTACTTATGTAGGAGAAGCTGGATGCCTAAAGTGATTTATATTTGAGTCCTTTGCAACTGGGGTAATGGAGATTTAAGTAAGTTCTTGTAGGTCTGACTGCATTTCTGGTTGGGGTGCTCTATGAGGTCAGTCATGTATCATGGGGCTTCGCCGTAGATAATTTTATGGGCCAGGGTGCAGACTTGAAAGCTATGCGTTCCTTGATTGGGAGCCAGTGCAGCTTCTCCCGGAGGGGTTTGGCGCTTTCGAATCGCGTTTTCTTTTCTTTTTTTGAATAACATGGACTATTTTAAAATAAATGCCAAAATAAATAATTTCAGTATGCACACCCTTAGAACATGGCTTAGACCCAGGACTCAGAACCAACTATGTTCTATGTTCCGTCCCTGTAAGTGGCAGCTCAAGAATGGGTCTGGTTGGAGCAGCTCAGAGTTTGTTCCAGGGTCTGTCTTTCTGTCCCTTTACTCAGAGGGAAAGAAAGAAGGACCAAATACAGTATATAAAGAATAAAAAACATAGAAATATTTACAGAGAGGAAAGAGACACCCTGAGAAAAAAAAGAGAATGAGTGGAGAAAAGGACAGAGAGAAACAGAAAACATTAGAAAGAGAGAGTGAGAGGTTTTTCCTATTGGTCTCATATTCTGCTCAGTGACTTTCCTGTGTCCTTTTCTCTTGTCACAGGTTCCCAGTGTTCCCAGCAAGAAGGTCAGGTCCAATTAACTCCATCCAGTAGTGTGAACGACACAGCAGGTACTTCTGCTCAGAGGGTTGCACCTGGGGAAGCAGCTAACACTGAATTGAGAGAGTCACTGATTCTTCTGGGAGAGAATTTGTGTCACTCATTACTGGGAGTGTCCGTGTGCCACATCTTCTGTCTCTTAGCTAAACTTATAACATCCCTGAAACATGGATCTGGCGCTGGAAGTGACCCTGTCACACTGCCTCTATGATTCTTGTACAATGGTATCTAAAGCCCTGGGTGAAACTTCAACTGTATGATTCCCTTTCCCCATGAAGTGACTCAAGGTCCCCCACCTCCTTCTGGGACTCCAGCTGCCATAAAAGTGTCCTCAGCGCACAGGAAAGACCTGTGCTACTGATACCACAGGCCACTTTGTAGCACAGCTTAGTAAAAGAGTCCCAAAGGCATAAGAGAAGATTAAAAAATACCACGATTGGAGTGCAGCTGTTGTGTTAGACCACTTGACTATACAGAAATAAAGTTTAACAAATGAAAATAAAACAAGAAAAGGACTATAAGCTGATACTGAGACCTAAAACCCCATTTCTCAAGCCAGGGGTCGGCTTCTTTTATTGATTAAGTTTTATTTGTAAAGGTTTGAGAAGCGCTGCCCTAATCCCACTAAATCCATTAATAGTGCAGTTTTAGTGCCACTGTGTGGTTGTTATATAGAACTGCAACTCCATCCTATATAATAAAAGGCACCTCCAACATTCTGAAGCTGACTGCATGGCTGAGGCATTCCTGCTCTCTGTATCCATCTCCTGAATTGACATCACGTACTTCTGGGTTCCTCACAAGCAGAAGTGACCAACCACACAAGGTTTCTCGGCTTCAGAATGTTGGAGGTGCATTCTATTAAATAGGATTGGTCAGTTCCTTGAAGCACAGCCAGAGCTCAGCGTCCTGCACAGTAACGCTCAGACACCATAGAGAGAGGGGGGGGGGGGGGCGCCTGACACCAGGCAGAGGGAGGGGGGCCTGACACCAGAGATGGGGGGGGGAGGTATCTCTGTCTCACACACACACTCTCTCTCTCTCTCACTGTCAATGTCTTTCTCTCTCTCACTCTCACACACTGTCTCTCATACACTCTCTGTCTCACACTGTATCACATTCACTATCACACAGTCACTCACACACTCTCTTGGTCTCATACACTCAGTCTCACAGAGCGTCTGTGTCTCACACATACTCTCTCTCTCGCACACACTGTATCTGTGTAAAACACACTCTCTCTCTCACACTGTGTCTCACATACACACTTGCACACACTCTCATTCTCACACACACACACTCTCTCTCACAGACACACTCGCACCCAGACTCACTCACTCTCACACACTCACTCTCTCTCTCACACACAGTCACTCTCACATACACTCTCTCAAACATACACACTCCAAGGAAAACCTTGCTAGCGCCCGTTTCATTTGTGTCAGAAACGGGTCTTTTTTACTAGTGTAAATATAATTTGTAAAATTTTCTAACAGATTGTATTTCTTATGTAAACTATTTATTAACTCCTAGACCCTTCCATCACCTCCCCACTTTCTGTTCCTCCTGGAGAAGGATCTTGGGCTGAGCGTTGCCCCTCAGACTGGTTCTTGCACAGGGGAAAGTGTTATTACTTCTCTAAAGAGGAAAGGAGATGGAACAGCAGCCTTGAGGACTGTAAACGGAGGGGATCTGAGCTCCTAGTGATACAGGACCAGGAGGAGAGGGTGAGTTCTCATATCTACCACATCAACAGTGTCACAGAGTGTCACACTGAATCTCACATAGTCCTCAGGAAGTAAAGGATAAACATGAAAAAGGAAAGAGTGGTCAGGTTTAGAGAAACGTGAGAAAAGTAAGGGAAAGGATGGTTAGCAATGGACAGAGTCAGACACTGAAGATGGTACATAGATTCAAGGATTTATCTAATGCATATCTAAGTGATCTCTTAAGTAAGAAATGAACAAGTCTGAGGAGGGTCTCATGGGAGTTGAGACTTGAAAATGGATATGCATTAAATATTTTTATTTATTTAGCATTTGACTGCATCTGCAACTTTTCCTTAAATTAGTTTCTCTTATTTCTATCTAACTCCTGTGACTCTTATCTGTCTCTATTCTCCACCTCCACTTACACCCCTCTGCTGTCTATTAAAATGTTTTTAATGTGTATTGTAGACATTGTCAGTAGCAGACTATGCTATAATGTGTGTAGTTATTTGAATACTGCTGTGACTGTTTATGGCCTATGTTTGATTTATACTTTCTACACACTGTCCTGGGTGAATTCAAACGATGGTGAATAAATTCTAATTAAAAAGAAAACGCTACTGCTCACATGAGGTTGTACATCCAAGGGACGGAAGATGCCAAGGATATTTTGTGTTTACCAAATACTTGTTAACATTAAGCTGGGTACAGAACATAACGTTCCTTGGGTGCTGGTGGGCATTGAACTGTCTCTATTCTGCCTTTTTCTTGTTTGGGGTTTCTTGTACTGAGATGTACAGTGTCTTCTCCCTATTTGCACAGGGTTTCATACAGAGTAAGACACGTGACATACCTCATTGGATTGGACTTCACATCCCATCACCGAGGAACAACTGGACTTGGGTGGACGGCTCCCCATTCAATGGAAAACTGTAAGGTCTCCCTGGGATGTTTTTCTCTCCCATCACTTTTCTTCTGATTTTTCTTTATAGTTTATAAAACCCCAAAGGGCTGATTAGCTACTCAGATCATGCAATTTACCAACACATCCCTAATCTGCCAATCTCTTATCGCATCATAAAATGGGACAGCAAATGCTTCCATGGCTCCACCTTCATCTTTGGGCTAGCTCAGGGTTTCGTGTGGCATTGGGGACAGGGGGTCCTAGGGAACTTGCCCAGGTTGTACCCTCTAATGCTGGCCCTGGCCTTATACTCATAAAAGAGAAGGTGAACCCTTCCCAACTCTGCCTCCCCCCCATAACAGGAACCTCAGAGCTAGAAATACTGAGCACTGTTACAATGGACAATGTTCCTGAACCATCTGGATGCAGGATAATAAAAATGAATCTGTCTATCTTGCACCTGTACTGAAAATATGAAAGAAAGTTTGAAAATTAAATATAGCTGTGTGCTTTACACCGCCTTGGGTGAGTCTCTTCATAAAGGTGGTTAATAAATCCCAATAAATAAATAAATACATACAGTATTTAGTGTAAAATGTTCCTGCAGGTCGCATGTCGCAGTGAGTGATGAATCTCTCCTGCCTGGACCTATTCTTTGTACCTTTTGAATAGGACACTTGAATTCATTATGATATGAATTTCTAATCCCGTGTCCCTGACATTTTTTATCCATTGCTCATCAGTTTGCCCCCTGCTCCTACTTCCTCCTCATCAGTGTGTTTCCTCTCAATTCTCACCTAATTTTGACTCCCCTCAAGGGTTGCCCATTTTTGACCTCCTGCTGCTTTCAGTGTTCTGAGTCCATAATAAATCCAAGCTCTTCTACCTTCCTGTTTCCTGTTTCAGGTTCTCTGTATCAGGACCCATAGAAGACGACCAGTGTGTGTCAGTAAATAATCATCACTATGATTCTGACTCCTGCACCAATGCTGCTCGCTGGATTTGCCAGAAAGAAGCTGGGAAGGCGTAAAGAGCTCCAGTACTGTCTGTGGCTTCTGAAAGCAGGTGATAGGGAAAGACAGAAATCAGTTATATCACAGAGACCATGAAACCTGGACATTAATAACAGAGAAAGATTCAGAAGTTACCAAAAAAACTCCCACATTGCTCGTTCTGGGTCAGAGCGGCGACGAACCTCCAGACACATTCAACTGATTCACGAGTTTCCAACTGCAGTGCCACCGAGGTTGAGGTGGGAACTTCAGTCATCACCAAAGTACCTCGTAACCCTGACACACCAAAAAGAATACTTTGATTAGGAACATAAAACATACAGAACTTCCACTTTCCCCAATGCCTGGTCTGCAGTGGAACTGTAGCAGATCATGGTACCCACTAGGCCATGTTTTGGCCAAGTCCTAACACTGGCCCAACATACAGAAGCTGTTAACTTATACAACAGCTAACATGAGCCGTCACATCTCCCTCTCTTTAACTATGATCTCTCAAGGAACTGGAAGGTGTACCTGTGTATAATACATTACTTTTTTTGTTGCTGTGGTGATACAATAAAGAATGTGATTGAGACTGTGTGAATAACCTGACTGGGCAGTAGAAAGGTCACTCATGCATGGCAGTGTGCAATAGCATTACTAAGCCACTGGGGCAGCCAATTAAAGGGAGAAGTTATCAAGCCGCATTTGCCCCTTAATGTGATTTACAGGCCCTAATGCAGTTTTCCAAAATTAGCACGGCAATAATTAAGTTGCCACAGGTTACATAGTAATGAGATGCAAATATCCTAATGCAAGTTGCGGTGAAACACTGCAAGTCATGATGGGCCAAAAAAACACAGTACAAAAAGCTAGGGTTAGTTCACCACCTGGGAGCATCGGGCTGCAAAGCCACAGCCCAATGCTCCCAAGCCAGCAGAGCAGGTTCCCCTGGCTTAAGACCCCCCTCACCTGAAGCCCCACCCCCTACATATTCCGATACCCCTAAAGGTACTGTTATGTCATTGGTGGTCCAGGGGTTTCCTCAGGCAGTCACTCCTGCCCAGTCTGGTGCCTTATGCAAAATGGTGCCCCTAGTGGTAGTTTCTGTATAAAGAAATTTGTTTCCTAGCGGTACTTGCATGAGACTATTGCTAGAAACCAGATTAGGCAGGAGTGACAGGGCCTTGTTCTTGGTTCCTTTCTTTGGTTCCATGTCCACTTCCCCAGAGTCTGTGGGGTTGTAGCACAGTAAGAATTCTGACCACCATTTATAGAATTCCCCCCCCCCCCCCAAATCTGGATAAAGTTAGGACAGCAAATAGGCTGCCCTACCCCTTATTCATTCAGCTATTGGGCTGAATATTACCAATTTGTTTTGAATTTAGTTTGAGAAAAGTGCCCTATAGCATCACCTCAGCAAAATCCTATCACGGTGCATTATTTCATGGCTGACACAGCTCACTCCATCAGGGTGTCTATCTGCACCTTGTTCATGTTCACCTCTATCCCTGCTGAGAACATCAACTCCTCGTTCAGCGTGAATTGGCCTCAAAACATCTAGATCTTCAGAGAATAAATTACCTTCGACATCCAGTGAGCATGTGCATGGCCCCAGGTGCATGAATTGGACTCCTCTTGCTGAGACAGCTCCAAAGAAGACAACAACCAGTTCCAAGAATTCGCTGTAGTCACATCTTGACTGGCTCTTTTCCAGATGTCTAATTGTGAACTTAATGGTGCTTTCACTAATGTCTTGCACTAACCCAGATATAGTCTCATTCACGTTTGTTTCAACCTTCTCTTCATCAACAAACAGCCAATATTTTTGAAAGTGCTGGAAGAGGGGGAACCTGTGGAGATTATATGACTCCCAAAAAAAGACTTGAAACACTGCACCAGTGACCAGGTCCATGATGTGATGACTCCATGCTAATATCATGTTGTTGAGCTACAAGTAAATGTTCACCAATTTTTGTTTTGCCTGAAATGTTTCTTCATATATAGAAATAAAATTATGAGGTAAAGACATCTTTACAAACTTCAAAAATATTTTATTTACAACCTTTTTGTGTATTCAGTAAAGCACTAAACTTGGCCTATTGAAATACATGGCGAGAGAGAGCGAGAGACTGAGACTTGTTAATAATGGGGTCCCTTGTACCATCCTAGCATTATCACTGTCTTTCCACTCTCACTCCAGTGTCCCAAATATCCACTACTCAGTATTGTGGAGTGTTGAAAGACTAGTGGTGTTTAATATTTTTACCACCTCTCTAAACTATAATATATAACGTAACAGCTTTAGAGAGATAAAATACAAGGCTATACATATGAGAAAGCAGTGTTACAAATTTTACCAAGAGAATTTACAACTGCTAGTTTCTCACGTGGAGAGCAGTGGACACAAACATGTGGTCTGCCACTTCCTCTCCAACATATGCACTGGTTCAATTGTTTATATACCTTTTGTGTTAAGGGAAAAATATATTGTGAGAAGTGCTGAAGCCTTGCTTAAAGTTGCTAAATCACATTCTTCTGTCCATCCATAATTGCACCTTTCCCACGCCAGCTTGCACGTAGGAATGTCTTATCAGATCAGGGGTCTCTGGTCCACATACTTCTCAGCCTTTTTGCCCTGTTTCAAAGTGCCCTTTCGCTCTGCTTCAGAGTGCTCATTATTTACATCTCCCCTCTTGAAGGCCTTAGAAAGTAAGGGCTTCACTTATTTTGAACCTTCGTATTGGTTCTGTTAGTGCCCCGGCCACAGGCTATGTCCTATCTTCCCCGTCATTACCATATGACGTCATGAGCACTAATGGATGATCTCTCAATTTTCCGTTTAAGGGATAGCCCGGTTATCTGTGTAAGCCCAATGCTATGGGAGAATTTTTATTCTAGGAGGAAAAAGCATGTGTTCTATCATGCTTGAAACAAACATATTAATAGATCCTATAACAGGACCTGTTCACCAAATACCACGTGCAAGTCAAAAGGGGTTGTCTATTGTCTGATCTGTGTAATAAACTGTACATTGGTCAGACCTCGCGTCAACTGTATGTGAGGTTAATAGAACATAAAAGTGTGATCACCACTAAGAAAACAACCTCACCCTTGGCAGTTCATTGCACGGAACTGTCACATTGTTTTACCTCACTGAAATGTGTAGTGTTACAACAAATTGAAACAGCTGAGAGTGTTGACGATCACCACCGGCTTCTGCTAAGAAAAGAACAACAATGGATCTTTCGGCTTGATACAGTATCCCTGAAGGGGCTTAATGGAAAAATAGAATGGGCACACTTCTTTTGATCGCCCCGAAGCACCATTTATTCAAAGCTCCAGATAGGTTTAGACCACTAGGGTTCTGATTGGGTGATTATCTGAGCGTCTGACATCATAGAAAGCATAAAATCTGCCATGTTTGATTACACTACCATCTTTCGTGATCCGTCGATGCATTGAACGGAATGTAAGCTACATGCATAGTAGGCTGTCTTTTTAGTATATCTTTCAGCTGATCATGAATGTTTTTGTTTTTCGGCAGAACAAATGAGCAGTGGTTCTGATGCTGCAGTGGCGTAAACGGAGGCCACCGTTAACCACAGTCTGATACACACTGAGGAACACTGACAGAAGACCCGTGTCTCAAGCTAAGTACTTCTTTGAAAGTTACTTGAGTGTAATAGCATTGGGTCCGTGTTGTTCATTACTAAAAGACAAGCAACTGACACCAGGAGGTTTTTTTGCCAGTGATGAAGCAGCCCTAGCCCTTCTTCCGCTTTGACAGTGGAAAAGGTGCTTCTTGAGGCTTTTTCCTCCTAGAATAAAAATTCTCCCATAGCATTGGGCTTACACAGATAACCTATCTCTTTCATTTATACTAAGAAGTTATTTTCAGCAGAGACTTGTTCCCTGATACATTATTAGTTCATCTCTAACTTACAATACCTTAAAATGATCCTAGAGGAAGATAATAATGCAAAACCAAGAGTATCACAAAGAAATTAGACATTAACTTCAACATTTTCAGCGTACTCTTTCATACAGTACATATGCATATTCTATAGGTTCTCTTTTACCTAAAGCAGTTTCAATTAACATACAGGGTGTTTATACAGCAGCTAAGAAGTAACATAGTAGATGACGGCAGAAAAAGACCTGCATGGTCCATCTAGTCTGCCCAAGATAAACTCATATGTGTATACCTTACCTTGATTTGCACCCGTCTCTCCCAGGGCACAGACCGTATAAGTCTGCCCAGCAGTATTTCCTGCCTCCCAATCACCAGTCCCGCCTTCCATCACCAGCTCTAGCACAGACCGTATAAGTCTGCCCTCCCCTATCCTCGCCTCCCAACCACCAACCCCTCTTCCCCCCACCTGCAAATACAGCAATGATTATCAATGTGGTGAACCCAGATAATATAAAGGTCTTCCATAGCATGGTGAACATTGTATAAGCAATTAACATTAGTAGTGCATGAAACAACTTGTGATGCAAGGAGATAATTCAGTAAGAAAACTCCTTAATGTGTGGTTTTATATTTATTGATTGATTTTAAATCAAATTAACAAGAATACACTTGTCAATGGAAATACAGCGAGGTATATAATTTTACAAGAAAATTAAAGAACATTTTTGAGAATATTAAAGTAAATAAAATATTATTTCACTTTGAATCATTTGTTCCGCTTTCTTAGACCACAATCTGTGGGGGGCGATTACAAAACATAATTATTAATTAAAGCAATGCTACGTGTTCCTCCCTTCAAATTTGAAAAGATGTTATTTCAGTTGTTTTAAATCCAGAAATGATTTCAGCTGATCATTATCCAAAAATTGTTCCAGTATAGGAGATATGTTATTCAAATCAATATTTGCATTTTCTGCACCTCCCATTTCTCCTTCTCCCCCCTTGGGACTTTTATATTTAAATCTCTTTATTAATTTCATATTTAAACAAAGATACTTCTCTTTGAATTGATACATCCATTTCAAACATCGAAGTGAAACACATAGAAAATCATTATTACAATAATATTAACCTTGAGAAATGGAATTATAGTCCACTAATAAGGATGGAAGATTCAAGATGGTTTATAGGCCAAAGGAAGTTAGCAAAACAATAAGTAGATTAAAGAAGTACTAGCAGCAGTTCCTAAATATTCTCGGGATTCAACGTTTGGATTGAAGCCTGGTTCTTCTTCTTATCAAGGAAGGACCGTAATTGTTCAGGTTCAAAGAATATATATTTTTCCTCCTTGAATATCAACATACATTTACACAGAAATCGTAGCTGGAAAACCGCCCCAGTAGCAAGAGATTCCTGTTTCATGTCCAGGAATTTCTTTCGTCTCTGTTGCGTCCATCTTGCAATATCTGGGAATATAGAGACCTTGCTTCCTTTAAAATCCAGATGAATGTTTTTAAAGTAAAGTCTCATTAAAGATTCTTTATCTTGTAGGAAAACAAATGTTACTATCAAGGTTGCTCTAGTCTCTGTATTATCCATTGATTGCTCCAATAGATTAGTTAAATCCAGCTTCTCAGGTGAATTAACTTTAGAAATATCCTGTTGTGGGGAAGTTTTTATTTCCAGGTAATGAATTTTTTGTAGTGGGGGTAAAGATTGCTCTGGGTATTTGAATACCTCTTTCAAGAATTTTGCAAACATATCCTTGGGAGTGACAAATTTAGACTTCGGAAAATTTAGCAGTCTTACATTCAGGTTTCTTGATTGATTTTCAAGGTTCTCTAGTTTCCTATGGATTAATATTCGATCCCCTGAGGTTAAGGCTTGATGTTGAGAAATTTTTCCTATTTGTCCTTCCAAGTCAGTTTGCTTTCTCAACAGCCCTTCAGTTTGAGTTTTTAAAGAATTTATCTGCGTTGCATTATTCAGGGAGACTGTAATAAATGAGGTACAGACCTTGTGAAGAGATTCCAGAGCCGTCCATATCGTCTCCAGTGAAACCTCTTGGGGTTTAACCAGGGGCTACATCGCCAAAGCACAAGAAGTAATTTCTTCTTGTGTAGTTGTTAAAGGCGGTTCCTCCACGGTTTCCCCCTCTGTAGTTCCGGGCATTCGCTGGGTTCCCTGAGCCAGCCCAAAGAGTGTGTCAGGCGTCGCAATTACCCCGGGAGCGCACCACTCCTTCAGCTCCGCTCTACATTCGGCGGTCGGAACAGCGCTTCCGGGTGCATGCGGAGGCATCGGGGTCAACGGTCCCAGCGGGCTGAGCGAAAGATCACTCTCCTGAGCAGGGCTCTTCCTTTCCCCGCTAATAGAAACATCCGCGGTTGGAGTGGAAACCAAAAATGCTGATAAAGACTGCTGCCCAGGCAAGGAAGGGATCTGCTTCGGGAGGGGTGGTCCCCTCGGCTTCCCTTCTAAATAGTTCCAGTGGAGTAGTCCCCAGGAGTTTAGGGAAATTCAAAAGGCGCTGTGATGGAAAATATTAAAAATTGCTTTTCAGTCTTGCTTTAATTGATAATATTTTTTTTTTAATCCCCTGTCTTTGACCCAAAAGTGACTTTCCTGGTATATCTCAAAGAACAATGTATCGTAATTACTCCAATTAGACTACTACTCTTTTTCAAAATATTCATATATAACAATTCTTTATTATTACTCACAATCCATCTCTTATTCTAAAATACTCAAACATTCATACAAATTACCCAATACCCCAGAACAGATCAAGACGGAAAATCTCATGACAAATTCACTTATCTTAATGTCCACACTGTGAAATATACATCATGATGAAACATGCTTATCTCCACTGTCCATTCCGTGTGTCTTGTAAAGTCACGAGCAAACAACTTTTCCTTTACCAGTTCAACCTCAGTCCTGTGATGAAATTCAAACTCATTCCAATGATGAAATAAGGCGCACTCGTTGTCAACACCTTTTCTTTATTAACGGGTAAACAAACCTGAATTCTACGAGAGAGAAAATTCCAGTCTCTTTCCACCTCGGGTTTTGGATAACCCTCATTTTTTTTACAAACACAAATCCGGTCTCAACACTGGCCGTGTTTCAATCATCTTCTTCAGGAGACCTGCTTCAATAGCCTCATATCCTAGTTTGGTACACCAAGAGAGCACTCTATGGCTGATGTAACCAATCACGCTGAAGATGTTTGTAAAAAAAAGGAAAGTCACTTTTGGGTCAAAGACAGGGGCTTTTAAAAAATGTATTATCAATTAAAGCAAGACTGAAAAGCAATTTTTAATATTTTCCATCACAGCGCCTTTTGAATTTCCCTAAACTCCTGGGGACTACTCCACTGGAACTATTTAGAAGATACTTAATTGAAATTTTAGAAATACTTCTTGAAGCTATTCCTCCATTAAACAAGATATATTACTTAACTAAAAGTCCCAAGGGGGGAGAAGGAGAAATGGGAGGTGCAAATATTGACTTGAATAACATATCTGCTATATTGGAACAATCTTTGGATAATGTAACAGAGAGGATTACACTTATTGTTTCCTTTGTTTTCGAACAAGACCTCAACTCTGTTATAAGACTTTAAAAATGTTAACACTCATTTTGGATGTGGAAAAGTGTGGCTATATCCTGATGTAACAAAATTGACTCAACAGTTCTTGTTTTTTAAGTCTTCAAATTTACGATAAAGAGCATTTACTTCACCTGATGATTTCTGCAAGGTTGAGTCCATTTTATTCAGCATCAGCCAAATCTCCAGATTAACCTCCGAAGTTTTCTCTGAGGTTTCAAGAGACTCCTGGGCCTCAGATCTCAGTGTCTTCTGCAGCAGCTCTAGTCCCTCGCTGGGTAGCCCCTCCACCACACTTCTGGTGGCGTACTGGGTCCCCTCTAGGGCAGCTGTCGATGCTGGACATGGAGGAAACAACGATGATGATGGTGGAGAGAGGGATGTTTCATTTCCCGGTAGGGGTTCTGCTTCGGGCATGCTTACTATGGGATACGCTCCCCTCACTATTTGGGAGGTCCCGGCGAAGAAGCGCTCCAAACTTGGCTGGATCGGGGAAGAGGTTGAGGCAGGCGGGGGCACTAATCTCACCGTTCCTTTACGCTTAATATAAGGCACAGTTTGAAGGAAATAAAACTTTTTTCTTCCAGCCTAGCAGGAGTGTTTCATAATCCGTTCGGTCACACCGCCATCTTGACACACATCCCTGGGGACGTCTTAATGTGTGGTTTTAAAATGTAAGCAGTTAGAAATCAGGTAATTCAAAATCACTTAAGATTTTGTTGATCTGACAAGCAGACAATCTTGGCATCAGAGAAATGTATAAGTCAGTGTAGGTTCTTGTATTAATGAAGCAGCAGTCTGTATACGGTTGGAAGGTTCACACAGGCAGGCAAGGGTTCACATGGAAGGCATCATTTTGCATCTAGGAGACTTCCACTTAGAGGGCCTCATGGTTTCCACATAAGTTAAATAGTCCACATAATAATTGTCCAATTCATCATAACATGTCATTAACTTTAGGGTGTTCTCAGATTTCATTCTTTGAACGGTTCAAGGTATATGTAAAAAATATAATAAAAATCTTATTATGTGAACAGAAGCATTATCAAACATGAAACAATCAGTTACTTTAGCAATATTAAAACTAATTGTGTTAACATATGAGTTTATACCTAGTAAGCAGAAAGGATTTAGAGTCAGAAGAAGAGAACCAAAGAAAGAAATCATCATAACTCAAAATGTAACTTAATTAATTAAAGATTATACAAAAAAAGAGTAATATTACATCAAGTCAAACCAACAGTTTAAATGCTGGAGTTTAACAATTCACCCAATAAATGGAGTAGGTCTTTAAAGCACACAAATGAATCCAACTAAAAGTCTCCTTCCAGCAATGCAGCTGTAGGTGTCACTATTTGGAAACATGACAGTCCCGTATAGATTGGGTCTTGCCACATTTTATGGGTGAAATTCTTCTTTTATACCAACTGGTCAGGCTGATATTTGTAAACAGGATGACATGATGCTTCTGAAGTAAATAAGGGGACTTTGAATGAAAACAATAAAACAATTAAACAGAGCAAGTACTTAATATCTGTCCAGTTCCTTAACAAAAATGCCATTAGCTCAATGCTGTTTTCAGGTTTTATACTTTATGCAATTCTGGTTATGGTTAAGTTAGAATAAAATCAATTGCTATTCTGGTCTTATCATAATTCATATATCCCTGTTGAAAGACTTCCATATATATATATTCACGTTTCTCATTCTTTCTAGCTAACTTGCAATATCTTTTCTATACATGCTGTTATACCATCATGCCCTTCTTCCAACTTGACTATATTTAGTGCATTACAAATAGACCTTCTCATTTATTTAAAACATTTCTGTAACTACCTACATAAAATTTTCCAAAACTGATTTAGAAATTGCTTCCAACTTCTTCACAAGGTTCTCCATTCAATTCAAAACATAATTTTAAATCTTTATCATACGGCTATTACAAGCAAGCTACTTAAAAGCATTAGATAGGCAAATTTCATTTATGGAAAAACAAATTAGGGAAAAATAAAAATACAGGAAAAAGAGGAAAATAGTTTAACATAACAGCTGTTTATATGTTATTTTAAAGCATCCCTCTTGTTTCTGAAATAATATGGTGAAAGAGAAAGTAATTTAAACCAGTTTTCTGGGGCAATACAAAACATTTTCTTTCAAGGCACACAAAATAACTCAACTTCTTCTTAATCTAAACGTTATCTAAATGTATTTTTCCTGTGAGGCAGTTTCTCTAGAATCTCAGCTATCTGAGGTAAAGTAACACAGATGTTAATGTGTTTTAGTTCATTAAGTACAACAGGATACAAATGCTACCTTGCATTATTAGCAAAACAAAAGTTTCTGCAGGATTGTTGTAAATCCTGTGTTGATGAATCTCACTTGCAAAAATACAGCTGATCGCTCAGGGATATAAGAATGTAAACATATGGGAACAATAAAGCATGTAGAGATAACAGAAAAATACTGTGTGAAAACATCACACGTTAGCTGTAACTAATACATTTGCTACCATCCCCCTCTTCTGGCTGGCATTTTCCTGGGAAAAGGCAAGACAGATAGATAAAAGGTTGCAAATTAGAGCACGCTATTGAAATGCAGTACTAGGCATATGCAGAAGAAAGTACCAAAACAGTGTCCTAGGGCTATTCCAGACGGAAGGAAAAAAAAAAAAAGGTACAATAGTACTGTTTAAATGCTCCACTGAGATTCTGTATCTCTGCAGCTGATCAGAAATCTTGGTGGAGTGCATGGAAATAATTAAAAAGAAAATATGTCCTTATATTCCACTGGTCTAGCTAGATCATTTTTTTCACATGTACATTTTTCATAAAACGCAGGAGAAAATACCATAAATTTCCTAATAGCTTAAACATCCTGAAAGTAAAACTGTAGACTTCTTTGCAAGCCTAGCAGGGAAACAAAATCAAAATTTCTATCTACAAATCATATACACAAAATAAAACCTTGAAACAGAATTATATACAAAAGAAAACATTGATGACATTTAAGCCAAATAAATAAATAAAACCTTACAACGAAACGGGTCTGTGACTCGGTGTGGTTTTTTTCTTTGATGAGGCAAAAATGCACTGAGCTGAGCATAAAAGAGACTCTGCAAACATAGACTTGTCCAGTCCCTATTTGCACATCTCAGCAGCTTAAGTTCCCAAAGCTTGTGAAAAATAACCCAGTTCCAAATTATATACACACACCCCAACCCCTGGTACCTCTTGAAGGGGCAACAGCGATGTCCAAAAGCTTTTGCCTCAGGCACCATCATTTTCAAAATGGTGGGGTCAGGTCATGCCATGGCAAACCCGGCCCCACCCAGTGCATCCCAGAATGCACCAGGCAGGGCAAGGACCCACCATTTTGAACACGATGGCACTTGAGGCAAGAACGAGTGGGCATCACTCTTACCCCATCAAGAGGTACCAGGCTGGAGGGTTGGATGGGTGTGTGTGGGGGCTGCCACTAAGACACCAGGAAAACAGTTTGGCTGGGAGGGAAGGGGGGCTGGTCATGTTGGTAGGAGGTATGCCACAGGACATTTTTTTTTAATATCGGGGCAAAGGGAATGGGGTCAGGACGGGACAGGCAAAATGCCACAGCATGCCTGTCTTTTTTTTTATGTCACCTTTCCTGTCAGTGCCTGAGCCAGTCACTGCTCAAGCACTGACAAGAACAGTGAGATTTATCAATGAGCTGCCCATTACGGCCACGATTTTAATGCAGCAGTAATTTGCATGTTCATTGATTATTGCATGCCTGGGCTTGCTGCATCTGATGCGATCCTGTCTTCAGTTCAGGACATTACATTTATGCAGCTATGTCTTAATTTTCGCTAAGAAAAGTCAGAACTGCATCTCCCTGCATGAATTGACCAAGACTGGATCATTTCTGGTGAGGAAGTAATCCTTGGTAATGGCTTTAAAACCTAGAATTTTGGCTCCAAGTGCCAGCATTGTGCTACATTTTCCTTGTAATTGATTGACTGTGTTTGGGGTAATCATTATCTGGGGTTTCTTACACCAGGCAGTTACAAGAATGTATGAAAGCAAAGGAGGAGTTAAACCATCCCTAGGCTAATAAACCAGGACCTTTATTACTGTTTGGGCTGACTGAGGTAACATTCTTTAGGTAATGCCCTTCTAGACTGTTTATATCTTTATAATATGTTTTTGAAGACTGTATAGATGCACTGTGAAATTCATGGCTTATGTTTGTATGGTTGGTGTATCTATCGCTCTGGGTTTCCTTCTTTCTAGACAAATGTGTAAAGTAATATTTCCTTGACTAATTTATCCTTTTTCTTTATTTCTAATTTTTCTGATGTTAATATTATTGGGTGATATTAACACTGTCAAATTATTAAAAAACCTCGGTGAAGAAACACAATGCAGTCTTCTGCTTGCATACACACATTTCGTCCTTTTGGGTCTCATCAGTGCAGCGTAGCCCTGGGGTTGGAGTGTTTTTGCCTGTCGCCCTGTACCTTGTGAAGAAAAGCAGGTTACATAAGTACATAAGTAGTGCCATACTGGGAAAGACCAAAGGTCCATCTAGCCCAGCATCCTGTCACCGACAGTGGCCAATCCAGGTCAAGGGCACCTGGCACGCTCCCCAAACGTAAAAACATTCCAGACAAGTTATACCTAAAAATGCGGAATTTTTCCAAGTCCATTTAATAGCGGTCTATGGACTTGTCCTTTAGGAATCTATCTAACCCCTTTTTAAACTCCGTCAAGCTAACCGCCCGTACCACGTTCTCCGGCAACGAATTCCAGAGTCTAATTACACGTTGGGTGAAGAAAAATTTTCTCCGATTCGTTTTAAATTTACCACACTGTAGCTTCAACTCATGCCCTCTAGTCCTAGTATTTTTGGATAGCGTGAACAGTCGCTTCACATCCACCCGATCCATTCCACTCATTATTTTATACACTTTTATCATATCTCCCCTCAGCCGTCTCTTCTCCAAGCTAAAAAGCCCTAGCCTTCTCAGCCTCTCTTCATAGGAAAGTCGTCCCATCCCCACTATCATTTTCGTCGCCCTTCGCTGTACCTTTTCCAATTCTACTATATCTTTTTTGAGATACGGAGACCAGTACTGAACACAATACTCCAGGTGCGGTCGCACCATGGAGCGATACAACGGCATTATAACATCCGCACACCTGGACTCCATACCCTTCCTAATAACACCCAACATTCTATTCGCTTTCCTAGCCGCAGCAGCACACTGAGCAGAAGGTTTCAGCGTATCATCGACGACGACACCCAGATCCCTTTCTTGATCCGTAACTCCACCACAGAGGCCTGACAGGGAACTTAAGGCAGCTGCAGATATGTGTTTGCAAAGCCCCTTCCATGCTCTTCCTATAAATTTGACCAGGCTGCCATGCTACAGATCCATTTTCGGTTTGTGTTGCATCCGGCGCTCTTGGAACCATCATGATTCAGGCAAACACAATCTGAATCCTGCAAAATTGCAAACCTGCAACAAATGCACAGAAAAAAATCATTGCAAAGCATTGCACATCCTTCAAAGACAAAACAAATGAGATATGCTTTGTACTCATCACTTGAAAAGGGAAACTAACAGTGACAATGTAAAGGAGCTGGTTTGACTTTTCTTCTCAAGAAAAAACAGTTGCAGAAGGACAACTTAACAAGTGTGTTTTGATTCTGCTGGTTCACAGCTCCCTCAGGGCCTCTTTTACTCAACTGTGTTAAAAATGCTAGCATGCCTTAATAAAAAAAAAACCTCCATTTGGACTTCCATAACGCAAGTATGTTTAGCCACCTTTAGGCAACATTCTCCCATCCATGTTTTGGCGGAGATCAAAAAACACACACAGATTGTATTTTCTATTAAAAATCAACCCAGATAAAAAGCAGGTGCAAATTGTCCACAGGTATTTACGGCAAAGCCTGAGTGTAAAAAGTACTTGTGGACTTTTTCCCACTGTCTGAAATGTGCCCCTGTTTTAGTGAATTAGAAAGAGAAAGACTTACGTGTTATTGAATTCCGACCCATCTGTCCATTTCCATGGTTGTCCTTGCCCTCCTCTTCTCAGACCAATCCAGTAGTCAGCATCACCTTTACGCTTCATTAAATAATCCTTAGGAAAATAAAGTAGAGTTTAATTTCTTCGTAAACCACCTTTCAGTAATATAACAAAGTAATTTATGATCAACAGTGAGGAACTGCAGAGAGAAAACCATTCTCTTGGGGGGGAAGGGTTATTACCCTGAAAAAGCCATTCTCAGTCAGATATTACTTTTCCATGTGGGGTTTATTACCCTGCAGTGCTGACAGGACTCTGATATTAAAGGTTCAACTGAGCCTCCTCAAAGGGGTGTCAAAATAGCTTAAGGAACTGTATAGAGCTGAATGAGTGGCCTGTCTTACTCAGTAAGAACATAAGTGTTGCCATACTGGGACAGACCAAAGGTCCATCAAGCCCAGCATCCTGTTTCCAACAGTGGCCAATCCAGGTCACAGATACCTGGCAAGATCCACAAAAAGTACAAAACATTTTATACTGCTTATCTCAGAAATAGTGGATTTTCCCCAAGTCCATTCAATAACGGTCTATGGACTTTTCCTTTAGGAAGCTATCCAAACCTTTTTTAAACCCTGCTAAGCTAACTGCTTTGACTACATTCTCTGGCAACAAATTCCAGAGTTTAATTTCTTTGAGTGAAGAAATCTTTCTCCAATTTGTTTCAAATTTACTACTTTGTAGCTTCATTGCATGCTCCCTAGTCCTAGTATTTTTGCAAAGAGTAAACAAGCGATTCACGTCTACCATTCCTCTTCTCTCATTATTTTATAGACCTCTATCATATTTCCCTCAGTCATCTTTTCTCCTAGCTGAAGAGCCCCAGACGCTTTAGCCTTCCCTCACAGGAAAGTCTCCCATCCCCTTTATCATTTTCATCACCCTTGTCTGTGCTTTTTCTAATTCCACTATATCTTTCTTGAGATGCAGTGACCAAAATTGCACACAATATTCGAGGTGCGGTCGCACCATGGAGCGATACAAAGGCATTCAACATCCTCATTTTTGTTTTTCATTCTTTTCCTAATAATTCCTAATATTCTATTTGCGTTCTTAGCCGCAGCAGCACACTGAGCAGAAGGTTTCAACGTATCATCAACGACAACACCTAGATCCCTTTCTTGGTCCGTGACTCCTAATGTGGAACCTTGCATGACATAGCTATAATTCGGGTTCCTCTTTCCCACATGCATCACTTTGCACTTGCTCACATTAAACGTCATCTGCCATTTAGACACCCAGTCTCCCAGTCTCATAAGGTCCTCTTGTAATTTTTCACAATCCTCCTGAGACTTAACGACTTTGAATAACTTTGTGTCATCAGCAAATTTAATTACCTCACTAGTTACTCCCATCTCTAGGTCATTTATAAATATGTTAAAAAGCAGCGGTCCCAGCACAGACCCCTGGGGAACCCCACTAGCTACCCTTCTCCATTGAGAATACTGACCATTAACCCTACTCTCTTTTTTCTATCTTTTAACCAGTTTTTAATTCACAATAGAACACTACCTCCTGTCTCATGGTGCACAATGATTCTCTGATAAGAGCTTAACAGAACATCTAACTCCTTTCCTATCTGGCTTCCATTCATCACAGCCTCTCTTCTCTCCATTCCACCTAGCCCATCTTGTCTTACCAGGCTAGTGTAGGATCTGTCACACTCACCAGTTCCTGCTGAGTCTTCATGCAAGCAAGGGAGCTGTTCTGAGAGGTGCAAAAGCTTTGGGCCACGTCCCAATTTCCCACATCTTCAGAAAACAAATAACATCTCCCTCTGTACCACATCCAGCCGTCTGCACAGGGATCAGGATGAGAAACTTCATTTCCAGAAACCTGATTTTGTTTACCTATAAATAAGAATAATTCTAGCTTAGTTACACCATTCTTGTATTAGACATTTAGAAATGTCTCCTTCTACAGTATCAGTGTCTGAGGGAGAATCAGCGTTCAAGTTAATTAAACTGCCTCCCTTTTCTGATTTGTTTAGTTATACAGCTAACTTATCAGCTTCAAGAATTTACATCCAGGAACGGAAAAAAATTCTTTTATCTTAAGTCAAATAAGACCAAATATAAATATCCACTCACAGTTAATTTGCACAGAAATTAGAATTCAAAGCACTGAAATGTTATTAAAATCACAAGTTTTCTAGATCAAGGTACCTCACTGCATTTTCCTCAACAAGCAAATAGGTAAGGACTTATTGAAACATCTTCTGCATTCAGAAAACCTTTATATAAGATGCTGGAAATTAATTAGCAAGTATAATTTGAACTGTGTAAGAACAGCCCCAAAATCTTTGCTTTTCACTTGTAGGTTTGACCATCACTATGTCCCCCCCCCCCCCCCCCCCCCCCCCCCCCGCACAGTAAATAAAGACACGTTTCCCCAGTCCTTTCTTAGAGAAGAGATCCCCATAAATATTAGCAGGGGAATTGTTCATTTTGGAGATAACATCGCACCAATGAGCTCCACTCAGAATCAGGGTATATTTTATACTGTATATGATCTCAGTATCTCAATTGTATTGCTAGTTTTCCTTTTAATTCTTGTAGCATGGAAATATTAAAATGTTTTAGCTGCGCCCTGAGAACAGTGTTCATAGGTGCCACTAGGAGGCAATGTTTCTCAAGGTAACCTGCTAAGATTGAGTTAACCAGCTGCAAATACTGCCTCCCAACACAAAGTTGCTACAATGCTGCTCACAGCTACTAGACTGGTTATTGTACAAGCGTGGAAACAAGCGGTTTTACCTCCTCTGTCACGCATCATGCAGAAACTGGATGTTATCTTTCAACTATCAAAACTTATAGCTTTGCGACAGGGTCGACTGGCTAATTTTTATGACATTTGGCAAGTTTACGAACAATGGAAGATGAGAGCTCATGACCCCTCCGTGTGAGGGACAGTACCCTAGCTGACGTACTCTAGCCTTGAATCATGATAATGATATACCACTGTATTAGAGGGGAACGGAAGGGATGGGGGGAGGGGAATTTTCTCTGTGTTTGGCTAATATTTTTGTATACAGTTTTACTGATTTGCAGTATTTCAATAAAAAACAAACAAAAAAACAAAGTAAAAAAAAAAAAGTGAGGGGCAGTTATAGAACTGACCAAGGAGGTTTAATGACAGGAGACAACATGAGCCTATCTAACCCGTTATCTGAGCTGAAGCCACTGAGCGGAGCTTGCCGCCATATTAGTCAGAACAAAACAACTGTAGTTGCTGTTGAATACACTAGCAAACTTGTGAGGGTTATATAGTTTTATTAAACCTCCTAGGTTTTGCATTCTCTCTGTTAGGAAGGGATCGGGAGGGGGGGGGGGGAAGGAGGGTTATATTCAAAATGTATTTGGTAAGTGGTCCGGAGCTTGCTTTGTTATTTGCAATGTTGTATTGTGGATTTCAGTGCTATATCATCCTCAGAAGCAAAAATAAAGACATATAAAAGTTTGCTATTGTTTTTATATAGAAATATCTTTGTGTGGCGGGTCTGCACTTGACAAACACAGTGGTGAGAGCTCCAGGGTTTAGAGGGAACTGCGGGAAGTGAGGGCTCCGGGGTTTGAGGGGGCTGCAGGTGGGAAGAGCTAGGGTGCCCCTTGAAATGACACACTGAGTGCGATGAAAGGTTATTCCGTTGTGATACTTCCTTTGTGTACATCCCATATGCTACACAAGCTGGCATGTTTTAACTGTGATAAAATAACAATGAACGACGGCAACGTGGATACAGCAGCTAATAGTTTCTTTTGTTCTGACCAATATGGCGGCTGCACCGGGGGGACTTCAGCCTTTTGACATCATGCTGGCACCTGTCTTATTAACTCCGGTACTTTTGATTAGTACATTTGCAAACTGGCCCCAAATTCAGTAATATCAGCACTAGATCTGCAGTACAGTCCACACATCGAGGGAGTGAAGGAGTTACGAACATTCAAATTTGAAACAAACGTTCAAATATCTAGCAGTCACAAGGAAAGTACGAGAGGGTAACATTTTCCATAGTATGAAAAGTTAAGGGACGAGGGAGTCACCAGGTGAAGCTAAACGGAGGGAGGCTCAGGGAGAAAATGAGAAATACTGAGAAAGCGGTGGACACTGGGGATAGATGAAGTAAAGAGAGTACAAATAGGCATACTTGGAAAGATACGAAGAGATCTTGGTGGCGGGGGGGAGGGAAAAGGCTGCAAATGGAGAAGAACCAGGACAGATGGGTGGATGAAGAATGTGGTCCTTAGCTACTGATGTCTTTCTTCTGTTTTAGGTTTTTCATGCATGATGGAGGCCTCAATTGTAGAAGCCAAGCAGTACAGTAAATTTTAATAAACATAAATAACAACTTTAGGGTTGCTGAGTAGCTCCCCTTAGGGATACCTCTGGGGCATTTGGCTGTGTCTAAGAATGTAATATCTTTGGGTTTGGGAAACCCTCTGAAAACAGTGCAGGTGCAATATCAATTAACTCTGCAGGTCACATGTGGACAGGAGTCAATTCACTCTATGGACAGAAACTTTTCCTCAACCTTCCCACTACGGCAAAGAAATATTCTGAGTGCTCTGGCCTTCTCCAGATCATTACAAACTTTAGTCACAGTGCACTGAGTTGATTAGGACTCGGCAGAGGTGTGGAAGATGAAAGGTACAGACGTATATCATGTTCTCATCTTGTTCTTCTTTCTACATAAAATAGTTCATTAGCTACCCCTGTCCTGGTCCACTCACTCCCCTAGGAAGGAAGTGTAATCGCTTAGTTAAAGTAATGAGGTCTGGCCGATAATCCACTGACCTAAATTTTTTAATGGATGCCTTGGGAATACATTCTCTTTACCCTTGTTAAATAGGAGTAATGTATTAACCAGTGCAATATTTCTACCTCCCCCACTCCAAAGAGAAAATGTTCCAGTGTATTTCACTCACATGCCCTGGCTATTGTGGTGACTGTTATAATCGTCATGCCAATCAGAAGAACAATGAGGACTGACAAAAGACAGACCATAAACCGGAGCACAGGAATCCTTCTGCAGAGGCCGTTTGATTCACCTGAAACACAGGAAGAAAGAAGAGACAGTTTCAGCAGCTGAAAGATCTCAGTATGTAGGGGTGGAGGAGACTTGATACTGCAAGACCAACCCAAACTTCCAGCACTGTGTGGCTCAAGCTCATGGCTAGTGGAGTCCCAGTGAGGAAGGAGGGATCCTGCCAGAAGAATCTGAATTTTCAATGGAGCTTCTGTTTGCCAGATAAATGAAGCTGGAGGGTTGGGTTTTGGCCTGTGGGTTGAACAAGCCAGGTGTAGATGGACAGACTGGAGAGAAAATGATGGCAAATGAAAACAATACAGTCTATGGGCAACTGTATAACAGGGAACCCAGTTTCAGGTGCCCTAGTGCAGTGTGGGGAACGTTGACTCTGATGTAGAATACCAGTGTAAAACCGCAGCAGTGCACAACCACTCACAGCAGATCAATGGCAGACATAAATGGGCGTGGCTAAGTGCATTATGCAGTAAGTTACAGGCATATGCTAGAGACACGCCCCTGGCCCTCCCATGCTCCGCCCACATGTACACCCCTTGCAGTTATGCACGATAGAACAGGGCGAAGTGCACATATGTGCATAAGTGCCAATTATCACAACAGTGACAGCCACCTGTCGCACGTGAATGCACACGTCCATTTATAGAACTGCCTTTCAGATAATCTTCACATCTGTCCAGGCTTCAGTGCTTCTTACTCCTTATTCTCCTCCACTTTATCAGAAGCAATTTTAATTTTGTAAATGTTATTTCCATTTTATATTTCTTGGAGGATAAAGAGTCAAGTCATTAACCTTTCTTAGCCCCCCCCCCCCCCCCCCCCACTTAGCTGCTTGTGCTCAGTGGCAGATGCACCTGGCCTGAGTGTGGGGAGGGGTAATTTTTTAAACCAATTCCATAGATCAAACAGTGCTTCACATGCAAATATGGGGGGGGGGGGGGTATTCTATAAACTGCCACCTGTTTAGCGTGCATTTGCATGCTACTTGCACAAAGAGCCCTCAAGCGCGTTGTTTCACGCGTTCGAGGGCTCTAATCATGGGGCGGTAGCAAACTAGTATGGCGCTAATAGCCTCTTGCGCCAGCGTTTGCTTTTGATCATGACCACCCTTGTGCTCAGTGATGGATGCACCTGGCCTGAGTGTGAGGAGGGTAATTTTTAAAGGCATTTCCATAGATCAAACAGTGCTTTACATGCAAACGTGGGGGTGGGGTGGGTGGGATTCTATAAACTGGCACCTCATTTTAGGTACCACAAAGGGGTGAGCTTAGCACCCTTTCTATAATAGCTTAGGAGCCAACATCTGTCATGTCAACACTTGGGTATGAAGGAGTTATAGTTCTCTCAGTGTTGTGCAATATTGAGTTACTTTGTAACTAGTTACAGCAGTTAATTACTTCATATCTCACAAGTATCTTCTGGTAAAAAAGGGAAGGTCAGGTAGACTCATTTCTGAGAACTTGGGTTCCTGTTAAAGCCTATTCACACAATGTGATGTTGAACTATTGTACTTTTTACAGTGACTCTGCTCTTGTGATCATGTTACCTGCTCTATGGCAGAGGGAAGGGTTTGGGGATAAACACAGTCTTGGATTCTGTCCGAGTTTCTGTTGTTTGAATTGTGGGTTGCAGTTTTCTGAACTTATGATCATTATTTCAACAGCTGTAATATAACAGCTCTGAGCATCAAAAAAAGAGAAAAGTGTTTGTTAGAGACAACTAGGAAGAAACTTACCATAATAACCTGGTTTCGAAGTAGCTGAAGGAACTGAAAGACCAATAAATAAAAAGGTTAAGATTCTTCACTAGATGCAGAGAAAGAGAATAAATACATTTAAGAGAGACAATTTAAGCTGTTTGTTACATAGACATTACAGAACAAAAGCAGGAGGCCTTTAAAGTGAAACCAAAGCATCACAATCTGTAACAAATGTAAAACTAAAGTCAAAACACTAACACGCACGATTGCCGACTCCAATAAGCCAAAAGAATTTAGGTGATCTTTAATACGATGCTTGGAGAACACAGGGAGACAGAATAGAGATCAAATAAACTCATTCATTTGGGTAATAATTCTAAGCTAACTGCGTTTATGAAAATGATGAAAAGAAATCTACCCTATGTTCTTATATTAGACTGGAGAGGAGGAACTGGATTATGAAACCTCACTAAACTGCATTTACTACAAGTTTAGTGCAAAGTGACTGCAAAAGATCAGCATTAAACATTGGGGGGGGGGAGGGGGAGAAGTATTCCCAGTAGTTTCCCAGTTCAAGCAAAGAAAACAGGGGTTTTAAAAAAGTTTTAGTTGCATACTTCACTGCAGGGCAGTTCATACCACTTGTGTAGCTAACTACGAGTTGACTGACGGTTAATGTGGAGAATGGGGTGGGGACTTTCTCTTCCAATCAAATCTAAAAGCAGCAGTATTTAAAAATTGGTACATTAATAGTTAACATGGAAAGGGGGCGAAGAAGAGGCAGGAACTGAACCTTAAAATATTAAGGTGGAGATATTTACCACACTTTAATTGCCACATTTATGTTTTAGTAAAATGGGCTCTTATTAAGTTCACACACCCTGTTTAGCCAAATAAGGTGCAGGGAAATTAAACAAGGATGACACACACTAACAAGAAAGGTTTTAGAGAATTCAGTTACTGCTGAAACGCATCATCCATCCTATTTCTTCAGTCTTAAGGTGACAATTGTTTGGAAAGATTATAAGAACATATCCTACTTACAATTCATGATTATGGAATTAAATGCATAGTTTGGGAGGGTGCAGCTGCACTGATCATCATCAGAACCTCACATATATGTCAAACATGCATGTAAATACAAGTTACTCAACCAAGACATATATGTAAAGCATGAACCCAACAGAAAGCAGAAATGTCCCACTCATGAATACCTCTTATTCCCTGCAAAAGGCTGAAAATTCAAGTTTAAGGGCCTCTTTTACTGGCACGCCCTATAGGCGTCTCTAACATTTAGCACACCCTAAATATTAGCGTGAGCTAAAAATGCTAGCACACCTTAGTAAAAGAGGCCCTTAAACTTGTAACACTGGTGAAAAGAAAAATGATAGAACAATAGCAATTAACAAATGAAATAGTATACCGTGTTTCCCCGAAAATAAGACACTGTCTTATATTAATTTTTGCCCCCCAAAATGCGCTAGGTCTTATTTTCAGGGGCTGTCTTATTTTTCGGGAAGCATCGGGGTTGGCCCGCCCGCCCTCCGTCGCTCCCGGAACTAACCTTAAACGCCTCCTTTCACCTTCACAGCAAGCAGCAGCAGGACAGGCCACTCCTTCCTTCCGTGTCCCGCCCTTGCCTGACGTAACATCCGCGAGGGCAGGGCAAGGAAGGAAGGCGAGGTCTGCCCTGCTGCTGCGAAGGTGAAAGGAGGCGTTTAAGGTTAGTTCCGGGAGCGACGGGGGGGGGGGGGGGGGGGGGGGGCCCGGCGACGGCCTTGTCCGGCTCTCGGCGGCCCTGTTTTCAAACAAAAATTTGCTAGGTCTTACTTTCGGGGGAGGCCTTATATCTACCAATTCAGGAAAACCTCTACTAGGTCTTATTTTTGGGGGATGTCTTACTTTCGGGGAAACAGGGTACATGGGTAAACTTCAGAAAAATATATTATTGTTTAGAAAGATAAGCATCAAATGATTTCCATTTTGCAGATTTGTGACTCTTTTGTATAGTTTGGGAATCTAAGATAGTTCTTAAAAAGTAATAACCAGTTCCACCACTTGTGATAGGTCAAGTGTGAAAAGTGTTTCCAATGGGTCACAATTAGTTGTAATGGGTGTGAGTAAAAGCCGCGCAGTCTGGAATCACTGATCTCCCCCTCCTCTGCTGTGCCTTGGTACAGACATTGAAGCAGTAGAGAAAAAAGCAACCTCCTCCTCACTTCACACCCTCCCCACAGATGGCCAGCTGCTCTCCAAGCTCTTCTCTCCAGTGTTTTCTGATGAAAATGAGCAGTAACATGGAAAGATGGCACTTCTGGGAGATCTGCAATGACAGCTGAGCTGAGCTTTGGGCTACTGGAGACGGGCCACAAGTGAATAAGCCACAGCCAGGGTTGAGGAAGATGGTGCCCAATCGAGCTGCTGCAGATTCTAGCGTGCAGTGATCTCCAACCCTTTGGTTTTAATATTTCTTTCAAGTCAGTGAAGAAACAGGCAAAAGACAGATCCACCAGTATTTAAGGTAAAATTATGTATCATACCTGATAATTTTCTTTCCATTAATCATAGCTGATCAATCCATAGACTGGTGGATTGTGTCCATCTACCAGCAGGTGGAGATAGAGAGCAATCCTTTTGCCTCCCTATATGTGGTCATGTGCTGCCGGAAACTCCTCAGTATGTCGATATCAAAGCTCCATCCGCAGGACTCAGCACTTAGAGAATTACACCCACAAAGGGACACTCTGCCCAGCTCACCACCGCCGAAACGGGGGAGGGGAATTAACCCAGCTCATCCCCACACAAGTGGGGGAGGGGAATCCGTCCAGCTCATCCCCGCGGAGCGGGGGAGGGACACCACCCCGCCGATGCGGGGGGATCTGGCTTATCCTGCAACCGCAACCGCGGGAGGAGCTGACTGACCCTAACACCGCCGAAGCGGGAGGGGTACAAAGCTGCCCTACAGCCGCACGAAGCGGAAGGGAGTGCCGGCAGAATTTATGTCTCAATCCAGCCCCGTAAAACGGAGGGGAGAGGAATGCAGCAGCTCACTGTTACACAAAACTCGTCTCAACTCTTGAAGAATCCAAGTGAAAGAAGAACTTGAACACGAAGTCCTCCTGAAGTAACTGAAGGCTAAACTTGAACCTAAAATTCAACCAGAATATAAACAGTACAGATATCTGGGAGGGGCTATGGATTGATCAGCTATGATTAATGGAAAGAAAATTATCAGGTATGATACATAATTTTACCTTCCATATCATCAAGCTGATCAATCCATAGACTGGTGGGATGTACCGAAGCAGTACTCACCCAGGGCGGGACATAGAAATCCCTGACCGCAACACTGAAGCTCCAAACCGGGCCTCCGCCCGAGCAGCCACAGTCAAGCGGTAATGCCTGGCAAAGGCATGGGCCGAAGCCCAAGATGCCGCCTTGCAAATCTCCCTAAACCGCTGCAATGGCTTCCTTGCCCATCTTGCCACTGTAGGCTTAGAAGCCTGCAGACCCTTACGAGGACCTGTAAAGAGGACAAACAGATGATCCGATTTCCGGAAATCATTGGTCACTTCCAAGTATCTGATGATGACTCGTCTCACATCCAGAAATTGAGAGCAGAGTATTCCTCTGGGTAGACCTCCCTACGAAAGGAAGGGAGACAGAGCTGCTGAATCACATGGAAGCTAAAAAACAATCTTGGGCAGGAAGGAAGGCACTGTGCGAATAGTCACTCCTGCCTCAGTGAACTGCAGAAAAAGCTCTCGACATGAGAGTGCCTGGAGCTCGGAAACTCTTCTGGCTGAAGTGATAGCCACCAAAAAGACTGCTTTCAACGTCAGGTCTTTCAGAGATGCCCTCGACAAGGGTTCAAAAGGCGGCTTCTGCAATGCTCTTAGCACCAGGTTGAGATTCCACGCAGGCACCACTGAGCGCAGAGGAGGGCGCAGGTGATTAACTCCCTTGAGAAAGCGCACCACATCTGGCTGCGAAGCCAGGGAAGCACCCTTCAGGCGGCCCCTGAAGCAAGCCAGAGCCGCTACCTGAACTTTCAGGGAACTGAGCGACAGGCCTTTGTCCAGACCTTCTTGCAGGAACGCCAACACTGAAGAAATTGGAGCAGTGAAGGGAGAAAGTGAGCCTGCTTCACACCACGCTGCAAAGATACGCCATACCCTGGCGTAAGCAGTAGAAGTAGAGCGCTTCCTCGCTCTCAGCATAGTGGCGATGACCTTGTCTGAGAAGCCCTTCTTTCTCAGACGCTGCCGCTCAATAGCCAGGCCGTAAGACCAAAGGGGGAGGGATCCTCCATCACCACGGGACCCTGATGTAACAGGCCCTGCTCCACTGGCAGCCGCAGAGGATCGCCGACTGAGAGCCTGATCAAGTCCGCATACCAGAGACATCTGGTCCAATCCGGACCACCAGGATTACCCTGCCGGGATGCTTTGCCACCCGGTCTAGCACCCTGCCCAACATGGGCCAGGGCGGGAACACATAGAGAAACTCTTGTGTCGGCCACTGTTGGAGAAGAGCATCTACTCCCAGGGATCGAGGGTCCCGTCCTCTGCTGAACAAGCGCGGCACTTGGCAATTGGCCGATGACGCCATCAGATCTAGGCTCGGCTGGCCCCAGCGCTTCGTGATGTCCAAGAACGCCTGAGCAGATAGCTGCCGCTCTCCGGGCTCCAAAGTATGGCGACTGAGAAAGTCCGCCTTGACATTCATGACTCCAGCAATGTGGGCCACTGAAAGCTGCTCCAGGTTCGCTTCCGCCCACTGGCATAGATTCATAGCCTCCTTGGCTAGAGGGGCGCTCTTGGTACCTCCCTGGCGGTTGATATAGGCCACAGCCGTGGCATTGTCCGACAGGACCCGTACAGGCTTCAACACCAGTACCGGGATGAACTCCAATACCACCAACCGAATGGCTCTGAGTTCCAGGAGGTTGATAGACCACTTGCCTCTGCAGGAGACCAGAGCCCCTGCGCTGTCCTTCCCAAGCAGTGGGCTCCCAGCCCATCAAAGAGGCGTCTGTCGTGACGACAATCCACTCCGGGGTCACCAGAGTCATTCCTGCAGACAACTTGGCTGTCTGCGTCCACCAGCTCAGCGCCTTGCGCACTGCTGGGTCCAAGGGAAGGCGCACAGCATAATCCTCCGACATCGGAGTCCAGCGCAGCAGCAGAGATAGCTGTAGTGGTCTCATATGAGCCCTGGCCCAGGGCACTACTTCCATCGTGGCCGTCATAGAGCCCAACAGCTGCACGTAGTCCCAAGCCCGAATAGGAGAGGCTACTAGGAACTAGTCCACCTGAGCCTGAAGCTTGACAATCCGATTGTCTGGCAGGAACACTCTGCCCACTTGGGTGTCGAATCGAACTCCCAGATACTCCAGGGACTGAGTCGGGTGCAGCTGGCTCTTCTTCCAGTTGATGATCCATCCCAGGGAGCTCAAAAGAGCAACTACCTGGTCCATAGCTTTGCCGCATTCTGCATCAGAGGGGGCTCGGATCAACCAGTCGTCCAGATAAGGATGGACTTGTACTCCTTCCTTTAGCAGGAAGGCCGCTATGACCACCATTACTTTGGAAAAGGTCCGCGGAGCAGTAGCCAACCCGAAAGGGAGGGCTCTGAACTGGAAGTGTCGTCTCAGGACTGTAAAACGCAGAAAGCGTTGGAGAGGAGGCCAGATGGGAATATGCAGGTACGCTTCCTTGATGTCCAAGGAAGCCAAGAACTCTCCTGCCTTCACTGCCGCTATAACAGAGCGGAGAGTCTCCATGCGAAAGTGCCGCACTTTCAAGGCCCGATTGACCCCTTTGAGGTCGAGGATAGGCCGGACAGAACCTCCTTTCTTTGGTACCACAAAGTAAATGGAGTAACGTCCCTTGCCAATCTGATTTTCTGGCACCGGAACGACCGCACCCAGGCGGATCAGGTTGTCCAAGGTCTGCTGCACTGCCACAGCTTTGACCGGAGACTTGCAGGGAGAGAGTACAAACCCGTCTCTTAAGGGTCGGCAGAACTCTAGCTTGTAGCCGTCTCTGATGACTTCCAGCACCCAAGCGTGTGAAGTTACTGTGGTCCGCTCACCCAGAACGAGGACAGCCGTCCTCCAATCTGCACTGGGGCGTGGCCCAAGGCCCCGTCACTGGGTACGAGACCCTGGGGGAGGACCGGAGGGAGCACCTCCGGGACGGCGGTCTCTGCGAAAGGAATGCTGCTTGGGGGAGAAATTCCTCTTGAAGGAAGAGGGGGCAGAGGAGCCCGGCCTGCCCGGGCGGTACCGACGGGCTTCCTGAAACCGTCCTCTGGAGGGACCGGGACGGGTACTAGCCCGAGCCCTGACCTCTGGTAACTTCTTGCCCTTAGACGTGCCGAGATCGGTCACGATTTTGTCCAGCTCGACCCCAAAGAGCAGCTTGCCTTTAAAAGGCAATCTAGCCAGGCGGGATTTAGAGGCGTGGTCAGCAGACCAATGTTTCAGCCAAAGCCACCGCCGCGCAGAGACTGTCTGAGCCATGCCTTTAGCTGAGGCTCTCAAGACAACATACAGCAAGTCTGCCAAATAGGCTAAGCCCGATTCCAGGGCCGGCCAATCAGCCCTCAAGGAATGATCCGAGGGGGAAGCCCGCTGCACCATAGACAGGCACGCCCTGGCCACATAGGCACCGCAAACCGAGGCCTGCAAACTTAAAGCAGTCGCCTCAAAGGACGACCTTAAGGCCGCCTCCAATCTTCTGTCTTGGGCGTCCTTTAGGGCCGTGCCACCTTCCACCGGCAAAGCCGTTTTCTTAGTCACTGCAGTGATTAAAGAATCCACGGTAGGCCACAGATAGGCCTCACGTTCACTTTCAGGTAAAGGATAGAGGCGGGACATAGCCCTAGCCACTTTGAGGCTCGCTTCCGGGACATCCCATTGAGCCGAAATTAAGGTGTGCATGGCATCATGCACGTGGAAGGTTCTAGGCGGGCGCTTCGTCCCCAGCATAATGGCAGAGCCAACAGGGGCTGAGGGAGAGACGTCCTCCGGAGAGGAAATCTTCAAAATGCCCATGGCCTGCACTAACAGGTTGGGCAAATCCTCTGAGCTAAAAAGCCGCGCTGCAGAGGGGACATCCGCTCCAACCGAGCGGGGATCCGTCTCCTCCAAGGAATCCGCAAAGGACCGTTGGGAGAACTCAGATACGCTGCCCTCATCTACATCGGAGGAGACAAAGTCCTCCAAGGCCTGGGAATCAACCCGAGGGCGTTACCTCCGGGGACCTCAACTTCTTTACCAAACGAGGGAGTAGGGGCAGCGTTTTGCATAAGGAAGGCCTGATGCAGCAGCAAAACAAACTCGGGGGAGAAACCCCCCAGACTGTGCACTTCCGCAGCCTGGGCTACAGCCCTAGACGCACTCTCAACCGGCACTCGCAAGAGCGGGGGAGAGACATGCTGCGCATCCAAGATGGCGTCCGGCGCGACACTCCGCGAAGGAGCCGCGCGGGAAGAACGGCGCTTTCGCCGTTTTGATGCCGTCGCCCAAATTAAGGGCGTCCATGGCATTAAGGTCTCCCTCAAGGGCGGCCCAAGAAGAAGCCGTCCGAGTCGCGTGGCCGGCCAAGATGGCGGAGGCGAGCAGCGGGGGATGGGCGTTTATGGCGGGAAAAACCGCCACGCCGGAGGAAGGACCGGGACACTCATCGGTCACGAAACTGTCACCCAACAAGGGCGAATCAGATTTTAAGGCCCCCGCATCCCCTCTAGAAGCGCCGAAGCGATCCGGGGAGCGACTTGCGCCCTCGCCCTCCAACGCCATATGCCACGTGGAGATCAATCGGGGAACCCCCTGCCCGCTATAAAAAGGTAAAAATTACCTGCTTTCCGCTCCAAGCTGTAACGACCTGGTGTCCCAGTGAGTAGCTGCAATAAACGTTTAAATAAACGTCGAAATAAACGCCTTTAAGGACGTTCAAAATTTTTTTTTTTTTTTTTTTTAACGGAGCCAGCGGGAGGGGGGAGAAAAGGAGGGACCTGGCGCCACCAGGTTTGCACTTGCTCAAGAAGAGCCCTCAACCCCAGGCACTCAACAAAACCTAAAGATTAGGCTTGGAGGCCTAGCCAGAGCTGCTGCTGTGTGTGACCACCACCTGCTGAGATAGAGAACATACTGAGGAGTTTCCGGCAGCACATGACCACATATAGGGAGGCAAAAGGATTGCTCTCTATCTCCACCTGCTGGTAGATGGACACAACCCACCAGTCTATGGATTGATCAGCTTGATGATATGGAAGGCAGAATTACTTGTGGTAGAACGAGAGGACATGAAATGAGATTGAAGGGGGGCAGACTCAAGAAAAATGTCAGGAAGTACTTTTTCACGGAGAGAGTGGTGGATGCTTGGAATGCCCTCCCGCGGGAGGTGGTGGAAATGAAAACGGTAACGGAATTCAAACATGCGTGGGATAAGCATAAAGAAATCCTGTGCCGAAGGAATGGATCCTCAGGAGCTTAGTCAAGATCGGGAGGCGGGGCTGGTGGTAGGGAGGCGGGGATAGTGCTGGGCAGACTTGTACGGTCTGTGCCAGAGCCAGTGGTTGGGAGGCGGGGCTGGTGATTGGGAGGCGGGGATAGTGCTGGGCAGACTTATACGGTCTGTGCCCTGAAGAGCACAGGTACAAATCAAAGTAGGGTTTACACAAAAAGTAGCACATATGAGTTATCTTGTTGGGCAAACTGGATGGACCGCGCAGGTCTTTTTCTGCCGTCATCTACTATGTTACTATGAAGGGGGGCAGACTCAGGAAAGATGTCAGGAAGTATTTTTTCACAGAGAGGGTGGTGGATGCTTGGAATGCCCTCCCGCAGGAGGTGGTGGAGATGAAAACGGTAACGGAATTCAAACATGCGTGGGATATACATAAAGGAATCCTGTGCAGAAGGAAGGGATCCTCAGAAGCTTAGCCGAAATTGGGTGGCGGAGCAGGTGGGGGGAAGAGGGATTGGTGGTTGGGAGGCGAGGATAGTGGAGGGCAGACTTATACGGTCTGTGCCAGAGCCGTTGATGGGAGGCGGGACTGGTGGTTGGGAGGTGGGAAGTACTGCTGGGCAGACTTGTAGGGTCTATGCCCTGAATAAGGCAGGTACAAATCAAGGTAAGGTATACACATATAAGTTTGTCTTGTTGGCCAGACTAGATGGACTGTGGTCTTTTTCTGCTGTCATCTACTATGTATATCATGCCAAGAACCGGGAGGATCTGGCAGATCTGGAGAATATGGCTTTTACCCACACCCTTTGGCAAAAGGAATCCTGTGCAGAAGAAAGGGATCCTCAGGAGCTTAGCCTAGAATGGGTGGCAGAGCTGGTGGTTGGGAGGCGGAGCTAGTGTGGGCAGACATATACGGTCTGTGCTGGGGCTGGTGGTTGGGAGGGAGGACTAGTGCTGGGCAGACTTATACGGTCTGTGCACTGAAGAGGACAGTACAAATAAAAAAAGTAGCACATATGAATATCTTCTTGGGCAGACTGGATGGACCGTGCAGGTCTTTTTCTGCCGTCATCTACTATGTTACTAAGTAAAAACAAAGAAAAAGTACAAATTTTTCATAGCCAGAGAGACTGCCAAAAAGAATCAAGAGGATTTTTTTTTAAGTATAGTGATGAAAACTTTTGATCATGGAAAAACATGGAAATATAAATTTAAATATTTGATTTATTAACATATATTTCTTATACTGGCCTTTCATATGTTACATCAAGGCGGTGTAGAATATTTTAAAGGACAAGGATCACAGTAAACACACTTTGTTAGACAAAAACATTAAAAACTATAAAATATACAGCAATACAAACACGAAAGGTTAGGGTAATGTATAGCACAACAATGTAAACCTTTAGGCAGTTAGAGCTGTACCAAATAGCATATTTTACTATTCAGATGAATGCGAATAATGAAAAATAGCAAATAATAATAAAAGAAGCAACATGAAGTCAGATTATTTCAGTAGGATTTAGCACAGAAGAGCCCCAGATTATTCCTATTCGAATTTAAATCACTATTCAGACAAATACGAATAATGTATTCAGGCAGAATTGAATACGAGAATATTTGCTACAGCTCCATTATACATTGAACAAATAAGGGAATATTCTAAAAGTTCAAACGGTCTTTACAAAGGACCCACTAAGTTGCACACTAAACGCTAAAGTCGCCTATATATTCCTTTTAGCATGCACTAAAAATGCTAGTACACCTTTAGTAAAAAAAAAAAAAAAAACAGGGCCCAAACTCTGCTGGAGAAACTGTCCACCAATAAAAATTGTTGGTCTTCCATCTGCAAGATATGTTGTTACTTGTTTTTAGAAAAGATCCATTTAGTACCTTCTAAAAAAGAATGGCTTCACCATTTGACAAATGTCATTCAAGAAGCTAAGTACTAATTTAAAACAGTAAAGCAGGGAAAGGTGGATGGCTAATATGAGGGTGACAAATACTGCTCTGAAATATGAACATATTTGATACCAGTTATCACTTCTGGCTAACAGATCTTGTAAATGGAAATCACTTGACAGTTATATCTAGATTCATCTGCTATGTCACTTTTTTATACTCTTATTTTTGGAAACAGCCAAACTTGTACTGTTTTATGCCAGACTCTTTTTTGAATCTTGTGTTGACATCGTTCATGATATTTCACTCTTTCATACTTTAAAATTTAATAAAATATAATTTTACCAAGATACCATCTTACTTTATTTATTACCATTAAAAAGACAAATGTAGAAGGTTTACGGATTTGGCTGAAAATATAAAATTGGATTGTTGTTTTCATTTTCACTTCCCTTAACTCTTGCAAACGTACTTTGGAAATTGCACCTATATGATTTGATTAAATCCTGATATTCCTTTCTATTATTAGTTGTATGCTCTGCGCGCACAAGCGGGAGTACGTACGGACCAGTGAGTGGGCGCGTGCATGAGTCCGTGCACCTCTGCGAAGGAGCAATGCAGCAACTGCAAGAGCAGTGCGTGTGTGCATGCATGCATGCCCACCCCTCCTGCGCTGGGGGGGGGGGGCAAATGCATGCGTGCACCCTCCCCACTGCGCTGAGGGAACACTAGCAGTGAGAGGGCAAGTGCCCCCTTCTTTCTCTCAGTCTCTCTCTCTCCTTGGGTGGGGGATGCAGCATGCAGTGTAGAAAGATGGTCTTACCATAGCTGCTTTTGTTGAACTGCTTTCCCTTGCTGCAGTCCTGGAGTAGAGGCGCAGGGACCAGATAAACATCCGTCCTTTGGCCCATAGTTTCTGGCTCCCGGCCTGGGTTTGTGCTCTGTTACTGCTGCACTCAAAATCGTTACTAGGCGGAGGAAGCTGCCTGACAAATTCTTAACCTTCTACAATGTCAGCCACTTGCTCCTCCCACCCCCCTTATTGGTGAATGTTCCAGTTTCTATTCCTTTGGTGAATGTTCCAGTTTCTATTCCTGCCTGCCTGTATTGAGGGAGGCAGGGGAGAAAACGCCTTCCCAGTTCCCATACAAGCCTGCCAACCTCAACAAATAAAAACAGAAACAGGCACCCACCGTTCCAAATGGATTGGGGGAGCCACACACACTGCAGGTTACCCCCTCCCTTGACAAAATGAAGGTGTTCGCTAAATATTAGGGGTGCTCAACACCCACTGGCACCACAGGGTGGCAACCGGGGCAATTGCTCTGGGCCCTCATGCCACAGGGGTCCCCCGTTACTGCCTCAAACTGAAGGAGATAGGGCCTGCACGTGTGCTGTGGAGTCCACTCCCCAGTTTCTGCCATGGCCGTGACTGGCACCCCGAGTGAATTGATAGTAAGAAGAAAGCTGAAAGGAAAAGATCAATGCTGGAGCTGGTTAGTGAGGAAGGTGAAAAGGACAGAAGGGTGACAAATGAAGGAGAGTTAAAGCAGTAGCCAGAGACTGGGACTAACACAATTTGAAAAATATTGTGCCCTGTTTACTAAAGCTTTGCTAAGAGCAAGCTAGTATTTTTAGCATGCACTACAGTTGTTCATAGGAACATATGTGCGACTCCAGGGCCACCGAGAAGGGGGGCAGGGGGGACAAAATACCCCGGGCCCGGGCCTCCAAGGGGGGCCTGGCGCCAGGGTCTCTCTCCTCCTGCTCCCAAGGCCACCAGTGCTGCAGTCCCCAGTCGTACCTGCCTGCCATGATCTCCATCGACAGCCCCCCTGCATTCAAATTGGCAACACCTCACCAGTCCACTCCGTGTGTGGAAGCGGCAGATGACGATCGCCTCCCTTCAGGGCCCTCCTTGTGTCCCACCCTCGCGGAAACCGGAGGTTACCTCAGACGAGGGCGGGACACAGTGAGGGAAGGCCTGACGGGAGGTGATCTGCCGCTTTCACACGGAGGTGAGGCGCTGCTGATTTGAATGCAGGGGGCCCGGTGGCAGACGGAGGGGGCTGTTGACAGGGCTGGGGGTGGGTGAGTGGAGACTTGAGACTGCGGCACTGGCGGGGGAGGGGTGGCAGCGGGGGGGGGGGGGGCGGCCTTGCCCTGGACCCAGCTTAGTCTCTCGACAGCCCTGTGTCACTCTAGTGTTTAGCGTACGCTAAAAACGCTAGCGCACCTTAGGAGTAGCCTAGTGGTTAGTGCAGTGGACTTTGATCCTGGGGAACTGAGTTGGATTCCCACTGCAGCTCCTTGTGACTCTGGGCAAGTCACTTAACCCTCCATTGCCCCTAGTACAAAATAAGTACCTGAATATATGTAAACCGCTTTGAATGTAATTGAAAAACCCCCCAAAAAAGCAGTATATTAAGTCCCATCCCTCCCCTCTTAGAGTTGAGACCATTGGTGCAACAATTGGGATTGCCCCAGGTACAAATGAGTATACATACTATGTAAACTGCTTTGAATATAGTTGCAAAAACCACAGAAAGGCGATATATTATTATTATTTATTGCACTTGTATCCCACATTTTCCCACCTATTTGCAGGCTCAATGTGGCTTACAAAGACCTGTTATGGCATCGCCATACCAGGGTAAAGAATACAATTCTTGTGTCCAGCGCATTTGACATGGTTAGCCACCAAATACTCTTGAACATCTTAGACTACTTCGGGATTGGAGGAAACATACTAAAGTGGTTCCAAGGATTCCTAAAAGCTAGAACCTACCAAGTGATCTCAAAATCAAAAACGTCAGAACCATGGACACCAGAATGTGGTGTTCCACAAGGATCACCGTTGTCACCAACCTTATTCAACCTAATGATGACACCTCTAGCTAAATCATTATCCAACCAAGGTCTCAATCCGTACATTTACGCAGATGATGTCACGATATACATCCCGTTCAAGCATGACCCAACAGAAATTGCAAAAGAAATCCAACACAGCCTCCAAATAATGAATTCATGGGTGGATGCATTTCAATTGAAATTAAACGCAGAAAAGACACAATGTCTCATCTTATCCTCACAATACAACTCAAACAAAAACAATACTATATACACCCCAGACTACACTCTTACGGTCTCCGATAGCTTGAAAATTCTGGGAGTTACGATTGATCGAAATCTCACTCTAGAAGACCATGTGAAAAATACAACAAAGAAAATGTTCTACGCCATGTGGAAACTTAAAAGACTCAAATCTTACTTCCCAAGGGACACATTCCGCAGGCTTGTATAGTCAATGGTGTTAAGCCACCTGGACTACTGTAACGCAATTTACGCAGGTTGTAAAGAACAAGTCATTATGAAGCTTCAAACAGCTCAAAATACAGCAGCCAGACTCATATTCTGGAAAGCAAAATACGAAAGCGCCAAACTGCTAAGAGAGAAACTACACTGGCTTCCACTAAAGGAACGAATTGCGTTCAAAGTATGCACCATGGTCCACAAAATTATACATGGAGAAGCCCCGGCCTACATGACAGACCTTATAGACCTACCTGTTAGGAACGCTAAAAGATCAGCACGTACATTCCTCAACCTCCATTACCCCAACTGCAAAGGATTAAAATATAAGTCCATTCACGCAACCAGCTTCTCCTACATTTGCTCACAGCTATGGAACACGCTCCCGAAGACCATAAAGACAACACAAGATTTAACCATCTTTCGTAAACTACTGAAAACAGACTTATTCAAAAAAGCATACAACAAACAATCGTCCTAACTTCTAAACAACAACAATGAAGAATAAGATTGAAACGACCTAATCACTGCCCAACACTATTACTCTCACCATAACACCGTCACCTGAACAACTACATAAAGCCAACACGTACACAAGACCACAATGTATTCTTCTACCACATATATACACACTTGATTGCAAAACCACGTGTTAACAAGTACGCAAGTTCATAATGCATTCACCATGTATGTACGCACTTGACTGCAAAACCATGTGCATATCTGAAGTCCGGAAATGGCAATCACCATAACGGCAAATGTAAGCCACATTGAGCCTGCAAATAGGTGGGAAAATGTGGGATACAAATGCTACAAATAATAATAATAATAATAATTGGTGTTACAAAGAAGTCAAGGAAAACAAGCGGATTTGGTCAAGCAGTTGTAGAAAGATACATTCTGAATACAGTTGGATAGGTGTTGTGTTATAGTTAGTTATGGGTTCTCGTGGTAGGCTTTGTTAAAGAGGTAAGTCTTCAGGGATTTGCGGAAGTTATCAAGTCCCATTTCCCTTTCCCGTAAACAGGGCCCCTAAATGAGCAAACAAAGCAGAAAAAGGAATTTTATTTTTAATTTAGGAATAAATAATGTGCTAGAAAGGAAAATAGGGTGATACTTTTTATCGACTCATTAAATGTTTTGACAAGTTGTTGGAGGCCAAAACCTCGTTCCTGAAGTCAGAACAGTATACTGCTGAGCCCTCACAATCCAATAGAATGGTATCATCTTATTTTACATTTTTACTTTTAGTTGTTAATTTCTAATGTAGTGATGGGAATATGTACATTTTTTAAATTTACATATAACAACACAGTAAATGACGGCAGATAAAGACCTGAACGATCCGTCCAATCTGCCCAACAAGATAACCTAATTTTACATGGCATGTGATACTTTATACCCATGTTTGATTTGTCCTTGTCATTTTCAGGGCACAGACCGTGGAAGTCTGCCCAGCACTGGTTTTGTTTCCCAATAACAGGAGTTGCCACCCAATCTCCACTAAGATTCCGCTGAGCCATTTCTTCTAAACAGGATTCCTCTGTGTTTATAGCAGGCAAAAGTAGAGGCTGACCGAAGACGAATTCACCATTGGAGATGTAGTCCAACAGTCTTTTATTAATGAAAAATAAGGGAAAGACCCGACACGGGCTGTGTTTCGGCGCATACAAGCGCCTACATCAGGGGTCAAACAATAAGGTCTATGGTTGAAAAATAGAATCAAAATAATAAATGATAAATAAATAAACAATGAATAAACATACAACAGCTGTTGATGTTATGCTTTGACAACTGTAGCTCAGGGGTGGGGTTATCCTTTACTGATGTTAATTGAAAGGAGGCTAGGGCTATACAGCTTGGAGAAGAGACGGCTGAGGGGAGACATGATAGAGGTGTATAAAATAATGAGTGGAATGGAACAGGTGGATGTGAAGCGTCTGTTCACGCTTTCCAAAAATACTAGGACTAGGGGGCATGCGATGAAACTACAGTGTAGTAGATTTGAAACAAATCAGAGAAAATCTTTCTTCACCCAACGTATAATTAAACTCTGGAATTCGTTGCCGGAGAAAGTGGTGAAGGCGGTTAGCTTAGCAGAGTTTTAAAAGGGGTTGGACGGTTTCCTAAAGGACAAGTCCATAAACCGCTACTAAACGGACTTGGAAAAATCCAAAATTCCAGGAATAACATGTATAGAATGTTTGTACGTTTGGGAAGCTTGCCAGGTGCCCTTGGCCTGGATTGGCCGCTGTCGTGGACAGGATGCTGGGCTCGATGGACCCTTGGTCTTTTCCCAGTATGGCATTACTTATGTACTTAATAAATCAAGCTGCGCAGGGGCGTAGCCAGGCAGCCACTTTTGGGTGAGCCTGAGGCCAAAATGGATGGGCATGGAATTGAGCCCCTCCTGGCCCCCCTATGCTCTGCATTCTGCCTCTCTCCCTACCCTGAAACACAAAATATTAAATACCCGAGCTGGTGGGGATTCACAAACTGCACCAGCTGAAGATTTCCTCCTCCTTCCAAACAGCAGCTGACAGCACTTAACTTGAGCTGACGCTGCTGTCAGTAGTCCGTACATGCTCAGTGCTTCCGCATGGGTGACAACTAAGCATGTGCAGAGGGGCCGGTGTGTGGTGCCAGGTGCCATTTGGTTTTTTTTATTTATTTATTTATTCAATTTAATCAAATTTACAAGAAACATCTTGATTGGTAAAGCATCATAAAAATAAAAATGTAACAAAAGAAATAACAGTCAATTAGGTAAAGATTGACACTCAAGTCCATAAATTAGGAATCCAAAATTTAGGAATTCAGGGGGAGCAGAAAAAATAATAGGAAATTAATAAGGATAACTTTAATCTCTACTGAGAAGAGTTAGTTATTCCATTAATGCTTATCCTTTTTCACCGAGGCTATAAGAGCTAATGCATGTGCTGGTTCTGCAAAAACATATTTCTTCTCATCAAGACTCACTATGCACTTGCAGGGGTATCTTAAGAAGAAGGTACCCTCCAAGTGCAATATTTCAGGCTTAAGGAGCAAGAATTGTTTCCTCTGTCTCCGTGTCTCTTTAGAGACATCAGGAAATAATAATATTTTATGACCCAAAAAGGGTTTATCTTTATTACGGAAAAATAGGCGGAAGATCCAATTTTTATCAGGCAGTAATGCGACAGTCGCAACCAAAGTTGTGGCCGTTGCTAATTCGGAATCAGAAGTTTCAAGCAAAAGAGATATATCCAATGGACTTTCAGGCATTTGATTCCGTTCTTTTCCTGGGATGTAGTAAGCCAAAGTAAACGGTGGTAAATTCTGCTCTGGTATATTCAAAATGTCCTGCAAGTAGCGTTTTAACATATCAGGAGGAGCCACAGTCTTTATCTTTTCAGAAGTCTTCACAAGTTCACTCTGTCCCTCGGCTCCTCTCCCCTCGATTTGTGGCGGTGTCTCTCCCTTCTCTGGTGGAAGCAAGACCTCATCTCGACGTTCTTCCGGGTCCGTAGCACCTTCGCAGGAAGACCCCGTTGAGTCAACAAAAAAGGAGCTTGCGCCTACTGGCTGGGGAGGTGGAGTGCGCATAGTGGGGCTCAGAGTGGTATCAAGGCCAGGGGAGCCCGATTCTCCCAAGTCACCGGAGCTTCCTACTGGCTGCATTCCGCTATTTTGAAAAACTCCCTGCGGTCTCAAAAAATGATCAAGAGGACCAGGTAAGGAGGGGGTTAGTGGTGAGGCCCTGACCGCCAATCTCCCTCTATGTTTTGGCATCGTATTGGCAATAGGATTGAGACTCGCAGCGTCAGTAGAGTGCGGGCCATCTTGGATGTGCCAGATGCTATTTGGAAGAGCATTGGCTGCCTGAGGAGAAGGATTCCCACCAGCCACAGCAAGAGTGCCACAATTTTGGGTGGGCCTGAGTTCAAATTGGCCCACCTGTAGCTACGCCACTGAGCTGTAGCCTATGGTTATCCCACAATTGTGTGCAGAAGAGTTATTGAGTGATGAGGTGTGGGGGGGGGGGGGGGAAGCAAAGGTATATGGGGGGGGGGCAAGGATTAAATATAAATTTAGACAGTGTATGTGAAAAGAGAAACTTACCGAGTGGAGAAACACTTGCAATGACTGTAGCAACAAATCCCGCAAAAGGGAAAGTGACACCAGAATCATCTGATTTTCCTTATTTTTAGTTTGTGGTTACTTATTCTATATTTAGTGAGGGTCTATTGTGCTCTGTGGAGTGAGAGAGATCAGGTATTCTGTTAACACTGAATACGTCCAAACCCTTTTTAAACTCCGCTAAGCTAACCGCCTTTACCACATGCACAAAACATTTTATACTGCTTATCCCAGAAATAGTGGATTTTCCCCAAGTCCAATTTAATAATGGTCTAGAGTGACTAGAAATACATGTCACAATTTACTCACTGACAACTTGAAAAAAAAAAGCTGGCAAATCCCAAAGCTCAAGTACATAGAGAGATGCAGCGCCCAACTACCCAGCCGCCTCCTCCTCTCTACCCTTACAGGCTCCCTCCTGTGCCAAGGGCATTTTAAAATAAAACACCCTCTTTTTATGATGCTGTACTAGTGTTGAAGTGTGTACTGCCCTATGAAGTCTCTGTCTTGTGCCCACGCCTTCTGTAAACATCCCTGAATACGTTTATTGGGATAACCTCTCTGTTCGAAATATCCGGCCAAAGTAGCAGCTTGTGTTTCAAATTAATCTAAGGCAGTGCTAAGGCTTCTGTGGCTTAGGAACTGAGAGTAACTGAGACTGGTCTTTAAGTTCCAATTATAAAAACTCTTAAAGTGAAGATACGTAATTTTGTCAGTCAGTTTTCTGAGCACAGTGGTGACCAAACGATATCTCATCTTCTTAATAAGAATGTCTAGAAAAGAGATTTGTTGAATCAAACTGCATCTTGAAAGCAAATTATTGTCACAGGTATTCAACCATTTGTGAAATTGATGTAGTCTCGGCACATCACCTCTCCGCATTATCAATATGTCATCAATGTATCGTTATTGAATATTATTTCAGTTGACCCCATAGCGGTTCCTCTTAGCTGTTGAAAAAGTTCTTCCTCAAATCTGAAATAATTCTGTGTCAGTGCCAAACAGGCTAAGGTCAGAATGAATAGATTTGGAATACGATGATGTCACCTTACTTTATGCAAGAAGAGACAGGAGACCAAACGTTATCTGTACCCTCCGGTTTTCAAAATTTTCAAAAGATTTCTGTAAAATTATACGGAAATATTGGAACATCCTGGAGACACGTGAGTGCTTTAAGAATAAGAAACCCATTATTGCTTATAGCAGTTAAAGGACTTTGAAAGAAAGCCTTGTACCCTCAGCCTTATATATTTTATCACAACCAGATCTTATCTTATTACCAGGACACACGTGCAAGAAGTGTTCTGTGTGCTGACATTGTGTTGTGATAGTTTTCGTCATCCAGTGACTTCAGTGGTGTAGCTACAGGTGGGCCTGGGTGGTCACATATGTTACATGCTTTATATTAAGAAGGATTTTCAAGTAATGTTGCACATTTTATTATGGTGTAATTAAAATTAAATAAAAATTAATCAGTATTATAGAGGTTTTGGTCCCAGGAGGCAAGTGATCGATAGCACACAGTAAGCTCAAGGATCTGAAATAGCCTTGCTACTGATGGGTATCTGATGCCTCCAGAACGTAGATACTTTCTGGGATCCTGCCAATAACTTTTGACCTGGTTTTGCAACTGGTGGAAGCAGGATACCGAGCTTGATAGATCTTTGGACTGACCCGATATGGCAATTCATAATGTTCTTATGTACATAACATTCACCCAAATTTACCCCACATATGTACTTGGCAAACGGTCCAGTTTAACACATTCCTCACTGAGGCTCCCTATCTCCTCGAGTCCATTTTTTCAATTTCAACTCTCCTACTTGATTTAATTGTAGCTCCCAGTTTCTTTCCCCTGATTCATTCAGGTTTGAAATCGCCGCGATAGGAGAGCTGCTTCCTCACAGCTGTGGAGGTGGGGACTCATGTGTCGGGGCTAAAAGAAACTTCCAGCCCAAGGTTCCGCCCTGAGTCTCCATTATCTCGGGGCGGATTCAGCAGGCCACTCACTGACGATTGTAAGTCCGGACATATGAAAGTATAGATTCAGGGCGAACAGGTATGTTCTGTTGCTGGGGAGTAACGGGCAGCAACAGCTGCGGCTCAACCTCTCCATTTAGGCATATTTTTTTTCTTGCTACTACAGAGCCAGGTGGCGGCCATTTTGGATCACTCGTAAGAACCCAATTTTATAATATGGTATCATAAACATACTGGGATAGCTATGTATATTTAACATTTAGAAAATCTATTATGAATGAGAAATTGTACACGAAGCAAAGAGAAAGTTAATGGTAAATAGAGTAATAACCAATTCAGGTAAAAATTAGTTGTTTGAGATATGGTTGCTCTTTGTGAGGGTTTGGTTGAATAGGAACGATTTGAGGATTTTGTGGAATCTAGTATATTCCTGTATATTTGTTATTTTGGGTGTTAAGGAGTTTCACTATTTGGTTCCTGGGTAAGTGAAGTCTGCAGAGTGGACAGTTTTATAGATCACTTTTTTGCAATTTGGGAGGTGTAGTCTGAGATAGTTTCTTGCCTCATAGTTAGGGTTTCTTTGAGATAAGTTTATTAACGGAACCATATAGTCTGGAGCTGTGCCATTTAGGATCTGAAAGAAAAGGGTACATAGTTTGAAGGTGATTTTCACTTTGATGGGAAGCCGGTGTAATTAATAAAAGTTTGCTTAATTATGTCAACCCTGTAGTGTTTCTGTTATCAGGTGTCCAATATTCTCCTAATTCTAGAAAGCTGCACACCCAAATTTCTGAGTAGCGCTCAAATTTACATGCAGAACTTATAGAATAAGGTCAGTTGCACAAATAGATTCAGTAGATGTTAATTGGCCTTAACAACCAGTCATTGGTTATAATTGGTGTTGTTATTGTCAGTGCTGCGTGTACTTGCCCTTAATCAGTATTCTAGAAACTGTGTGCTGGAATTGCAGAGCGCACAGCTCCATGGGAGGTGTGGACCTAGGAGGCTCAGGGGCAAGTCAGGCAGTTCTCTGTGCAGGTTATAGAACGCTACCATTTACGCACTTAACTGCCTACATGCTGTTAAAGAATCCTCGCTTAGCACGCATCCTCCCGCGACAAACTTTAGTCCATCTACTGAGAATTACCCCTGATCCCCCGGATTCTGCTTTGTGTGACTAACAAGAGGCAGGAAATTCAAAGCCAAGGTGGTACCTTGCTTTCAACTTCCCTTCTGTTATTGGTCACCTCCGCTGTTCTTTTTCTTTCTTTTGATACCCATGGAGGGGGATTCATCTGGGGTTTTTTGTTTTGCTTACTGTCGTACTTTGTGTGCCAAAGATGCTCATGAACAACAAGCCCTTAACTAGCAATTATTGGGCGCTAACAACCAACCAGTTATTGCAGTTAATTGGTACCAATTACGATTTGCACATCTGACTGTGTGCTGTTCTATAAGGCAGGGAGCCTAACATTCATTTAGCGCATATCTGAAAAGGGGGTGTGGCTATGGGCGTGTCAGGGACATTCCTGCATATGGTATATGCAAACTGCTTTGGCTGTACCACAGGAAGGCGATATATCAAATCCATGATCCTTTACCCTTTATTCTAAAAGGTTACGCACGCAATTACTGCCTCATCGCTCTAACTTGGGTGCCAGCATTTACACCAGGTTTCAGCAATGTAAACCTGGAGCCCAAACTTAGCCATGAGATCTGAAGGGCGATCACCCTTTATATAATCAGGCTTCACGCCATTCGTTTCCCTCGCTCATTTTTCATCGCCATTTATAGAATCCAGCTCTATATGTGTACATTTTCCTAAGCGTTGAAAGAAATGTGATAAGTAAAATCCTCTCTGGGAAAGTATACTTCAGTAATATGATTCACCTTCCTGATATAATGAATGCCTTAATCTCTATTGATGGTGCTTTGTTTTTCTGCTTGAAAGGACTGACATCATGGAACTGCTGTGGGCAGTAATGAAAGCTCTGGGTAATTTGTTTTAATCCATTGTGCATCTGGCTTCTCTCTCTCTCTCTCTCTGCAGAGTTTCTCTGTATTTATTTATTATATTTGAATCCTGCACTTTCCTACTAAAAGCAGGCTCAATGCGGCTTACATAGTAATAGGTAACACAGAATTTTGTTATGTAAAGTAGGAAATTAAGTATAACATAGTAATAGGATGGATAGGTAGGTAGAGACAGGTGATAGAGAGAGGAAGGTAAGGTGGGAGATAGAGTCTGGGTCAATGTCGTTTTCTCTTCAGTATATGTAAGGTAGATGGGTTCAAGAGATTAATCTGGGTCTTTTGGGTAGGCTTATTTGAATAGATGGATTTTTAGTGGTAGGTGGTCATGGATTGCTCAGATAACATTATCAGGCTGAAAAGTGTTCTACCACAGGGCACCTACCCAGCGGTGAATGGCAGTTGGCATGCGCTGTATTCTTACTGCCAAGTCAACAGGTGGTGGTAAGGTCTCAGTCCAAAAATGGAAGCGCGCTGGTTTTCATTTTGCCACACGTCCATTTTCAAGCCCATTAAAAGAAATAAGGGTCCAGCATGAACCAAAAACAGGCACCCACACTGCCACAGGCCAGTTTTTGGGGTGCCTTTGTAAAAGAGCCCCTGAGAGTCTGTTTTTGTCTCTCTCTCTGTCTCTCCTCATGCCAGTATTATCGCTCCTTGTTCTCACACTGCCTCCTGGCCCTCTGCCCCTCTCCCCCAGAGGGTGAACAGTTTGCAGCAGATACATGAAGTACTAAGACCGGATTCCTGCAGGCTCTATAGAACATGATCATCATGTGATATTGATGGATCATGATTATGTTTCACTTTAATAAGCAGTTTACTTGTTGCTTACAGTAAATGTTTCTGTTGGTTTCTTTTTCACAACTTCTTGTGACTAAGAGATTGATTCACTATGGAATTTTCCATTCTCTGTTTACTAAACAAAAAAAACCTTTGAAGATTCAGGCCAGAGGTCTCTGTTTTCCCTCCTTCAAACTCTTTCTTCCCAACAGAAAAATAAATTGAACTGTGAGGCATAAACCCCTTAAATGTTCTGCAGGATTATGACTACGAAACGCAAAAGCCCCAGCTTCAAAAATTAAATGAAGCATGGATAAACTATAAATAGTAAAAACACTTGGGCTTCAATGTCCGATTCTATTCTGTTTCATCCTATAAATAGTTAATACCAAGCAGATACAGCCCAGGTCATTAGCACATTAACGACCTGTGGCCCAGTCAACTGTAAGGCCTGGAGTCAAATAGAAAACTGAACCGTGTATAACTGGGATTTTTAAAAAATCCAAAAATACTGCTGCTCACTCACTAGCTGCAAATCCCCCTCACAGGAACTCAAGTTCAAGATGAGGCATCGGCCTGTCCCCAAATATCTGAAAGGGCTGCCCTTTCTTGCTATGAGTGGAAAACGTGGGTGGTTCATGCTATGAAATTACACATCTATGAAAAGAATGAAGCCAGTCAGTTTCTCCTAATGACTTATCTGGGGGGAAGGAGGTGGCCACTCCCAGAGACACTGGCTAAGGCTGATTAGAGTGAAGAGGGTCTGCTGTAGATTGCTATTCCTTCCCCATCACTTCTGTACTGTACAAGCACAGAAGGTAACATGGGTTGCAGTAGTTTTGGGTTATTATGGGAGAAGGGACCTGTCTACTGCTGCGAGTGCCTCTCCGAGGGTAATTCTTTTGTCCTAAAGAATAACAGCCCAGGCCTGATATTTAAATGAAGTTTATTTATTTTTGTTACATTTGTACCCCGCACTTTTTCCCACTCATGGCAGGCTCAATGCGGCAGGCAATGGAGGGTTAAGTGACTTGCCCAGAGTCACAAGGAGCTGCCTGTGCCGGGAATCGAACTCAGTTCCTCAGGACCAAAGTCCACCACCCTAACCACTAGGCCACTCCTCCTTCTAAATTGGCCTCTTTAAACATTTACCTGGGCCAAGTGCCTAAACTGTACTAAAAATTGGGTGGCAAGAGGGGCAGATTTAAGGTGGGGAAAACAACTTCAAACCTGCCAAATTACCCAGTTCCAGGAGGGAGACTTTGTGGTCAGTCCTGGTTCCAAACTTACATCCCAGAGCAGTGTGGGATTTGTAGTTCCTGATTCTACCCCATTGAAATCAGTGCTACAGGTCCCATAATGCACCAGGATGAGGTTTAATAGTAGTAGTAGTAGAAGTAGGTTTGGCAGAAATCCAGGGTTGGTCTTAAATCTCCCCCACCTGATACTGGGTAACTTGGAAGCTCTGCACTAGGTTCTTAAATGTAGACAACATGAATGGCAGGCCTAAATTTATAAAGCATAACTTTAAGCCTCTCCTAAATAGAGGTGAATTTTCAACCAACAGGCTCCAGAAAAGAGGAGAGAAAGGTCAATAAACAGGGTGACCAGATAGTTCCATTCTTAGAGGGATAAACTGGAGTAAGGGCAAAACGTTGGGTCTTTGGGACTCTGACACCTGTGACAAGGCTGGACTGGGTAGGGGTTTCTTGGTACATCATTTTTTAGAATGTAGAACACTTCAGACGTTCTGGTTGGGCGTTCTTGCTGTATTGGACAAAACCTTGGGCGACTGTTATGAATAACGGTCATACGGGATTTTACTTTTGGCCTCTGACACTGACTTTCTGATAACAAATGTAAAATTTGTACTGTTAGCTTTGATATTGGCTAAGAAAGTAATTTTGCAGCACTGGACTAGGCAGACATCCCCACCTCTGGAACAATAGTACAAATGGTACGAAGCAGATGGCTGACTGGGAGGATCGACGGTTAACTACTCTGGCTCACTGGGCATCTCGAGAATATAGATATTTATGGAGGAACTTTGAGGTGCTTGTGCAGTGAATCCTGTACCTCTGCACCTTCTGCTCCTTCCTCTGCCACATCCGCTTCTGTTTCTGTAGTAGCTTCGTAATACCTGGGCACGGGAAGGGGTGGGGGGTGGGGAGGGTAGGGGGAGAGGGTTGCATGAATATGCGTGGAGGGGGGGCAAGAAAGTGGCTCAGCAAGGCATGCAGTGTGTATGAAGTTTTTGTCATAACGTTTTTCTACTTTGACAACGTTTGCAACGATGTTTATGCTTTGTGTTGCGTTACTTGTTAATAAAAAGATTCTAAAAAAAAGTGATAAACTAATCCAATCCTGGCTTTTCCGAAGTGCATGCAGGGAGATGTAGCCCTAGTTTTCTTAAAATAGTGTATCCTAAGCTGGTCCTTGAGTAGCCCCCTAGTCAATCTGGTTTCTAGGATAGCCACACTGAATATGCAAGAGATTGCAGTGGAGGCAATGCATGCAAATCTATCTCATGCATATTCATTGTGCTCATCCTGAAAACCAGACTTGCTGGGGAGGGGAAACTCCTGGATCAGCTTGGGATAAACTGCTTCGAAGAACTAATTTAGAAAATCACAACTCCATGCATGTAATACCCTACAGGGACAAGCTATCGCCCTGGACATGGATCTGCATGAAAGGTAGGTTGAGGAGAAACAATGAGAAGGGAAGGAAAGAGCACTCCTTGAGTGGGAGGAGCAAAGTTATAGAGGGAGAGAAGACAGGAAGAGAGAGCTCTCTATCTATAGGGAAGGGTGAGAACTGTAAAGAAGGAAAAGAAGACAAAGAATATTATAATGCTTCTGAATCGCTCCATGGTGCGACCACACCTCTGGTCACCATATCTTAAAAAAGAATTAGAAAAGGTTCAAAGGAGGCCAATCAAAATGATTAAGGGGATAGAACTCCTCTCATATAAGGAAAGGCTAAAGAGGTTAGGACTCTCCAGCTTGGAAAAGAGACGGCTTAGGGAGGATACGATAGAGGTCTACAAAATACTTAGTGGTGTAGGACAGGTAAATGTAAATCGATTTTTACTCTTTCCAAAAGTACAAAGATTAGGGAACACTCAAGGAAGTTACATGGAAATACTTTTAAAACGAACAGGAGGCAATATTTTTTTCACTGAACAAATAGTTAAGCTCTGGAACTCGTTGCCAGAGGATGTGATATCAGCAGTTAGCATATCTGGGTTTAAAAAAGGTTTGGAAAAGTCCATAGTCGGCTATTGAGATAGTCATGGGAAAGTCATTGCTTATTCCTGGGATCATTAGCTTGAATCTTGCTGCTATTTGGGATCTCTGCACAGTCAGGCACAGCTCCTTGTGACTCTGGGCAAGTCACTTAACCCTCCATTGCCCCATGTAAGCCGCATTGAGCCTGCCATGAGTGGGAAAGCGCGGGGTACAAATGTAACTAAAATAAAATAAAAATAAATTCTGTCAGGTACTTGTGACCTGCATTGGCCACTGCTAGAAGCAGGATATTGGGCAAGATGGACCATTGGTCTGACCCAATATGGCTGTTATGTTTTCTTCCAAGGAGGTTTAATAGGAGATTGTAAAGTGATGTCAGAATGCTGAAATCAATTAGGTCAGTCTAAGTTTCCCTTTCCCAGTGCAGCCGTCATCCCCGTCCACGCAAATCAAGCAAACCTATGAGCTTGTCATTCTTTATTGTTGGTGGCATTTTTATTTAATCTCACTTATGTTTTTAAACATGCCAGCTTGTGCAGTATACAGATGTAAGCAGAGGAAGTATAACAGAATAACATTTCATAGGTAGAGTAGTAATCCTATATAATAAAACCCACCTCCAACATTCTGAAGCTGACTGCGTGGACATAAACTTTGAGTCATTCGTGCTCTCCGCCTGATGAAATGACGTTGGAACTTCCTGGTGCGTCACCAGCAACAATAACCAACCAGCACAAAGCAACACGCCCCAAACAGCGTGTCCCAATGTCAACGGAACACAACCGCCGACTCGCCGACAAGTACAGCGCTGAGCCGGTAAAGCACAGGACAACTCCCAAACACACTCAAAAATGCCCCCCCCCCCGGTGCTATGACACTCGCACCTCCAGAAACTTGACATTTCGTCCATTAGATTGTAAGCTCCTTTGAGCAGGGACTGTCCTTTTTTGTCAATCTGTACAGCGCTGCGTAACCCTAGTAGCGCTCTAGAAATGTTAAGTAGTAGTAGAAATGGCATTGGACCACATCCCCCGGGAACAACCACCATCATCCGCCATCTAATGTCAGACTCCGGACCTCCCCCACCAAAACACATCGACGGAGATATGAAAAAAAAAAACCCCAGCAAAATCAATATCACAAGCCGCTCCACCCCTCAACTAACACAGACCGCACTCCAAACACCCCCACATTACACACACCCACGGACTCCCCCTCACTGACAGACACAAACACACAATACATCCCCCCTCCATCCCCCAAAAAGAAAACACGCAAAACCACCTCCAAAAAAACTCCCCTCTAAGTTCAAAAACAAATCCTACTCCTTTGACAGCACAACACACACACACAAAAAAAAAAAACCACACACACACACACAACAAAACACGGACAACCCACTCCACCCCTCAGCAAAGGCTGACCCCCCTACAACCACCCTCACATTTCACCAACCCAAAGACCCCCCTCAAACCCCCCTGACAGACAAAAACACACACGCACAATACAACAGAAACACACACATTCCACTGCTAACACCCTGCAACAATAACCACCCTCAAAGCCACACACCAATCCATCCCACTTTGCCAGCACGGCACATCCCCCAACACCCCCCCCCCCAAAAAAAACCCCACAGACACTCACCAACAACCTCCACACACACCCCCTCCCTCCCTCCCTCCCCCCCCACACAAACTAACTCTGTGACACAGACACACACAATGCAGCTCTGTGACACACATGATCTTTCTGAAGCACCCCTCCCCCACAAAACCACAGAACATGCACAAGGATACATGCACACTCAATCACTCTCTCTCTCTCTCACTCTATATCATCCCTGCAACAATAACCACCCTCAAAGCCACACACCACTCCATCCCACTTTGCCAGCACGGCACATCCCCCAACCCCCCAAAACAAAAAAACAAAAAAAACAAACCACAGACACTCACCAACAACCTCCACACACCCCACCCTGCCTCCCCTGCCCCCCTCCAGCCACCCAGCGATTCTCCTGTATCCCCTGCCCCCCCTCGAGCCATGCAGCAATTCTCCTCTCTCCCCTGCCCCCCTTCAGCCACCCAGCGATTATGCTCTCTCCCTTGCCCCCCCCCCTCCAGCCACCCAGTGATTGTCCTGTGTCCCCTCGGTCTCACAGAGGCATACTCTCTCACACTCTGTCTCACACACAGAGTATCTATGTGCAACACACTCTCTCTCTCACAGTCACTGTGTCTAACATACGCACTCGCACACACTCTCATTCAAACACACACACTCTCTCTCTCTCACAGACACACTCGCACCCAGACTCACTCTCTCTCTGTCACACACACACACTCGCACATTCACTCTCTCTCTTACACAGTCACTCTCACACACACTCTCTCAAACATGCACACACTCCGAGGAAAACCTTGCTAGCGCCCGTTTCATTTGTGTCAGAAACGGGCCTTATTTACTAGTTTGTTAAAAATCTTAATTTGTGTGTCATTGGGAGGGGCTGGTTACAGGGACACCTTAGCACATGTTATATTAGTGCAGAGATTTTTCTTCTCCAGATAATGGGGCCACTAAAACAGACATCATGTTATGAGAATCAGGTGCTCAACATTCAGAGTTTCTGTCTATTTATTTATTTATGACATTCATATTCCACATTTAACGTGTATTAGGATGAAACCAGGGAGCATTTGAAAGCTTTTTTTCCTCTCTCCTGTGCTTAGATCAAAAGAAAAAGATGGTTTATGGGAACTTGCTCCTTCTGTTTTGAAGAATGCAGTAGTATATCATAAAAATAATATTGTTTATTACTATTATTTACTACTGGTTGATATACAGCAGAAGTTAACCAAGTCAACGTCATACTTTGAGAAAATGCTATTAAAGATTATATTACAGTTATTACCCAAATACAAATAAAATTATAACCTGGTCCTGGAGTTTCCCAAGGCAGTCAGGTTTGTCAGGATATTGACAATGAATATTCATGAGAGAGATTTGCATACAGTGGAGGCAGTGCTGGTTATGAAATGCTTTTGAGTCCTACTGATCTGTACATCTGTTGTGTTATTGTGGCAGGTAGAAACAGTCAGGTGGGCTTATAGGGAGGGAGGGAGGGGAGTACGGGAGGAGAAGGGTTCTTGAGGTAAAAGTAAAAGTTTGTATTGTGCCATGTTGGATGGTTTACTGTTTTTTCTTGTTCTGTATGAAGTTTACCCAACCACCATATTTTGCTTTTAATAAAGATAATTAAAACATTAAAAATAAGTTTTGGATGTTACTGAATTCTATTATTCTGTCTCACTGTATTTCTAGTTTTGGTACAGTATAAGCCATCACAAGAACAAAATATGAGAAAACAAATGGACTGCATTAGGGGCTTATAGCCCATTTAGTTATGTTTCAAGAAATGAGAGATCTGTTGGACACAAAACATTTGTATTATTTTGATTTGTAAATCACATGTCCCTGAAACATGCTCAAACAACAGAATAATCCATTTGTGTATATAAATGGTAAACTTCTACAAAACAGATGAAGATGTGATTCCATGTGCCCCAATGAAAGGAGAATTTAATTCTACTTCCATTTAATTTAAATATATTCCATCATCTTTATAAACATCAGGCTTCCCAAGGCAGATTACAACAAACATTTAAAGATGAACCCATCAGGAAACAGGATAGCTTCACTGAAATTTGGCCATCTGTATTGTATACAGTGTATTTATTTAGTTTTTAGTGTAGAAAAACTAGCACAAAATACAGAGTTTAAAATTGCTGTTTCTACCAGCTATAATCATTTTTTAAGCTTATAATGTGGATGCAGCAGCTCATAGGTTTGCTTGCTTTGTTTTGAGTAAACGGGGATGACGGCTGCTGGGAAGGGGAAACTCAGACTCATCTAACTGGCTTCCTTGCTTACAATGGACACAGAGGGAAAGAGGAAGAAAATAAGAGGAAATCAGAAATTAAACAGAAAGAGAATGTAAAATAGGAGAACTAGAGATATGCAAGATAAGAGCAAGTTTGGGAAATATGTAAAATCTCATAGGATTGACCGATACCAAAACTTAAATGCAAATCAATAAAGAGATTTAAACAGAAAACATAGATGCAAATATTAAGCCTATTTCTGTACAATAATTTTACTAGGGAAATTCCTGGGTCCTTTGAAGACAGAGAAACAGGGCTTCTCGAACACCTAGACATGTAATTTTAATGTTTTATAAAATGTTAATGTTCAACACCCATAATCAAGCAAATTTCATTTACCCAATGCCTTGAGATATTTATGGGCTACATCCTGTAAACATTGGAACATTCCATTTGTTGGAAGCATCTGACTAAACCATGGGGTTTGTAAGAGATTTGTCGCTTTTTTGCACCGCAATGAAGTGTTTGCAAAGTGCTCCTGTCCTGTAATTTATATTGGAGTTAGGTTCAGCAACTTTCTCCCCTGCCTGGAATTGCTCTGCCTGTCGGAGGAAAAGGCCCATTTAACTCCAGACTTCTCTAGGGTCTGTGGCTGGCTGCTGTCTGAATCCTGGGTAGCAAGTAAAGCCCTTGCCTTTCTGCGACCTACATTCAGCACTCAATCTACCAAGGGGTTCATCTCCCTCCCTAGGCAGTCCAACAATATTACATCAGCCTAAGGCCCATCCATTTTTCCACTGTCTCTGATTCTGTCCTAATAGTGCTTGAGACCCTTCTGACATTTTTTCTCTCTCTCTCTCTCCTTACTGTCAGCATGAAAGATATGAAACTGTTTATACAGTTTATTTAACTTGCTATACTGGTCAACAAAGCCTACTACTACTTACCACTTCTATAGCGCTACAAGGCATATGCAGCGCTGTATACCATACATGAAAAGCCAGTCCCTGCTCAAAGAGCTGACAATCTAAATAGGACAGGCAAACAGACAGAACAACTAAGAGGTAAGGGAATTAAAGAGGTGGGGATAAAAAAAGGTACAGGGCAAGTGAGAAATGGTTAGGAGTCAAAAGCAGTGTACCTCGTTGAAGGAAATATGATTAATGCATCTCAGGGTTGAATACTAGGAAAGTTCACAGGAAAATATGAGAAAAACAATTCTTTGCAGAGAGGTGTTAAAAGCGTGAAATAAATCTAACTAGCAGAAGTCATGAAAACCTCATGTGAAATTTACTTGCAAGCAGAGGATGAGTGAAAAAGATCAGGGGATGGGTGTTCACTTAAGCATGGAAACATATAGGCTTATTTATCAGACAAAACTAACATAGACAAGGAGCCATCTCCAATGGGTAATCGAACTCCTTTGCATAGAGATTTGCGGAGGCTAAGTCTTCCCGGCTCCAACTCTGACTGGCACCACTGCTTTTTACCTTGCCAGCCAGAGGAATCCAAACTATAGTGTTGATGGAGGTGTACTTTGTACTTAGCAGCACTGAAACTGCTTGGCTCAGGCCTTCATAAGTACAAAGAACACCTCCATCAACATCCCGTGATTAGAGACTCTGGAGGCGTGGCACGAAAAGCACAAACAATAGCTACATGATGGAAGGTTCCACATTAGAAGTCACCTGGGCGGTGACTCCTAATGTTCAATCAGAAACTCGATAAACACTCCTTGTGTACCCTAACATATGCCTATATCATAACACGTCTTGATTATTGCAATATCATTTATGTATGTTTCACCAAGGTCAACTTAAAACGTCTACAAACGATTCAAAACATGGCTGCCTGCATTATCTGTCGGGTCTCAAAATATGACAGGATCACACCCCTCTACCACCATTTCACTGGCTTCCGGTTGAAGTCAGAATAAAATTTAAGATCCTCATTCTGACATATAAAGCATTACACTTATCAACTCCATCATATTTAGCAAATCTCACTATACCATACTCACCAACACGTACACTTCGGTCCCTTACAGATAATAGATTAGTAATTCCGTCACCCTTGAGGGCTAAATGGGAATCTACGCGGGCGTCAGCTTTCTTTTTCTTATCCTCCTCACTTTGGAACTGCCTCCCAAAAGTAATTAGATTAGAAGAATCATATACCCGCTTCCGTAAAGCCTTAAAAATGTATTTTTTCCAGAGTACATTTCAAAACATCGTATGATAAAGGGAAAAAAACAGACATGATGGACTTGATTACTTTATTTTTTGTCTATTAGGTTGTAAGCTCTTTGAGCAGGGACTGTCTTTCTTCTATGTTTGTGCAGCGCTGCGTACGCCTTGTAGCGCTATAGAAATGCTAAATAGTAGTAGTAGTAGTAGTACTTGCTATTTCAATTATGCAGCATTATAACCTTGTTTTTTAGTATGAATGGTATTCTGTTTTGTCCACTCACTTCTTTAGTATGGATGTTTCTGTTTTGCTGTGCTTTTCTATCAATTACTGGATTTCTTAGTTTGTTTGTTGTGTTCTAAATGTATATTTTTACAATGTAAACCGTTCTGTTTTGCAAATGCAATAAGTAACGGTATAGTAAATAAATAAACGATAAACAATACATCATGCTCAGTGTGCAACAGTAGCTAAAAAAGCAAAGAGAGCATTAGGAATTGTTAGGAAGGGAATTTGAGGTCTAAGGAAGCACTTATAATTTTTCTTATTACTTATTTCTTTAACGTTTGTATTATGCTGTTTTTCTGTAACAAGTGATATGCTTGTAAGAAATTGGTAAATCTTATAAATAAATAAATAAATAAAAAGGAATTGTTAGGAAGGGAATGGAGACAAAACTGAGAATATTATAATACCTTTGTATTGGTCCATGTGTGCAATTTTGGTCACCGCATCTCAAAAGAAGATATAGCAGAATTAGAAAACGTACAGAGAAGGGTGACAACAATGATAATGGGGATGGAACGATTTCCTTATGAGGAAAAGCTGAAGTGTCTAGGGCTCTTCAGCTTGGAGAAGAGACGGCTGAGGGGAGATATGATAGAGGTCTATAAAATAATGAGTGGAGTGGAACGGGTAGATGTGAATCACTTGTTGCTCTTTCCAAAAATACAAAGACTATGGGACAGGCAATGAAGCTACTAAGTAGTAAATTTAAAACAAATTGGAGAAAATATTTTTTCATTTCACATGTAATAAAACTCTTGAATTCATGGCCAGAGAATGTGGTAAAAGCAATTAGGGTTTTTAAAAAATTTGGAAAAGTTCTTAAAAGAAAAGACCATAAGTCACTATTAAGAAGAACTTGGGAAAACCCACTACTTTATCCTGGGATAAGCAGCATAAAATCTGTTTTACTATTTTGGGGTCTTGCCAGGTTCTTGACCTGGATTGGCTACTGTTGGAAACAAGATACTGGGCTTGAAGGCCCTTCGGTACATCCCAGTATAGTGATGCTTACGTATTTATATAACAGTCAATTTCAACATTAAGTTGAAGTTCTAGAAAAAGAGTTCAGCAGGGAAGATGTATGAATAGAGGGCAAGCTCATGTTTGTGCATTATGTCGCCATCTAGATGTTGTGTTGAAAATTGCATCTGCGGATTTTTTAAACCCCATTTACAAAGCCGCGTTAGCGGCTGTTTGTACAGTAATGCTGTCACAGCCCATTCACTCTGTCAATATTGCTGTGTGGCTCTGTAAAGAAGGGTTAGTTATTTGGTTTGACTGGTTAGATTTGCCTATATAGCAGAAAAATCCAAGCCATTTACAAAATGTATAAACCTTAGGGTAGGGGAATCAGAAGTTTCAAGTCCACGATAAAGAGGGAAACTATTCCAGAGGGTGGGAGCAACCACACTGAAGCACGAAGTCCTGAGGGTATCTAAATTAACTTGATGAGAAGTAGGAATAATAATAAAAAAAAAACAACAATGACCCACTGTAGAGGCAAACAAGTATCTATGAAAATGAGCCACTTAACACTCCAGAAAGGAAAAAGCCTCAAGGATCTCAAGACTTACTAGAGAGCTACAAGTGATCAAAATGACCTATATAGTGATAAGTACATAAGTATTGCCATACTGGGAAAGACCAAAAGGTCCATCGAGCCCAGCATCCTGTTTCCAACAGTGGCTAATGCAGGTCAGAAATACTCAGCAAGATCCCCAAAATGTACAAAACATTTTATACTGCTTATCCCAGAAATAGTGGATTTTCCCCAAGTCCATTTAACAATGGTCTATGGACTTTTCCTTTAGGAAGCCGTCCAAACCCTTTTTAAACTCCGCTAAGCTAACCGCCTTTACCATATTCTCTGGAAACGAATTCCAGAGTTTAATTCCAGAGATCAATATGATTTGTTCCTCATCATTGGCTTAAAAAAAAACCCTGAGGATTGCCTCTAGTGGAACACGAGACCTCATGACATGACTGCATTAAGCTAAGTTCTTTATGCCCAAATTTTTGAACTGAATATGTTTTTGGAAAGTTTGTAACATTCAATATCTGACCTTTTAGGGAGGTGTGTTTGCACGCCTTTTTATGATTTTTTTGAAGCAGAATATTGAACAACATAGGAAAGTTTTATCATATTGATCGCTATATAAGTCATTTTGATCCCTTGTAGCTCTCTAGACTAGTAAGTCTCGAGATCCTTGAGGATTTTTCCTTCCTGGAGTGTTAAAAGTGCTTCATTCTCACAGATACTTGTTTGCCTCTATAGTGGGTCATTGTTGTTTTTTGAGATTATTGCTCTAATTGATTCCACATCCACTTCGTAGATGAAAAGTAGGAATAGCCAGGAGACACTGTGTTGAAGAGTGGAGAGGCTTCAGAGGGGACTAAGGCAAGTAAGCTTGCCAGGATGGAGAGAAGACCAGAAGATTGGAGTTGATGGGAAAGGACAAGTATCTTATAAGGAGCTAATGATGGAAAAAACAAAAGTATTTAAAGCCTCAGAAATAATAACATCTGTAAGGTGATATGTGAAGTACAACTGGGTCTCTCTGGTCCCTTCAGAGGCTCATTTACCTTCTAAACATTTTGAAACTATTACATTTTCTTAGGTCATTTCTAACCATTTCTTTTAACAAGTTACCTTCATTAGAAACTCATTTGGGGCTAATTCTATAAAGCAATCATGTTTGGTGCAATCACTGGCTTCACTATTCAGTGATGTAGCTCGACAGGATTCTTTTGCTTATACTTATATTTAGTTTGGTATGTCTGGCGCTTTTCTTTACTTAATCACAAGGCTTTAAGAATATAATATCTATCCCTTGACATCAGACTTGCTGAGTCAAACTTCAATCATTTACCATGAATAATGGCAGAAAACAAGTGTTTCTTACAGGCAAGTTATGTTAGACCAAATATGAAATTATTCATCCCCTTCAAAGATTTTTGTCTTCAAAACAATACTGATAATGAGCATGCTAATATAGCTTTGGGTGATCTTTTACTAAGGTGTGCTAGCATTTACGCAAGGAAAGTAAACAAAACAAGAGAAATAGGAAGCCTATATGGTTCTCCAAACAAGTAGCTGAAAAAATAAGAGAAAAGAGGCTTTGTTCAAGAAATACAAAAGAACGCAACGAGAATCACGGAAAAGATTATCGGATTAAACTTAAAGCAGTGAAGAGGAAAATATGACTAGCGAAAGAACAAGTGAAAGAAAACATGTATAAAAAAGTGAACAGAGGATTACAAGACCTTTTTCAGGTATATTGGAGAAAGGAGAAAAGATAGGAATGGAATTGCAAGACTGAAAGATAATGAGAATGGCTATGTGGACAGTGATGAGGATAAAGCAAACGTGCTAAACAATTACTTCTCTTCGGTGTTCACAGAGGAAAATACTGGAGAAGGACCACAGTTGGCTGCTGAGGGATTATCTGAGAATGGAGTGGATATTGCACCTTTTATGGAAGAAAGAGTTTATAAACAGTTTGAGAATCCGAAGGTTGACAAAACTATGGGGTCAGATGGGATACATCTGATCCCATACATCCCATGATACTGAGGGAGCTCAGAGAGGTCCTGGCGGGACCTCTTAAACATTTATTTAATAGATTTTTAGAGATGGGAGAAGTTATGCGGGATTGGAGATGAGTGGATATGGTCCCTCTTCACAAAAAGGAAGAAGTGGGAAACTACAGACCGGTAAGTCTCACCTCGGTGGTAGGAAATATAATGGAGTTGCTGTTGAAAGAAAAGACAGTTAACTTTCTAGAAGCCAACGGTTTACAGGATCCGAAGCAACACGGCTTTACCATAGGAAATCCTGCCAAACGAATCTTATTGACTTCTTTGACTGGGTAACCAAAGAACTGGATGAAGGACGTGCACTAGATGTAATCTACTTGGTTTCAGCAAAGCCTTTGATATGGTCCCCCACAGAAGACTCATGAATAAGCTGAGAGAGTTGAACTTAGGACCAAAAGTGGTGAACTGGATAGGAAACTGGTTGACCGACAGGTGGCAGATGTTGGTGGTAAATGGAATCCGCTCGGAGGAAAGAAAGGTGAGCAGTGGAGTTCCTCAGGGGTCGGTGCTGGGGCCGATTCTGTTCAATATATTTGTGAGAGATATTGCTGAAGGGTTGGAAGGAAAGGCTTGACTTTTTCTGGATGACACAAAGATAGCCAATAGAGTGGATACCCTGGAGGGAGTAGAAACGATGAGAAGAGATCTCCAAACGTTAGAAGAATGGTTGATGGTCTGGCAGTTAAACTTTAATGCCAAGAAGTGCAGAGTGATGAACTTGGGGTGCAGAAACCCAAAAGAGAGATACTGGATAGGAGGGGAGATAGTAGTAAACTCGACTCAGGAGAGAGACCTTGGAGTGATGGTGTCTGAGGATCTGCGACAAGGCGGCAGCCGTGGCCAGAAGGATGTTAGGCTGCATAGAGGGGGTATAACCAGCAGAAGAAAGGAGGTGTTGATGCACCTCTACAAGTCGTTGGTGAGGCCCCACTTGGAGTATTGAGTTCAGTTTTGAAGGCCATATCTTGCTAAAGACTGGAAGCAGTGCAAAGAAAAGCTACAAAAATGGTATGGAATTTGCATTGCAAACAGTATGAGAGATTTGCCAACCTGGACACGTATATCTTAGAGGAAAGGAGAAACAGGGGTGACATAATACAGACATTCAAATACTTGAAAGGTATTAATCTGCAAACAAACCTTTTCTGGAGATGGGAAGGCGGTAGAACTAGAGGACACGAATTGATGTTGAATGGGGGCAGACTCAGGAGAAAAGTTAGGAAGTATTTTTTCATGGAAAGGGTGGTGGATACATGGCCCTCCCGTGGGAGATGGAGGTGATGAAAACGGTAATGGAATTCAAATATGCGTAAGATAAACACAAAGGAATCCTGTTCAGAAGAAATGGATCCATGGAATCTTAGCAGAGATTGGATAGCAACACCAGTAATTGGGAAGCAAAACCAGTGCTGGGCAGACTTCTACGGTCTATGCCCTGATCGTGACTGAATAGATATGGATGGGCTGTAGTGTAAATTTTAAGGGGCTTCGACGTTAGCTTCAGAACCTTTAGTACAAGAACAGTGCTGGGCAGACTTCTATGGCCTGTGCCCTGAGAATGGAAGGACAAATCAAACTCGGGTGTACATATGAAGTATCACATACCATGTAACATGAGTTTATTTTGTTGGGCAGACTGGATGGACCACACAGATATTTATCTGCCGTCATTTACTCTGTAACTATGTTTTTAGCTCATGCTAAGAATCAGCTGGCACTAAATACTGAGATGCCCATTATATTCCTATGGGTGTCTGAGCATTTAGCACAAGCTAAAAATGCTAGTGCACCGTAGTAAAAGACCCCTTTTATTTGTTACCCCAAATCAATTAGCTTGCTGTTTTTTTTTATATTAATTTTGTATTATTTTTCATTTTTAGTGTTTAAAATATGTTTCTATTTAATGTTCTTAATAAGCCTCAATCAAGTGAAATAAATTTATTTTATTTGTTACATTTGTATCCCATTTTCCCACCTATTTGTAGGTTCAATGTGGCTTACATATTACCGGAGGGCGTTTGCAGACTCCGGTGAGAACAAATACAATGTGATGTTGTGGTAGGATAAAGTTCATGTGGCAGAGCCACATTAGGAATCGTAGAGTGGAAGAGTTGTGTTATGTTCGTTACGTGCTTTAGTTTTCTTATGTAGCCGAGTTCAGGCATTTAGGTTGGATTGTTAGGTAGGTAGATGCGTAGGTAGATTTGTATTTAAGTTCTTTATAGCTTGGGTAATGTAGATTTAGATATGATCGTGTTAATTCGGATGGGTTTCTGGTTGGTAAGTTGATTAAATCTGTCATGTATCCCGGGGCTTCGCCGTAGATAATTTTGTGAACCAAGGTGCAGATTTTGAAGGCAATGCGTTCTTTGATTGGGAGCCAGTGTAATTTTTCCATATAATTCCATATAAAAGGAGGAAAAAGCCTCAAAACATTCACCAACTAGTGTGAATTATAGAGTTTGCTTTTTGTCTACTGGAATTTATTAATGTCTCCCCTCCCCCGTTTCCCTTGTGTGTTTTACTAATTAACTAATTTGGTTAGTCTAACTGGAATGTATTGTTCTGCTATGCATTTACCTTCTTTATGTATTGGTCTTTATCTGTGTGTTGTTATAGTTGCTCCTTGAGTTTAGCAACACCTGAGTGCAGGGACTCACTGGCAGGTATCGCATTGTGCAATTTCTTTTGGCTAGGGTACAAATAATGAAAGATCTTAGAGGCCTCAAAGGCTACATGGCTAATTTATTCTTCACTTTGTCCGAGGGCCTTGAAAATCATAGGTAGAGTTTTACATTTGGTTCTGTAGGGTACTAGTAGCTACTGCAGTTGGGATGTGATCACACTGCATGTATTCTGAATTGGTTTAACCACTATACAATGCATTACAGTAGTCTGGCTATGATGTCATCACAGAATGGATCACTGTGATCAGACTAGTGTTCTACATCTATGGAGAGAGATTTTGTAGTTGCCACCGGTGATTAGAAACAGAGTAAGTGATGAGTCTACCAGTATCCCAAGATTTCTGATCCATGATTTTCGGGCAAGTTCATACTTCTCAGATGGCATTTTGAAGTTGGGTACCTGTCTAGTTGTGTTAGGAACTGTATATCATAAAGGCCATGAAAAGGTGCAAACCATACATATTTCTAGTTTTAATATAAGCTATTTTGCTTCTCTTGAGCTGAGAGCAGACTTAAAGAGTTGCAAAAGAATTATAAATGTGCTTTTTCTGAAAAATACCTTTCTAAGGCTATAGAAATTTGTGGTTTGACATTTTGCCTTGTGCTAACTTGTGATAAGTTGCTGGTCACCAACTAAGAGCCAGAGACTCATATGACTAAGGACGCCTGCTGTATCCAGATAAACAATCAGAAGGAGAAGTGAGTGCGTGTGAGCAAAACTATAGCCCTAGCAAGAGGGTGGGGGTAGTAACTTGGTAACATACCCATTATCAAATGAAAACTTATGCTTATATGCATGACAGGCCCTAACTGCCAATATAATAAGGGAATAAAATGATAGACTTTGATGGAACATGAGACATCATAACTGGAAACAGAATATTCTGGAAAGATCCATATTCATTAGGTAGGAAGGGTAATTATAATGAAGAAAGGAAGAAAAAAGTATTTAAGAAGAAGCAGAACTGAGGATGGCAAGCCTCAGTGTGTCCAGTAGCAGGTGGACATATTGACAGCTCCCAGGGAAAACTCTGCTTTTATTTGCTACATATTATACTGTATTGGGAGTTTATTTGTTACTGTTTCAATAATTACTGGTTGGCTTCTTTGACAATTTGAATAAACATTTATTATGTCTAATAGTTATTTAGGAGCCCAACGTGATGATGTGTTGAAGAAAACTGATGGTTTTATGTATGACAAACAGGATATGAACCATGTCAATACTGTGCTACCTGCACCTGTTTGACCAGCCTGGTAAGCATAATATTATTGTCCAGGGTGTTGAGGGCTGCTGAGAACTTTAGCAACACTAATATTGAGGCAGATCCTTTGTCACAGTTTCTGTGGAAATTGTCAAGCAGGAATACAAGTACTAACTCTGTTCCATACCCAGGTCTGAAGTCAGACTGACGTGGGTCTAGCCAGTTTGTTTCATTTAGTCAGTTTTCCCTTTCTACCTTCTTAAGTCACTGTTGGAAAGTTGAGTGGAGTTAGGAGGGTTGAACGATTTCATTTTATTAGTCACCATTGACTAGTACAGTACTTGGCAACAAGTAGATCAGCTTTAGAACCCCATGTTGGGCCTGCACATTTGGGAAGGCCGAGACTATAGCTGTTGTTTTCATGAGAAGCTTGTACCTGAGTGAGTGACTGATCCTAATGGATGAGGCAGGGCTGGTGGAACATGGTAAGCCTGGTAAAGCACAGAACAAACAGAGAGGGTGACACAGCATACACAGAAAGTATACAAACAAAAAAAGCAACACTGGGCCTTCAAGACTGAGACAACAGGAGTCCTTTATTAGCAAGTGACCCGACATGGGCCGTGTTTCAGTGTTAAACAACGCCTGCCTAACAACAAAACATGTGGAGGGGCATAATCGAACATGGGCACCCATCTCTAAGGACGGCCCCATAAAGGGGCGGGGAAACCCGTATTATCAAAACAAGATGGGCATCCATCTTTTGTTTCAATAATACGGTCAGGGACGCCCAAATCTTGACATTTAGGTCGACCTTAGAGATGGTCCTCCTCGGTTTTCGCCGATAATGGAAACCAAAGACATCTATCTCAAAAACATCCAAATCCAAGCCCTTTGGTCGTGGGAGGAGCCAGCATTTGTAGTGCACTGGTCCCCCTCCCATGCCAGGACACCAACCGGGCACCCTAGGGGGCACTGCAGTGGACTTCAGAAATTGCTCCCAGGTGCATAGCTCCCTTACCTTGTGTCTTGAGCCCCCCAAACCACCCCCCAGGTCGGCCTGCCTGAAGTACACTGCACCCACTACAACTGCTCCAGGGACCTGTATACTGCTGTGATGGACCTGAGTATGGCATTTGAGGCTGGAATAGAGGCTAGCATAGAGGCTGGCAAAAAAGTATTTTAAAACTTTTTTTATGGTGGGAAGGGGTTAGTGACTATTGGGGGAGTAAGGGGAGGTCATCCCCGATTCCCTCCGGTGGTCATCTGGTCAGTTGGGGCACCTTTTTGAGGCTTGGTCATGAAAACAAATGGACCAAGTAAAGTCAGCCAAGTGCTCGTCAGGGACACCCTTCTTTTTTCCATTATCGGCCGAGAACGCCCATGTGTTAAGCACACCCCAGTCCCGCCTTCGCTAAGCTTCCAACACGCCCCTGTGAACTTTGGTCATCCCCGTGATGGAAAGCAGTTGAGGACGTCTTTCGATTATGCCGATTTGGGCGAACCTGGGAGAAGGACACTCATCTCCCGATTTGTGTCAAAAGATGGGCGTCCTTCTCTTTCGAAAATAAGCGTGAGAGTAACATAAAAATGAGAATAATAATTGAATAATTAAAAAAAATAATAAAGATAATACTGATTATACAAAAAAAATCAATAAAACCAATTACATATATATAAAAACATTCATATCTGATTCTGTTAATGTGGGCTAAAATACCCACGTTTGTCTGTGTACCATATTATCAATCAAAAATTGTTTATATAAAAAACAATACAAATAAATGAAAAACACAGATATAATTATTTATTATTATTTATTGCATTTGTATCCCACATTATCCCACCTTTTTGCAGGCTCAATGTGGCTTACAATTTGTCGTGGATATGGGAAATAGAAGAGAAAATACATTTGGTTTTACAGAGGGTTTTGGATTAAATGATAGTGTTAAAGCAAAAGATAGTATAGAACACTTCTGGATAAATCAAAGATTGTACAGTTACATGTGTTGATCTTTGTGATATATCTTGTTGAACAGATAGGTTTTCAATAGTTTGCGGAAATTGGTCAGTTCATAAACAGTTTTCAAGTTGTGTGGCAACGCGTTCCAGAGCTGCATGCTCATATAGGAAAAGGTAATGATAAAAACCTATAATAAAAATGATGTCTAATGTATTCATATTGATTTATAGGACAGCGAATGTTAATGATTAATAGTATATATAATTTTAAAATGGTTATACATATATAGAGGTATCTATTTCTAGTAAATTTATGTATAAAAACATACCATATAAAAAAAGGCTGATGAATTAAATAGAATGAATTTATATATGCAACTAATTTGCTGTATAGTGTTTCATTATGTGTCATGTTTACTCAATGTTCTTTCTTTGAAAAGGTATTTGGGGAGACCATTTGATAAATGAATAACCCTTTAATGAGAGAAAATGGAATTCTTACCAGGGTTTAATTATGAAATATGCAAGATGTATGAGTCCAATTCCTATGGAGAAAAAAAGGGGGCAAACCGGGGGGACTAAGATAAAGGTACAGAAAATATGCCGTATATGTATCTCATTGACAATACCATAGTTGGCGATAAGTATACCGCACATGGTTATTGTGTTATTTTGAAAGTATAGATCTAAGCAATTTAAATTAATGGTTTAGTGTCTGAGACAACAGAACTGCGATGATGAATCCTAAATCCGATTTGTAGGAGAAGACATGGAGGGGCATAATGGAACGAAAACGCCTATCTCCATGGGCGTTTATCTCCGAGAACGGGTCCGTGAAGGGGCGGACCCAACCGTATTTTCGAAAAAAAATAGACGCCCATATGTTATTCGCTACTTTGTGAGCTGGGCGTTTTTGTTATTCAGTGATAATGGAAAATGAAAGCGCCCAGCTCAAAAACGAATACATCCAAGGCATTTGTTCGTGGGAGGGGCCATGATTCGTAGTGCACTAGTCCCCCTCACATGCCAGAACACCAACCGGGCACCCTAGGGGGCACTTTTACAAAAAAAAAAAAAAGGTAAAAGAGCTCCCAGGTGCATAGCACCCTTCCCTTGTGTGTTGAGCCTCCCAAAACCCCCTCAAAACCCACTGCCCACAAGTCTACACCATTACTATAGCCCTAAGGGGTGAAGGGGGGGGCACCTACATGTGGGTACAGTGGGTTTGGGGGGGGGGGTTGGACGACTAACGCATTAAGCAGCACAATTGTAACAGGTAGGGGGGGATGGGCCTGGGTCCACCTGCCTGAAGTCCACTGCACCCCCTAATAAGTGCTCCAGTAACCTGCATACTGCTGCCAGGGAGGTGGGTATGACATTTGAGGGTGAAAATAAAAAGTTGTGAAACGGCATATTTTGTGGTGGGAGGGGGTTTGTGACCACTGGGGGAGTCAGGGGAGGTCATCCCCGATTCCCTCCAGTGGTCATCTGGTCATTTAGGGCACTTTTTGGGGCCTTATTCGTGGAAAAACAGGGTCCAGGAAAAGTGCCCTAAATTCTCGCTAAAATCGCATATCTTTCTTCCATTATCGGCGAAAGGGCGCCCATCTCTGTTCGCCCGATAACCACGCCCCAGTTCCGCCTTCGACACGCCCCCGTCAACTTTGTCCGCATCCGCGACGGAGTGCAGTTGAAAGCGTCCCAAATTCGGCTTTTGATTATACCGCGTTATTCGTTTTTGTGAGATAAACGCCCATCTCCCGATTTAGGTCGGAACTTGGGCGTTTTTCTCGTTCGATTATAAGCTGGATAGGGTCATTTTTATGATTTAATTATACTAATAGAAACGCTAATGGTAACCGACTTGCAGGTCTACAAATGTGTTACATAGATGTGCTGTGTTCTCCTTGTTCCTTCTCACCCAACACTTCCCTCGCCCTTAATTGTCTTGTCTGTATTTTTTAGATTGTAAGCTCTATTGAGCAGGGGCTGTTTCTCTGTGTCAGGTGTTCAGCGCTGCATGCATCTGGTAGCGCTATACAAATGCTAATAATAATAATTCTACAGCAGTAATGTTATGCATATGTGGCTAGGTGGTTTCTATGTCACAGTAATATCCGTAGCAATGCTGTTAATGCGTTATCTGGACATGACAAAAATAGAGAAAAGCGTCTGGTGCTTACCTCAAAAACTGAAGAAATTCTTCAAAAACGAGCATGTCTGTCGAGAAAGAGAGCCGCGATGTTAAGATAAAGATCCTGTAATGACCTGGTCGTTTAAATAAACAACTGGTGAAATCGGTAAGGCAGCCTGCTGCTGATCTTTTAAACAAAAATATTGGCGCCAAAGAATGATGACGTAGGAACTGATGTTTGAACGTGATGACGTGTTGACGCAACGTGGATGATTAGTATACTGCTTTGTTTGCCTGGTCGGTACACACAGTATAAATATAAACCCAAATGACACACAATTTAAATAAACTCAAATGACATACAGTGGGGGAAATAAGTATTTGATCCCTTGCTGATTTTGTAAGTTTGCCCACTGACAAAGACATGAGCAGCCCATAATTGAAGGGTAGGTTATTGGTAACAGTGAGAGATAGCACATCACAAATTAAATCCGGAAAATCACATTGTGGAAAGTATATGAATTTATTTGCATTCTGCAGAGGGAAATAAGTATTTGATCCCCCACCAACCAGTAAGAGATCTGGCCCCTACAGACCAGGTAGATGCTCCAAATCAACTCGTTACCTGCATGACAGACAGCTGTCGGCAATGGTCACCTGTATGAAAGACACCTGTCCACAGACTCAGTGAATCAGTCAGACTCTAACCTCTACAAAATGGCCAAGAGCAAGGAGCTGTCTAAGGATGTCAGGGACAAGATCATACACCTGCACAAGGCTGGAATGGGCTACAAAACCATCAGTAAGACGCTGGGCGAGAAGGAGACAACTGTTGGTGCCATAGTAAGAAAATGGAAGAAGTACAAAATGACTGTCAATCGACAAAGATCTGGGGCTCCACGCAAAATCTCACCTCGTGGGGTATCCTTGATCATGAGGAAGGTTAGAAATCAGCCTACAACTACAAGGGGGAACTTGTCAATGATCTCAAGGCAGCTGGGACCACTGTCACCACGAAAACCATTGGTAACACATTACGACATAACGGATTGCAATCCTGCAGTGCCCGCAAGGTCCCCCTGCTCCGGAAGGCACATGTGACGGCCCGTCTGAAGTTTGCCAGTGAACACCTGGATGATGCCGAGAGTGATTGGGAGAAGGTGCTGTGGTCAGATGAGACAAAAATTGAGCTCTTTGGCATGAACTCAACTCGCCGTGTTTGGAGGAAGAGAAATGCTGCCTATGACCCAAAGAACACCGTCCCCACTGTCAAGCATGGAGGTGGAAATGTTATGTTTTGGGGGTGTTTCTCTGCTAAGGGCACAGGACTACTTCACCGCATCAATGGGAGAATGGATGGGGCCATGTACCGTACAATTCTGAGTGACAACCTCCTTCCCTCTGCCAGGGCCTTAAAAATGGGTCGTGGCTGGGTCTTCCAGCACGACAATGACCCAAAACATACAGCCAAGGCAACAAAGGAGTGGCTCAGGAAGAAGCACATTAGGGTCATGGAGTGGCCTAGCCAGTCACCAGACCTTAATCCCATTGAAAACTTATGGAGGGAGCTGAAGCTGCGAGTTGCCAAGCGACAGCCCAGAACTCTTAATGATTTAGAGATGATCTGCAAAGAGGAGTGGACCAAAATTCCTCCTGACATGTGTGCAAACCTCATCATCAACTACAGAAGACGTCTGACCGCTGTGCTTGCCAACAAGGGTTTTGCCACCAAGTATTAGGTCTTGTTTGCCAGAGGGATTAAATACTTATTTCCCTCTGCAGAATGCAAATAAATTCATATACTTTCCACAATGTGATTTTCCGGATTTAATTTGTGATGTGCTATCTCTCACTGTTACCAATAACCTACCCTTCAATTATGGGCTGCTCATGTCTTTGTCAGTGGGCAAACTTACAAAATCAGCAAGGGATCAAATACTTATTTCCCCCACTGTATATTCAAGTTAAGGTTCAACAATTTTTTTATTGATGAAATGACAAAATTGACAGTCAACAAGCTCCATCTGTATCCTTTTAAAACAAGACAACCTGAGTATACGGATGGTGAAAATCGCATCATCAAAATTTAAACATTTGCTCCCCCCCCCCCCACCCCAAGGTTCCATGAAAACTATTCTTCCATTGTAACATACGTGTAACACAATAATCAATGTAGTGTAGATTCAGCAAAAAGGCGAGCTGGTATTTTCAGGAAGCTCTATCACATAGAGCTCTAGTGTTCCATATCATAGCCATAACAACAGAACTTCCTTTCCCTCCATCCCTCCTCACCTGCCGGTACACTTAGAACAGATAACAGTAACCACATGAAGAACTAATAATAAAGTTTACAACCACTGCCGTGTATGATCTCTGCAGTTGATTGGTTACGCTCTCACTAATACAGCAGAAATCCAGTCCTCTAGGCGTATTCCACCTTCTACCGTTCATCTTTCCCTCCCCCCCCCCACACACTCCACATTCAACCACATTCACCCCAATGTGTTCAACACTTGGCTGCGCGCTCTAGGCGAAATTCCCTTTAAGTACGTGCTCCAGACTCTAATGAAATGTTACCGCCTTTTTGCCGTGTTGACACATATTCTATTTAAATAAGTGCTCCCTGGTGAAAAAATAATAAAAATTGTATATATATTTAAATAGTAAAATAAATACTCCTTGATGGGGGAGTGTGTTAAAACAACAAATAGACTGAGAAACTAAGAAAAAACAGCTAAATCCAATTCTGCATTAAGTCCTGCTGGATGAATTGTATTGAGTTCATAAATAATTCTCTGTTCGTGTTGTAGTAAGATCATATCTAAGTTTCCACCTCTCCAAGGTTTGGAGAAAACTTTAAATGCACAGAAGCGGAGTTCGCCAAAACTATGGGATTGTTCTATACAATGTTTAACTAGGGGAGCTGAAGCATCCCCTCGTCTAATACTACTTCTGTGCTCAGTCATTCTGGTTTTTATTTTCCGGATGGTTTTGCCTATGTAAATCAATTGACAAGGGCATATGATCAGGTACACCACTCCTTCTGTGTTGCAATCTGAAGAGTGATTTAATAAATAAGATTTCATTGTGCGTGGATGTATAAAGGTCGTAATAGACATGTGGATGATGCGCATATCGAGCATGACCCACAGGGTTTGTGTCCAGTAGGAGGCTGAAGTGGTGGTCGTTTAGGTGGTAATGCAGAAGGCACGATAATTTCCTTCATATTTTGGTTTCTGGTATGGGCAACTGTGAGGTGTTTATTTTTGAAGCAGTCGTGATTTTCCAAAATATGCCAATGTGTTCTCAGTATCTTTTGTATGTCCGAAGAAAGGTGAGAGAATCTAAGGCTGCATACTGTACCGGGCTTCTTTCGTTTCAATTGGCCATGTAGAAGTTCATTTCTATTTGCCATTCTGGCCCTATTGAGTCCTTTTGTGACACTCTCCTTAGGGTAGCCTCTGTTTAGAAACCTTGCTGGTTTTGCCTGATCTTTGAACTCAGTATAGTCAATGCAAAGTCTGAGTCGAAGAAATTGTGAATATGATAGGTTTTGCTTCAAGCTTCTATTGTGAAAGCTTTGGAAATGCAAGAAATTATTTTTATCAGTTAGTTTTCTGTATATTGTAGTGGTAAAGTGGTATACTGTATATTTTTCTTTATAAGCATGTCAAAAAAAGGAATTTCATTGTTGTCATAATTCATATTCCACAAAAGACCCCGAAGAGTTATGTGTGGATTACATTGACAAAGAGCCTGGACAATACACTGCCAAGAATTATAATATCCAAAACCGATTACGATACATCATTCAAACTACCACTCGTATAATAAAAAGATCTAATCAGATGACAAAACTTATTAAATAAACATGTTTTAAAATTCTTACAGAACATTAAATAGTCCGAAATAAATCTTATAGAAGTTGGCACGCTTCCCCAAGCTCCTCTAACAGTTAAAGCAGAAAAAAACCTGCAGTCCAAACAGCAGGACAGCTGAATGTCAGACTTGAGGTTACTTGTGGTCCAATATGATGTCACCTTGCTTGTTCCTTCATCAGCTGTTTTTTTTTTCTGAACTTCAGCAGTTATTTTGTTGATCAGCATTACACTATCTGGTACAAGCAATGTTGGGTTTGGTGTACAGAGGACAGGGGTGGTTTACTCACTCTATGAAAGAGCTGATGAAAAACACACATAATAGAATGAGCAGAATAAAAGCCAGATGAACCATTGTTTTCAGCACAAGTGGAAAAATATTCCCTACAGATCTCATTACCGCCCAGATCAATTCCCATGACGCAGTCCTTTCATGTGGAAAAATAAAACCAGCTGCAACAGCAGCCAAAGCATTCATTATTCAGGGAAGATGGAGACAGACAGGATTAACAAAACAGTAGAAAACAGATACACTGGGACCTATACATACAGGCTATGCTGTTCTCTAGTTTTATTTAACCATTCGTCAGCACATCACCGCACATAATCTGACTGCAAAGATCACGACAGTAATAGAAGCACAGCCAGGCTTTGAAGTCAGGGGGAGCAGCCCTTTTGTAAAACAGGCGCCAGTGCAAGGCGGATCTGTACAGGCGCCATTTCATTCACCATCCATTTGGGGGAGCAGTCGCTGCCCTTGCACCCCTATCTCATACTACTTATGAAGTGATAAAGCTGTTGCCAGTCTGAGGAGCAGAATTCCTGCTAAAAGTGCATGAAAATTCTCTATCCACATTCCTGTCTGCCCTCACCACTGAAAACACCACACTGACTAGCAGGAATGCAGTTGGAGGATAGAGGTGGACTTTTGTCATTTCAGTTTCAGATATTTTATCAACGTTCTGTTTTCTTAGAGACATTTCTAAACATAAGGCGAAGAACAAGTTTAAACAGCAGCTGAAGTTCAGCCAGTATAAACACATTTCAAGAATAATAAAGTGGCTGGTTTCACAACAATTTCTAGTCCTGCCAAGAACTGCAAGGACATATTTGCAGTGAAAACATGCCATGAAATAATAAACCTCAGGGCAAAGCAATGTTTCCGTTGGTGACTAGGCTTCAGAGTAGAATTTACAACAGAAAATTGAAACCAAATCTGAGTGAGTTAGCCCAGTAGGGATAGGGAGAAGGAAGGGAATGGGTTTGAGGCAGGTGTCCAATTGTTGATGGGCCTGACCCCAAAGTGGGTGGGTCAAAACTTTCTCTGCCCACCTCATTCCCTCTCCCTCCCGCTCAAAATATAAAAATCTGAGCTAAAGGGGATCCCCAAGCCCTGCCAGCTGAAGACTTCCTCCTCTGGTGGCCAGACCTTATTCAGACAGGCCTCTGCAGTAGACTATTCAGCAGTGGCATAGCCACAGGTGGGCTTGGGTGGGCCAGGTCCCACCCATTTATGGCTCAGGCCCACCCAACAGTAGCTCATGTTTAGTGGTAACTGGTGGGAATCCCAAGCTCTGCCAGCTGAAGATTTCCCCCTGATGGTAACGAAAATACTACCCTCCACAACACCAGCACCTGCGCATACTCAGTTTTCAGTGCATGCCTGCTGCCATGGTGGAAAGAAGCATTTTCCCACCAGCTGAGATACATTTTTTTTTTTTTTGGGGGGGGGGGGAGGGAAAGAACACTTGGTGCCCACCCAATTCTTGCCTAGGCCCACCCAAAATCTGTTGTCTGGCTACGCCCCTGCTATTCAGCAAATCAAGTTGCAGCATCCAGTAAGGAGAGAAGGCCCACAGGGATGGAGCAGATAATGGAGATCCAGGGTGATGTGCTCTGGGGGAGGAGCTCAAGTCTAAGACCAAGAGAGCAAAGGGATACCCCCCTATGCTGACCGCAGTCTAGCTGGTCATTGGATTGATCAACAACAGAGTGGATGAGTAGCCTGTTACTGCAGTGACCCGAGAACCATGGGAGCCAGGTTTGATTCTCACTGCTGCTCCTTGTGACTCAGCAAGTCCATTGCCCCAGGTATAAAGTATCTGTATATAATATGTAAACTGCTTTGATTGTAACTTCAGAAAGATGGTATATCACATCCCCTGGCCTGTGCATTGCTGTAACAAGAAAATCCGCACCATTCAACACATGGTTTCGCTCTGAAAAGAGAAGCGTTCGACCTCCACACCCCAAAAAAGTGGAGAAAAAAAGACCCCAGTGTTACCACAGCACACCATCATGGGTCAGAAAAAAAAAACTCCACTTACTAAAATGTGCACCAGTCTCTTCAATTCCTAAACAGAGCAAAAAAAAACAGGTAATTAAATCACACTGTAATCCCAGAGGAATAATTATAATCCACTTATCTCACACTGTCATCATACTGCATACCTTCAAAATCTGCAACCTGTAGGTCCCTGATTGCTGTAACACCAGGGGAGGGGGGGGGGGTCATATCTTGATACAGGAGGATGGCTCCCCTCATTTCAGATTCTAATTCACAGGAATCCTCAAGGTGGTCATTGAGCCAGGGGTCAGATGCTGACATGTGTGTGTGCAAAGAATGTGCACACACCCATGCCCAGAATTATCAAATTTACCATCTGCTTTGAAAGTCACTACTTTTACAATATAAGGTACAGTGCCCACACTATAGTGGGGTGAGGAGGGGAAGACAAGGAGGAAGGGTAGGCAACCAGCTGTCTGCATGCGGAAGGGCAGCTGGAAGGAGAAATCCACTGCTGAGAGCTATCTCTGTCAAGGCATCAAATCTGCACCTCAAGAATACCAGCATTCTGCAAATATGAACAAAATATAAGAACACCGTAGGAGGACCTCAAGTGCCAACATGCTTAAAAAGCAGTTGTAAGTAATCCCACAGCTTCAGGGGAATTACTAATGCTAAAAACAAAAATATGCATTTAAGACTTGTTTGGACAAAACCTATCTTTGCTACTCTTTCATTCCAAGAGGCCAAAGTATTTTTCAGTTGGTTACAAAATCCAAAGCAGTACATTGTCCGATAAATCTGCTCAATTCCTTTGTTTGGGTGACCAGACAGATCTGGGGGAAACGCAGGAGTGTACTAGGATTTCAGCAAAGCTTTGGGCAATAATGGCCCACATAGGAGCAGTCTAGGGGTAAAACCAGGGTAGTGAACTGAACTAGAAAGAGGATGCAGGATAGGAAACAGAAAGTGATGTTAAATGAAGGTCCCACTAAGAAAACAAAAGGTCATAAGGAGCCCTTTTACCCGTGTGTTCAGCAAATACTGCACTGGCATAACAGTGTTCACTCATTCATGTGCTACATGATACCATGTTCTATGGGCCAGGAAATTGGCAGGTTATGAGTATGGACTGCACACTGCAATTAGTGCATTGACGCTTGCTTTAAGGCATACTGTTATTATAGGTTGCATCAGTTTCCATCTGTAAGACATTCGTTTCATCCAGCAGCACTGGAAACTCTGGTTCATGCATTTGTAATTAGCAATCTGGATTATTCCACAGCACTTTAACAAAGATTAAGGACTACGGATATTCATTTTCAAATCATATAAAATGTGGCTATTAAACTTACTGGATCATGTAACCCCACTATTGCATGAGGCACACTGTCTGCCGCCCACATTCCAAATTTCTTATAAAATCCTGCTTTTGGTCTGTCAGATGTTACGTACTAATCTTCCCCTTTTTTTGACTCAGTTGTTACAATATTACCCCCCCCCCCCCTCGACGAGCTCTTCGATCCAGTTATCAGAATCTTCTTGAGGTCCCTACTTTTAGGCAGATAAAGTTTGAGTGGATTAGGAAGATTTTCAGTGTAGTAGGCCCCAGGCTTTGGAATGCACGTCCTCTGTCCATTGAGATTACAAGAATCTTTTCCTGAGTTTAAAACCAATCTAAAAACTTGATTGTTTAAGGTGGCTTTCCTATAGGTCTCTGCTTATGGGACAGAGGTTGGCGATGCGAATGTGGTTGGGGTGTTCTGGTTACCACTGTAGTTCTAATATATTGCTCTTTCTTTTCCTTTCCTATCCAAATGGAATTCTATTTCTTCCTTTTGATTTACTGTGTTGATATATTGTATTGTTATATATGTAAACCTCTCAGGCATGTGTAATAGAAGTGAATTTTAAAGATTTTCAACTCTGCCTTGACCGACAAGTGCGTCTGTATTTTTGATTAGAAGTAATTCTGTTTGTATGAAAATGATTTGGAATGTAGAAGAAGATAACACACAGCTCTAATTAATTTGGTATGTGAAGAGGGAGGTGGAGCATATTTTGGGTTCAGACGGGCCACCTGGACTGAGAAACATGTGACCACATTCCCACAGTATGGCTTGTTTACCAAAACAGAGAAATTCTCAAGCATTCTGTAATTTTCCTTACCTCTAAACATGAGTTCTAAGCCTAATAAAAAAGGAAGGGCTCTTACAGTGAAGCTAGAAGCTCATCTATGGGTGGACGCACACCATAGAACCAGACTCCGGCTTCGCTGAAAAAGGGGCTTCTTTCAGCCGATGTAAAAGCCTGGATACAGAGATTAAGGACCAGTGATGATGTAAGTATAGGGTATTACTGCTTCTTTTCCTGGCCAAGAAACTCCTACCATTGCTTGGATGTAGGGACCAGTGATGTAATGATTGTTTATAGGTATTGTTTCTTTTCAGTTATAATCATTGTATATATCTAATCATTGTATATTTTAGAACCTCTCATAAAAGTCTCATTTACCTAATACGAATCCAAAAGAATCCACAGTAATTACTGAGTAGTCTGTGTCAGTAAAGCAGGCTGTAAAACCAGGTCAGAACAGCATGATTTGATGGGCAGTATATCAAGTAATAAAGAAACTTTAGAAACTACTGTTGATCAGCATTGAATGTGCTTATTTCCTCTTAAATAGTACATAGTAAGCACTTTGCAAGAGAGACTTTTTTGTGCAGTAACTGTATGGGAACATGCTGTAAGTAGTAAGGTCCATCCCCCGCTTTAGGCAAACCTAACTTTCATAAGTGCCACACCCAGTTGAGTCAGTATCAAGAATCCACCTTAGCCCTGCCTATTCTCTGCCTCTTGTGCCCACACCCTGCCCTTAGATGCTATATATGCTTCCAACAGTTAATGAACAGGCTTTGCACTTACCATATGGAAATTTGGGAATTACCGCACTTTGGGGCTCTTTTGCCTAAAGCTGAGTGCCTCAGGGGTCAGGCCCGGGAGCCACTTCTATTCAGAAGCTTTGCTGGAGATGTGCAAAAGTTTTGCTGTAGAGACTGGATTTGGATTTTACTTGCATTTCTAAAGCCAAGCTCAAGGTGCTATTGAGACAGACATGGGAAGCAACTGCTTGTCCTGGGATTTGTAGTATGCAGTGTTACCACGATTTGGGTTTCTGCCAGATACTGGTGACCTGGCTCTGGCCACTGTTTATTGTATTTATTTGCTGCATTTGTATCCCACATTTTCCCACCTCTTTGCAGGCTCAATGTGGCTTACATTATGCCGCCATGACAAACGTCATTAACGGGATGAGAAGAACAGAGTATAGTTTCAATTGCGGTGTCTGAGATATCTAGAAAACAGAATACTGGGCTAGATGGACCATTAGTCTGACCCAGTATGGCTACTCTTATGTTCTAATATTAGGTACAGTAGACAGATGCTAGTTCCAGCATTCTTACAACTTCTATCTTTACCTATGTGACTTAGCCAAGATCACAAGAGCACCAGCAGCATCAGCAGAAGACAGAAATCTAAATGATGTTGCAGGAAATTTTCAAATTTTTTGAGATTCGTTTTGGTTCTTAGAATTCAAACAACACAAATTTCTTACAAAGAAAATATTGAAACAGACAAGAGGTTTTCTTGTTTCTCTTTTGTTTTAATAAAGGCAAAATGAAAGGAGAGCACACATTTCACAGTTCTTATAGTTATGAATACTCATAGGAATGCGAGATCATTGTCATTATGACAAATAGTTGGTTAAAATCAAAAAGTCCCTTTCTGACTCCCAGACATCAAACTGCTCCTGAATCATCAGGGTTGGAAACTCCTTGTTTCATGGCCTATAATCTATGCTCATTTTTTCCCCAGACATAATAATTTATTATAATTTTTTTGGTCATGTGCTGGTTTGCTTTGACATCAAAGGAATCACATGTGCACTGCAGCTGTAGGTGGAGACTTAAGACATTTTAGTATAGGCAGCCATATGCTCCCTCTCCACCCCTCAAATAAGTACACAAGACCTGATCTGGCATTTAAGGACACAACTGTATTGAATACACATCATCAAGCAAATAACCTGTCCTGAGCCAGGTATAGTCACAGCTTCCAAGTACTTAGCCTCCAGCCAGCCACTCAGGGGAGAGTAAGCCAGACGGCTGAGGGGAGATATGATAGAGGTCTATAAAATAATGAGTGGAGTGGAACGAGCAGACGTGAATTGTTAACTCTTTCCAAAAATACTAGGACTAGGGGGCATGCGATGAAGCTACAAAATAGTACATTTAATAGGAATTGGAGAAACTTTTTCTTCACTCAACATTTATTTATTTATTGCATTTGTATCCCACATTATCCCACCTATTTGCAGGCTCAATGTGGCTTACATAGTTTTGTTATGACATTGTCATTCCAGAATATCAGATACACTGAGGCATATTTTCAAAGCACTTAGCCTTCCAAAGTTCCATAGGTTTCTATGGAACTTTGGAAGGCTAAGTGCTTTGAAAATATGCCTCATTGTAACATAGTAAATGACGGCAGAAAAAGACCTGCATGGTCCATTCAGTCTGCCCAACAAGATAAACTCATATGTGCTACTTGTTGTGTATACCTTACCTTGATTTGTACCTGTCCTTTTCAGGGCACAGACCGTATAAGTCTACCCAGCACTATCCCCGCCTCCCAACCACCAGTCCTGCCTCCCACCACCGGCTCTGGCACAGACCGTATAAGTCTGCCCAGCACCATCCCCACCTCCCACCACCGTCTCTGCCACCCAATCTCGGCTAAGCTCCTTAGGATCCATTTCTTCTGAACAGGATTCCTTTATGTTTATCCCACGCATGTTTGAATTCCGTTACCGTTTTCATTTCAACCACCTCCCGCGGGAGGGCATTCCAAACATCCACTACTCTCTCTGTGAAAAAATACTTCCTGACATTTTTCTTGAGTCTGCCCCCCTTCAATCTCATTTCATGTCCTCTCGTTCTACCGCCTTCGCATCGCCGGAAAAGGTTCGTTTGCGGATTAATACCTTTCAAATATTTGAACGTCTGTATTATATCACCCCTGTTTCTCCTTTCCTCCAGAGTATACATGTTCAGGTCAGCAAGTCTCTCCTCATACGTCTTGTAATGCAAATCCCATACCATTCTCGTAGCTTTTCTTTGCACCGCTTCAATTCTTTTTACATTCTTAGCAAGATACGGCCTCCAAAACTGAACATAATACTCCAGATGGGGCCTCACCAACGACTTATACTGGGGCATCAACACTCCCTTTCTTCTGCTGGTCACACCTCTCTCTATACAGTCCAACAACCTTCTAGCTACGCCACCGCCTTGTCACACTGTTTCGTGGCCTTCAAATCCTCAGATACTATCACCCCAAGATCCCTCTCCCCGTCCATACCTATCAGACTCTTCCCGCCTAACACATACGTCTCCCGTGTATTTCTATTCCCTAAGTGCATCACTTTGCATTTCTTCGCATTCAATTTTAATTGCCAAACCTTAGACCATTCTTCTAGCATCCTCAGATCCTTTTTCATGTTTTCCACTCCCTTCCGGGTGTCCGCTCTGTTACAGATCTTAGTATCATCCGTAAATAGGCAAACTTTACCTTCTAACCCTTCGGCAATGTCACTCACAAATATATTGAACAGAATCGGCCCCAGCACCGATCCCTGAGGCACTCCACTACTCACCTTTCCCTCCTCCGAGCGAATTCCATTCACCACCACCCTCTGGCGTCTGTCCGACAACCAGTTCCTAATCCAGTTCACCACTTCGGGTCCTATCTTCAGCCCATCCAGTTTATTTAAGAGCCTCCTGTGGGGAACCGTGTCAAAAGCTTTGCTGAAATCTAAGTAGATTACGTCTATAGCTCGTCCCTGATTCAATTCTCCTGTCACCCAATCAAAGAATTCAATGAGATTCGTTTGGCACAATTTCCCTTTGGTAAAACCATGTTGTCTCGGATCTTGCAACTTATTGGCTTCCAGGAAATTCACTATCCTTTCATTCAGCATTGCTTCCATTACTTTTCCAATAACCGAAGTGAGGCTTACCGGCCTGTAGTTTCCAGCTTCTTCCCTATCACCACTTTTGTGAAGAGGGACCACATCCGCCGTTCTCCAATCCCTTGGAACCTCTCCCGTCTGCAAGGATATATTAAACAAATCTTTAAGAGGACCCGCCAGAACCTCTCTGAGCTCCCTCAATATCCTGGGGTGGATCCCATCTGGTCCCATGGCTTTGTTCACCTTTAGCTTTTCAAGTTGTTCATACACACTCTCTTCCGTGAACGGCTCTATCCACTTCAATCTCATTTGTACTTTTTCCAGTCCATCGCGATCCTTCTCCAGGATTTTCTTCTGTGAAAACAGAACAGAAGTATCTATTTAGCAAATTTGCTTTTTCTTCATCATTATCCACATAGCGGTTCGCAGTATCTTTTAGTCTCACAATTCCCTTTTTAGTCATTCTCCTTTCACTTATATACCTGAAGAAATTTTTGCCACCCCTTCTTACATTTCTAGCCATTTGTTCTTCCGCTTGCGCTTTTGCCAGACGTATCTGTCTCTTGGCTTCTTTCAGTTTCATCCGGATACAGTTAGTAATGTGTAGAGATTAAGTAGGGAAGAAAAAAGGAAGTGATTGGGCGGGTGATAGTGGATTTTCATAGCTGGTTGGGTTGGGAAGGTGAATTAGTGAAGCTGTTGGTTCTCATTATAGGCCTTGTTGAAGAAGTATGTCTTCAGAGATTTGCGAAAGTTATTTGTTTCGACAATTGACTTCATGTAATTAAACTCTGGAATTCATTGCCAGAGAATGTGGTAAAGGCGGTTTGCTTAGTGGAGTTTAAAAAAAGGTATGGACGGCTTCCTAAAGGAAAAGTCCATAGACCATTATTAAATTGACTTGGGGAAAATCCACTGCTTGTTTCTGGGATAAGCAGCATAAGATGTACTGAACTTTTTTGGGATCTTGCCAGGTAGTTGTGACCTGGATTGACCACTGTTGGAAACAGGATGCTGGGCTTGATAGACCTTTGGTCTGTCCCAGTATGGCAATACTTATGTACTCATACCAGGGTTGGCACAAACATCTGCACTAGCCCACATTGCTTCCTGTTCTGCCTCCACCGATACACCGACTTCCCATCCCTGGTTGTACCACACCTCCACCATACAACCTACAGGGACCCCCATTCACTAGCTCAGAAATCCACCACAGCCTAAGGACTTGGTTCCCCTCCGCTAGGCCCCCACAACGAAGCTACAACCTTATTTACAAATTCTCCCATAACGTTCTCAATTACATCCTACAGCGTCATATTGACAATGTCATTGCCAATGTCTGACATTAGCAGGTGCTTTACAGTATCTCTCTTCATCTGACAGACAGTATCGCTTGGATTTATGTATTCACCTTTCATCAGGCACACTCCAGGTGGCTACTGGACCCTCATGCAGGCCGAGCTATAATGTTAGACCACACAAACCTTACCAGGTGGGTAAACCACACACAAGAGTATCAATTCCTGTTTAAAGTCCTTTACTGAAGAATTCCTCCCTGAGATAAATGATTACTACATCTGGTTGTGGATGCCTCGCTGAGGTCAGCAAAAGCTGCTCCTCCCATGCCACTCCACCCTTAGCCTTCTAGGTGCCAAGCCCAGGTGTGGTCCATAAACTCTGTTCCAAGCTCTCTGAACTGTTCCACAACAGTTGGCCCACAACTATCCACTGGCACTGCACTTGTAGAGAAATACACAGTGACATTATTTACACAGAGGTGGCAGGGGGGACCTGCTGATACCCATTTACCTATCCGCCTCGTGCTGCCTCCAATGCGGATAAAATGCAGAAAGAATGCATGCCTAAGCAACTAGTGTCCAGCCCAACCACAACCGTGGTCATCTTGAAGATTGCCATGAACTGTAATCTGGACAAATGAGATCCATCTTCATTTATTAACATATAAACCCCCCATTGGGACCAGACTGCCATATCTGCCACCATGTTGCTTACACGACATCAGATCAGAAGAGCAGCTTTTAGTATCACGTGGGTCCCTCTGGCTTCCTGGTCTGTCTTGCACCTGTGTATCCTGTGTGATATAGCTTATCACACCTGACTTCCATGCTGCTGGCTAATAACCCAGTGGGTTTTGATTCCTGTCTGAATGCTTGTCATTAACGCACTAATCGCAGAATGCCAAAAATGCTAAAGGCAAGCTGGAATAAAATAGTTTCATATCCCAGGTGGCAGATACTGCCTAAGGCATTGCAGAGTTATACCAATATTGTGACTTTTTAGGTTCCTATCATTTCTCCCAGGCTTCTTCTTTGTGCCCAGCCCCTATATAACTTCTTAACCACCTCTACTAAAGTCTTCCCAACCCATCAAATTATTTGAGACCTTACTGCCCTTCTTGACAGACTCTAGACCTTGTCCTGCAGTACAAAGTTCATCAAGGCTCCTTCACTCGTTTTCTTTGAGTCTCCTCCCTCCCACTGTGCTCCAATAACAACCGACCCACAAAAGTGTTTTATCTCCGTTTGTAAGCTCCACAGGTTTTGTGTATTTGTGACCTGGATTGATCAGCTTGTGTTCCTGTGTAGGATACTGATTCTCTTAGCAGGTTCCATGCAGCATCTTCCTAAATCTCCACAGATCCACCACAAGCGGCAATGTTCTTCTCGTCAGCCTGTGAGGCCAGTTCCCTGAAACCAGACCACAAAATGAGATAGAATCAGAAATTCAAGTGTCAACTCTAGGTATATGCCTTGCCCAGTCATTTTTAGGGTCAGACAGCACAAAATAAATTCCCTGTGTACAGCTGTGATCATCTGGTTTAACTTGTATGTGACAATTCCTGATTCTGCACTGACTCTTTTTGGAATGAATATACGTCCTGTTTAATCTTTTCCCTATCTAGGCATTACTCGACTCGCAATTATCTTTACACCACAGATTTCTAGTCTCTGCAAATCTAGCTTTTTCACTCTTCGTTAATTACGCTCCACCCGTAGCCATTTTGATCAAGCAACATTTCATTCCCTGGTTCTTGCACTTGTCATAACTTGACTGGATTACTATAACATCTCATATTTGGGTTGAGAAACTTCAATCAGTCCAAAATACAGCTATCAAACTCATTTGTCATGCAGGCAAGTTTGATTACGTTTCCCCTCTATTGCAAACATTCCATTGGCTCCCTATAGACAAGCGTATCATCTTCAAATTACTCACGTTTACCTTCAAAGCATTCAGAGTGGGCCTCCAAGACTATCTTGCCTCCCTGATCATTCCCTATTCTCCCGCCCGGCTGCTCCGCTTACTAAACGATCATCGGTTACTTCTTCCAAACCCCAAATCAGCCCAGTTAGAATTTACCCGTCCTCATGCTTTCTTTTCTACAGCCCCCTTCTTTTGGCTAAGATGTCTTTCAAGAAGTTTAAAACTGCTATTAAAACCTGGCTCTTTCAACAGGCTTTTCCCTCTGAATCCTAATTTTTCTAAGAGTTGGCGTTCACTGTAACCATTACCCTTGCGTTTCTCCTTCCCTTTCTACTTCTCTCCTACCATGTCCACCCTTCCCTTGTCCTCCATTGCTGAGGTTTGACTGACTTGCTTTGAATGCTCCCCCTCTTTCCTGTCACATATTGTACTGCTTTTCTTTTAACTGCTCTTTGTTGTTTTTTATTCCATTGTAAACTGCCCAGTTCTGCAAGTCAGCTTGGGCAGTAACTATAAACTATTTTGGGTTATGATTATTAATCCGCTCCACCACACCTTTGTTGTCACAACAGAAAACCATCTTCTTGTTGGCAAGCTTCCTGTCCCAAATTATGAATGCCACCATTTTAGGAAACAGTTTGAGGAATGTTTTGTGTTTTAGGGATCACCCCACCCTAAGAACCCTTGCAGTAAATACCCCCAGGCCTCAGAGTACATGTCTGGATTTCTGGTGGACCCTGGTGCCTCCTGCCACAAGGATATGCTATTATAACCCCTCAACCCTTATGTAACTAGAGAAGTGGTGGTGAGACCTGCCCCCACATTTGCCCTGGCCATGCAATGTAAGAACACCCTGCCCCGAGGGGGGGGGAGGGGGAGTTTGCCTCTACAGGATCAGCCTCTGCCTCATGGTTATTTTCTTGGCTGTCAAAGCATTTGATGATATCCAAGATCTTGGCCAGTTTTAACTCTACATTGATGGTTTTGCATTTGCCAGAGTTCAGCTCCATTCCCAAGAAAGTGATTAATGCGGTAGGGCCCTCTGTCTTATCCTTTGTTAATGGTATGCCAAAATCAGTTACAACGCTTTGAAATAGCCTCCGCAGATCTGTGCATTCCAATGTACTGGCTGGGCCACCAATAAAGAGTTGTCCAGGTAACGAATGCTGTTACTGCTACTAGACCTTGGAGCAGTTACCCAATGCACAAAAGAGCTAAAAGTCTCAAAGTAAGCAGACAAAATTAAACAACCCATTAGCACATATCGGTCAAAGTAGTACGGACTCTGAAAACTGAAGCCCAACAAGCAATAACTGTTGCAGTGCAGCAGCAGGAGCCAGAAGGCAGAAAATTGTCCACCGTCACCCTCTGGGCCCCCCCCCCCCCCCGCACCACAGCCACTCCATCATCCACTGCCAGGTTACCACTACACTGTGTCAGGGGCGTAGCTAGGTGGGGCCATGGGGGCATAGCTAGATGGGGGCGTGGGCCCCCACATATTTAGCCCTATCCCCCTCTACTTTTGACCCCCCCCCCCCCGCTGCCGACCCTCTCCCGTCACTTCCGATCCCTCCTACCGCCGCCACTGACCCGCCCCTGCCACTTTCAATCCCCCCTTCTACCGCCGCTGACCCTCCCCCGCCGCCAGGTACCTTTGCAGCAGCCAGAAGGCAGACTTGATGTCCACCTTCACCCTCTGGCCCCCCACACCACAGCCACTCCATCATCCACTGCCAGGTTAGCACTACACAGTGTGACTGCTGGCAGTTGAATTTGTGCCCTGTGAGCCAGGGGTTGGCAGTACGTACCCAGCTCACACCAGGGGATGTGGGATCTCGATCAACAGCCGCATGAAGGCTACTCAAAAGGCCGATGCCAGTGCAACATAGCCTCTGCAGCTGAATGAGTGCCCATCTGGCCACAGGAGGCAACCCCGGGGGTGAAAGGAGGAGTGGCCTAGTGGTTAGGGTGGTGGACTTTGGTCCTGGGGAACTGAGAAACTGAGTTCGATTCCCACTTCAGGCACAGGCAGCTCCTTGTGACTCTGGGGAAGTCACTTAACCCTCCACTGCCCCATGCAAGCCACATTGAGCCTGCCATGAGTGGGAAAGCGCAGGGTACAAATGTAACAAAAAAAAGAGGAGGGTGCAGAGCAGCTGGAGGAAGAGCGGGGCCCAGCTTGTGTTACTTGCAGTCCATAAAACTGCCGCTAGTGAGTCTAAAAGTTCCTGTGAGAGAATTGCAGAGGGGTAAAGAAAAGGGATAGAAAGCCAGACAGACACAAGAAAGAGGCCTGGACTGGATAGATCATATGGGGAAGGCCCTGAGGACTTTGACTGGATTTACCCTGATCCATAGTGACCAGCAGCAGGAAAACAGGAAAGGGGACAGGCTGCTGCCCACCTCCTGACTCATTTGATCCCACCCTTGATGTTCCCTTATGGTCTCAGCACTCACTGATGAGTGGCCACCAACCATTCTTAGGAAAAAAAAAAAAGAAAGGGGGTGGGGGGTTACCTTCTCCCCTTTAAGAGTTCGAAGTAAACTACAACCAGGTGGACTAAGGTTTATATCACTGATTTAATACATTGAACCCAGGCTGGATTTCTATTTTCACAAGGCTTTCTCCAGCTTTTCCAAAGCAGGGCCCAGGCCATATAACAATAGCAGGAAGGGCGGGACAGACCTTTGCAATCGTTTTCCAATGACAAGTCTAGCACTGGAAGCTGTGAGCAAGGCCGTCTCACAGAAGATATTCTCCCTCCCCCAATTTTAATACTTGTAATGATCACCATACACGGTAAGACTGTATGCTACAGAGAGTCGCCAAGGATTTTTTGGTTCTAGAGAAGAGACGTATAGAAACAGCCTAAGGAGCTGGCACCAGGTTTAGGGAAATTGCCGACTCTCACTGGCTCCAGGAAACGAAAAAGCTAAATAAAGGCTACAATAGGGACGATTCATCCAAAGCTACAGCAGAACATTTTCATACACAACTCTTGCAGAGGTGGAAGTATAAGAATCACTTACTCAACGTACTCAGTAACTTTTATAACGCCATGAATCATTCACTTTGGTTCTCATATCTAATCGTTACCAACATCGCTTTGGCTACAGAAAATGATTGGATACGAGAACCCCAGGCGCTGTGGCTCCTCTGCCCTTTGGTACAAAAATCCATTTCGTACTCCTGGCCAGGCACCCAGGAATATGAAATCCAAGAGAAGCTAGGATTACCCGGGAGAGGACGAGCTTTTCAACTGCAGCTGCTTAGAACAGAACAGACCATCCACCAGGCTGCCTGAAGCAACAATATTTCTGCCTTTTTTTAAGCTATTTGTCTTTTAGCAACAGGTGCTCAGGGAAGTCATTTGACTGAAAGCAGATACAGGAACAGTGCTGTTGACTCAAGATTAACTGCCAAGGATACGCTCTTATCTGGCAGTTGTTGGACAGAAACCAAGTGTACCATTATTCAAACAAGGCAGCAGCAACACAAAATGCTTTTTCTTTACTTTACAATCACATAGAGTCCAAATAGCAACTGAGCTACGTATCGCAAAAGCAGGAAAGTCAACATCTCCAGGAACCAGGCTGCCAATAACACCAACAAACCGCAAAATAAAAAAGGAAAGGCTGCAGCTAAAACGGTCCCTAAACAGAAATTCATATATTTTGGGACACTAAAGACCAACTAGTTCTCATTCGCACCACTCTTGCTAAGGCTATTATCATAAGACCATAATAGCCATACTGGGTCAGACCGAAGGTCCATCTAGCCCAGTATCCTGCTTCCAGCAGTGACCAATTCAGGTCACATGTACCTGACAGAAACCCAAATAGCAGCAACATTCCATGTAGAATCCCAAAGAGTAGCAAGATTTGGGAACCCCAAAGAGTAACAAGATTCCATGCAGAATTCCAAAGAGTAACAAGATTCCATGCTACCGAGAAGATTTCAGGGTATTGTTTATGCCTAGATCATCCTTGTAATCCTTTTTAAAAACTAGTGTTAAATTGGCCACCTTCCAATCTTCAGGTTACAGATCACTAACAGCATACCATATGGTCCAGGTGATTTACTCTTGTTCCTTTATTTGGCTAAGTACATCTTCCAGATTCACCAAAGGTTTTCAGTTCCTCCACATCTTCACTCTTGAAAACCATTTCTGGTACAATTAGATCTCTTACATTTTCTTCAGTAAGGTCCAGAGCAAAGAATTCATTCAGTCTCTCCGCTATTGCCTTGCGCTCCCTGAGCTCACCTTTTGCTCCTTCATGATCCAACAGTCCCACCATGCATGTAATCTTGCTATCTTTGGGATTCTAGAATCTTGCTGCTATTTGGGTTTCTGTCAGGTACTTGCGACCTGAATTGGTCACTGCTGGAAGCAGGATACTGGGCTAGATGGACCATTGGTCTGACCCAGTATGGCTACCTTTATATAAGAAGAAAAAGGTGTCAAGAAGCAATATAAAGGAGAAAGCATACTATTTCAGGAGCTGTGAGGGCCCTCTTCCCCCTTAATAACCACTCACACACATTACTGGTGTCCAAGGTCACAGCTTTATTGACACATACAGCAACATCTGAACCTGAGCTAATTCCAATTCTCCTCAGCCATTCCCCTTACCAGACTTCAGTCTAAGGCCACCCAGGCCAATGCTGTGCTTGGTGCAGCCGTCCAGGCCCTTGTCTCCACCCAGCACTTACCATTTCCTTGTTTACATATCTCACTTTATCCCTTTTTCCTGTGGATAAAGCTTACCAGCTCAGGTGTTACTAAGTTGAAGCTGCAATAACTTCTTCGCTTCTCCCTTCCTCACACCGGGGACCATCAGGCAGGGTTTGATGGGAGCAGGAAAGAGGTCAAGTAACCTGGATGGCCCACTTTTAACCTCCACTCACCCGCCCAGCCCTCTCATTAACGCAATCCCAGGTGTCTCAGTAGCCACAATTCACCCCACAGAAAAAGGGGGAAGTTCCTCCCCTTTCAGAGAGGGGCAATGATGCCTCCAGAGCAGTTTGGTACAGGACCTTCCTTGAATTAGTCAGTTGGATGGGAATCAGTCATAGAAAAATGAAAAACAAAAGACAATTCAGGAAGATGAACTGGGATGGAAACCATATTAACTCCCCCCCCCCCCCCCCCACCACCACCACCACCACACACACATGCATGTGGCAGGGATGGGGAAGAAAGAGCATGAAGAAATCAATAGCAAAGTAAAACCAGCAAGTACTTCTGATTATTGAACCCAGTTCTGTGGGTACTCGTGGCTGCTGAGCATTCCCAATATAGAGAGAACTCCTTCACAGTGTCCAGAGAGATAAATTTGCATTGTCCCACCCTCGCCCTTGACCATTCTGACCTGGTACATTTGATTTCAGGGAAATCTGCTCACTTTAATTCAGATCCCCACCCCCACACTCTTTTTGAAGACAAACAACTTTTATCTTAGCCTGTTCTCTGCCCTCTCAAGCTTGACTTTCTGAGAAACGAAACCTATCAGATCAAAACAGAACACATTTACAAGAAGCCAGGGGTGTAGCCAGACAACAGATTTTGGGTGGGCCTAGGGAAGAACTGGGTGGGCACCAATTGTTCTCCCCCCCCCCCCCCAACCACCACCCAAAAAAATATCTCAGCTGGTGGGAAAGCGCTTCTTCCCACCTTGCACTGAAAACTGAACGTACGCAAGTGCCGGTATCATGGAGAGTAGCATTTTCGTTACCATCAGGAAGACGTCTTCAGCTGGATGAGATTGGGATCCCACCAGTTACCACTAAACGTGTGCTACTGTTGGGTGGGCCTGTCCTGAGCCCTAAGTGGGTGGGCCCACCTGTGGCTAGGCCACTGCAAGAAGCTGCATGCAAGCCTGTAACCTCACGGCTCTAGTGTCCCCCGCTTCAATTTGTTTGGGGGAGGAAATGGTTTTAATAGTTAACCCATTACTAGCTATATTTAAGTTTTGTTTTAGTTAATTATTTTATGCCTTAGCCTGCTTTCGAGTATGTGAAGCCAACGGGTTGCTAGGAATTAGGAAAGGGATGCAAAATAAAACCAAGAGTATGATAATGCCTCTGTATTGCTCCATGGTGTGATCTGACCTTGAGTTGCCTTATCTGAAAAAAGATTATAGAGGAATTAAAAAAGGTTCACAGAAGAGCAACTGAAGTGATAAAGGGGATGGAACTCCACTCAGAGCTGTTCAGCTTGGAAAAGAGACGGCTGGGGGGGGCGGGATTTGATCAGGTAGAAGTGAATCGATTTTTCACTCTTTCAAAGAGTACAAAGACCCTGAAATTACATGGAAATACTTTTAAAACAAATAGGTATGTCTTGTTTATTTCAGCCTTAGTATTTTTGTCATCTTGAATTACTCTAACTAATCAGGTTGTCTGGGATACATCACTTGAGGAGACCTTAGAGGCTATGAAAACACCTCTTGAGGCACTGCTTACCCTAATGAAAATGTTACCACCTCATGCCAGCTGAGTTATTGCTATTAATATTTGCCTATCTGTTAGTTACACCTTAAGACTGAAATCTTCCCCAGTTCAGAAGGGCAAATGTTGATTAAAGCTATAAAGCCAGTTGAAAATTAACTAGGGTTAGTAACGTTTTAAACAGCCACTGGGTCCATTTGATGTAGGATTGAATTTTTCACTGTGGTTAAAACACTGCAACATTTTCAAAACTTGCAGGCCAGCAACTCTGATCTAATTCATCAAGGCAAAAATAAGAGACGCCCATCAGCTATACAAACTGAAAACAATCAGCACTTCTGTTTACCTTCGGGAAAGGTAGACAACTTGCAACTAGAACATTTACCCAGGCAAATAACTTTGGGAAACATTACACATATCATTTGTTTTCAAGCTATATATTTCTACAGGATTGTTTTGGGAATGGTGGTATTGGGTAATTATGATTCCTGAATTAAAATTATCAAAACCTCACGGAATAGGGTTAGGAAACAAGACAGAACATTTGCTAGGGCCCTGACCAGAAACCAGGTTTAGAAAAACATCCACAGCACTGGTACCAAAATATAAGTGTGAGGGGTTGGGATTCCCACCGAGTGGCAGAATGATGAAAATCCTCATATGCCAAGTACTGTCGATTCCTGAGAACAATATGAACAAAAGCTACGAAAAGAAAAAGATACAGCAGCTCAGTGTCAAATCTAGGGCAAGAACTGCTCAAACTGTTTTCTTTGGGTGGATTATAGAGTATGAGTGGAATTTTCTAACCACCACTTCTGGGTTTTAAAAAGTCCCATGACCAGGGTTTGTTTCTCTTTGTCACATACAGAGAGCAGATGCTGTAATCAAAAATAGATACCGAGCTGGCTGCAGCAGTTTCCTTCCACTTAAGGAAAAAATCCCCTTACATTCCAAACTGCCCAGCAGATTCCAGGAAAGCGTGGGGTCCAGTGCTATTTTTAACCATGGCAGAGTTGGATGCTGGAGGAGAAGGATCAAGGAGTACACTAAACACCAGGGAAACAGTTTTAATCCAGGGGCAGGGGGTTGGGTCACAGTAAAGGGGAGGGGGATTTATAGATATTGACTCCTCCTCTGCGTGGGGCAGAAAAGCCAATACTGCTCCTGACCTAGACATCCTGTTCCCTTCCCAACTTCTCTGCACTGGGGTTTGTACCTTACTTAGCATCAATTTAAATGTGCTGTGATCCAATGGTGACCATGCAAGCTAACTCCTGGCCCAGACCCATTTCTGCATCATAGGCAATGCAAACACCTCACGGTAAGCACATGCTGCAACCCACAGGGGCCCCAAAGAGAAAAACAGGAAACTGATGGTCTGGAGGAGAGATTGCATCAAAGTAACCGCTGCAGAGAGCAGATTTAGAAATAGGCAATTGCAAGCAAATACAAGAAACGAGAGGCAATGTGGCTTTGAACAACTTCTTTTTTTGTTTTCTTGACCAGAAGTGAAACTTTTGCAGAAGTTTTAACACTTTAAGGCTTGCGTCAGGGTTTGTCCCATCACTGTACACTGTGCCCATAAAGAAGACCAACCTGGAGAGGGTGAAGGGCCAGGAGAACCAGGGCAGTAGGACCATCCGAGCACAGGTTTCACAGACCATATCCCAGTAGCCTGTTTTTACTACTAAAAGTAATGTTTCCGCTCTTCTTTTAATTATTACTGCCACCGATTAAGACACACCCTGCCCTGGACCATAAGGCCTTTTTCATAGTGTGCCCATGGCAACCTGAAAAAAAAAAGATCCTTGGGTTTTTCTTCAGTCCCATTAACCCCGGTACCCCCACTACAGATTTGAGGCCTCTGCTCTGTAGGGTCACCATACCACCGACTCTGGACACTAGGATTAAATTGGTAAATTTAAAACAAATTGGAGAAAATAGTTCTTCACTCAATGTGTGATTAAACTCTGGAATTCTTTGCCAGAGAATGTAGTAAAAGCAGTTGGCTTAACAGGGTTTAAAAAAGGTTTGGATATCTTCCTAAAAGAAAAATCCATAAGCCACTATTACGATAGACTTGGACTTGGGGAAAATCCACTGCTTATTTCTAGGATAAGCAGCATAAAATGTACTGTTTTGGGATCTTGCCAGGTACTTGTAACCTGGTTGGCCACTGTTGGAAAAAGGATGCTGGGCTTGATGGATCTTCGGTCTGTCCCAATGTGGCATGTTCTTATAAAGCTGTTTAGGGGTCTGAAAATATTTCATGTAAAGCAGTGGAGGTGGGAAACACTGAAAAGCAGTTTCAGTTCCTCAGCTTAAACTGCTGTTATTTCAGTTGAAGGCACATGTACTCCGTCAGCTGCATTGCTTGGGTGTGTAATGGGTAAAGGGTCATGGATTTGATATATTGCCTTTCTGCGAATACAAGCAAAGCGGTTTACATATATTATATGCAGGTATTGTACACATCGAGATCATACTGCACCACTCAGTATCCCCTGTAACCTTTCGTCCTCGACTGCAATCTGCATATAGGCAATCAAACACCAGCACACACACAGCCCAACTGCCTTTTATATATGGATGAAATACATTTAAAAAATTGAAGATCTGGGAAGTCATACAGCAAAAACAACAAAGTTTCCCTCCCAAAAGCTCAAACTCATGCTGTAAAGCTTCTTGCTAGTAGCGCAGCTTAATTTTTCTAAAAAGAATACTTACTCTTTCCTGCATGGAGAGGGTGCAGGGCTTAGGAGAAACACCCGAGTCAATCCACAGCCCTTCAAGGGTTTGCCTGAACCTGGATCATAACGAAAATCTCATGCAATGACAACTGGCTGGATATATAAACAGAAGCACACAAAAAAAAGCAAACACTGGGCCTTCAGGATTGAGAATAATGTAGACCTTTATTCCGGAATAAAGGTTTACATTATTCTTAATCCTGAAGGCCCACTGTTTGCTTTTTTTGTGCTTCTGTTTATATTTGTATGCTGTTATCCTCTATTTTGTGACTCTGACAACTGGCTGGATATGCCAGACCAGCTGCTTACTAAACCCTGGCTGATCCCTGGGCCCCTGACAGCGTAATTCTCTCAGAGTACAGAAGATCTTCAGAGGAAACGCAGACCTGTAGAGATACAGGCAGGTTACATAAGATCTTGAGACACAGGTAAAAGCCCCAGGATGGAAATAACAGCCAATGATCAACTAACATCAAACATCTGGGCAAAAGGATAACCAACAGGATATTTTAGCAAGGCAGTTTTACCAGCTGGAAAAACAGGGGGGGGAAAAAACGTTATAGGCATAAGCAGGAATGGCACTAGATGAGTCTGTCCCAGGGTTTGGGGGGGGGGGGGGGGTAGGGGTTCAGGAGAAAGAACTACAAGGGTTGGTTTAAGTGTGCGCTATGGTGGAGGCTGTGCAAAGTTATGGGGAGCGTGCTATGGGTGAGGTGGAAGGAAGGTAATTAAGAAAGTGCTGTGTCTGTATATATGTGAATAAGTGGAAGACAGTGTCCCTATATTCAGTTTATAGAGAAATGAGAAATGGTGACAACCTTAACCCCATCTTGGATACAGTGTGCCTGCTGCAATAAACTATTTAAAAAGGATAAATAAAAAGCAAATGAACAGAAATACCAGACCAATAACACATTTTTAAATAGCCTTTGGCTCCAGAGAGTAGGGGGGAGGCAGGGGGAGGTCAGGGCTAATGCTACAATTCCACAGAGATGAGAGAAAATGCCCTGTACTGCAGGATTCTGCCAGGGAATCATATAATGCAATATAATGTAAGCCACACTGAGCCTGCAAATAGGTGGGAAAATGTGGGGTACAAATGCAGCAAATAAATAAAGAAATAATGGGCAGCTCTCAGGAAGTCTGAGCCACACACGGCAAGGGAATACTGACACCACACAGATCCAGGGAACAGATCCAAGTAAAAAAAAAAAATGCTTTCCGGGACTCAATAATCTCCAGGATACAACCTAAGTCTGTAAACAATTTGGTTAACTAGTTAGCTATTGGTGCTCACCCTGCTTCATGTGAGTTAACTCAACACCGCCCCCTGCAGACAGCTGAGGGAAAACAATTTCACACAAAGCAGTTTACAATCCTTCCAAACCCTCTCCTGGAAATACACTTAGTCAGTCGATGAGAAGATTTGAATACAACCAGTTTCCAAATGAATACAAAATCTCTCTCATGCGTATTCATTGCTAAAACCTACCGGCTAGGTTCACCTCCAGGAGAGGGTTAGAGAATCACTGCTCTATACTCCAGAACCACACGCTACAAACATGTCATTTGAAAACGCTATTGCACTCAAAATATTTCTCAAACTTGGGCACTAAAGCAACTGCCTACACATAAAAGGAAAAAACAAATAAAGCAAGTATTGGCAGAGTCACATATTTACAAACTTCAGTCTCTGTGAACATTAAACATAGTAACATAGTAGATGACGGCAGAAAAAGACCCGCACGGTCCATCTAGTCTGCCCAACAAGATAAACTCAAAAAAAGGGGGGAAAACCCTACTTACCTGCAGAGAGATTAGTAATTGTTGGCCACCTTGACAACAGATGCTCAAGGCAGTGTTCAAAGGAGTCATTTAACATCTGCTCCACTCTGTATGTGACCCTGAGGGACTCTTGCTAGGGAGGATTAAGAATAAAGATTTGATCTGGAGATCCTGAATTTCTCCCTAGTCTTACTTTTGTTTTGTCAGCACATTTTTTCTCATGTCCCAAAGCAGTATTACATTACAGGGTGCACCAAAACTTTCAAATGAAGCATTTACAGTAACTTCACCAGTGAGAGAAATAGGAATTAGACCGAGGTGACTCCCCCAGGGTCACATAACAGGCAATCAATGACAGAACCGAGGCAGATGGAGAAATAACTCACCAGCAGGGCGGTCCACCTTGTGGAAGAAACACCAGCTTCATTTTGGGAACCTCCCTAGTCCCACCCACAATATGCTCCCTTGCTATTTGCATACACTACACTGCAAAATGTCCAAATTCCAACTTTCCAAAATCTGGATTTGGACGTTTGTAGCAAATGGATTTTTCAAAATGCCTAAAAAAAGTCCATCTGCTTTGAAAATGAGCAATAAAGAATACGGAGACCCTTTCTAATTTAAGTATTTTTATACTGCCTAGACCTAAGCGGTCTATCATTTTGTTTTCTAGGTACTGGTACTGTCCCCAGTGGGCTCACAATCTAGTATTGAATTGTATCTGGGGCAATGGAGGGCTAAGTGACTTGGCCAGGGTCACACGAGGCTGCAGCAGGAATTGAATCCAGTTCCCCAACCCACTGCATTCACCATTAGGCCACTCCTCCAGACTATGCTTTCAGGGAACAGTTCTATAGAGACTTCCTAATGAATTGTAGGTGCTTTAAGCTATTTCAGTTCACCTGCAATGAAGACAAGGGACAGAATGTGGCTCTCAAACCAATGTCTCTTGATTAAAATGCAAAGGAAATTAAAAGGTCCTTTTAATTTTCCATATGAAGGACCATGCACTCATTTTCCTATTAGCACATTCTGTTGGCAGTGGAGACTTGCGCAATGAACCAATGCCCACTTGCCAACCAATTAGCGGAGAACAAATACTCTCCCCCCCTCCCCAGCGCTAAAAAAACACATTAGCGCTTACTGTTGGTTTTTAAAAGGACTCCAAAAAGTTTCTTTATGCTTTACTAACGCTTCCCTATCTGTCACAAGCTTGTTTAGGGAGGCAGAGAGTAGTAAACAAAACAAAAAGCCCCAGAATGATGATAGGGGTCACCCCAGAAGTTTCCAGGGGCCACCACTGAGCCCTGGGCCTTGGATTGAGGGGACTTCCATTACTTCCAGGTAACAACCAGCTACTTTCCACCAGTAAATAATTTCCAATCTTCCGTGCTCCACTTCAATATTCTACGCTGGATACATTTGAGAACAGGTTACCAGCAGATCTTTTCCAACATGGATTTTACTCTCTGCAATAAATCCAAACAATGAACAATTTTCTGTTCTAATTAAGTGTTCAGTTTGTAGAAAACATATTTGCTCCTGTGCTGCACTAGTGGATTATAAAACTCCAGTCTTGAAATCTTCCCAGTTCTGCCCTTCTTCTTCCTCTACATGGAAAAAGCAACCATTTCATTTCATATCCAGAACTGCCTTTATAATATTTGCTTCCTAAATTATTATCATGTTTTTTCATTATCATGTTACCCAAGATCCTTCTGTTATTACTAAATGTATATTTTCTCATATATTTCCACTATTCATGATGTACTGTAAGCCACATTGAGTCTGCAAAGAGGTGGGAAAATGTGGGATACAAATGCAATAAATAAATAAATAAATGTCCTCTTTTGCCTTTGCTACAGGCTGGTCTTCCTTTCTGTCTCTGGATTCCTCCCTTCACAGGCTCCCAATACTTTCTCTTTATGATTCGCAAATATTTTACATTATTTGAGCCTTCTTCCCTATTCAGAACAGAGCACAGAATTTAAGATTTTATCTTTATGATGAGACTAGTAAAAAAGGCCTGTTTCTGACACAAATGAAACTGGCACTAGCAAGGTTTTCCTCGGAGTGTGTATGTTTGAGAGAGTGTGTGTGAGAGTGAATGTGCGAGTGTGTGTGTGAGAATGAGTGTCCCTCCCTCTCTTCGAGTACCAGGGTCATCCCCTTCCTCCCGCCCTCCGAATTTCAGGGTCGTCCCCTCCCTCCTCAACCTTCCAATGTCTCCTCTCTTTCTTTCTGCATCCTTCCATCCAGTGTCACCTCTTTCTCCCTACCCTTTCATCCAGCGTCTTCCCTCTTTCTCTCCCCATCCTTCCACCCATCTACCCTCTCTCCTGATCCTTTCATCTAATGTCTCTCTCCCCCTCCTTCTATCCAGTGTCTCTCTCTCTCTACCCTTTTCTGTTCAGTGTCCCTTCTCTGTCCACATCCTTCCAGTCTCTCCCCCTTTCTCTCCCCATCCTTCCATCTGTTTTCCCCTCTTTCTCTCCCCATCCTTCCATCCGTCTACCCCCCTCTCACGATTGTTCCATCCAGACTTGTCTCTCTCTATCCCCTTCTTTCCATCCAGGCCGGCCATGCCCCCCCCCCCCCCCCAAGGTCGCTGCCGCCACTCCCCCCTCCATCCCCCCGAGTTCGCCACGGCCACTGTTCCCCCTCCACTCCCCAGGTCACCGCCACTTTCCCTCCAGGCCCGCCCACCCAACAGACCTGCCAAGTCTCCCGCAGAACACGCGGCGCCAGCTCCTATTTCCGGCCACTGCTGCTTCTCCAGTTGAGCAGCAGCGGCCGCTACAAAAACAAAAACAGCTGTTTTTAGTAAGTGCGGCACCGCAGGCAGCCATCAGGCATTGGCTGTCAGCTCTGCAGCCACTCCTCTCACCTCTCACGTCGTTGCGCTCCTCCGGGGTCTTGATCCAGGGGCAGTGACGTGAGAAGTGAGAGGAGCGGCTGCAGAGCCGACAGCCAATGCCTGATGGCTGCCTGCGGTGCCGCGCTTGCTTTTTAAAAATATTTCCGGTTGTTGTTTTTGTAGCGGCCCCTGCTGCTCAACTGGAGAAGCAGCAGTGGCCGGAAATAGGAGCTGGCGCCGCGTGTTTCAGGGAGACTTGGCAGGTCTGTTGGGTGGGCGGGCCTGGAGGGAAAGTGGCAGCAACCTGGGGGGGGGGGGGGGGGTGAGTGATGTTGGAGGGTGTGGAGGAAGGGCTGAAGCTGCTTCTGCAACGTTCCAATGTCTCTCACTGCGTTCATGATGTCAGAAGATGGTTATGATCCCAGTGAGACACATTCGAACGTTGAAGGAGCAAATTATTATAGATTCCTGCACCATCTGCAATATGGGCAGCTCAAAGAGTTTTACTTCCTCTTTTTGTTTCTGAGATGAGACTGTAACATGAGCTGTTTTCCAGGGCTCTGCATCCACATTATCCAACAAGGTGAACAGACATATCACCAGTCTGAGCAAAAAGTTATTTCTCACAGTATTTTGTGTATAAATTTGAGAACACATGTACATATTGTCATGGTGACTGCATTTCCTGAATTTAACTGTTTCCTGGGATCGGTCCTGTTACCAAAGGGCAAGAATTCCTATTCTCTGGTCCCATTACTAGTGCTAAGTGACACAGGAGGGGGCGGGGCAGGAAGAGAATCCTAGCTATAGTTACATTTATGTATTTATTTATCTCATTTGTATCCCACCTTTTCCCACTGATTGCGGGCTCAAAGTGGCTTACAATAATAATCCTATATAATAAAACGCAGCTCCAACATTCTGAAGCTGACTGCATTGCTGAGGCATTCCTGCTCTCTGTCTCCATCTCCTGAATTGACATCAAGTACTTCCGGGTTCGTCACAAGCAGAAATGACTAACCACACGAGGTTTCTCGGCTTCAGAATGTTGGAGGTGCATTCTATTAAATAGGATTGGTCAGTTCCTTGAAGCACAGCCAGAGCTCAGCGTCCTGCACAGTAAGGCTCAGACACCAGAGAGAGAGGGGAGGGCCTGACACCAGAGAGAGAGGGAGGGAGGGAGGGGGGCCTGACACCAAAGGGGGGGGGGGGTTGGTATCTCTGTCACACACACACTCTCTCTCTCTCACAGTCAATGTCTTTCTCTCACTCACTCTCACACACTGTCTCTCACACACTCTATGTCTCACACTGTATCACATTCACCCTCTATGTGTCACACAGTCACTCACACGCTCTCTTGGTCTCATACACTCAGTCTCACAGAGAGTCTGTGTCTCACACAGTCTCTTTCTCTCTCTCTCGCACACACTGTATCTGTGTGAAACACACTCTCTCTCTCTCACAGTCTCTCACATACGCACTTGCACACACTCTCATTCTCACACACACACTCTCTCTCACAGACACACTCGCACCCAGACTCACTCTCTCTCTCACACACAGTCACTTGCACATTCACTCTCTCTCTCTCTCTTTCACACACAGTCACTCTCACATACACTCTCTCAAACATACACACTCCGAGGAAAACCTTGCTAGCGCCCGTTTCATTTGTGTCAGAAACGGGCCTTTTTTTACTAGTATAGTATAATTACAATGCAAGAAGTACAATTTTTTACAGATTGAAAGCAGGGTAGAAATAACAGTTAATAGCGATAGGTATTGAGGTAGGCTATAAATTAAACAATTAATCAATAGTAAATACAAAGATAATAAGGTGTAATTAAAGGTGTATATAAGGCTAGGATGAACCTTATTCTCAACTTAAAATATGTGGGCAAAAAAAAAAGCACTTGATATTTCACTTTCCAGATACAAGAAACGTATAAGATGTTACACTTTTCAAGTGGTTTAGTTTGGAAGGAAACACCAACTGCTATAAGATCTGATGTAAAAAACTGAAAGCTTCTTTGCCAACTCTAAATATGTAAATTTTACTTACCATAGTAACCTGAATTAGGTTGGACTGTACTTTCTAGAAACTGCTAGTAAAATCATTTGCAATTCCTACCAAACTTACCCGGTTATTTGCAAAGTGTAAGTTGTATATTTGTGCATGTTAACAAGAAAAGTGTGCTTACAATCATTTGGGGGAAAGACTATACCCTTAAGTCCTCTGTGATCACAACAAACAAACTGAATATTACCGATGACTGCGTTAATATTATTTCATATTGATGTACAAAATAAGCCAAACCATTATAATAAAACACCACCCGTGTCATCCAGTGGTTCCCAAACCTGGTCCCGGAGGCACCACAATGAATATTCATGAGAGAGATTTGCATGCACTGACTCCACTGTGTGGAGATCTCTCTCATGAATATTCATTGCAGATTTCCTGAAAACCTGACTGGCTGGGGTGCCTCCAAGACATAAGAACATAAGCATTGCCATACTGGGACAGATCGAAGGTCCATCAAGCCCAGCAGCCTGTTTCCAACAGTGGCCAATCCAGATCTCAAGTACCTGGCAAGATCCCAAAACAGTACAATTCATTTTACACTGTTTATCCTAGAAATAAGCAGTGGATTTTCCCCAAGTCCATTTTAATAATGGCTTAGAGACTTTTCTTTTAGGAAATTAGCCAAACCTTTTTTAAACCCTGCTATGTTAAGTGCTTTTTACCACATTCTTTGGCAACAAATTCTATACGATGCAGGCAGCACTTGTAGATCTACTGCATACATATACATGGGGGATATTCTGAAAACTTGACTGCCTGGGGTGCTTCAAGGACCAGGTTTGGGAACCACTGGTATAATCTATGCACAGCTCTGTTAATCTACTGCTCTTTGAATATTGTGTTCAGTTCTAGTCACTGCATCCCCCCAAAACAGATCCAGTGGAATTGGAGGAGCTGCAGAGGGGGACGGGAGGAAAGGCTAAGGGGATGGAGGCTTGGGGGGGGGGGGAAGCAAATAATACAGGTCTCTAAAATCCCCATGGGCAGATGATCAAAAGACCTAAAAATAGCGCTGGGACAGCATGGGACTTTACCAACCCTATGATCAGAGATAATTACATGCAAATTTAAGCAAGCAATTCTCTCTGATCATAGGGAAGAAGAGTGGGAGGATTGTGCCTGAGCGCATCCTCCCGCACTTGAAAATCCTGTCAAAAGCCCAGACCTGTCAGGGGCTGGAGGTCCATGGGACCACCAAACCCCCCAACTACCCCTGCCAAGCGAAACGGGGGCTGGAGGTCCCCCCTGACCATCCCAACACAGGTTCAGGGGGCTGGAGATCCGGTGGGTCTCCAGCCCCCCCCCCCCCAGCATCCCTCAGATGTCCCTGGTGGCCCAGTGGGCTGATGGTCAGTCCCTCCACCCCCCCCCACCCCCTACGTTCAACTGGAGGAGGGAGATGACCCCTCCCTCCTCGTCCATCTGTGCTGCCTTGAAAATGGTGGAGCGATACACTGGGCGGGTCTTCATTGTTCAGAGCCCACGAGCATTGTTTCACGCGCGCTCGGAGGCTCTGATCATGGAGCGGTTGCAAACACGCGCTCTAACAGCCTCCAGCACCTGCGTTTGCTTCTGATCATCTGCCCACCAGTGAAGTTCAGTGGGTAAATGTGAACCTCTGTTACCTCCGAAAGTACAAAGCCCAAGCGGTCAGAAAGGGGGCGAGGAGGAAACCGAAGAGGCAACAAACGACCGGGAAACAAAAATGGGTGAGGTAGAAAAGGGGAAACCCGCTCACCTCCTTCTCCTCTTCCCAACATACCTCACTGTCTGCCAGCCCTTAACAACTGCCTCTGTCTTTCCAGCCTCCAACTTAGCCTACTGGCCGGATGGGCGGAGACCATCACACGTGACACCACTCACAACATACACACACTCACGCTGCGTCACCTACGCCAACCAAAGACAGTCCATGAGCCGTGCCAATGGCTGTGAGGAGCCCTGGTGTGTGCGCACGTGACACAGCGACGTCAATGACGCCCCGGCAGCAGTAAAACAGCCCCGTTAGAAGCTGGGGAGCAGCTAGAGATGGGACCTACAATAAACGACTCACCTCACGGCACCTTCCTGTCCCTTCCCTTAAAGACCATCGGTTGATAGAGTGCTTGCGCTTCCTGCCTCCAATCTGAAAGAGGCTTGACACGTGCATAGCCGCCACTTCCGTAAACGGTGGTAACCAACCAAAGAGGTCTGATTGATAGCATGATGTCTAAAAGTTGAAGCCACTTAGGGGTGTCTTTATTTCCCACCCGTCGTTCCGTGTACACTCAAAACAAAGCAAACAAACCTATGAGCTGCTGCATCCACGTTGTCGTTGTTTATTGTTGGCACTATGCCAACAAAACGACTCTGTGGATGCTTGAGCACCCCCAATATTGAGAAAATTCCTTGTGTGTGTCCAGGGAGGGGTTATTTCCATTGGGCTTAGTAACCTCAATAATTTTTGAAAAGTGCTCCTATGATTGTTGGTAGCATTTTTATGTAATCTCACTTATATTTTCAAACATGCCGGCTTTTGCAACATACGGTCTACACATAGCAGGCAGCCTGAGCCAACCGTTTTATTTTCCACTGAACAGTTATCTTGGTATGAACTTGGCGGCTAACAGTCTAAATGTGGCAACATTGTCCAGTTCAGCACACTGACTCTGGCCAGAATTTTTGTATGAAGGAAGCCCTTCTCTCATTATCCAATACCTCTCTACGAAATAGTAGTAATAAAAAAAGGCATGTGCATTTTTATAATATATCACTGCAATCCACAAAACGCAAGGAGCAAGTTCCCACATGCCATATTTTTCTTTTGATTTAGGCACAGGAAATAAAGATGTTAAATTCTCTCAAATCTCACCTAAGCAATGTATTTTTTTTTAAATTGTACTTATAAATAGTAAGTCTGATTGTTAAATACCTGATTCCATAACATGATGTCTTTTTTGGTGGTCCTTTACTAGGTAAAAAAACATCTCTGCACTAATACAGGGAGTCCCTATAACCAGCCCCTCCAAAAGATACAATGATTTACAATTTAGAACTAATTACTGCTCTAACCAATTAAACCAATACTTCCTCCGTGTACATCCTTATTCCTCACAAGCCGGCATGTTTGAAAAGGGAAAATTAGGTTCTTACCACGATAATGTTCTTTCCTTTAGTCATAGCAGATGAAGCCATTACGTATGGGTTGTGTCCATCAACCAGCAGGGAGAGATAGAGAGCACTCAACTTTTCAGTGCCTCATGGCCAGCTAGCTCCACTTCCTCTTCAGTATTTGAAGCTTCCAAAGCAGTATGGCAAATCGCAATGGGACTAACATGAACTTTCCTCACAGCGAACGATGGCCCCTTAACAAGGGCATAAACTCAAAAAAGGAGGGAATGAACTTATCCTCCTGGAGGGAATAAACTCATCCTCCCAAAACATGAACTGGAGGGAGTGAACTCATCCTCCTATAACTGTAACAAGAATCCTGAAGACTGTTTTCCGACTCCCCAAGGAAGGAATATAACTCCAGGAAACAAGAACAGCACCTGAAATCAGAATCACTGCAATACAGACAACCATACAGGGAGGGCTCATGGCTTCATCTGCTATGACTAAAGGACAGAAAATTATCATGGTAAGAACCTAATTTTCCTTTCCTTGTCATCAAGCAGATGAAGCCATTAGGTATGGGATGTAACAAAGCAATCCCTAAATAGGGTGGGAACAAGCCACACCACGCGCTAGCACCTGTGCTCCAAAACACGCGTTCCTCCTGGCAGCCACATCCAGCCTGTAATGTCGGGCAAAAGAGAGCTTAGAAGCCCATGTTGCAACATTGCAAATCTCATGAAGAGATAGTGCTCCAGTTTCCGCCCAGGAAGAGGAAATCGCTCTTGTGGAATGTGCCTTAAAGGCTTCAGGCGGAGCCCGGCCAGACAGCAGATATACTGAAAAGATAGCTTCTTTGAGCCAACGGGCAATAGTGGCTTTAGACGCTGAAGACCCTCTGCGAGAACTGCAAACAGCACAAAAAGATGATCAGAGGTCCTGAAAGAATTTGTAATTCGCAGATTGTGCAACAGAGTCCTGCGCACGTCCAAAAGGTGCAACTGCCCAAATGAATCTGGAAACTCCTCCTCAACAAAGAAGGGAAGAAAAACAGGCTGGTTTAGGTGAAACGCTGAAACCACCTAAGGCATGAAGGAAGGCACGGTCCGAACCGTGACCCCTGACTCTGAGAATTGCAGAAAAGGGTCTCTACAGGACAGCGCCTGGAGCTCTGACACCCGTCTCGCCGAGGTAATGGCCACTAAAAAGACGGCCTTTAGTGTCAAATCTTTCTCTGAAGCGCGCCGAAGCGGTTCAAAGGGAGCCCCCTGAAGGGCGTTCAAAACTAACCCCAGGTTCCAAGCTGGACAAGGTGCCCGCACGGGAGGACGGAGCCGAAGCACCCCTCGAAGAAACCGTGCCACATCTGGATGAGCAGCAAAGGACACGCCTTCAACCTTGCCACGCAGGGAGACCAATGCTGCCACTTGCACCCGCAGGGAATTATAGGCCAAGCCTTTGTGTACACCATCCTGCAAAAAGTCCAGAATCGGCGAGACCGGAGCCCAAAACAGAGAAAGCACTCTTTAAACACACCAGACTTCAAACTGGCGCCAAATCCTGGCATAAGCCACGGAGGTGGAGCACTTACGGGCCTGCAAAAGAGTGGAAATTACCATATTTGAGTAGCCTTTGTCTCTCAATTGCGCCCTCTCAATCGCCATGCCATAAGACCAAAGCGGCAGGCGTCCTCCATGGCCACCAGACCCTGTGACAACAGGTGCGGAACCAGAGGTAACGGAAAGGGAGCCTCCAACAGCATCTGTTGGAGGTCCGCATACCAAGGCCTCCTGGGCCAATCCGGGGCAATGAGCACCACTTCTCCTGGATCCAGCCAAATCCGCAGGAGCACTCGCCCTATCAAGGGCCATGGAGGGAAGACATACAGCAAGCCCAGGGGCCAGGGTTGAGCCAATGCATCCAACCTGGCAGAGCGAGGATCCCTCCGTCTGCTGAAGAAGCACGGGACTTTGGCATTGGAACTGGTCGCCATAAGATCCATCACTGGCTTGCCCCATTTGGCACATATCTGCAGAAATACATCGACTGCTAGTTCCCACTCCGCTGGATCGATCTGATGCCTGCTTAGATAGTCGGCTTGCACTACAAAGTTTAGTAATATTTGCCTAATTTCCATATATTTATGTTATTGCATAAATGTAAAATAAAAATGTATAGATAGTCGGCTTGCACGTTGCTCTGACCTGCAATGTGAGCTGCTGACAGGGACTGTAGATGCAGCTCGGCCCAGTGGCAGATTTGTTCGGCCTGCGTGGCTAGAGCTCTGCACTGAGTGCCGCCTTGTCGATTTATGTAGGCCACTGCTGTCGTGTTGTCCGACATCACTCGGACAGCCAATCCTTCCAGGGACACTTGAAAGGCCAGAAGAGCCAGAAACATTGCTTTCAACTCCAGGCGGTTGATAGACCACTCCGACTCGTCGGGTGTCCACAGACCCTGGGCATGTTTCCCCTGGCAATGTGCGCCCCAGCCCTTCAGGCTGGCATCTGTCACCAATAGGCACCAATTGGGGAGCGCCGACTCGTCGGGTTTCCACAGACCCTGGGCATGTTTCCCCTGGCAATGTGCACCCCAGCCCTTCAGGCTGGCATCTGTCACCAATAGGCACCAATCGGGGAGCGCCAGCAGCATTCCCCGCCGCAACATGCTGTCCGAGAGCCACCACTCCATACTGAGGCGGGCCGCAGGGAGCCAAGAAAGTCTGCACTGATAATCCTGAGATACTGGAGACCATCGTTGAAGTAGAGAATACTGTGGAGGTCTCAGGTGTGCTCTCGCCCATGGCACCACGTCCAAGATGGCCGTCATCGATCCCAACAGCTGGACAATGTCCCAAGCTCGTGGGCGGGGCATCCTCAGGAGCAGACGGACCTGATTCTGAAGCTTGCATCGCCTTTGCTCGGGAAGAAACACATAGCCCGAGGCTGTGTCGAACCTGGCCCCCAAATATTCTAGAGATTGCAAGGGGGTCAGGTAACTTTTGGCCATATTGACGACCCAGCCCAGAGATTGAAGGACTGAAACCTTTCTGGCTGTAGCTAGATGACTCTCTTTTTCTGAGTCTGCTCTGATGAGCCAGTCGTCTAGGTACGGGTGAACCCGGATACCCTCTCGCCTGAGAAACGCAGCTACTACCACCATTACCTTGGAGAAGGTTTGGGGAGTCGTGGTGAGGCCAAAAGGCAAGGCCCGAAACTGGAAATGTTTTCCCAACACCGCAAACCGCAGAAACTTCTGGTGCGGGGGCCAAATTGGTATGTGCAAGTAAGCTTCTTTCAGGTCCAGAGACATGAGAAACTCTCCTGGCTGTACTGCCGCAATGACGGAGCGCAGGGTTTCCATGTGAAAATGCCGCACTCTTAAGGACTTGTTTAGCTTTTTTAAGTCCAGGATCGGGCGAAAAGACCCGCCTTTTCGTGGCACCACAAAGTAAATGGAGTAGCGGCCTAGGCCTTGTTCGGCGGGAGGCACCGGGGTCACAGCCCCTATCTGGCACAGACTGTGCAAAGTCTCCTCTACCGCCGCCCGTTTGGTGGCAGAACCGCATCGGGACTCCACAAACATGTCTCTCACCGGGGCATCGAATTCTATTCGGTATCAGTCTCTGATCAGGTCCAAGACCCTCTGATCTGCGGAGATTTTGGCCCACTCCTCGAAAAAGAGGGAAAGTCTTCCTCCGATGACAGGAAACGAGGAGGGGGCCGGCGTACCATCATTGAGAGGGTCGCCCCTGAACTCCAGGCCTTGAACCGGCAGCTGCGGAACGTTTGTCCGAGCGAAAGGAGTTTCTCTGCTGAAAGCGGGCACGAGAAGTGAACCCAGCAGAACGCCCCGGGCGGTACCTTCTAGCTTCACAGAAGCGAGGTCTGTAAGAGGAGCGGACCGCCTGACCCTTAGAGGAAGGCTTCGGCCTATCTTCGGGCAAGCGCTGAGGTTTGGAATCCCCCAGGCCTTTAACAATGTTTTCCAGCTCCTCACCAAACAGAAGAAGGCCTTGAAAGGGCAACTTCACCAACCTTTGCTTAGAGGCCATGTCCGCCGCCCAATGTCATAGCCAAAGAGTGCGGCGAGCCGCCACTGCTACAGCCATTTGTTTAGCCGAAGCTCTGACCATATCATAAAGGGCGTCAGCCAAAAAGGACAAGGCCGACTCCATCCGCGGAGCCACTTCAGACAAGGTCTCCGCTCCATCACCGGGCTGTTCCACTGCCTGCTGTAACCAAGCCAGGCAGGCTCTAGCAGCATAACAGCTGCATGCAGATGCCCGAACAGTGAGACCTGCCAAATCAAAGGACCACTTCAGAGCTGAATCAAGCCTGCGGTCTTGAATATCCTTCAGGGCAACACCTCCTTCAACAGGGAGGGTAGTTCTCTTTGTCACAGCCGTGACCAGGGCATCCACTTTAGACATTGCAAAGCGAGCCAAATGTTCCTCACTCAGAGGGTATAATTGCCCCATAGCCCTGGCAACCTTCAAAGGTCCCTCGGGGTCAGCCCATTGAGCCGAAATAAGCTCTTGGATGGAGTCATGCAAAGGAAAGGCTCGAGCAGGCTTTCTGGTACTAGCCATCCTTGGATTAACAGAGGAGGCTGTGCCACTCCCAGGATCTTCAATCGAGAGGGCTTTTAAGGCATCTGAAATAAGCACTGGCAGTGTCTCGCGGTGGAAAATCCTCACCACAGACGGATCATCAAGATCCTGTGGCAATTCTGCATCCACCTCTGGCTCCTCAGACCAAGAAGTTCTGCCAGACCCCTCAGAATCCCCATAGCCCGACCACGGGGGGGGGAACAGGGGGGTGCGCCACACTCAGAAGGGGAATTAGCCCTTCTGCGTTTATCAGGAGGATAAGAAACAGGCAAAGCCAACTCCAAAAGGCCAGGATCCACCGGGGGGGGAGGGGCAGGCAGAGGGTCCGAAGATCCCTGTGGAAGAGCTCTTTTAAGCATGTATGCCTTATGCAGCATTAAAACAAAATCAGGGGAGAAAACCGCTCCTTACCGCCCGGATCCTGCCCAGGGCTATCAGCTCTATAATTAGCCTCACTCAGAGGACCCCCCCCCCCCAGATTCAGGGCTCTCCATTGCAATGGAGGCCGCGCCATGTGAAAAATCCAAAATGGCGTCCGCTGCCAGCTCAGAGCGCGAAAGATCGCTGCCCGCCATGCTCGGGCCGGCTCTACCATCTGTACAGCACGATTTACAGAGCCCCGCTGCTGATTTGCACTTGCCATATTTAGAACAGCGTTTTACAGTCTCCGCAAACATTGCCGAAAACAGCGGTAAAAATCCAAAATGGTGGTTGACGCCAAAAATGTCCCGATCGCGGGCCCACCCCGGAGGAGTCAGAAAACACTCTTACCTCACTGGATCGAGTATCACAGCTCCAGTCCTGCAGAAGAATCTCAAGAAAAACCTTTCCCAAGATCGCTGCGCTAAAGTGCGACGCGACTTTAATTATTTATTTTTAACGCTGTGAGGAAAGCAGAGGCAAAAGAGGTAAATAAAATCACTCTGGAGGCTCAGATAAGTGGGAAAGGCAGGGAAAGGCGAACCAATGTGCCTGCATCCTCTGAGTGGGAAAGGACAGGGAAAAGCAAGCTAATATGTCCACATCTACGGGGGCATGGGTAAGGTTGGGAAAGGGCTGACCTATGTGCCTTCAAAGTGAAGCTGCTATAGCCTCTAACACCCCGGCTAACAACTGGCAAGCCAGGAGCCACCCCCAGGCAGATTTTTGAAGGAGCTGGAAGAAGCTGCAGCCACCCTGCTTGGGGAGATAGAGAATACTGAAGAGGCAGTGGAGCTAGCTGGCCATGAGGCACTGTGAAAAGTTGAGTGCTGTCTATCTCCCCCTGCTGGTTGATGGACACAACCCATACGTAATGGCTTCATCTGCTTGATGACAAGGAATATAAGTTGAAATCAAAACACTACCAACAATAAGGAACGACAACATGGACAGAGCAGCTCATAGGCTTGCTTGCTATGTTTTGGGTGAATGGGGATAATGGCTGTGCAGAGAAGGGAGACAATCTAATTGGCTTCAGCTTTTTTTGACATCTCCTGTTCTCAGTCTAACCTCCTTGGTCAGCTCTCTCCTTCTCTTCCCCCTGGCACAGTTTGGAATTTGTCCTTCCTTTCCCCTTCCTGTTTTGCACTGGCGATGTGGCGGCTTCCCTACCCCCCCCCCCCCCCCCCCCCCCCCATTGCAGTGCTTCTTGCATGCTCTCCCCCTGTGGGATCTGATATTACTCACTCCCTTCCCACTCCCTGAACTGCTGCCCTTCTTCAATTTTCCAGGCCACTGGCAGCATCAGTAAGGTATGCACACTGTCTTTGGCAGCTCTGGAAGCTCTTCTTATTACAGCATTCCACCGACAGGAAATTGTAACAGAGGGAAAGCTTCCAGGCCGCTGAAGGCAGTGTGCTTACCTCACTGATGCTGCTGGCAGCCCAAAAAATTAAAGGACAGCAGTGCAGGGAGCAGGAAGGCAGCCAGTAGTGCCCAAAACACAGGTACTTGACTGTCATGACTGGCAACCAGGGTTGGGAGACCTGGGTCCCCAAAGCCATGCCACTAATGTATTGAGGGTGGAGCCAAGGAGGAGGAATGGAAAGCAGGGGGCAGCGGGACTCAGGAGAGAGAACATTGTGGTGACAGCCTGCACCCCTCATTGAGAATCAGCAAGTCTTAAGAGAAACGTATGGGCCAGGTGACACCACAGGCTCGGATGCTTCGTGCCCTAGACCAGAGCCTCACCTGGTCCATAGGCTGAGCTGGCCCTGGATATTGGGCTACATGGACCATTGATCTGACCCGCTATCCTTATGTTATCTTAACTGCTCAGAAGTGCAATGATGGGAGGGAATAAGTCCACTAAAATGAAACAAAATTTAGAAGGGTTAGTGCCTCCAAATTACTCCAGAATACATTTTGGTATACTGCCATGGACACTGTGCACCAAAGGTTGGTAAAAAGTTCATTCATCAGAGGATATCAGCCTGCTCCCCATGCTTTCAGAAGAATGCAGTCAGTATTGGAGCCTTTCTTCTGCCTCAGGCATTCTTATGTTTGCCCATCCAGCTAAGATTAATGCAGTGGTTGTAATTTTTTTTACATTTATTTAGATTTACTACTAGTATGTGAAGATATAAACAGGAAAATACATGACTGATGAGTTTTGATAGCATATTTGCTTATTTCCGATCTGATGAAGAAGGGCAACCTTCGAAAGCTAATCAAGAAATGTATTAAGTTATGTCCAATAAAAAAGGTATCATCTTATTTTCTTTTCCATGTTTTATTTTGTTTGATTTCTATTGATAGTTCAAGGCAAATTACATTCAGGTACAGTAGATATTTCCATGTCCCTTAAAGGGCCTTCCAATCTTGTTTGAGTCTGAGGCAACAGCAGGGTTAAATCCTGGCTTTTGTACTGCCAGAACACAGCTCTAGCGTAACCTCTTCACAACACCTCGGTGACAGGTGAAGCTTACCTAATGAAACTCACAACTGGTTGTCAATTCAGCAAAGTTCTCTTTATTTTTACTTCAAAACAGCAGTCCATAATCATACAGAAAAAGCAGAGTGCAAACAGCTGCTAAAACATAAGAGAAAGATTAGAAGTGGGACTAGCTAGCAGACACTTCTACTACTATTTAACATTTCTAAAGCGCTACCAGGGTTACGCAGCGCTGTACAATCTAACAAAGAAGGACAGTCCCTGCTCAAAGGAGCTTACAATCTAAAGGACAAAAAAGTGCAATCAAATTGGGGGCAGTCTAGATTTCCTTGATAGGAGTACAATGGTTAGGTGCCGAAAGCGACATTGAAGAGGTGGGCTTTGAGCAAGGATTTGAAGATGGGTAGGGAGGGGGCTTGGCATATGGGCTCAGGGAGTGGCGAGGCAGAAAGGGCGGAGCCTGGAGTTGGCTTCTCCACTATTCACCAGACTCTCCTCACTGGGGCTCAGGCGTTCTCTCATTTTTACAGGTATTTGTTTACTCCGGAGTCTGCAAGTAGCTCTCCGGCACTACGTAAGCCACATTGAGCCTGCAAATAGGTGGGGAAATGTGGGATACAAATGTAACAAATAAATGTTGTTTTTAACCCATCTATCCCTCCTTCTCATCTGCCTGTTATTTTTAACAATCATCTCTCACCTAGTTTCCATCCTTCCCATGTTCCAGAACAATCTTTCCCTCCTATCTTGTTTCTGTGTCCTGTTCAGCTACTTTTTTTTTTCTCTAAATTCCTAATATATTGGAGTTAATTAGCTCCTGGTACCTTCCTTATCTACTTAAAATACAAGTTGAGCTGATGTTAAAGCACATATCGCCATGCAGGCTTCCTCTAATATATGTTAAGTCGCTTTCTGGAATAGCTTATATCACCATTTTTGCCATGCTCAAAGTGCACTGAACTTCTGTACATTCTCATCAGCACTGCCACACAGTTCACATGCTCTTGTCCAGAATTATGTCTTTAATGTTTTTACTATATGACAGGTATATGACCTCTGTTTGGTTCTTCTTGTTTGTCCAGGCCATTAGCCTGCCATGGCCTACCTGTCCAACAGTAACATCACCCCCTGAGTATGGCGAGGAATGTCAATCAATCAGAGCCAATTGAGTTATGTGGGGTTCTGGACAGAGAGACAGACCTGCATGGGCATCACATAGGGCAGTTGGGATGAACAAGTTTTGCAGGTAGTTTTCAATGCCATTCAGAGGCCTGCTCTTAATGTATACAAACCACCAAGCCCATGCTGAAGAAAACTAATTCAAGAATAAACACAGGGACAGTGCCAAAGAATCCACAAAGCTGTGCAAACACTTGAGAGCATTTTTTCTCCTCTTGATAGGAAATTACATATCATATTTGTTGTCGGTAGCAGGCTCAGTGCAGCTTACATAGTATGGAATTACATAGTATCACAGAAAGAACACAGCTGTAGCAATAGTAGAGGTATGATGTGGTTGTTAGGAATTGGAGAGGTAGGAGTGTTGTATTCTTAAGCAAACTATTTTACTAAGTCCTACACACTAAACTGTGGCTATAGCACTACTGGACATATGCAGTGCTGTACACATTATATACAGGTACTTTCCCTGTCCCTAGAGGGCTCACAATCATTTTTTTGTATATGGGGCAGTGGAGGGTTAAGTGACTTGCCCAAGGTCACAAGGAGCTGCAGTGGGAATTGAACCCAGTTCCCTCTGCACTAACCATCAGGCTACTCCACCACAGTTAAGGTAGAGTAAGAAATCCTGAAAAACTAAATAACAGTCATCAATTTGGGCTGTTGCACATCTGCATCAGGGTGTTCAATGCCAGAATATTTGTTGTACAACCAAAGTATTTGACAACACAACATAATACAATTCCCAAAAATGTAATTGAACTCTGGAACTCGTTGCCAGATAATGTGGTAAAGGCAGTTAGCTTAACAGGGTTAAAAAAAAGGCTTAGCTGGCTTCCTAAAGGAAAAGTCCATAGACCATTATTAAAATGGTGAAACTCCAGTGCTTCTTTCTGGGATAGGCAGCATAAAATATTTTGTACTTTTTGACATCTTGTCAGGTATGTCATCTGGATTGGCCACTGTTAGAAACAGTATGCTGGGCTTGATGGACCTTTGGTCTGTCCCAGTATGGCAATACTTATGTACTTAAGATTGTGTCCTGCATTACCAAGAATGTAGGTACAACATGCAGAGCCTATCAATACACAGACACCTCCTTGGCTGGCAAGTATATAATCTAAGGCTATCCTGGTCTGATGACTCATGAGAGTATTTGCAACTAATTCAGCATCAATGGCATTGTAACCATCTGTGGTTAGGTTAACAAATTTCATGAGATCATATCTACATTTTTTTGTATCCACTTAACATTGCCAAAAAATAGCAATAAGAGCCGAGGCACCAGGTCCCTGCATGATGGACTCGAATACACTCTGGCATATTTGGGGTATATCCCCTTACATGTTCCTTACCATGGCATATATAACAAAGGGGACAATAAAGGATGGGGGGGGGGGGGGGGGTGCTTAGAACAAAAGTTTGGCTGTAGTGGGTTAAGTATAGAGTCGAAGTATTTTAATCCACATCATGCAAGGTTCCACGTTAGGAGTTACGGACCAAGAAAGGGATCTGGGTGTCGTCGTCGATAACACACTGAAACCTTCTGCTCAGTGTGCTGCTGCGGCTAAGAAAGCGAATAGAATGCTGGGTATTATTAGGAAAGGTATGGAAAACAGGTGTGAGGATGTTATAATGCCTTTGTATTGCTCCATGGTGCGACCGCACCTTGAGTATTGTGTTCCATTCTGGTCACCGCATCTCAAGAAAGATATAGTAGAATTGGAAAAGGTGCAGCGAAGGGCGACTAAAATGATAGCGGGGATGGGACGACTTCCCTATGAAGAAAGACTAAGGAGGCTAGGGCTATACAGCTTGGAGAAGAGACGGCTGAGGGGAGACATGATAGAGGTATATAAAATAATGAGTGGAGTGGAACAGGTGGATGTGAAGCTTCTGTTCACGCTTTCCAAAAATACTAGGACTAGGGGGCATGCGATGAAACTACAGTGTAGTAAATTTAAAACAAATCGGAGAAACTTTTTCTTCACCCAACGTGTAATTAAACTCTGGAATTCGTTGCCGGAGAAAGTGGTGAAGGCAGTTAGCTTAGCAGAGTTTAAAAAGGGGGTGGACGGTTTCCTAAAGGACAAGTCCATAAACCGCTACTAAACGGACTTGGAAAAATCCAGAATTCCAGGAATAACATGTATAGAATGTTTGTACGTTTGGGAAGCTTGCCAGGAGCCCTTGGCCTGGATTGGCCGCTGTCGTGGACAGGATGCTGGGCTCGATGGACCCTTGGTCTTTTCCCAGTATGGCATTACTTATGTACTTATGTACTCCATAAAATTTAAGAGGTTGATACAAATAACATGTGGCATTCTGACTCTATTGGACCCATAATTTCTGGTTGGGATTTGACTTAGTAGCGAGCACCCTTATTTTGTTATAAAGCATTCCATAAAGGCTAGTGGAGTTGGCAATAAGGGTCATAGAGCAACCAGTGGATTTACAATTCATATTACATAACTATAGATTCATACATGGCCAGGGATTGGTTCTTTTTTTTTTTTTTTTCAACAGGCACACGTATAGCAGGTTGAGTCAAAGAAAGAATAGTGGAAAGGAAACTGGACATAAATGTTGCAGTAAACTGGGAAAAAAGAACAGGTTAACACAGGAAGTACTGGGGTAAGTTTGAGAAGTGTGCCATACCAATGATTATCATCGAAGGGGTTGAGGTAATTTGGAGTATAGTTAGCCAAATGAGTATGGGATAAGGCATGGTCATGGCTAGAGGGCACAAGGGAGAAAAAAAAATGCCAGGACAAGGCCAAAACAGCAAAGGTAACAGGAAAAACATCTTTGTCTCTAAAAACAGGTTACACAAAATTATGAGGGTTATGATTACTCCAAGAAGAATGAGTCCACAACCACACAATATATAAATGTAGAGTTCTGTGCTGAAAGAACAAGAGTCCAAAGTCCATATTATGCTGCAGTTTCAAGGTGGAAATATGATGCCAATGAGGATCCCCGTCTACTAGGATCGCAAATGGTGAGGTTTGCAATGATGGTGAACGGTCCTCGATACAGGGGCTGCCACTACTGGGGCTCTTTGATGTACACCAGGTCTCTGGAATGGTAGATCACAACTGGAGGAGAATCTGTAGGTTGATATAAGCACGTGCGCTAGATAATCTCGCTGGCAGCGCTATAAAATATAAAACAGACAGCAGCAGTAAGTGTAATACTAGGAGTGTTAATTGCTGGATCAGGCCGTTCCTGAAATATGACCCATTATCTGAATGGCTTTTCGCTGGAATCCCAAACCTAGGAAACAACTCAGTACAAAGAGAATGAGCAACACATTCAGCTGACGACACATATATACGCTTCTACCCACTTGGAATAATACCAGAAGGTACCTCTTCCCTTTGCAGTGTCTCCATACTCCCACTGTTCCCAGAAAGCACTCACAGACCCAACAGCCAAACCACTGGGAATCGTTATCAGTCCAGACGGGCAAACTGAAAATTGTTTATTGTCTTAACCTGAAAAAGGTGCAATCAGCAAACAAGTAACTGAAATATGGATCATTATAACACTAAACATGTACCTGGGAAGGCCAGGACATATAATTATTCACAGAGCCCCAGCAAAGAGATGTCTCCCCTTCCTGGCTAGAACGGGCAACAACAACAAACAGTACTCCTATTCAATATAAATTAAAAAAATCTTTATTAGTGAAAACAAATTAGTGCATTAAAAGAATAACCAAATAATATCCCTGCAACTCACTCACATTGCCATCCACACCAGACTTATACCCAGATCACATATATAAATCCCACAAAGAACACTGAACAAAAACCCTAAATTGCAGATTCTTCAGTCTCTGTATCTCACTAGACCACAATCTCAAAAAAGATCAGTGAGCCCTAAAAAAAACCCACAAGGGCACACAAGACCCAGTTCTTAATAATCACAGCAGATATTGAACGTTACTGATCTTTGTATCCAACAAGTTCTCAAGTGAAGAAAAAAACTCCACTGCAATATAAAGCCACTGTTCTTATCCCTATGATTAAAAAAAAACCACAGGGAAACACTGGGAATTGCAGAGTCACACAAATCTTCTGTGATCCTCCTGCACACAGTCAAACCTTTAAATTAAAGGCAGCCAAAGCATGCTTCAGGACAGTGGGAGGCTTCTAGGGATAGGTGGATTAAACCCACATAGTTGGTATACTCCAAAGTTCCCCAATGCGAGACCGCATTTCGTAATTCTTCCTCAGGGGGAACCACCCCTAATCATCTATAACGTATCAGCAAACAGAAAAAACACAATAACATAAACCAATAACAATCTAACAATCACTTTTCAAATGAATACAATCCATATAAATATACATTGTAGCAGCTACTCACCAACAGGACTAATGTCCAGGCAGGGAGTCCCAGCCCCACCTCCAAGCTTCCAGCTCATAAATTGCAGCACAGAACGGCAGGCTACAAACAGTGAAGAGCAAACGCCCTAACCTTAAAGAGAGAGGCCCAGATGCATTAAAAACGTCAGTAATTCCCGTTCCCTACCGATTCCATAGCGAATCGGTAGGGAACGGGAATGCATCAACGATAGGGAATGCAAATGAGCTACTCGTTGTAGCTCACTTGCATTCTCTAGTCCTTCGGTACCTGAGTCGGCGAATCGGGACGTCCCTTTAGATTAGGCTCCTCTTCCTGGTCTCTTCAGCCAATCAAAGCGGGCTTAGCTGGCTGTTGTCAGCGAAACGCGCTCTGATTGGCTGAAGAGACCAGGAAGAGGAGCCTAATCTAAAGGGACGTCCCGATTCTCCGGCAACCAGGAAAATATAAACGTTTTGCTGTGGAGGGGCGGCAAAGACAAAATAGAAGGGGGGAAAAAACACCAGCGCCGGCAGAGCTAAAAAAAAATGTAAATTTTTAAGAGCTATTACTAGTTGAGCCAATGTAGACAACAATGCAAAGGATGGGAAACCCATACTGAGCCATATTGCTAGTCTTTCTCTCTCTTTCATTGTAAACATTATTATTTTCATCAACACGAATAGAATAAAAAGAGTAGCAACGAGCTTTGAACTTCTTAAAGGGATCCCTCATAAGACGCTTGTGTGTGCTTTGATAGGTCTTCTGTATGTCAGCATAAATGGCCTGCATAGTAACAGCTCGTTCAATGTAACGGATAGGGGGGGGTTTAATGTAATAATCCTGATTATTCTCATCAAAATGAACAGAGGGAGGGAAAGATAAGCAACCAACATGTAGCCCAAGAAGAGCCCCAGTGGGACTTATAACTGGAGCCCCTGAAGAGCCCTCCTGAAAAGCAGAGTCGTAAAACATGCTGTAAGGATAAAGCTCAGAATTTTTCTGCTCTTCTCTCTGTATAAGCTTGGTATATAACTCCTGGTGTCTTTCATTATACTTAGGCCCTGCTATAATAGAAAGTCGACTGAGAATTTCTTTTTTTAAGTTTGCTTTTGGGAGGAGAGGACACACGTCAATAGAAACTGTCTGTGTGTGCCTGGAGAGGATAAATATGTTGTTATGATGACCCTCTGCTGCTTCCTCTCTCTGTGCTAGTGCCATCAGCCCTTGTAACTGGGGGCCAAGGAGCTGCTGGGCCCCTACTAGCTCCAGGACGACATAATCCAGCTTTCGGCTAGAAGCCACCAGCCTGTCTTTCACTCTGAATCTTTCCCCCTTTAACTGTACCCAAGTATTGCTCAAGGCCTCTTTTAGATCCGTTACAGTTATATTAGCCTTGCCTATTGCCTTGGAGAAGACGTGGTAGCAGGTCATGACCTCGGGGCTCTTCCACAGAAAACAGGTGGCCCCACCTGCTCGCTTAAACGCTCCACGCCACCGGGCAGGGGAGGGCCGGCTGCCAACTCGGTCCGGATCCAGTTCCGGGAAGGCCGGCACCCAAGTTCCGGCAAGAGGACGGTCAGGTTGACGGCGCCCTGGGTTCCCCGGAACTCGTACACCGCGCTGGCTACGCCGTACAAACCCCCGGGCCCCGAGCGCAGGATCCGGATCCTCACGCGCCATAAGGTGATTCTGCTCCCCGGCCGACGTCCGCGTACGGCGAAGCCGTTTCTCTCGTCGCAAAACTCGACGGTTAAACCCCGTTTTCTAAGACGACCGGCCAAGGCCTCTCTGTCGCGCTGGAAATATTCGGAAACTATCAGCGTGTCAAGGAAACAGGGAAAAAGCTCCATTTCAGGGCTCTTCTTCTGCGCCAGCATATTAACCGGAGCTCCAAAAGGACCCCCCCCCAAACGTGCACAACTAATTCTGCACTAAAATGAGCTAAGTAAGACAAATCCACCCTCGGTTCTCCGCGATAACCGGTCCGGGACTCAACCGCTCAGCGTCAAACCAGGAAGGAAACCGCTTTCGCGCCCAAATTTCATTCTGCGCAGGCCCCGCCCCCTTTATTTCTGAACAGCCGCGATAGGCGGGGTAAAGTTGGAGCATCAACGCCAAGGAGGTTTCATTGAAGAAACGACGACGGCCTGACGTCGAAACGTCGAAGGCACTTGGCTTTATACTAGATCTCCCCTTCCCCGCGAAGCCGTCGTCGTCGTTCCGCGTACACTCAAAACAAAGCAAGCAAAACCTATGAGCTGCTGCGAGGAGGTTTAATAGACAGGAGTGGAAGTGAGCCTAATCTCTGTTTCCACTTGCCCCGCATAGCCGTCATTGCCATTCACTCAAAACAAAGCAAGCAAACCTATGAGTTGCTGCGAGGAGGTTTAATAGACAGGAGTGGAAGTGAGCCTATCTAGTGCTCTGTAAGCAAGGAAGCCAATTTGCTTAATCTGTTTCTACTACCCCTAAGCAGCCGTCATCCAGTACACTCAAAATAAAGCATGCAAACCTATGAACTGCTGTAAGGAGGTTTAATAGACAGGAGTGGTGGTGGGGGGAACAGTTGGGAGAGATCACGGTGGACATGCTAGCAAAAGATTTTATAGGTGCCTTCCAGGTGACTCCCAGTGCTAATCTACAAGAAATGCAGTTTAAATTGTTACATGGTGCCTTTATTACTAGGGAGAAGGGGAAGTGCATGGGGTTGTGGGACGACAGCAAGTGTGTGTGGTGTAAACAACGAGTGGGCACACTGGTACATACTTTCCTGGAATGCATAAAACTTCATAGTCCTAATGTAATGCTGCCAAATGACCCAAACCCCGCATTGTATCTAGAGATCTCCTGTGCCCACTCCAGGTCCCCTTGAATTCTGAAACAGATTTTACACTGTAAATTACTGCTTCATATCATTTCTATAGCACTATAGCTGCTGTACACAAACATGTAAGTGACCGTCTCTGCTTCACAGAGCTTACAATGCAAACAGGATGAATAGCAACAGAGAAGCAAAAAAGATCTAATGACACAACATCAGAGAACAGAATGACAGGTAACGGTTGTAAAACCCATGCTAACATTTCTGTTTCACACCACAGACCCCCAGTGGATCTCCAGCTTCTCTTTCCTTCTGTCCTATTAAAGGATCCTCTGTGCTGTCTGTCACTGTCTTGAATTGTCTGTGCCACCTGCTTCCACCCACCTTTCCATGAGGAAACATTTTCAAATGTGGCTTCTCAGTCCATATACTGTGGCCCCTTATTCTAGAGAGCTCATCCCCCCCCCCCCCCAAAAAAAAAATGAGGGTTTCAGAAGGGGTTAAGATGGCATCAGAGCAAACAAATGAATGGGACACTCTTGAGTTTGGTGGAGGAATGAGCGTCATTGGGTTTTCCCCATTTGTGAGCTATGGGGAAGCAGAAAGGAGTCAGGCAGACACCCTCCTGCCTCAGTAACTCCGCAGCAGCTAATAAGAACATGTGTTACCATACTGGGACAGACCGGGACCTGATGGTATTCATCCCAGAGTATTAATAGAACTAAAAAATGAACTTGCGGAGCTACTGTTAGAAATATGCAATCTGTCCCTAAAATCGAGTGTAATACCGGAAGACTGGAGGGTAGCCAATGTTACTCCGATTTTTAAGAAGGGTTCCAGAGGAGATCCGGGAAATTATAGACCGGTGAGTCTGACGTCGGTGCCGGGCAAGATGGTGGAGGCTATTATTAAGAATAAAATTGCAGAGCATATACAAAAACATGGACTGATGAGACAAAGTCAGCACGGATTTAGTGAAGGGAAGTCTTGCCTCACCAATCTAATGCATTTTTTTTGAGGGGGTAAGCAAACATGTGGACAATGGGGAGCCGGTTGATATTGTATATCTGGATTTTCAGAAGGCGTTTGACAAAGTGCCGCACGAAAGACTCCTGAAGAAATTGGAGAGTCATGGAATCGGAGGTAGGGTACTATTATGGATTAAGAACTGGTTGAAAGATAGGAAGCAGAGAGTAGGATTGCGTGGCCAGTATTCTCAGTGGAGGAGGGTAGTTAGTGGGGTCCCGCAGGGGTCTGTGCTGGGTCCGTTGCTTTTTAATGTATTTATAAATGACCTAGAGATGGGAATAACTAGTGAGGTAATTAAATTCGCCGATGACACAAAATTATTCAGGGTCGTCAAGTCGCAGGAGGAATGTGAACGATTACAGGAGGACCTTGCGAGACTGGGAGAATGGGCGTGCAAGTGGCAGATGAAGTTCAATGTTGACAAGTGCAAAGTGATGCATGTGGGTAAGAGGAACCCGAATTATAGCTACGTCTTGCAAGGTTCCACGTTAGGAGTTACGGATCAAGAAAGGGATCTGGGTGTCGTCGTCGATGATACGCTGAAACCTTCTGCTCAGTGTGCTGCTGCGGCTAGGAAAGCGAATAGAATGTTGGGTGTTATTAGGAAGGGTATGGAGTCCAGGTGTGCGGATGTTATAATGCCGTTGTATCGCTCCATGGTGCGACCGCACCTGGAGTATTGTGTTCAGTACTGGTCTCCATATCTCAAAAAAGATATAGTAGAATTGGAAAAGGTACAGCGAAGGGCGACGAAAATGATAGTGGGGATGGGACGACTTTCCTATGAAGAGAGGCTGAGAAGGCTAGGGCTTTTCAGCTTGGAGAAGAGACGGCTGAGGGGAGATATGATAGAAGTGTATAAAATAATGAGTGGAATGGATCGGGTGGATGTGAAGCGACTGTTCACGCTATCCAAAAATACTAGGACTAGAGGGCATGAGTTGAAGCTACAGTGTGGTAAATTTAAAACGAATCGGAGAAAATTTTTCTTCACCCAACGTGTAATTAGACTCTGGAATTCGTTGCCGGAGAACGTGGTACGGGCGGTTAGCTTGACGGAGTTTAAAAAGGGGTTAGATAGATTCCTAAAGGACAAGTCCATAGACCGCTATTAAATGGACTTAGAAAAATTCCGCATTTTTAGGTATAACTTGTCTGGAATGTTTTTACGTTTAGGGATCGTGCCAGGTGCCCTTGACCTGGATTGGCCACTGTCGGTGACAGGATGCTGGGCTAGATGGACCTTTGGTCTTTCCCAGTATGGCACTACTTATGTACTTATGAAGGACCATCAAGCCCTGCATCCTGGCAAGATCCCAAAACAGTACAAGACATTTTATGCTTATCCCAGAAATAAGCAGTGGATTTTTCCCAATTCCAACTTAATAATAACTTATGGACTTTTCTTTTAGGAAGCTTTCCAAACCTTTTAAAACCTTGCTAATGCTTTTATTACATTCTCTGGAAATGAATTCCAGTGTTTAATTGCACATTGAGTGAAGAAATATTTTCTCCGATTTGTTTTCAATTTACTACTTTGTAGTTTCATTGTGTGTCCCATAGTCTAGTTTTGGAAAAAGTAAACAAGCGAATCATGTCTACCAGCTCCGTTCCACTCATTATTTTAGAGACCTCTATCTCCCCTCAGCCGCCTTTTCTCCAAGATGAAGAGCCCTAGCCGCTTCAGCCTTTCCTCACACCCCGCCCCCACCCCACCCCGTGCCTAGCTTAAAAGAGAAACATGGTTTGTGAAGAACTTCCTCCTTTGTTTTGTGGAATGCAGTGGTATATTATAAAGATGTACTTAATATTGTTTATTACTGTTCCTTAAAAGATATTAAATATAGGGCAGAAGAGCTCCCTTCATGCAGAAGTCCAGAGTCAGTCTAAATGTGCCAATGTTTTCCAGTTCTGTGATATATATTTATTTCTTCTTCAAATCAGTTTTCAACAGCATTTTCTCAGTTATAATTATAATGTTTATGTTAAAGAATTTTTTATTATTTTATCATATACTTACACAGAAAATTCAACTGCAAAGTGTAATACAGCCACAATTGTAATGACTTTACAAACTTAGGAAAAATAAAATTATGTTCAATTATTTACTATTGGCTTCCTTAGACCACAATATAATAATTTGGGGGGGGGTAGGAATTAGTGAAGTATTTTAACACATTTTCACATGTTTAAACAAGAAAAATAATGACATCGTTATTCCCATTCTTCTTATCTTTTTATCTCTAAGCTTGTTTAATATCTAAGAAGTTCTGAAGCTGATCAGGCATATAATATATATATTTTGTTTGATTTATCCTGATAACACATTTACAAGGGTACACAAGAAGGAAGGAACCACCCATTTCTAAAATTTTTGATCTCATTGACAGAAACTTTTTCCTTTTCTCCTGAGTGATTTTAGTCACATCAGGATAAGCCAGATTTTTTGGCCTATAAAAATACGATTAGTTGACTTAAAGTAAAGTCTCATTACTGCATTTAAATCCTGTTGGAAAACAAAAGAAACTATCAACGTTCCTCTTTCACTCGCACTTGTAGTTGATTGTTCCAAGATGGCTGTGACATTTTGTAAATCCACTGAGTCTTCTCCTGGTACTTTATTCATTGTTCTTGAAATGTAATAAATTTTATTCAAAGGAGGAAATATTTCTTGGGGAAAATTCAGATTTTCTTTCAAAAATCTGCAAAACATATCATTTGGAGAGACTCCCATCATTCTAGGAAAATTTAGTAATCGGAGATTTAATCTCCTATTATAGTTCTCCATTTGTTCCATTTTTCTTCTAGTCTCCATACTATCTTTAATCACAGCCACTTTAAATTCTTCCATTTGCTTAGAGTCTGCCTGTAAGGCCTCAATTTTCTTTGAGAAATCTTGGTTAACAATTTCCATTGAGTTCTTCACTTCCTGTATCGAAAAATTAAGAGTCTTTACCTCATCTGAAGATTGTTTCAGGGTCTTTTCAATTTCTAATAGCTTCTGCCAGATCTGACTTAGATTCACCTCCGTCTCTCCAGCAGCTTCAGATCTCCCCGTCAAGTCAAGCTCCCCTGTGGGCTCCTCAAATTCACCCTTTCCGGGTCCAAGAGGAAGCCCCGTTCGACTGGCAAGCGTTGCTGGGCAAGGAGGAGTTGTAGAGCATAGCGGGGATAATGATGTTTCTATGTCCAGCGGGAGAACCGCTTCACCGGCTCCCCCCGCTAAGGACTCCGCTCCGCTAGCACGGGAAACCGCGGGGAAGAAGCGCTCCAAACCTATCCTCGCTGGAGTGGATGACCCGGAAGGTAGGGGAACTCCCCGGACCGTCCCTTTGCGTTTTGTGTGCGGCATATCTAATTCAAAGAAGAATATATAAATTCTTCAGCAAGGAAGGCAGGAGACTGCTTCGAGCACAACCGCTCACGGCGCCATCTTGACACGCCCCCCATTATATTATAATGTTAATTAATAAGTTTTGCATGTTACTGGATTGGATTGTTCTGTCTCACTATATTTCCAGTTTGAGCACAGTATAAGTCATCACAAGGACAAAATATAAGAAAATCAATGCACTGCATTAGGGGCTTATAGTCCATTTAGTTATCAAACATATAAATGGTGAGTGATGGAGTGAGTGACTGACTCACTCGCAAATGCGCAGTAGAGACTTCCCTCTTTGTCCCGCCCCTGCGTCAATACGTGATGACTGGGGCGGGAGAGAGATAGAAACTGCGCAAAGCTGCCGGGGTCGCTACCGCTCCCCCCCCCCCCCACCCGATGTCGTCGCCGCCGCCAGCCCTCCACCCGGCCCAGGTCCTCTCTCCACTACTGAACTTACATCCATTCGCCGGAACACAGCACGCACATCAGCTGAGCTGCCGTCCATCTTCCTTCCCTGCCTGTGTCCCGCCCTCGCTGATGTTATGTCACATGAGGGCGGGACACAGGCAGAGAAGGAAGGCCGACGGCAGCTCAGCTGATGTGCGTGCTGCGTTCCGGCGAATGGATGTAAGTTCAGTAGCGGAGAGAGGACCTGGGCCAGGTGGAGGGCTGGCGGCGGCTTCGGGGGTGGGGGGGAAACTGTAGCGGCGACCTCGCGGGGGAGGGAGGGAGCGAGTGGTGGCAACCACACGGGGGGGGGGGGGGGGGGGGGGGCAGCATCGACCACCGAAAACCCCAATACCAGCCCGTTTTAACGGGCTCAACGGCTAGTGTTTAAATAAATGAGAGATCTGCATGAAAGAAAATATTTTTATTATTTTGACTGATAAAACCACTTGTCCATTTGTACAAAAGAGATGAGGTGAAGATGTGATTCCATGTGCCCCAATGAAAGGAGAGATTAATTTTCATTTCATTTCAGTATGTTCCATCTTTATAACACCAGACTTCCCAAGGCAGATTACAACAACAGTTAAGACAAACCCATCAGGAAATGGGATATCCTCACTGAAATTTGTATAGAAGAGTGTAGAAAAATGAGCACAAAATACAGCCTTTATTAATGCTGTTTCCACCAGTTACAATAGTTTTTGAAGCTGTGATATTTAGTTTTGATTTCATGATATTTATATCTACATATGTGACGCTGTCAAATAAATTAAAAAACTGATGCATAAGTAAAAAAAAAAATCGTTTGTCATCCACCTTCTAAGGTACTGTCTATCCAACTGGAACAGCTTTTGACATTTTACAGCTAGACCAAGCATAGGTAGTCTATTATTTCATATCATCTTTGGCTATTGGTTTGGGTGAACCACTGATTCCGCCTACTGCCTTCAACCCATATAATGGGCTAGGTTGCCTCATACCATCTCCTATTCTCAATCTAACCTCCTTGGTGGTGGTGGTGGTGGAGGAGGAGCAGAAATGCTTGGGTATTCCAAGTCTCTTTCTTGTTCAATGACACTGCCTTTTAAGCCAGTGGGGTTCCAAGCCTTAATGTCCTTGGTGTGAACCAGAAAGGGGCTTGGAACACGGGTGGGAGAATGTGTTTCACAGTTATGGAGCGTAGCCAGACTTCGCCGGGAGGGGGGGGGGACAGAGCCCGAGGTGCGGGGGCACATTTTCACCCCCCCCCCCGGCGGTGTCCATTGGCGGCGGGGGGCCAGAGCCCGAGCTGTGGGGGCACGTTTTTGCCCCTGCCGGCGGCGTCCATTGGCGGCACATCGGCGGGGGGGGGGGGGTTGGCGGCGGCAGGTGGGGGCCAGGGCTAAATCTACGGGGGGCCCATGCTCCTGTGGCCCCATGCTGGCTATGCCCCTGGGGATTGTATTTGTTCTAGTTAAGCCCATTTCTGCATCTGCCATGGAGTATGTGAAAAGCAGTTTATATATTTGAAAGAGCAGGACATAATCTCATATGAATCTCGTCCTTTGCAAGCCTTGTTTACCAGTCTGTACCCTACCCTTTATATGTTGGATTTGTAAACCTTCCCATCCGACTCAATGCAGGGCTGTGGGTGAATCTACCGCGGAGGTCTCAACTTATAATCAGGCTGTTCTTTACTGATATCTGCCCAGACTCCTAAGTAGATGCATTGACTGAGGAGAGGGGACTTCTGGAAAAGATGATAGGTGGGGGGAAAGAAATGAGTATGAAAATATAGTTAGGGATTAGGCTTGCCTTTTTGAACTAGGCTATAAAAACAGTAAGGATGGTATAACTACTTTGCATGTTTTAGATTATTTAACTTTACAAATTTTAATTGAATACAAATTGAAAAAAATTACAATCATGATTAATTGCATGTCATTTATTTATATACTAGTAAAAAAGGCCTGTTTCTGAACGAAATGAAACGGGAGCTAGCAAGGTTGTCCTCTAATGGCAATTATGTTTTAAAGGGAACTGTTAGGAGGAGAGTATGTGTGAGAGAGTGTGTGTTTGAGAGAGAGAAAGAGTGTGTGAGTGTGTGTGAGAGAGAGAGAATGTGTGTCGGAGAGAGAGAGTGTGTGTGTGAGAGAGTGAGTGTGTGTGTGAGAGAGTATGTGTGAGAGAGAGAGAGAGTGTGTGATTGAGAGAGAGACTGAATGTGTGTGTCTGTGTGAGTGTGTCCCGTGTGCACCAATTATGCTCGCTCCCCTGCATTCATCCATATGCAGGCAACGTCCTCTGTGCCCTGCCCCCTCCATGCATCCATGTGCAGCATCTGTCCCCTGGCCCCTCCATCATCACATCTCCCCCCTCCACCTCCCTCTGAGTTCCAGGCCCCCCTCCCTCCCAGTTTCAGGCCCTCCCTCCAAGTTCCAGCGTCCCCCTCCCATTTCCAGGGGGTCCTCCCTCCCTCCCAGTTCCAGGCACCCTCCCTCCAATCTTTAAAACTCGATCTTCACTTACCACGTCGGGGTTACGGCGGGCGCCAGCAACGGTACACAGTGTGCAGCCTCGGCCCTTCTATCACTGTCAGCTCTGGTCCCTCCCTTGCGGAAACAAATGAGGCCGGGACCAGAGCTGACAGACAGAGAAGGGCCGAGGCTGTTTTTCAAAATTATCATATTGAATATGCATAAGAAAAATTTGCATACATTGGACTTTGATTCTAGGCATATCTGTAATGCATATTAATTATGTGATCCTAAGAACACCACTGGAAAGGGTTTGAAGCGCATGGGACTAACAAGAGCTACCAAATCAGCAGACTACCACTAGATGTCGCTGTACACAAACAGCAAAGCTGACAAGCTATTCAAAAACAAGGAGGTTTAATAGACAGGAGATGAAGTGACATCAGAACGCTGAAACATAGTAAACACCAGCAGATAAAGACCAATTAGATCAAGTTTCCCCTTCCCAACACAGCCGTCATCCCCGTTCACTCAAAACAAATCAAGCAAACCTATGAGCTGCTGCATCCACTTTGTCATTCTTTATTGTTGATAGCATTTTTATTTAACCTCACTTATATTTTCAAACATGCCAGCTTGTGCAGTATACACTTACACAAGGAAGTATAACAGAACAACTTTTCATAGGTAGAGTAGTAATTTGTTATAAATCTTAATCTGTGTGTCATTGGGAGGGGCTGGTTACGGGGCAGGGCATAGCCAGACTTTGGTGGGAGGGGGGTCCAGCGCCTGAGGTGAGGGGGCACATTTTAGCCCCCCCCCCAGCGCCATCGACCCCCCCCCCCACCATTGCCGACCCGCCGCCACTTTTGACAACCTCCAGCCCTGTCAACCCCCCTCGCGAACCTTCCCCCGCCATCGCCTACCTTCGGTTTTGCTGGTGGGGGACCCCAATCCCCGCCAGCCGACGTCCTCTTCGTCCTGCAGTGAAAAAAGTCTTCGTTCTTCTGTTGCATGCTGACGTCAGACTCAGAGCTGTTCTCTGAGTCTGATGTCCTGCACGTACAACGTGCAGGACGTCAGCATGCAACAGAAGAATGAAGACTTTTTTCACTGCAGGATGAAGAGGACGTTGGCTGGCGGGGATTGGGGTCCCCCACCAACAAAACTGAAGGTAGGCGACGGCGGGGAGGGTTCACGAGGGGAGAGGGTCATCGGGAGAGGGGTCCAGGAGGAAATCTACAGGGGCCCAGGCCCCCTCAGGCCCCACATAGCTACGCCACTGTTACAGGGACACCTTAGCACGTGTTATATTAGTGCAGAGATTTTTTTCTCTCCTGGTAATGAGGCCAGCAGATAATTATCTGTAGCATTGACACAATAGCAAAGCAAAAGGCAATTCAACCATTGTCAGAGTACAGTATCTGTAGTACTGACACAATAGCAAAGCAAAAGGCAATTCAACCATTGTCAGAGTACAGTATCTGTAGTACTGACACAATAGCAAAGCAAAAGGCAATTCAACCATTGTCAGAGTACAGTATCTGTAGTACTGACACAATAGCAAAGCAAAAGGCAATTCAACCATTGTCAGAGTACAGTATCTGTAGTACTGACACAATAGCAAAGCAAAAGGCAATTCAACCATTGTCAGAGTACAGTATCTGTAGCACTGACACAACAGCAAAGCAAAAGGCAATTCAACCATTGTCAGAGTACAGTATCTGTAGCATTGACACAACAGCAAAGCAAAAGGCAATTCAACCATTGTCAGAGTACAGTATCTGTAGCATTGACACAACAGCAAAGCAAAAGGCAATTCAACCATTGTCAGAGTACAGTATCTGTAACATTGACACAACAGCAAAGCAAAAGGCAATTCAACCATTGTCAGAGTACAGTATCTGTAGTACTGACACAATAGCAAAGCAAAAGGCAATTCAACCATTGTCAGAGTACAGTATCTGTAGTACTGACACAATAGCAAAGCAAAAGGCAATTCAACCATTGTCAGAGTACAGTATCTGTAGTACTGACACAATAGCAAAGCAAAAGGCAATTCAACCATTGTCAGAGTACAGTATCTGTAGTACTGACACAACAGCAAAGCAAAAGGCAATTCAACCATTGTCAGAGTACAGTATCTGTAGCATTGACACAACAGCAAAGCAAAAGGCAATTCAACCATTGTCAGAGTACAGTATCTGTAGCATTGACACAACAGCAAAGCAAAAGGCAATTCAACCATTGTCAGAGTACAGTGTCTGTAGCATTGACACAACAGCAAAGCAAAAGGCAATTCAACCATTGTCAGAGTACAGTATCTGTAGCATTGACACAACAGCAAAGCAAAAGGCAATTCAACCATTGTCAGAGTACAGTATCTGTAGTACTGACACAACAGCAAAGCAAAAGGCAATTCAACCATTGTCAGAGTACAGTATCTGTAGTACTGACACAATAGCAAAGCAAAAGGCAATTCAACCATTGTCAGAGTACAGTATCTGTAGCATTGACACAATAGCAAAGCAAAAGGCAATTCAACCATTGTCAGAGTATCTGTAGCATTGACACAATAGCAAAGCAAAATGCAATTCAAAGATTTTCGGAATAAGTATTTGTAGCATTGACACTACTACTACTACTTATCATTTCTATAGCGCTACAAGGCATACGCAGCGCTGTACACCATACACAAAAAGACAGTTCCTGTTCAAAGAGCTCACACTATAAATAGGACAGGCAAACAGACAGAACAACTAAGAGGTAAGGGAATTAAAGAGGTGGGGATAAAAGGGTACAGGGCAAGTGAGTAGTGATTAGAAGTCAAAAGCAGCGTTAAAGAGGTGGGCTTTTAGCCTAGATTTGAAAACAGCTAAGGATGGGGCTAGATGTACAGGCTCAGGAAGTCTATTCCAGGCGTGCGGTGCAGTGAGATAAAAGGTACGGAGTCTGAAATTACCAGTAGAGAAGGGAACAGACAACAGAGATTTATCCACAAAACAAAGGAAACAAACCTATGTAGCTACTAATATTACTTTATCTATAGCGCTACTAGACGTACGCAGCGCTGTACACTTGAACATAAAGAGACAGTACCTGCTCGACAGACCTTACAATCTAATTTGGACAGAGAAACAGGACAAATAAGAGATAAGGGAATCACTAAGGTGGAAATGATAAAAATATGCCTACTGAGCAAGCATTGTCGTTCTTTATTGTTGGGGGCGTTTTTATTTAATCTCACTTATATTTTCAAACATGTTTTGTTGGATTATTTGTAGTAAATAATTAGCAGATTTTAGTACACACAGCTTCAGCTTTAGAAATGTTAATTTCTTTCTTCATCTCTCTCTCATTCACCCCTGAATAATTCACTGCTGAGTCACTTTAAAGTTGAAGTAACAAAACATCTGTTTACTCACAGTTTGTAGTTAGATTATAATCAGACAGGCTTATATATACATATTACTATACATTTGTATTATCAGCTCCTTCCATGTGCTTAGATGGTAATGGATGCTCACACCACCATAGATCCTCTCAGGTTAGGAGAGATCATGAGCTCCATGTGCTCCATGTGCTGCATGTGCTGCATCTGCTGTATCTAACCCCCACAGGAAGTTGCATAGCTGTGTGACCTCTCTAAGTAATTCACATCAGAGGTCACAGAGTAATCACAGAGAAATAATAGGTGACAGGCAATGCATGTAAAATACAATTACATTCCAACAAACCCCTTCTCATGCATAACTGTCATGCAATTATTTATTCATACAAAGTCCAAGCTTTATACGCAGATTCACAAAATGTTCTCTGGGTAACGGTTTGGTCATGATGTCAGCTGTCATCTCACTGGTGTGACAATAGTGTAGACTGATGACCCCTTCTTTCGCCAACTCTCGCACGTTGTGGTATTTCGTTGCGATGTGCTTGGTGCGTGACTGAACCTTGTCATTCTGTGACAGTCGGATGCAGCTCTGATTATCTTCCATTATCTGGATTGGTCTCTTTTCAGCTATTCCAAAATCCAGCAAAAGTTTTTCAATCCACATCAGTTCTCTGCACGCTTCCGATACGGCCACGTATTCAGCTTCTGTAGAAGACAAACTCACAATACTTTGTTTATGACTGGCCCATGAAATTTGTACATTTCCATACATAAACACATATCCACTTGTGGATTTATAATCAGAATGATCCCCTGCCCAATCTGAATCACAGTAACATATTAGTTTTGGATTACTATTGGCTGAAATCTTTAATTTACAATCAATGGTACCCTTTAAATACCTTACCATCCTTTTAACTGCAGTCCAATCTGATTTGGTAGGTGAGCTGACCCTTCTGCTCAAAATTCCTACTGCATTTGCTATATCAGCCCTGTATGTGGTAGCTAGATATAAAAGCTTACCTATGGCTGATCTATATTGGATGTTATCTGGTAAAGGTTCTCTTACTGTTTCATCCTTCAGAAAATCAGTGATCATGGGAGTGCTTACAACTTGGGCATCTTGCATACCTAAACTTTCAATAAGCTCATTTATTTTCTGCTTCTGGCTTAGAAGATAAGAACCATCATTTTGTTTCTCAATTTCTATACCAAGATAGTATGACACATTACCAAGTTCTTTTATCTCAACATTGTGGTTTAAACACTTTACAATGTCCTTGTACTCTTGCTCACTTTTGCTTGCAATGAGCAGATCATCAACAAAAGCTAAAATGTATGCATATTGTCCATTTGTGCACCTAGTGTACAAGCATTTATCTGCTTCACCTTGCTTAAATCCTAAATTTGTCAATATTTCATGCAATTTTTCATTCCAACATTCTGCACTTTGCTTTAATCCATAAAGACCTTTGTTTAATTTACACACTAGCTGTCTTTGTTTTGTATTTATGAAACCTGTTGGCTGTTCCATGTACAAGTCTTCAGTTATATCTCCGTGAAGAAACGCTGTTTTCACATCAACGTGGTTGACTTGCATGCCTTTTGAGACTGCAATGCTCAGAAGTGTTCTGATTGTCGTGTGTTTCACTACAGGTGCAAACACTTCATCAAAATCTTCTCCATATTTTTGAAGATATCCCTTTGCCACTAATCTGGCTTTATACCTTTCCACTTTTCCTTGTGCATTCCTTTTTAACTTGAATACCCATTTGCATCCTATAGCTTTCTTGCCAGGAGGTAATTTTGTAAGAATCCAAGTATTATTTTTATCCAATGCATCAATTTCTTCTTGTGCAGCTTTATGCCATTCAGCAGCTTCTTCTGCTGGCATTTTCTCAATCTCATCCCATGTTAAGGGCTCTTGAGCTTCTGCTGACTTTGTTAGGTAAGACAGTCTTAGGGGTGGAACACCTTTGTTTTCCCTGGATGAGCGTCTGACAACAGGTTGGTCTGACCTTTCCGCATCCTCTAAATCTGAGAGTCCTTCTCCAATTGATTCCCCTTCTCCAACTGTACTGTCTTCTTCAATGATCCTTTCTGTGTCTGCTTCCTCTGCCTGTTCCTCGTTAGATACAGGTGAGTTGCTTTCAGACATCTGCCTTGGTATGGCATTTATATACACTGGCATGTCTATTATGGTTCTAGTTTCATATTCTGGATGATAAGGCTCATCTGGGATAATCCAGCCTTTATCAACCCTTTTGTTTTCATCAAAATATGTAACATGTCTTATGCCAACAATGCCAGTTTTCAGATTCAAAATTCTATATCCTTTGTGTCCTGGAGCATAGCCAACTAAAATGCCCCTTTCTGTTGTGGAATCCAGCTTATGCCTTCTTTGCTTTGGTACATGAGCATATGCTGTACTTCCAAATGTTCTTATGTGTGACAGGTTTGGCTTCCTACCATGCCATGTCTCATGTGGTGTGCGCTCAGCGCCTTTAGTTGGCATTCTGTTTTGTAGGTACACTGCTGTGAGAATGGCTTCCCCCCATAGTCTTTTAGGGAGATTGCTATCTGACAGCATACATCTGGTCATTTCCACAAGTGACCTAAATTTTCTCTCTGCAACAGAATTTTGCTCTGGTGTATAAGCTACTGTTGTGATATGTTGAATGCCTTCTTGTTCTAGAAATGTGCGCATGCTTTGTGAAGTGAACTCACCACCATTGTCGGTCTGAAGAACCTTTGGTTTTCTTTCAAATTTATTGCTCACCATGGCTACGTATTTCTTCAGCATGTCTGTGACTTGACTTTTTTCTTTCAGCAAATAGGCCACACAGTATCTAGAGAAATCATCCAAGAATATTAGCACAAATCTGTTATTTCCCAATGATGGGATATTAAACGGTCCACATAAGTCACTGTGTATTAAGTCCAGCACTTTATTACTCCTATTTCCTGTGTATGCAGGAAATGAGGGTCTTACACCTTTTTGAGTAACACAGTCTATGCATTTCTCCATTTTACCAGCATCTGCACTTATCTGAATGCCGGTGGCCAGTTGCTTACTGTAAAGATCCTGGATCACCTTAAAATCACGATGTCCCAGGCGGCGATGCCAGATTTCCAGACTACATTTACCATCATTCTTCCTTACTTGCGCCAGATGTGAGGCTTCACCTGAAATGTTCAGCTTATAAACATCATTATGCATAAAAGCTTCAGCATACACTTCATCATTTTTAGAGATTGTGCACTTACTGTTTTCAAAATGAATCGCAAATCCCTTCTTATCTAATGTAGATACACTAAGCATATTGCAAACTGCTTGGGGAATATACAAGACATCACTTACAGGAATTTCTGTAACTTCATTAGACACTTTGCATTTTAAGAATCCAATACCTTTTGCTTGGATCTTAGCAGTCCCTGCGTTTGCAGTTTTAAGAATTCCTTCTTCTGGACACATTTCCTGAAAGAAATCTTTACAATTGGTTAAATGGCATGTGCTCCCTGAATCCAAAATCCAAGTACTTTCATTTGAATTATTATTTACCATAGTCAAAGATTTTTCTGCCATTAGAAAGCCCTTGTGTTTATCTTTGTCCTTCATACATTTTCTGCTTGGAAAATTCTTTAGTTCCATTGGCTTAGGTGAGCTAGAGGGAGTGTTTTGTGTTTCCTTACACCATTTAGATACATGTCCCTCCTTTCCACATGAGTAGCAAATCAGCTTGCCCTTGGGTGGAGTTTTCCCATAGCTCTGCCTTCCTCTGTTCTTTGCCAAGAAATTTGTTTCATTTCTCTCTGACTTGCTTTGAGAACACATCTCCTCAGAATCATTTATTATGCATTCCTGCCTTAGTTTTGATGTTGCCTGTTCAAAAGATTGCCCTTCAATGGCCTCATTTACAGACCTAAAAACATCAAACTTCTTTGATAGTGAGGTAAAAAGAAATGCTCTTTTCAATGCATCACACATGGGAATTCCAGAAAGTTCTAGCTTTTGAAATGAAGACATAAGATGCATAATGTGATCATTACATTTACTTTTATCCCTTAATTTGGTTTCATTCAACTCTGCCAGCCAAATTGGTTGCTGCTTTGCATATGTAGTTGCATACATAGTTCTCAGTTTATATAAAATGTCCTTTGGTGTATCTTTTCCCTCCACTAATATGGCTTGTTTCTCTGAGAGAGCTTCCAAAAGCATGCACTTCACATAATAGTTTGCATTGTCCCATTCAGCCATATTTTCAGCTGTTCTGTCTTGGTCTAAGCATATATCTAATCCTTTTGCTCGAAGGAGACATATGAATCTTAATTCCCACTGCTGATAATTAAACTCAGTTAATTTAGGCACCTTGAGAGAATAGAACAATGGTGAACTTCTTCCCTCAGCCATTTTCTTAGCCTTCTGTCTGCTGTGTGGGGGGAGAGAGAGACAGACTGAATCTTTCCTTTAAAACTTAAGAGAAAAATGTGGCCTTTTTTTCTGCCTGGTAATATTTCTCTTCTTTTTCAATTCCTGGACCCTGGGCCCATAACCCTTTTGTTGGATTATTTGTAGTAAATAATTAGCAGATTTTAGTACACACAGCTTCAGCTTTAGAAATGTTAATTTCTTTCTTCATCTCTCTCTCATTCACCCCTGAATAATTCACTGCTGAGTCACTTTAAAGTTGAAGTAACAAAACATCTGTTTACTCACAGTTTGTAGTTAGATTATAATCAGACAGGCTTATATATACATATTACTATACATTTGTATTATCAGCTCCTTCCATGTGCTTAGATGGTAATGGATGCTCACACCACCATACTACTAGACGTACGCAGCGCTGTACACTTGAACATAAAGAGACAGTACCTGCTCGACAGACCTTACAATCTAATTTGGACAGAGAAACAGGACAAATAAGAGATAAGGGAATCACTAAGGTGGAAATGATAAAAATATGCCTACTGAGCAAGCATTGTCGTTCTTTATTGTTGGGGGCGTTTTTATTTAATCTCACTTATATTTTCAAACATGCCGGCTTGTGCAGTATACACTTTTAAATCTCTCACTCACTGTTTCTCCAGCATGGCAAAGTTCCTGGACACAGTTTAAATCACTCACTGTTTCTCCAGCACGGCCCGACTTCTGGCCACAACTGAAATCACTCACTGCTTTACAGCCCGGTACCTCTTTCCTTATTACATGGAACAGCTTCTTAACTTTTCCTCCAAGCTTTCCACAGCCTTCTAAGTTCCTCCCTTGTACCTGAGCTACAGCAGCAATGTCCATGGACTCACTTCCCCAGCCATCTCCAGTTTGGGTCTCCTCTCCAAACCCTTGCTCTGCCTCCAATTCCTTTATCGTCCTCAGCTGGTCCTCTTCCTCCTGATTATTCCTCCTCAGCCAATCTCCCTCCTCTCCCTCGGGATCCTGGGACTTGTAGTTCTCTTCCTGCTCCCTTTGCTTGCCCCCAGGGCTTTGCAGGGCTTCTTGGGAACTGTAGTCCTCCTCCCTTCTCCTGCTCTTGGGAAACTTATGCCTCTGTGGGGGCGTGGCTTCCCAGCCCCTAGGATCCTGGGATTTGTAGTTGGAATCCTAGGTAGGAAACCTACTGTGATGGAAAATATGAAAAATTGCTTTAATCGATAATACATTTTTTAAATCCCCTGTCTTTGACCCAAAAGTGACTTTCCTGGTATATCTCAAAGAACAATGTATTATATGCCACACAGTGACTACCCTACAATTTTTTGATATTGCAATATATTTTAATTTCTTGAATTTTATCAATTTTCAAATCTTATTATGTACCTCATGTAAATATCATATACTAATTATCCTCACTTCACTCATTCATGCATTCTTACTTGTATTTCCAACAGAACTTGCTACAATATATCAAATACACATTTTCAAGGTATTAACAGTTTCCTTGTTTCCAAGTCTGTGTTACTAACATACTACTACTAACTGCTCGCTATTGAGAGTTCATAGTCCCGTATAGGTCTCAACCCTCTATAAAGTCTTATCTTTATAGTTCAATTCGATCTTCTCTTCAGCCAAAACTGGCTACAGTTATAAAAGTCCTGCTTTGCCAACAAAATCCGACCTTTATGTTGTTTCTGTATAGAGGAGACTTCCCTTGAAAATTGCGTGTTAAAATAAACGTTCTTGCTGTACTTTCCGTTTGCTGTCATCTTGAGAAGACCACTGCCACAGCTCTGATATCCAATTTCTTATACCGTCAGCCCTACGCAGTCGTTGCGTTTCACCCTAAGGCATCTTCAGGGGTTTGACTAAAAGGAAATTAGATATGATACCATGGGAATACAAATAACTTCCAAAGATATACTCCCAATTTACACAGATATTATTATGAAGTACCTTATATACCATGCCGGCTATATTAAACGGACTGCGCTTCCTCCCTTGCAGTCTGCGAAATGGCGCTGCCGCTAATAAAACGCCAGCGCATGCGTGCTGCTTATATATACACTTAGAAACTCCTCCTCTTGCCTCCCCTCTTATAGCCATGTCCAATCCACCTCTTTGTTCAAGACAGTGGGCTGTACCGTGTGCCATTCATATATAAGCCTTTGTTCTTTACCCATCATCTTGTGAAGAATATCGCCCCCTTCTGTCGGGTGAAATTGTGATAACACTACAAATCTAAAATCTTCCACAGAGTGCCCCTTTTCAGCCCAGTGATCTACTAATGGCATATCCAATTTCCTTAAGCGAAGGTTACTTAAATGTTGTGCCATACGCAATTTCACCTTCTTGACAGTTTGCCCTATGTACCACAATGCACACGGGCAAGTTACTGCATATATCAGAATTACGGTTAGTTTTATCATATAGATAAAATGTTTTTGCACGTGTCTGATTTGTTATCTATCTGTATCCAGTTAGTTTGAATGGCATAAGGGCAATATACACATCTCTGCTCACCCCTCCCCTTTCTTAGCAGCTCACCTAAGTTTTTCCCTCTGGTGTAAGCATATCTGGGTATATTTTCAAATCCCTCCAGAAGTCCCAACATAGGCCAATGTCTGCTAATAATATCTCTGATTTTAAAGATGGAGGTCCATTAGGTAACACACATGTTATTTGATTGTCTTTTCTACAGCTCTCCCCCTCTGTTTTTAATAACCATTCCCTTTGGGCATTGTACGCACGTTTATAAGCCTTACAAACTACATTTATGGGGTATCCTCTCTGAAGGAATCGATTCTGCATCTGAGCTGCCTGTACAATGCATGAGATAAGGCACCTCTCAAGAACAATGTACGAGATAAGGCACCTCTCAAGAACAATGCACGAGATAAGGCACCTCTAAAGAACAATGCATGAGATAAGGCACCTCTCAAGAACAATGTATGAGATAAGGCACCTCTCAAGAACAATGCACGAGATAAGGCACCTCTAAAGAACAATGCATGATATAAGGCACCTCTCAAGAACAATGTACGAGATAAGGCACCTCTCAAGAACAATGCACGAGATAAGGCACCTCTAAAGAACAATGCATGAGATAAGGCACCTCTCAAGAACAATGTATGAGATAAGCCACCTCTCAAGAACAATGCATGAGATAAGGCACCTCTCAAGAACAATGCATGAGATAAGGCACCTCTCAAGAACAGGTTGGAATGCCTCTGAAGCCAGCTTGTGCAGGAGGGAGGCGGGGTATGTTTTGAGGTTCGGCAGATAACCCACCTGGCCAGTGGTTTGTTTACCTGAACTGAGAGCATATGACTGAATCCTCACGTACCTGGATAAGTTTTAGCTTAATAAAAAGGGGGCTATTTGCAGCAGAGCCTTGGGGCTCATTCTGTGGATGGACGCATCGTGCAGAAAAGACTTGTTCCTGGTCTTAGGAGGACTTCAGGCTTTTTTGCTGCAATGGGCCCCCCAGCTGATGAGATAAGGGCCTGAATTACTGACCAGTTGTGATGATGATGTATGTATATATATATATATCTTTCTTATTTTACTTTTCTGTAGCCTTCCTTTAGTAATGTACTCAATTATAGTGTGTATTTCTTAATCATTGTGATGCAGTAACAATTGTGACTTATACACTCTCCAATTAAAGTGCAAATAAAGAGTTTCATTTATCCAATACGAATCTAAAAGAATCTGTAGTATTTTTCCTGTGAGCAGTCTGTGTTGATCAAGTGAGCAGGCTGTAATACCGAAGCAATACACCTACCCATCTTGCTCCTCTCCCGGATCCCTTCTTCCCTGACACTTAGGGGTTCCGCACAACGGATACCAATGGGGAAAAAGGCCTAGTTCACATACAAGACACATCCATGAAAGAAATGTATAGAAAAATATGAACAAACCACAGAAAATTTGGGAAAAAATTGTTTTAAATGAACAAGCACAAACTAACCTTTTTCTTTTTAGGCGGGGAGGGGTCCATACACACCCCTATGTGTTATCACAATATGCTGGACATCTCTCAAAGACAAACTGAGCACCTCTTCATTACCTGAATCTTTCAGCCTGATAAAATGTAAATTTAAAATATCACTAGGTTCTAGTGTGCTAAAGTCAACTTAATAATCTGTTCCTGCATTTTTTTCATCACCAAAAAGTGAATGATATTTGTGGTTTTTAGATGCTGAGTGAGCTCAGGCCTCTGTGCACCAGGTGTCCAATGTTCTGCATAGAAAGGAGAGCAGGTGGTTAACACATTTCTCAAATGCCCAAATAACGGCTGCACCCTCAGACCTGCCATCATGTGTTTGTGGTCAGTGAGGTCCCACTAGGGTTACCATATGGCTCCAGAAAAAGGAGGACGGATTGAGCCAGCCGGGTTTTGCTTCCATTGCTTTCAATGGAAGTAAAACCCGGCTGGCTCAATTACTTCCATTGAAAGCAATGGAAGTAAAACCCGGCTGGCTCAATCTGTCCTCCTTTTTCTGGAGCCATATGGTAACCCTAGGTCCCACCAGACCTGTTTCACCCTTTGTCATCATGACAATAAGTCACTGGCCAACCACAGGAAGCCAGGCCTCAGCATGCACAGAAAGCCAAAATGGCTGCCGCAGAAGCACTGGACCTCCAAAAGGGGAGGGAGGAAGAAATGAAGAAAAGCTGTCAGAAGACATGAATTTCTGTCTGTTAAATTCTGCAATTATCGATATTCTGCCTGAGAGGATATCAGAACCTGAGTTTGCCCATTACACATCTCCCATGCTACTTCCTGGCTCTGGCAGTGGGTTTTATCGCTGTCTGGACACTGCTAGAGAGGAGGGTCTGTGTATCAACAGCTGTTCTGTCCTCGCTGACCACAAGGAAGGGTCTGTTTAGCTGCCTGTGTGGGTGATGTTGAGACTTCTCTTGTCCCTGAGGTATTGAATGTGATACTCAGAAGCTACAGAAACCATTAGCGTCCTGATCATTCTCTCCTGTACTGTGAGGGATCCTTTGAGCCATATCTTGGATGGAGGCCACCATAGCATCGGAGAAGGAAGAGATGCAGGAGGAAGGTATGTTACTCCACGGGTCAGAACCAGGATGCTTCTGGGAATTTGGATCATGGATGATCACTAGGGTCTTTTTCAGATGCTAACACAATCCTGGGAATTAGAATTACTTCCCAGCATACAGTGAGACTAGATCTGAAATACAGAGATTGGGTGGTGACCTCAGTGATTGAAACAACCTTCATTTGTAGTCAAGTGAAGTAGTTCTTACAATCCAGCAGTTCAGGCTGTGGAATAGTTACCTAAACGTCCTAGGGTAAGTGGTTCTTGGCATGTACCACATGTATATGTTACCTTTCCTTTACATATATGAGTTTATATGTGATGTGATTTTGTTCATGTTCAGCATTGCTATGCAGAGTTTCATTCCTGGACCTGGCTTCTGCTCTGTGGGCCGGCCAAGGTAACTGCAGAGCCAGCACTCATGGTCCCATCACAGGGAGGGAGTCTCAGACATCAATGAACAGCGACACCTCATGGCCAAAATCAGGGTGCATTATCATTGGGTTCTGGAGGGCGCTACAGTTTGTATGCACTGGCCAGGCACTGCCACTGTGGACTAAGCTGGGGGGGGGGGGGGGTATAACAGGGGAAACATCCCAGCTAGTGGAACATAAAGGATCCTGGTGCCATAACCCAATAGAAGCAAATTCTGATTGAGCTGGAAGCCTAAAGGAGAGGAGAAAAACTGCCAGGTGCAAAATACATTGATCCTGAGCTTTACAATCCATTTCCACTTAGCAGTAAATGAGTGAATACAAAGTTTTTTAGTTGGTAAACTATGCAGATATGAGTGGAAGCCACAGAAAAGGACAGAAAGATCTCAGAGTTCTACTGGGACTTTTGCTGACAGATATATTGTTTTCTTCCTGTAAAACTCTAACCCTCAACCTCCCTTTCTGTGAAGGAATGCAGCGAGACCAGTATTTCTCCTCAATCTACCGAGAGCTCCTACTCTGGAGGACCATGGCTAAGGTTCTGGGCTTATCACAAGCTGTTCTGGTTCTGATGATGGTTCTGGTCCTCCGTCTCTGTAAGTATCAGTCCAGCAGGAATGAGTTTGGTTGGAACAGGCCAGGATTTGAGTAAAGGGACAGAAGGACAGACCCTGGAACAGAGGGAGAGAAAGAAGGGTGAAGAGACAATATATAAAGAATAAAAAACAGAGAAATATTTACAGAGAGGAAAGAGACACCTGGAGAAAAAAAGAGAAGTAAGTAAAGAGAGTGAATGAGTAATGATAAAGATAATCTGGTCTTTTATTCCACTAATGCCTCACAGTACAAAGCAGGTGACATAATCACAAGTAACTACCCAGTTTCCCTGAAAATAAGACATCCCCTGAAAATAAGACCTAGTAGAGGTTTTGGTGAATTGCTAAATATAAGGCCTCCCCCGAAAGTAAGACCTAGCAAAATTTTTGTTTGGCCCCGATGGGACATGGACACAGAAACCTTAATTTTTTTCGCTGCAACCCAAAGACAAAATAACATAAAAGAAATGCAAGAAACAAGACTGAGGTGGAAAATCTATCGTCCAGCGGACTCCTACCATCCTCCTTCACGCTTTTGTGAAGATCAACTACCGGTAAGTGAGCCCAGAAAGAAAAGAAACATCCCCCTTGCAGAAATAATAAAAGAAAAGAAAATGAGTAACCGAGCCCGTTCGGCGCTGCTCCATCGCCCAAGGGCTAAGTCAGACTAGAAGGATGGAAAGTGTTGCGAATGTATAGGAGGAGCGCATAAAGCGCCACCAACGGGGAACGGAGCTACCGTAGAATTTTTTTTTTAACGTTTGTAATACGGTAGGGATGATCCTGCGCTCTAAGCCCTCTCACAACCTCCCGAGACCCCCAGCCAGAGCAGCCCGGCCCCACATTCCATTACCTTCCCTAGTGCATACCCCTCCTCCATTCCCAGCCTGGCCAGGGCGGCTCTGCTCCACTTGAGTCCTGCAGTCACTGTGGGCAGGTAGGCGAGCCACGGCCTACTCCTGTAGGATACCGCCCCCCACTTCAATACTGTTCCCGACCGCCACAGTCCCCCTACTACTCCCGAATAAGACATCCCCTGAAAATAAGACCTAGCGCATCTTTGAGAGCAAAAATTAATGTAAGACACTGTCTTATTTTCGGGGAAACACGGTATACACAGAAAACATGAGAAAGATAGAGTCAGACATTTCCCTATTGGTCTCATATTCTGCTCAGTGACTTTCCTGTGTCCTTTTCTCTTGTCACAGGTTCCCAGTGTTCCCAGCAAGAAGGTCAGGTCCGATTTACTTCACCCAGTAGTGTGAAGGACACAGCAGGTACTTCTGCTCAGGGGGTTGAACCTGGGGAAGCAGCTATCACTGAATTGAGAGGAAGGGAGAAGGGAGTGAGTGTGAGGAGGAAGGGAGAAGCGAGTGAGTGAGTGTGAGGAAGAAGGGTTGTGTGAGAAAGAAAGAAAGAGGGAAGGGAGAATAGAGGAGTTTAGGTAGAATAAAGAAATGGGGATGAGGAATAACATAAGCAAAGAAAAAAGAAGGCAGCAGGGTGGCAATACTTTGAGAAAAGAATGGAGGGAGGAAAATTAGAAATTAAAAATTAATATAGAAAAGCTAAAGAAATAGAAATAAGGAATCTATATAAAAGAATAAAGAATACATGAAAGAAACTGAAGAAGGATCAAGGAAGAAACATAAACGGAGCTTTTACTAAGCTGTGGTAAACACTGTCTGCTTATCGCAGGTTAAAATCCACCACTGTGGGGTGAGCTCAGGAGTCCCGCAGAAGCTTTGTGTCCAGTGTGTACTACCCATGTGCTATAAAATAGGAAATATGTTTTTAGCCTGTGGTGTGTTTGAGGGTAGTAATAGGCATGCCCAGTGCTAACCAGCGTAGCTGCATTGACGTGCGCTATCCGATTCGCATGTGGTTAGGCCAGGAGCCTTTACTGCCTAACTGATCACGTTTCCTTACCACATAATTACAACTGCAACCCATCAAAGTTTATATATGTGACTGCAGGTCCATATAAGTGAAGACTGTATATATGGCACAGGTAACTAGGTGTCCTCCCCATATAACTGTAACTACCACCCAGCTAAAACCATGTATGTGATATTTATGTAAAATTATGCATGTAAATATTGTTACCCGCCTTGGAATAAAGCGGGATATAAATGCATTAAATAAATACATAAATAAATAAAGTAAAACAGAGTGGACACCCGGGAGGAAGTGGAAAACATGAGAAAGGACCTACGGAAGCTAGAAGAATGGTCTAAGGTTTGGCAATTAAAATTCAATGCGAAGAAATGCAAAGTGATGCACTTAGGGTGTAGAAATCCACGGGAGACGTATGTGTTAAGTGGGGAAAGTTTGATGTGTACGGACAGGGAGACGGATCTTGGGGTGATAGTATCTGAGGATCTGAAGGCGACGAACCAGTGTGACAAGGCGGTGGCCGTAGCTAGAAGGTTGCTAGGCTGTATAGAGAGAGGTGTGACCAGCAGAAGAAAGGAGGTGTTGATGCCCCTGTATAAGTCGTTGGTGAGGCCCCACCTAGAGTATTGTGTTCAGTTTTGGAGGCCGTACCTTGCGAAGGATGTAAAAAGAATTCAGGCGGTGCAAAGAAAAGCTATGAAAATGGTATGGGACTTGCGTTACAAGACGTATGAGGAGAGACTTGCGCACCTGAACATGTATACCATGGAAGAGAGGAGAAACAGGGGTGATATGATACAGACGTTCAAATATTTGAAAGGTATAAATCCGCAAACGAACCTTTTCCAGAGATGGGAAGGCGGTAAAATGAGAGGACATGAAATGAGATTGAAGGGGGGCAGAGTCAAGAAAAATGTCAGGAAGTATGTTTTCATGGAGAGAGTGGTGGATACTTGGAATGCCCTCCTGCGGGAGGTAGTGGAGAGGAAAACGGTAACGGAATTAAAAAATGCGTGGGATAAACATAAAGGAATCCTGTTCGGAAGGAATGGATCCTCAGAAGCTTAGCCGAGATTGGGTGGCTGGGAGGTGGGCCTTGTTCTGGGCAGACTTCTACGGTCTATGCCCTGAAAATGGCAGATACAAATCAAGGTCAGGTATACACATAAAGTAGCACATATGAATTTAAATTGTTGGGCAGACTAGATGGACCGTGCAGGTCTTTTTCTGCTGTCATCTACTATGTTATTATGTAGCGAATGCTACATACCTGTAGAAGGTATTCTCCGAGGACAGCAGGCTGATTGTTCTCACTGATGGGTTGACGTCCTCGGCAGCCCCCTCCATCGGAAAGTTTACTAGCAAAGGCCTTTGCTAGTCCTCGCGCGCCCATGCGCACCGCGCATGCGCGGCCGTCTTCCCGCCCGAAACCGGCTCGAGCCAGCCAGTCCAGTATGTAGCAAGACAATACACTTCAAGGGAAGATTCAACTCCAAAGGGGAGGCGGGCGGGTTTGTGAGAACAATCAGCCTGCTGTCCTCGGAGAATACCTTCTACAGGTATGTAGCATTCGCTTTCTCCGAGGACAAGCAGGCTGCTTGTTCTCACTGATGGGGTATCCCTAGCCCCCAGGCTCACTCAAAACAACAACCATGGTCAATTGGGCCTTGCAACGGCGAGGACATAACTGAGATTGACCTAAAAAATTTACCAACTAACTGAGAGTGCAGCCTGGAACAGAACAAACAGGGCCCTCGGGGGGTGGAGTTGGATCCTAAAGCCCAAACAGGTTCTGAAGAACTGACTGCCCGAACCGACTGTCGCGTCGGGTATCCTGCTGCAGGCAGTAATGAGATGTGAATGTGTGGACAGATGACCACGTCGCAGCTTTGCAAATTTCTTCAATGGAGGCTGACTTCAAGTAGGCTACCGACGCAGCCATGGCTCTAACATTATGAGCCGTGACATGACCCTCAAGAGCCAGCCCCGCCTGGGCGTAAGTGAAGGAAATGCAATCTGCTAGCCAATTGGATATGGTGCGTTTCCCTACAGCCACTCCCCTCCTATTGGGGTCAAAAGAAACAAACAATTGGGCGGACTGTCTGGTGGGCTGTGTCCGCTCCAGATAGAAGGCCAATGCTCTTTTGCAGTCCAATGTGTGCAGCTGACGTTCAGCAGGTCAGGAATGAGGACGGGGAAAGAATGTTGGCAAGACAATTGACTGGTTCAGATGGAACTCCGACCTTCGGCAAGAACTTAGGGTGAGTGCGGAGGACTACTCTGTTATGATGAAATTTGGTGTACGGGGCCTGGGCTACCAGGGCCTGAAGCTCACTGACTCTACGAGCTGAAGTAACTGCCACCAAGAAAATGACCTTCCAGGTCAAGTACTTCAGATGGCAGGAATTCAGTGGCTCAAAAGGAGGTTTCATCAGCTGGGTGAGAACGACATTGAGATCCCATGACACTGTAGGAGGCTTGACAGGGGGCTTTGACAAAAGCAAACCTCTCATGAAGCGAACAACTAAAGGCTGCCCTGAGATCGGCTTACCTTCCACACGGTAATGGTATGCACTGATTGCACTAAGGTGAACCCTTACAGAGTTGGTCTTGAGACCAGACTCAGACAAGTGCAGAAGGTATTCAAGCAGGGTCTGTGTAGGACAAGAGCGAGGATCTAGGGCCTTGCTGTCACACCAGACGGCAAACCTCCTCCAATGGAAGAAGTAACTTCTCTTAGTGGAGTCTTTCCTGGAAGCAAGCAAGATGCGGGAGACACCCTCTGACAGACCCAAAGAGGCAAAGTCTACGCCCTCAACATCCAGGCCGTGAGAGCCAGAGACTGGAGGTTGGGATGCAGAAGCGCCCCCTCGTCCTGTGTGATGAGGGTCGGAAAACACTCCAATCTCCACGGTTCTTCGGAGGATAACTCCAGAAGAAGGGGGAACCAGATCTGACGCGGCCAAAAGGAGCAATCAGAATCATGGTGCCTCGGTCTTGCTTGAGTTTCAACAAAGTCCTCCCCACCAGAGGGATGGGAGGATAAGCATACAGCAGGCCCTCCCCCCAATCCAGGAGGAAGGCATCCGATGCTAGTCTGCCGGGGGCCTGAAGCCTGGAACAGAACTGAGGGACTTTGTGGTTCACTCGAGATGCGAATAGATCCACCAAGGGGGTGCCCCACGCTTGGAAGATCTGGCGCACCACTCTGGAGTTGAGCGACCACTCGTGAGGTTGCATAATCCGGCTCAGTCTGTCGGCCAGACTGTTGTTTACGCCTGCCAGATATGTGGCTTGGAGCACCATGCCGAAACGGCGGGCCCAGAGCCACATGCTGACGGCTTCCTGACACAGGGGGCGAGATCCGGTGCCCCCCTGCTTGTTGACATAGTACATGGCAACCTGGTTGTCTGTCTGAATTTGGATAATTTGGTGGGACAGCCGATCTCTGAAAGCCTTCAGAGCGTTCCAGATCGCTCGCAACTCCAGAAGATTGATCTGTAGATCGCGTTCTTGGAGGGACCAACTTCCTTGGGTGTGAAGCCCATCGACATGAGCTCCCCATCCCAGGAGAGACGCATCCGTGGTCAGCACTTTTTGTGGCTGAGGAATTTGGAAGGGACGTCCCAGAGTCAAATTGGAGCAAATCGTCCACCAATACAGGGATTTGAGAAAACTCGTGGACAAGTGGATCACGTCCTCTAGACCCCCAGCGGCCTGATACCACTGGGAGGCTAGGGTCCATTGAGCAGATCTCATGTGGAGGCGGGCCATGGGAGTCACATGAACTGTGGAGGCCATGTGGCCCAGCAATCTCAACATCTGCCGAGCTGTGATCTGCTGGGACGCCCGCACCCGCGAGACGAGGGACAACAAGTTGTTGGCTCTCGCCTCTGGAAGATAGGCGCGAGCTGTCCGAGAATCCAGCAGGGCTCCTATGAATTCGAGTTTCTGCACTGGGAGAAGGTGGGACTTTGGGTAATTTATCACAAACCCCAGTAGCTCCAGGAGGCGAATAGTCATCTGCATGGACTGCAGGGCTCCTGCCTCGGATGTGTTCTTCACCAGCCAATCGTCGAGATATGGGAACACGTGCACCCCCAGCCTGCGAAGTGCCGCTGCTACCACAGCTAGGCACTTTGTGAACACCCTGGGCGCAGAGGCGAGCCCAAAGGGTAGCACACAGTACTGGAAGTGGCGTGTGCCCAACTGAAATCGCAGATACTGTCTGTGAGCTGTGTGTGTAGGCATCCTTCAAGTCCAGAGAGCATAGCCAATCGTTTTGCTGAATCATGGGGAGAAGGGTGCCCAGGGAAAGCATCCTGAACTTTTCTTTTACGAGATATTTGTTCAGGGCCCTTAGGTCTAGGATGGGACGCATCCCCCCTGTTTTCTTTTCCACAAGGAAGTACCTGGAATAGAATCCCAGCCCTTCTTGCCCGGATGGCACGGGCTCGACCGCATTGGCGCTGAGAAGGGCGGAGAGTTCCTCTGCAAGTACCTGCTTGTGCTGGAAGCTGTAAGACTGAGCCCCCGGTGGACAATTTGGAGGTTTTGAGGCCAAATTGAGGGTGTATCCCTGCCGGACTATTTGGAGAACCCACTGATCGGAGGTTATGAGAGGCCACCTTTGGTGAAAAGCTTTCAACCTCCCCCCGACCGGCAGGTCGCCCGGCACTGACACTTGGATGTCGGCTATGCTCTGCTGGAGCCAGTCAAAAGCTCGCCCCTTGCTTTTGCTGGGGAGCCGCGGGGCCTTGCTGAGGCGCACGCTGCTGACGAGAGCGAGCGCGCTGGGGCTTAGCCTGGGCCGCAGGCTGTCGGGAAGGAGGATTGTACCTACGCTTACCAGAAGCATAGGGACCAGTCTTCCTTCCCCCGAAAAATCGTCTACCTGTAGAGGTAGAGGCTGAAGGCTGCCGGCGGGAGAACTTGTCGAATGCGGTGTCCCGCTGGTGGAGAGACTCTACCACCTGCTCGACTTTTTCTCCAAAAATGTTGTCCGCACGGCAAGGCGAGTCCGCAATCCGCTGCTGGAGTCTATTCTCCAGGTCGGCGGCACGCAGCCATGAGAGCCTGCGCATCACCACACCTTGAGCAGCGGCCCTGGACGCAACATCAAAAGTGTCATAAACTCCTCTGGCCAGGAATTTTCTGCACGCCTTCAGCTGCCTGACCACCTCCTGAAAAGGCTTGGCTTGCTCAGGGGGAAGAGCATCAACCAAGCCCGCCAACTGCCGCACATTGTTCCGCATGTGTATGCTCGTGTAGAGCTGGTAAGACTGGATCTTGGCCACGAGCATAGAAGAATGGTAGGCCTTCCTCCCAAAGGAGTCTAAGGTTCTAGGGTCTTTGCCCGGGGGCGCCGAAGCATGCTCCCTAGAACTCTTAGCCTTCTTTAGGGCCAGATCCACAACTCCAGAGTCATGAGGCAACTGAGTGCGCATCAGCTCTGGGTCCCCATGGATCCGGTACTGGGACTCAATCTTCTTGGGAATGTGGGGATTACTTAGTGGCTTGGTCCAGTTCGCAAGCAATGTCTTTTTTAGGACATGGTGCAAGGGAACAGTGGACGCTTCCTTAGGTGGAGAAGGATAGTCCAGGAGCTCAAACATTTCAGCCCTGGGCTCGTCCTCCACAACCACCGGGAAGGGGATGGCCGTAGACATCTCCCGGACAAAGGAAGCAAAAGACAGACTCTTGGGAGGAGAAAGCTGTCTCTCAGGAGAGGGAGTGGGATCAGAAGGAAGACCCTCAGACTCCTCGTCAGAGAAATATCTGGGGTCCTCCTCTTCCTCCCACGAGGCCTCACCCTCGGTGTCAGACACAAGTTCACGAACCTGCGTCTGCAACCTCGCCCTACTCGACTCGGTGGAACCCCGTCCACGGTGGGGGCGTCGAGAGGTAGACTCCCTCGCCCGCATCGGCGAAGCTCCCTCCGCCGACGTAGTCGGGGAGCCTTCCTGGGAGGTGGCCGCTGTCGGCACCGCACGCGGTACCGACGTCGGGGACCTCAACCCGGGCGATGGGCCAGCCGGCGCCACGCTTGACGGTACCGGAGGCGCAAGCACCGCCGGTACCGGAGGGGTAGGGCGCAACAGCTCTCCCAGAATCTCTGGGAGAACGGCCCGGAGGCTCTCGTTTAGAGCGGCTGCAGAGAAAGGCTGAGAGGTCGATGCAGGCGTCGACGTCAGAACCTGTTCCGGGCGAGGAGGCTGTTCCGGGCTGTCCAGAGTGGAGCGCATCGACACCTCCTGAACAGAGGGTGAGCGGTCCTCTCGGTGCCGATGCCTGCTGGGTGCCGAATCCCTCGCCGACCCAGAGCTCTCGGTGCCGACATGGGGAGGAGACCGGTGTCGATGCTTCTTCGACTTCTTCCGAAGCATGTCACCGGAGCTCCCCGGCACCGACGAGGAGGACGTAGAATCCATCCGTCGCTTCCTCGGGGCCGAGACCGAAGAGGGTCGATCCCGGGGGGGCTGTACCGCAGGAGCCCTCAGGGTAGGAGGAGACCCACCCGAAGGCTCACCGCCACCAGCAGGGGAATGGACAGCCCTCACCTGCACTCCTGACGATGCACCTCCGTCCGACGACATCAGCAGACGAAGTCTCGGTACCACCGACGTCGATGCAGTCGCCCGATGCCTCGGCGCCGATGCAGAGGTTCGATGCCTCGATGCAGTCGATGAAGCGGCAGCCAAGGAAGATGGTCCGGACGCTGACGACGTCGATACACTCGATGCCTCCGGTGCCGATGCCGACGAAGAGCCCGAGAACAAAACGTTCCACTGGGCTAATCTCGCTACCTGAGTCCGCCTTTGTAACAGGGAACACAGACTGCAGTTCTGAGGGCGGTGCTGGGCCCCTAGACACTGAAGACACGCAGAGTGCCTATCAGTGAGCGAGATTACCCGGGCGCACTGGGTGCACTTCTTGAAGCCGCTGGAAGGCTTCGATGTCATGGGCGGAAAAATCACGCCGGCGAAATCAAAAGCCGAAATGGCGAAAATTGAAGCACCAAAATTTAGAGGGAGAAAAATCTCGACCGAGGCCAAAAGAGGCCTACCCCGACAACGAAAGAAAACTTACGGGGCAAAAACTGAGAAATACGGGAAGGGCAGAAAACCCGAAAGGGTCTTCCGGAACACTACCGGAGCGCTTCCCGAACTTTTTCAAGGAAAAAACAGCAAAAAACACGTCGAAAAGGACGCGCGAGGTCGACTCTCTGGGGCACGAACGGCGTAACACGACCGTACCGAGCGCGGACGAAAGAAGACTGGCCGGCTCGAGCCGGTTTCGGGCGGGAAGACGGCCGCGCATTCGCGGTGCGCATGGGCGCGCGAGGACTAGCAAAGGCCTTTGCTAGTAAACTTTCCGATGGAGGGGGCTGCCGAGGACGTCAACCCATCAGTGAGAACAAGCAGCCTGCTTGTCCTCGGAGAATAATGGCTACATGCTAATTGGGAAATTTGCATATGACCATTAATTGAAGAAATAGAAAATGTGGCCAATGTACAACTGCGCTAAAAGTGGCCTCAGCACGTGGGAAAGCCCCACACTACAGATACCACAGGCCACTTTGTAGCACAGCTTAGTGGAAGGGCCTGAAAGGAATGAGATAAGGAGAAGACAAGATTTTAAAATACCAAGATTTGAGATAAAGTAATGCGGCTGTTTTATTAGACCAGTTGATTATATAAAAATAAAGGTTAACAAATAAAAATAAAACAGGAAAAAGAATATAAGCTGATACTGAGACCTAAAACCCCTTTTCTCAAGCCAGGGGTCCAGCTTGTTTTATTGATTAACTTTTACTCATAAAGGTTTGAGAAGTGCTGCCCTAATTCCACCACACCCATTAATAGTGGAGTTGTAGTGCCACTGTGTGGTTGTTATGTAGAACTGCAGTTCTATGTTAAAATATAATTTGTGAAACTTTCTAACAGATTGTATTTCTTATGTGAAGTATTTATTGACTCCTGGTCCCTTCCACCCCCCCCCCCCCCAACACACAAACACACTTTCTATTCCTCCTGGAGAAGGATCTGGGGCTAAGCATTGCCCCCTAGACTGGCTCTTGAACAGGGGAAAGTGTTATTACTTCTCTAAAGAGGAAACAAGCTGGAGCAGCAGCTATGAGGATTGTAGACATAGGAGGTCTGAACTCCAAGTGATACCAGACCATAGAGGCTAATATGAAATGTAAAGTTATAGTAGGCAGTCAGTGAAAGCCTCCTGAGCCAGACCCACATATACAATTGCCCCTTCCATTCTCCCCCACCCCACCTCCCACATTCATGTTATTTATGTTAGAAAGGAAGGAGAACCTCTTTCAATCAGTCCTCCCTGATGAGACAGTCTGGCTTTCTGTTTCCTCTGTCTCTTATTTCTTCATATTTAATGGCACCATTTTCCTTGTCTGTATCCCAAACTTACTCAAAATGTGCTAAGAAACCTTCACGGTGACCTCAACTCCCTACACTTCTGGACAAGGATCTGGGGCTAAGCATTGCCCCCTGGGCTGGCTCTTGCACAGGGGAAAGTGTTATTACTTCTCTAAAGAGGAAACCAGCTGGAGCAGCAGCCGTGAGGATTGTGAAGAGAAGGGCTCTAATCTCCTAGTGATGCAGGACCAGGAGGAGAGGTTGAGCTGAAATATTTATAACTAAAGAGTTACACTGAAAAGACTATAGTGTTCCTTGTAAGTTGTGCTATACAAAACCAGACAGTTTTAATCCCTCCCTGTGCACCTCCTGTATCTCTGTCCAGGCCTGGGATCCAGCTGGCTTCCAGTTCCTGTTCCTTGAATCCTGCCTGCAGCCAATTTGCTGCAAATCCTCTGCCCCCCTCCCCAAAATCCTGCTCTGGGACGATGGAGGAGGGATCCTTCTCTCCTTCCCTGCCCCTTCAGATTTGTGGCTGTGGTCGGTCTGCAGAGTCTTCACTCCTGTGACCTGCTTAGAAGTGGGGTGGAAGGAGCTGAGCTTGTTGCAAGGATAGAATTTCCTTTCACTTCCAGGTACAGGGGGAGGAATGAGGGAACTGGTTGTGTTTTAGAAAGCAGGGGAAATGTGTGTTGTGGGATGGATACTGGGAAAGAGGGGGAAATAATGAAAAGAGGATGGGAAAAAGGAAGGAGAGGTGGGAAAACAAGGGGATAGATGGGAAGGGAGGGGACAGGAGGATAGATGTAAGGAGTGTGGAGTAATTGAACAGCTAAGGGATAAGTGCAGATGGAAGAACAGAAGGAGGTGGAAGAGAGGAGAGGCAATGAAAAGGAATGGAAGGGCAAGAGAGAGAGACAAGAGAAGCTTGGGAGGAGAAAGAAGAGATGGTAATCAGGGGACAAGTGGTGGAAGCTGAGAAAGACAAAGCTTCAATCAGAGGTGCTGAGTGTGAAGACACAGCACATGATGGGAACATCCCCACACCGCAAGCATGCAAAATTATGTGTGCAGTTGTAATGCATAAATAGGGGGGGGAGGGGAAGAGGAAGCAATGGAGACAATCTGCCTTTCCTGCTGTTCGTGGTTAGTATTAGAAGCCTACCTAACCCCCAACAGCACTGCACAACCTGCACTAAAATATTACAGGAAACATTGCAACGCTGTAAGAGGTGGTGGTGGTGGGGTGGGGGGGTTAAGGTAAGGGTAAGCGTGATAGGATTTGATATACTGCCTTTCTGGGGTACAATCAATGCAGTTTATAATTCTATCCAGGTACTTTTTCTGTCCCTAGAGGGCTCACAATCAGCACTTCAGGGGATCAGGAACTGAAGGGGATACATAGAAAAAGCAGTGACGCATAAAAAATGCAAGAAAAATAAATAAAACGGATGAGTAGCAGTGGAGGGAATCAGCCCAGAAATAGATGATAGAGATTCAAGAATTATCTAATGTATATCTAATGAGATCTCACTTTCCACTGGAACCTCCCAAGGATGAATGTACATGATGAGATAAGAGATGCTGAGGATGTTTGGGGTCCGCCAAATATTAATAGTATTTCAGCTGGAATTACCGAGTTTTCTGGGTGCAGGTGTCTATTTACCCCTGGATTCTAAATAGTGCATCTCATTTGCATGTGCAAATCCGGTCATATTCTGGATTTGCGCACACAACTTAATTAGCTTAAGAAGCCAATCAGTGCCAATAATTACCAATCAACAAGCAATTAGTGACAATAATTGGCGTTAATTAGAATTACACCAACAACTGTATAAGCGTATTCTATAAAGTAATGTGCAGAAATTCTAAGGTGCCTAGTTGAAAAAAGGGGTGTGGAATAAGCAGGTTATGTGCATTCTTAAAACTATGCCCATTGTTCTAAAATACATCCTGTCCCTGCCTACTTTAGGGGCATAACTGCCCGTGACCAAATTTAGACATGATATATAGAATCTAGCCCTTAATGTCTCCTCATTTTTTCCATTTTCTTGCTTGGGATTTGTTGCTGTGAAATATACAGATATTATCTGCTCTGTTTGCACAGGATTTCATACAGGATAAGACACAGAACATGCATCACTGGATTGGACTTTATATCCTGTCACCAAGGAACTCCTGGACCTGGGTGGACGGTTCCCCATTCATCAATGGAAAGCAGTAAGAGACACTGAGTTGTAATCCAGTGCAGCCCAAATCCATCCCTCCCTGTTACACTTTCCTACCATGGTGCTTTGCCTAAATTAATGTAGAGGTAGAATGAGTGGGAGATCGTGTCTCACCCACAGTCACAAGGGGTCTCAGCAAGATTTGAACCCGGCTTTCATTAGGCTGTGCCCTTCTCACTTTCGTCTGTTTCTCTTCAACAAGGTGGCTTAAGGAGCTTCACTAAACCAAAAGATGTGGCCACAGCAATATCACACATCCATCTCTTCTTTCATTTCCTCTTCTGGTCATACTCCTCATTCTCCTATTTTGCTCATTTCACTTCATAGGTATAATACTTTTTCACAACTTTCTACTATAGAAAATAACGGGCAAGAGGCAGACAAAACCCTCATCGGTACATATTACAGTAATATTATAAGAAGTCTTCAGCTCCGCATCCCTTAATTCTGGAAGGAAACCCACATAAATCCTCCCATCTGAGACAGTGTCTCTTGTCAGCCACTTTCCTTCTTTCTGTGAACATAAGAACATAAGTATTGCCATACTGGGACACACCAAAGGTCCATCAAGCCCAGCATCCTGTTTCCAACAGTGGCTAATCCAGGTCACAAGTACCTGGCAAGATCCCAAAATAGTACAATACATTTTACACGGTTATCCTAGAATACGCAGTGGATTTTCCCAAGTCCATCTTAATAAACCCTGCAAAGCTACCTGCTTTTACCACATTCTCTGGCAACAAATTCCAGAGTTTAATTATTCATTAATTGCCCCCTAGTCCTAGTGTTTTTGGAAAGAGTAAACAAGCGATTCACATCTACCTGTTCCACTCCTCTCAGTATTTTATAAACCTCTGTCATATCTCCCCTCAGCCGTCTCTTCTCCAAGCTGAAGAGCCCCAGTCACTTTAGCCTTTCCTGTCACCCTTCTCTGTACCTTTTCTAATCCCACTATATCTATTTGCTGTCGTAGCTGCTGCTTCACAGAAAGCAGAAAGTTGCAACGTATCATCAACGATGACACCTAGTTCCCTTTCCTGGTTGTTGACGTTCAACGTGGAACCTTGCATCACGTAGCTATAGTTCAGGTTCCTCTTTCCCACATGCATCACTTTGCACTTGCTCACATTAAACGTCATTCCTTTGTGGAGATAGGACAGAGCCTAATTAAAAATAGCATTCAAACACTAATATCTAGGCACAAAGGAGGCAAAATATGAAAAGCTTTAGACCTTGTAGATTCCCACCAAGCTTTAAAAGGAAGTAGGAGAACTATTACTGCTAGATATAAGCAACACGGTACACAGGTACTTTCTGTGTCCCTAGAGGTCTCACAATCTGGGGTAATACACAGTTAAGTGACTTGGCCAAGGTCACAGGGAGCTGCAGTAGGAATTGAACCCAGGTTGCCAGGATCAAAGCCTGCTGTACTAACCACTAGGCTACTCTTCTACTCCAGAACTAACCTATTATCTGTCAGTGAACGGAAGGGTGTAGGGGATCATCAGAGAAGCAAGGTAAGCCCAGGACATCACAAGGTATCTAAAAGATGGAACAGGGTCAATAATAAGACAAAGGACACAGCCAGATCGGAGCAAGGGGGTGGAGGGGGAGAGGAGGAAATTGGGCATGTGATGAGCTGCCTATCCTTGATATCAGGATCCTGTGGCTTTGCAGGAGGGCGGTATCCCCACCACCTCGATATGGGGGAGATATCGGTCGGCATAAAGAAAAGCCCAAAAAAGAGAGCACCAGCCACATCGAAACCTCATCAGGAAATTAATAACCAATGACAGAATCTACAACAGAACAGAACTTACAGCGGGTACATTGCTCTTCCTATCATTGCTCACCCCAAGGTGCACGCATAAGGATCATATCTTTCTCCTCACGTGCGCTCCTTCGGTGTGGACACCGCTGAGGGCAGTATCTAAATAGTAACTTGAACCTGGCACAGCCCAGGTCATGTGACCCATGTGTTGGAAGATGTCAATGGGACAGTGGTCCTGAAGAAACAACGGCCCAAAAACCACACAGTAGTCTAACACAGGTAGGAAACTTAGTATAGCAGCAAGACGCCACTGACATTAATTTAAGCAGAAGATCCCCGTCTGAATCTAATTTTCTAGCTGGTTCTCTCACATCTGCGTTTCAGTACTTTGTGTCCTGCAGCTCGTGTAATAAATTCAAGCCTTTCTCCCTTCCTTTTTCCCTCATCTTAGATTCTCTGTATCTGGACCCTTGGAGGAGGGCAGGTGTGTGGCAGTGAAGGGCCAACACTTTGATTCTGACCTCTGCAGAAGACCCTATCAATGGATTTGCCAGGAAGAAGCTGAGGTGTAAAGAGCTCCAGTGCTGCTTGTGACCTGTGACTGGAAGCAAGTCAAACACAGCGAGGGCGACAAAAAGACTAAACAGCAGACAATGTTCAATATATGGAAGCTTTATTAAAACATCCAGGACTCAACACTATGCCACAGAGATATTGAAATGTCTCTATCATATCTCCTCTCTTTCCTCTTATAGGAGATATTAAGTGCTTCCTCGTTAGCCACGTGTAATGGAAGATGTAAAGGATTGCTTTTCAATCTTCTGCCTTTCTTTTCCTGGTCTTAGAACTCTTAGCATTGCTTAGATGTAGAGACCAGTGATGTTATGATTGTTTATATAGCTAATCATTGTATATATCTTAATCACTGTAGAATTTCGCAACTCTAATAAAGGTCTCATTTACCTAATACGAATCCAAAAGAATCCACAGTAATTCTTGAGTAGCCTGTGTCAGTGAGACTGGCTGTAAATCCATAGCAGTATACCACGAGAGATACCATGTGTTAATCTGAATGTTAACATACAACCTGCAATAAAAAATAATGGTAACATTCCCACCAAGTGCCGCTTTAAATTTGCAGCTACTGCTTGGTACAATCCTACGTTAAGTCAAGATAACTGCAAATTTTACCACAGTTTAGTAGAAGGTGTTCTGTCTTTTGACAGCCCCTTGCCTAAGTTACATTAACTGTGAATCCAGATTTGTTGAGAAGTCCTTGCTTGCAGTTCCTGGGATTGGAGAATAATAATCTGCTGTGGGTTTGGCAGAGAGTTACCGACTGCAAGCTCCGACAATCCCAAAGGGCCTCATTGGTTCACATTCACACAACCAATCTTTAGTTTTTAGTTTTGTCCGAAACCAGGCGAAAATGTTTCAGCTGCGTTTTCGGCTGAAAGTATTTAGAGTTTCAGGTTTGGCCAAAACTGAAAAAAGCTGGTTGGCCTCTAGTTGTCCCCAATGAAGTTTCAGGAAGGGGTGGAGGGAATCCTCTCTAAGATCAGCAGCAATGTTTGGAAACAGATTTAGTAAAACTGTTTTCCCATTCTGTCTGTATAGGTAAAGAAAGTTTATTAAATCAGCCTCTTAAAGTTGCTCTGCACATCATTGCCAGAAGCACAAGGTCAGCTGTATGACATCAACACCCCACTGATAGATGAAGGAATATCACCGTGGCCTGGGTTCCCACCAATCTCTCATCTCGTTTTTCTCCCCAGTCTTCACCCAATCTCTCCAGCTCTCTCACATATCCCCCAGCCTTTACCCAGTGTCTCTCATACTCCTCTCCCAGTCCCTCTCTCTAAACGAACCCTTCCTCCCCCATGTAGTTTCTTTCGTTCTCTCTCATGTTCAGTCTCACGCTTGAGCTGCACGGTGGGTGCAGGAAGTTAGCGGTCTTGTGGTTTCAAATCTCATGAGAATTGAAACTGCGAAACCAGCCTGAACTTCCTGACCTGTATGTGGGCCCTTCGGCTTTTCAATCACTTAAAATCTATTAAATAGGAAAATACACATTTTGTGAGCTCTTCAGTCTAAAGATCAGCTCAATACATCCTCGGAAAATCTAACAGTAAAATCTCACAGCCCTTGACACTTCTTACTTTTCTCTACTGCATACTAATATCTTCAGTACAAGGGTTTTAGCTCTGAACCAGTGGCGTAGCCAGACAGCCAGTTTTGGGTGGGCCTGAGCCCAAAGTGAGTGGGCACAAAATTTTCTCTGCTCCGCCCTACCTCCACCTCAAAATATAAATACTTTAGCTAATGAGGATCCTCAAGCTCAGTCAGCTGAAGACTTTCTCTGAAGGTGGCCAGAACTCTCTTTTACCAAGCTTGGCAGGCAGCAGCAATGACTCTAAGCCACTGATGCCAGCACCCCACACGTGCTTAGCTATCGATGGCTCAAGGATGCTGTTGCCAGAGCTTGGTAGAAGGGAGTTCTGGCCGCCTTTGGAGGAGGTCCTTAGCTGGGGATGTCTGGGAATCCTCACCAGCTATACAGCAAGGGTTAGGACTGGTGTTAGACCTGCTTGGGCCCAGGTCAGAAAATAAAGGAGGGCTCCCCTCCCCAATTCCCTCTCCTCTTTGCCTCCCCTCCAATCTCCCACCTGCCATTACTATCACACCAACAGACCCTCACCAAATACAGAACAAGGGATCACAAATTACAAATAAAAATATTTAGACAAAAATTGAAAAGGAACCCTAAGAAGTTAAACACAGCATTACTGCAACACTGGAGACATAAAAGAGAGATGCATTTCCTTTTCTACAGAACACAATACAAAGACATTTGCTATGCACATTTCCAAAAGCTAACATATTCCATTTAAAACATTCAAAATAAAATGCTTTGTTTCTACCTTTCTTGTTTTTCCATCTTGCTGGTTCCGATTTCTCTTTTCTGCTTTCCTCTCTGTCGTCTGCTAATTCTTCTTCAAGCGACTGCAGTCCATTTGTCTTTTCTCCTCTCTCCTGTCTGTTCCCTCACTATTCCTGCCTCTGACATATTGATCATTCCTTTGTAGCTCTTTTCTGCCTCTCATCCTTCTTCATCTCCTTTTTACTTTTCAACTACCTATCAAAGTTCCATCTTCTTCTTTTACCCACTAGCTCTCCCATTCCCCATCTTACTCATCCCCATCCCTACTTTCTCTTTTATCTTTAATCTACTCCCCATTACCATATTTCTACTCTCTGCAATCACTATCTCTCATTCATTTCCTTGCCATCCCCTCCTCCCCCTCTTGGCCTCTCCCATAGGGTTCCACCATTCCCATCGTCTTCCTCCCTCCACCCTTCTAACCAGCATCTGATCGCCTCCCCACCCTGGTAGCCTTATATTTCCCTGTCCTCTCCCCCATGGCCCATTTCCCCCCCTCACCACCTACTGTGTACCTCTCCCTCCCTCTCATCCACCCCCATGTCTATCTCCCCCTCTCATTCCCACTGTCCATCATCTCTCTCTCCCTCTCCTTTGTGTTCTGGGTCCAACATCTCTCTCCCTTCCCATACAGCATCTCTACCTTCCTCCCCTCTACCATCATGTCCAACATTCCTCTCCCTTCCCTCCACCCCTATGCCCACCATTTCTCCCCCTCATCACCTATCCCCTCTCTGTGCAGCATGTCTCCCTCCCCCCCACCTCATACACAGCCAAGACTTCTCCCTTCCTCACCCCACCACCCCTTTGCTGCATATCTCCCTTCTTCCCCGTGCATCTCCCCTTCCCTCCCACCCACCTACCCACCAACCAACCATGCCTCATCTTTCCATCTTCCCTCCCCCCTGTGCATCTTTCTTTCCATTTTCCCTTCCCCCTGTGCAGCTGCAGCAACTTTCACTTCATCTTCCCTCACCCTTCTTGCAGGCCCGCCCAGCAGCAGTGTTCCTGGACCTGACAGCGATTCAAGTCGCAGGTTCCGCTCGCAGTCGCAACGATTCCCACACACTGCTTGCCGGCTGCCGCTCAACAACCTCCTTGCGCTACTAAGCGCTAACCCAGAAGTCTCTCCTCTGCAGAGGAGAGGCTTCCGGGTTAGCACTTTAGTAGCTACAAGGAGATTGTTGAGCGGCAGCCGGCAAGCAGCGTGTGGGAATCGCTGCGACTGCGAGCGGAGCCTGCGACTGGAATCGCTGTCAGGAACACTGCTGCTGGTCGGGCCTGACCCCAAATTGGGTGGGCCCAGGCCCGCCCGTGGCTACGCCCCTGCTCCGAATGAATCGGGACCACCGTTCTGATTTAATTTTATGGAGAGCAGAATATCAAGTTTAATAGAAAAGCATAGCTATAAAACTGGAGAAAATCTTTAGGTACTGAGTAATGCACTAGTCCCATCTAGTATCTTGCAGTAATTTGCAAAAATACGAACTTGGAGACTTTATCCAATGAGATGATTCCACTAAATGTGCACAAAGTCTATGTTAATCCTTGCATCGGTCCTTCATCCATTTCTGTCACAAGGCAACGTGTAGTAAGAAGCCCAACGGAGGAGGAGCCTATTTTCCCTAGGGCTGGAACTACGGCCGGCACCTACGTTTTGGTGGTCTTTAAGTGCTAGCTTTCCAAAGATGTAATTCTTGCTATTTGGGCCCTGAGAGTTCTTGGTACATAGGTTCTGTTAGAATCGTAGTTTCTGAGTAGCTTATCTACAAGGTTTTGTATTATTTCACAAAGTACCTAGCAGTGGAAAGATTTTGTGTTTAATAGAAAAGCATAGCTATAAAACTGGAGAAAATCTTTAGGTACTGAGTAATGCACTAGTCCCATCTAGTGGAAAGATTTTGTTGCTGTTATTCAGATGACATCAGAATTTAGATAGATAGATCGATCTTACATGGTGTTAGACTGTAGGTTGGAACAATATAAATTCTAGGAAAACTGACTCCTAACAGATATATTTCCTGAGGTACTTACGGACAGAACACTGCTATATAACAATTATTCTGAACTCGTTTCTAAGGGTATCGTACCCCTTGGCCCTGTGCCAAACTAGCTGTGCTGGAAAAAGGAACAAAGCCACAGATGGAATATATTATTTATTAGATAAAGTAAAATATATTTGAATAGTTCTGAAGTCAGGTGCTAAGCAAAATACAAATAACTTGCTATAAAAAATAGATTATCACCAAAATATAGATAATGAAATCTGATTATCCTATTGGACTACTGAGTGATTACACAACCAATCATAATGCTGATATCCTAATGATCAAAGTCTTATGCAAAATCCACAGTTAGCAGCTAAAATCACTGACCATAAGTCATGACATAAAACCCATCTGTCACAGGCAAAAACCACGGACTAATTATCCCCATGGGTATAGGTAGTAAATCCTGGTATCTCACCCTTCCGTAGCATAGACTTGTAATGGTGAAGAAAGGATTCCCATGCTGGAACTGAAGCTGAAGGAATCAGCGAGTCTCTCTCAGTCAAGGAAGAAGTCCGAGGTCTGGATTCTGGATGCAGATGTCAGTCTTTAGAGGTAAGGCAGTGTACTGAAGCTTAGCTAACCTTGTGATATTGTTAACAAGGTATGCAGTTAACTGGTGTTTAGGAAATCAGTCTCATTAGATTGCTGCACTTCTTGCAAGTCTTCTTAATTCTTTCAGTATTCTCTTCCCCTTGTCGACCCTTCAAGATCTCTTGCCAGTCTCCAACTTCAGTCCAAACTTTCTTGGTATCTCCGAGTCAGATGATACCTGTGGACCAATCATATACGGTGTCATAATGTCCAGCTAGCTTCATGGACGTGAAGAATTCCTTTGTTATAGCCACAAAACTTATCAGTGGCATGCAAACCTCCCCGTCTGATTTCATACTCCGGGAGCCATGTATGTCTCTCTCCTCCATAAGTCCTTGGATGTAGTCATGCTGAAATATCCAGCATAAATTTTCCTCTCTGAAATGCTGGTTACAGATGTATTCAGGTCACAGGCTGTAGAATCCATTTTGTAGAAAAGAATGGTTCAGGCTTGAATAGGCCAAGACCAGCAAAGCTGAGACCTCAGGTAAATACTCCTACAGATTCCCCCCCTTGGAGATGGATATTACTACAAAGGAATGAATGCCTTCTCCAACCTAACTAACAATATAACTAGACAGGTTAGAACCAGGACTCATGGTCAAGACTAGAGAGAAGCATAAACAGTAAATATCTCAAAACTAACACTCTGTAAATATGAAAACTAGAAGCAAATACTTCATTAAATCATAGAACAAGGTTCGAAGTAAATCTAAAAATGCTAATACAGCAAATTACTGACTACTAGAACAAATAATATGGTGTTAGTAATTATGTCTTAACATACGAAACTATGATCAACATCAAATCATGATACTACATAATACATGGCAAAACCATCAGCAAATATTTTAGTACAGAACTTTGTAATGAAACAAATATGTTGCACAGTGGAGAGTTACTCATGATAGGACTACACAAAATCTTGCAATCTCATGGCCAAAGGAGATGAACTCTTGCGAATGACGCGACGCAGGGTGAAAACTCACGCCAAAAGAGCGACAATCAGGAACATGATGATCCACGAGATGGTCAAAAGTGGGATGACAACATGGGTGGTAGTGTTGACAATGGGAACATCAGTTGATGAACGATGTTTGTAGTCAGCAACTTGGAGTGACTCATGGTTGACAGCCAGTTCAATTGTATGAGAGTCCTTAACTATAACAAGGGCATAATGTCCACAGCAAAGTCAATAGGGTGACCACAGAACACATCTAGAACTTCAAGCTCAGAAACAACAGGATCTGTGTCGAGATAAAACAAGGAAACTCCTCCCACATTAACAACAGAGTGCTTGGGTACAGCTATCTAACAGACATTGCAAGGGAGAGAGAAACGATTAACAACATCATGTTTATGGAAAGTGATAGTGAGTTCAGTACAGGGTGTACTAATCATCCATACAGTATTTACAACAGCTACCATGGTATCTGAAAAATCATCATACTTAGACACGGTAACCTTACATTTGTCTTGAACATTCTCTGTGGACAACCCACCAAAGAGCTTCTGTAATGTCTTTCAAAAAGGGGGTTTTGGGGCATAACCAATGAAAATCTTTGGTTTTTTTTTGACAAAGATCTAAATTGGGGACCAGATAATGTTGAGGATCATCCTGTTGGTAAGCAACGTACTCGGGAGTCTCAACACGTAGGTACAAATCATCATGCCAAGTACCCACATTTAAAATTTGTTTAAGCTGGTACACATTCTCGGTCACAATAACAGGCAAATTCAGGACAAAGGCAATTTCCATGCGCTCCAAATTCAGAAAGAATGGAATGGCAGTACCTAAATGAAAAGCAGTCTGAATCTGAACGGGTAATTTTAGCAAAAGCATCCCGAATAACATCAGAGGGGACCAAATAAGTAGGTATGTGACCTTGCATAAGATTACTGACACTGGTATCAAATTCCCTAAATAAATCCTGAATAAGGTCTTTCACAGGTTGTATAAAGGTATGGTCTTCGTTCAGGGCACCTTTAACTATAAACAAACCTGCAGTATTGATGTCAATTTTGAGTGTGTGCAAGTTAACAAGGGTAACGGTATCTGCAATGGCTTTATCTTTGGGCAATAAGATGGTTCTGTTGGGAAAGTAATTTTGTCTCAATATTTTTCAAGTCCGCTTCAAAAGCTTTTATAGTAGCCTGCAGCCCTTGGACAGAGACTGCGTTAGCAACAGACATGGATGATCCAAAAAGTGACCCAAGGGCAGAAAAGATAAGACCACCAACAAGGCCTATAAAACGTTTAGATCTAGAATTCTGGGGTTGTAGTCAAACCATCACTTTCTCTAGTTGACTTAAAATGTTCTTTACTTGGGCCTTGGCATACTGCATATAGGTTTGAGTAGAAGGGGACTTAAACATACTCATATTAAAGTGTCTCAAAAACGTGCATGGGGGTCAAGGGAAACAACAACTTTCTGAGGGCCAGATGCATTAAAGAATCGTTAGAGCCCTTCCCTTACCGATTCCCTTAGCGAATCGGTAAGGAACGGGAATGCATTAAGGAAAGGGAATGCAAATAAGCTGCTCGTTGTAGCTCACTTGCATTCTCTATTCCATCGTTAAACAGTCGGCCAATCGGCCGGTCGAGCATGCGCAAAGCAGCCAAGCATTATGCTGGCTACTCTGTGCATGCCAAATACGCCTTCCTATGCCACCCGAAGACGCCGCGCTGCTCACCCCCTCCTATGTGGCTCGATCCAGAGGACAATGCAGTTGAGGACACCCATCCCAAAAAAAAACCCCGTCCATTTTTGCCGACATTCTCCCCTGCAATAATAAAAACGTCTTTTTTGGCAGTGCTTCACTTAGCTGAGAGACCAGGAAGTCTCTGAGCCAATCACAGCACGTTTAGCTCGGCTGAACGCGTTGTGATTGGCTCAGGGACTTCCAGATCTCCGCTGAGTGAAGCACTGCCAAAAAAGACGTTTTTATTATTGCAATGGGGGAATGACGGCCAAAATTGACGTGTTTTTTTTTAAGCGGAGCGCTATTTTTTTTGTTACTTTTGTTGCAGTTTTTCAATCCTGCGCAGCCCCAACGAGAGGTACAGACCTCTCGTTAGATTTTCCAGCGTTAAGGCAATTGGAAAAGGTTAGTGCATCCCATTACAGTAGGGTTTGTACACAATTTGCTCATCTGCATTCCGTTTTCGTTAGCTGCTACCGTTGTCGGAAAAAAAGTCTTTAGTGCATGCCAGAGTTTACTACTTGCTCATTAATGGCTTGTTAAAGGTTCGTTAAGTTTAGTGCATCTGGCCCTGAGTAACAATCTGAGATTGGGTGATCAAGAAGCCAGGGGTATCTTGTAGGAGGACTCAAGACATGGGACCAGGTTCAATCAGCTTGGCCAGGGATCCCATCAGCAAAGAGATCAGGACACAGTCATCAACGTTCTTTTCTGCATCTAAAAAGGAAACAGAGAAACAGACTATGCTGTTGTGGGGTTAGTACAGCAATGCACACACCTGGGGCAAAATGACTGGGATGACACAGTCTCAACTGATTGATGTGGACCCATTTAAGGACATCTTCACCTTGAGAATTTTTCTTGAGGCGAATTTGGTAAGCCACAGGTGAAGCTTTTTCTACTATAGGGAATGGACCATGCCAACTGGGCAGAAATTTCTTTTCTTTAGCCTTATTTCTGGCAAAATTGAAATAGTATACCTTCTCGCCAATTTGGTATTCTTTGGAGGTAGTCCCTTGATCATAGTAGACTTTTCTACCTCTAGCGCTACTTTCCAAGTCCAGCAAAGGTGAGACCTCAGATAAATACTCCTAAAGGACTCAAGCCCATATCTAAAACTGTGTGCAGCAGATTAGTCTCAGATTTCTCACTGAGGAGGTAAATGAAGATTTAGGGTCCCTTTTACTAAACCGCACTAGCAATTCCCATAAGGCAAATGCGATGAAGCGTATTCGAATTGAAAGGTCTTCATCACATTTGCTGTGCCGGGAATTACTAGCGCAATTTAGTAAAACGGATCCTTAAACTTCTATCAGAAAAGTTAACATTTAATCATTTTAATTCCAAAACATCCATTGCTACATAAAAATTAAGTGTTAATTTGATTAAGAATATTTTAAAATTATCTTGCATTAATTTTAAGAATGAAATGATAATTATGTGTTCTTTTATGTAGCAATGGATGTAGTGTTCAGTGTCTCACACGTATAAGAACATAAAGAGTTGCCATACTGGGATAAACCAAAGGTTCATCAAGCCCAGCATCCTGTTTCCAACAGTGGCCAATCCAGTTCACAAGTACCTGGCAGAAACCCAAAGAGTAGCAAGATTCTAGAATTTTAAGGAATAATAAGATTCCATGCAGAATTTGAAAGAGTAGCTACATTCCATGTAGAACCCCAGAGTAGCAAGATTCCATTCAGAATTCCAAGTACATAAGAGTTGCCATACTGGGAAAGACCGAAGGCCCATCAAGCCCAGCATCTTTCCAAAAGTGGCCAATTCAGGTTAAAAGTACCTGGCCAGATCCCAAAACAGTACAATAGACTTTATGCTACTTATCCTAGAAATAAGCAGTGGATTTTCCCCAAGTCCATCTTAATAATGGCTTATGGACTTGAGTTTTATTTTAGGAAGTTATCCAAAGCTTTAACCCATTTTCAAAGTTACATACTAACCTATGTAAGTCTAAATGACTTACTAAACGTTGAAAATGAGTCTCGTTGTCTGTCAGGTGTGTCACAAATGGAAAAAAAGGTTGAGAGCCACTGCTCTAAGGAAAAGAGCAGGACCTCTCCTACAAGGAAAGAGAATCTCCCCCCTCCAAAAAAATCCTTAAAGAAACCTTATGTGGGAGGTGAGAGTAACAGCTTTCATCCTTAGAGTTTTAGGAAGAACAGTAATCCCCCCCCCCCAAAAAAAAAAAAAACAAAGCCCAAATAATAATAAAGCAGAGAAAGCTGTTACCTACAAATTCCACTGTGGCTCTTTGTGATGTTGGTTGTCACTTAAACCTGCATTTCCTGTGATACAAAGACTGTGAGCCCTCCAGAAATAGGAAAATATCTATTGCACCTGTCGTTAAATCGCGACAGGATTGTGAAAAATTACAAGAGGACCTTACGAGACTGGGAGGCTGGGCGGCTAAATGGCAGATGACGTTTAATGTGAGCAAGTGCAAGGTGATGCATGTGGGAAAAAAGAACCCGAATTATAGCTACGTCATGCAAGGTTCCACGTTAGGAGTTACGGACCAAGAAAGGGATCTGGGTTTCGTCGTCGATAACACACTGAAACCTTCTGCTCAGTGTGCTGCTGCGGCTAAGAAAGCGAATAGAATGTTGGGTATTATTAGGAAAGGTATGGAAAACAGGTGTGAGGATGTTATAATGCCGTTATATCGCTCCATAGTGCGACCGCACCTTGAGTATTGTGTTCAATTCTGGTCACCGCATCTCAAGAAAGATATAGTAGAATTGGAAAAGGTGCAGCGAAGGGTGACTAAAATGATAGTGGGGATGGGACGACTTCCCTATGAAGAAAGACTAAGGAGGCTAGGGCTTTTCAGCTTGGAGAAGAGACAGTTGAGAGGAGACATGATAGAGGTATATAAAATAATGAGTGGAGTGGAACAGGTGGATGTGAAGCGTCTGTTCACGCTTTCCAAAAATACTAGGGCTAGGGGGCATGCGATGAAACTACAATGGAGTAAATTTAAAACAAATTGGAGAAAAACTTTCTTGTAATTAAACTCTGAAATTCGTTGCCGGAGAAAGTGATGAAGGCGGTTAGCTTAGCAGAGTTTAAAAAGGGGTTGGATGGTTTCCTAATGGACAAGTCCATAAACCACTACTAAACGGACTTGGAAAAATCCACAATTCCAGGAATACCATGTATAGAATGTTTGTCCGTTTGGGAAGCTTGACAGGTGCCCTTGGCCTGGATTGGCCACTGTCGTGGATAGGATGCTGGGCTTGATGGACCTTTGGTCTTTCCCCAGTGTGGCATTACTTATGTACTTATATGGACTTAACTGGCTTTGAGCTACAACTAAAAAGGTATGAACTAAATCCAAAGTCCCTTTTTCCCTTTGTTCCCTTATAGAATATTTAAGAATGAAGAAATGTCCCTAAAGGTGTGCAAAAAGGGATGTGAACGACCTTTGGTCTTTCCCCAGTGTGGCATTACTTATGTACTTATATGGACTTAACTGGCTTTGAGCTACAACTAAAAAGGTATGAACTAAATCCAAAGTCCCTTTTTCCCTTTGTTCCCTTATAGAATATTTAAGAATGAAGAAATGTCCCTAAAGGTGTGCAAAAAGGGATGTGAACACAGGAGAAAAAGCAGATAGCAGAATGATCCCTGAGCCCTTAGAGAGTTAGACTCTGGAACCAACACAAAAGGACTTTAAAAACACACAGACAGCATTGCTCACTGGTTATTAGACTTAGCACTGCTGTAACTAGACTTTTACTGTTGCTGCCTAACTTTACTAATATGTTGTTTGTTCTTTGAATCCAGCCTCATTTCTTTACTGAGCTGTGAATTTGCAATTTATTGTAACCTTTAAGGGGTTAAAAATAAAACTTATCTGGGTGGTGTGCTTTTTCTGCGGTGGGTGTGGGGTCTGGGCGGTGATTCTGGGACTGGGATTTGTAAGTCAGTAGTGGCTCTTTCTAACCCATCCCTGACTGTGACAGATGAGTGGCCTTTTTTAAGTCAGAAATGGCTGTTTCTATCTCGTACATGTCAGCAGTGTCTATTTGTAAGGGAGCAGCAGTGTGTGTTTGTAACTTAGGAATGGCACTTTGTAACACATCAATGTGGCTTTTTAAGGGAGCAGGAATGTGGGTTTGTGACGCAGGAGTGCCTTTTCTTAACTCAGCAATGGCACTTTCTAACGCAGCAATGCTTTTTTTAAAGAAAGTAGCAGTGACTTTGTCTAACGCAGCAGCAGCAATGGCTGCTTTTAAGGCAGCAGCGACTACTTTTAAGACATCAGCAATGACTGCTTTTAAGGCATCAGGAATGGGTGCTCTTAAGGCAGCGGTGGCTATTAGTAAGGCAGAAAGAAGAGTGGCTAGTATTAAACCAAGACCAGGCCGGGCTACTTGTCTTTTTAGCTTCTCAGTAGCAGGAGACACCGAATCCCAACTAACAGAGGACGACGAATCCCGACTAAGAACAAAGGGCGACTCATCCCAACTATCAGCGGTCATCTGCTGTTCAGGAGGGTCGCGCACACCCACCTCTGTCCCCGAAGACGCGCTTGACGAGCGGGCGCTCATCGTCCTGAGCAGAGACCTCGGCTGTTTCGGCTGCTGCTGTGAAGCTGCTCCAGGCTCAAAAGCGAAAGCAAGACACTGTTCCCGGGGACGCAGCACGCGGGCATACTTAAAGGGAGCCCGCGCCCGCCTTCTCAGGGCTCCTATTGGTCCAATACTGGCCAATAGAAGTCAGCAATAGAAATGTGCCCAATGGAAACACGCGGAATCGTCATCTCTTACTGTTTGCAAAAGTTATTCGCCTGGGTAAAATAATTGTAAGTGCAACAGATCACCGCTCTACCTTTATTTCGACTGGCTTCTTTCTATGCCTCTCTGCTAAATTTTGTTGGATTATTTGTAGTAAATAATTAGCAGATTTTAGTACACACAGCTTCAGCTTTAGAAATGTTAATTTCTTTCTTCATCTCTCTCTCATTCACCCCTGAATAATTCACTGCTGAGTCACTTTAAAGTTGAAGTAACAAAACATCTGTTTACTCACAGTTTGTAGTTAGATTATAATCAGACAGGCTTATATTTACATATTACTATACATTTGTCTTATCAGCTCCTTCCATGTGCTTAGATGGTAATGGATGCTCACACCACCATAGATCCTCTCAGGTTAGGAGAGATCATGAGCTCCATGTGCTCCATGTGCTGCATCTGCTGCATCTGCCCCCCACAGGAAGTTACATAGCTGTGTGACCTCTCTAAGTAATTCACATCAGAGGTCACAGAGTAATCACAGAGAAATAATAGGTGACAGGCAATGCATGCAAAATACAATACATTCCAACAAACCCCTTCTCATGCATAACTGTCATGCAATTATTTATTCATACAAAGTCCAAGCTTTATACGCAGATTCACAAAATGTTCTCTGGGTAACGGTTTGGTCATGATGTCAGCTGTCATCTCACTGGTGTGACAATAGTGTAGACTGATGACCCCTTCTTTTGCCAACTCTCGCACGTTGTGGTATTTCGTTGCGATGTGCTTGGTGCGTGACTGAACCTTGTCATTCTGTGACAGTCGGATGCAGCTCTGATTATCTTCCATTATCTGGATTGGTCTCTTTTCAGCTATTCCGAAATCCAGCAAAAGTTTTTCAATCCACATCAGTTCTCTGCACGCTTCCGATACAGCCACATATTCAGCTTCTGTAGAAGACAAACTCACAATACTTTGTTTATGACTGGCCCATGAAATTTGTACATTTCCATACATAAACACATATCCACTTGTGGATTTATAATCAGAATGATCCCCTGCCCAATCTGAATCACAGTAACATATTAGTTTTGGATTACTATTGGCTGAAATCTTTAATTTACAATCAATGGTACCCTTTAAATACCTTACCATCCTTTTAACTGCAGTCCAATCTGATTTGGTAGGTGAGCTGACCCTTCTGCTCAAAATTCCTACTGCATTTGCTATATCAGCCCTGTATGTGGTAGTTAGATATAAAAGCTTACCTATGGCTGATCTATATTGGATGTTATCTGGTAAAGGTTCTCTTACTGTTTCATCCTTCAGAAAATCAGTGATCATGGGAGTGCTTACAACTTGGGCATCTTGCATACCTAAACTTTCAATAAGCTCATTTATTTTCTGCTTCTGGCTTAGAAGATAAGAACCATCATTTTGTTTCTCAATTTCTATACCAAGATAGTATGACACATTACCCAGTTCTTTTATCTCAACATTGAGGTTTAAACACTTTACAATGTCCTTGTACTCTTGCTCACTTTCGCTTGCAATGAGCAGATCATCAACAAAAGCTAAAATGTATGCATATTGTCCATTTGTGCACCTAGTGTACAAGCATTTATCTGCTTCACCTTGCTTAAATCCTAAATTTGTCAATATTTCATGCAATTTATCATTCCAACATTTCGCACTTTGCTTTAATCCATAAAGACCTTTGTTTAATTTACACACTAGCTGTCTTTGTTTTGTATTTATGAAACCTGTTGGTTGTTCCATGTACAAGTCTTCAGTTATATCTCCGTGAAGAAATGCTGTTTTCACATCAATGTGTTTGACTTGCATGCCTTTTGAGACTGCAATGCTCAGAAGTGTTCTGATTGTCGTGTGTTTCACTACAGGTGCAAACACTTCATCAAAATCTTCTCCATATTTTTGAAGATATCCCTTTGCCACTAATCTGGCTTTATACCTTTCCACTTTTCCTTGTGCATTCCTTTTTAACTTGAATACCCATTTGCATCCTATAGCTTTCTTGCCAGGAGGTAATTTTGTAAGAATCCAAGTATTATTTTTATCCAATGCATCAATTTCTTCTTGTGCAGCTTTATGCCATTCAGCAGCTTCTTCTGCTGACATTTTCTCAATCTCATCCCATGTTAAGGGCTCTTGAGCTTCTGCTGACTTTGTTAGGTAAGACAGTCTTGGGGGTGGAACACCTTTGTTTTCCCTGGATGAGCGTCTGACAACAGGTTGGTCTGACCTTTCCGCATCCTCTAAATCTGAGAGTTCTTCTCCAATTGATTCCCCTTCTCCAACTGTACTGTCTTCTTCAATGATCCTTTCTGTGTCTGTTTCCTCTGCCTGTTCCTCGTTAGATACAGGTGAGTTGCTTTCAGACATCTGCCTTGGTATGGCATTTATATACACTGGCATGTCTATTATGGTTCTAGTTTCATATTCTGGATGATAAGGCTCATCTGGGATAATCCAGCCTTTATCAACCCTTTTGTTTTCATCAAAATATGTAACATGTCTTATGCCAACAATGCCAGTTTTCAGATTCAAAATTCTATATCCTTTGTGTCCTGGAGCATAGCCAACTAAAATGCCCCTTTCTGTTGTGGAATCCAGCTTATGCCTTCTTTGCTTTGGTACATGAGCATATGCTGTACTTCCAAATGTTCTTATGTGTGACAGGTTTGGCTTCCTACCATGCCATGTCTCATGTGGTGTGCGCTCAGCGCCTTTAGTTGGCATTCTGTTTTGTAGGTACACTGCTGTGAGAATGGCTTCCCCCCATAGTCTTTTAGGGAGATTGCTATCTGACAGCATACATCTGGTCATTTCCACAAGTGACCTAAATTTTCTCTCTGCAACAGAATTTTGCTCTGGTGTATAAGCTACTGTTGTGATATGCTGAATGCCTTCTTGTTCTAGAAATGTGCGCATGCTTTGTGAAGTGAACTCACCACCATTGTCGGTCTGAAGAACCTTTGGTTTTCTTTCAAATTTATTGCTCACCATGGCTACGTATTTCTTCAGCATGTCTGTGACTTGACTTTTTTCTTTCAGCAAATAGGCCACACAGTATCTAGAGAAATCATCCAAGAATATTAGCACAAATCTGTTATTTCCCAATGATGGGATATTAAACGGTCCACATAAGTCACTGTGTATTAAGTCCAGTACTTTATTACTCCTATTTCCTGTGTATGCAGGAAATGAGGGTCTCACACCTTTTTGAGTAACACAGTCTATGCATTTCTCAATTTTACCAGCATCTGCACTTATCTGAATGCCGGTGGCCAGTTGCTTACTGTAAAGATCCTGGATCACCTTAGAATCACGATGTCCCAGGCGGCGGTGCCAGATTTCCAGACTACATTTACCATCATTCTTCCTTACTTGCGCCATATGTGAGGCTTCACCTGAAATGCTCAGTTTATAAACATCATTATGCATAAAAGCTTCAGCATACACTTCATCATTTTTAGAGATTGTGCACTTACTGTTTTCAAAATGAATCGCAAATCCCTTCTTATCTAATGTAGATACACTAAGCATATTACAAACTGCTTGGGGAATATACAAGACATCACTTACAGGAATTTCTTTAACTTCATTAGACACTTTGCATTTTAAGAATCCAATACCTTTTGCTTGGATCTTAGCAGTCCCTGCGTTTGCAGTTTTAAGAATACCTTCCTCTGGACACATTTCCTGAAAGAAATTCTTACAATTGGTTAAATGGCATGTGCTCCCTGAATCCAAAATCCAAGTACTTTCATTTGAATTATTATTTACCATAGTCAAAGATTTTTCTGCCATTAGAAAGCCCTTGTGTTTATCTTTGTCCTTCATACATTTCCTGGTTTGAAAATTCTTTAGTTCCATTGGCTTAGGTGAGCTAGAGGGAGTGTTTTGTGTTTCCTTACACCATTTAGATACATGTCCCTCCTTTCCACATGAGTAGCAAATCAGCTTGCCCTTGGGTGGAGTTTTCCCATAGCTCCGCCTTCCTCTGTTCTTTGCCAAGAAATTTGTTTCATTTCTCTCTGACTTGCTTTGAGAACACATCTCCTCAGAATCATTTACTATGCATTCCTGCCTTAGTTTTGATGTTGCCTGTTCAAAAGATTGCCCTTCAATGGCCTCATTTACAGACCTAAAAACATCAAACTTCTTTGATAGTGAGGTAAAAAGAAATGCTCTTTTCAATGCATCACACATGGGAATTCCAGAAAGTTCTAACTTTTGAAATGAAGACATAAGATGCATAATGTGATCATTACATTTACTTTTATCCCTTAATTTGGTTTCATTCAACTCTGCCAACCAAATTGGTTGCTGCTTTGCATATGTAGTTGCATACATAGTTTTCAGTTTATATAAAATGTCCTTTGGTGTATCTTTTCCCTCCACTAATATGGCTTGTTTCTGAGAGAGCTTCCAAAAGCATGCACTTCACATAATAGTTTGCATTGTCCCATTCAGCCATATTTTCATCTGTTCTGTCTTGGTCTAAGCATATATTTAATCTTTTTGCTCGAAGGAGACATATGAATCTTAGTTCCCATTGCTGATAATTAAACTCAGTTAATTTAGGCACCTTGAGAGAATAGAAAAATGGTGAATTTCTTCCCTCAGCCATTTTCTTAGCCTTCTGTCTGCTGTGTGGGGGGAGAGAGAGACAGACTGAATCTTTCCTTTAAAACTTAAGAGAAAAATGTGGCCTTTTTTTTTTTTGCCTGGTAATATTTCTCTTCTTTTTCAATTCCTGGACCCTGGGGCCCATAACCCTTTTGTTGGATTATTTGTAGTAAATAATTAGCAGATTTTAGTACACACAGCTTCAGCTTTAGAAATGTTAATTTCTTTCTTCATCTCTCTCTCATTCACCCCTGAATAATTCACTGCTGAGTCACTTTAAAGTTGAAGTAACAAAACATCTGTTTACTCACAGTTTGTAGTTAGATTATAATCAGACAGGCTTATATTTACATATTACTATACATTTGTCTTATCAGCTCCTTCCATGTGCTTAGATGGTAATGGATGCTCACACCACCATAGATCCTCTCAGGTTAGGAGAGATCATGAGCTCCATGTGCTCCATGTGCTGCATCTGCTGCATCTGCCCCCCACAGGAAGTTACATAGCTGTGTGACCTCTCTAAGTAATTCACATCAGAGGTCACAGAGTAATCACAGAGAAATAATAGGTGACAGGCAATGCATGCAAAATACAATACATTCCAACAAATTTGATCATGTCACCCTATTCTCTGTGAAACACCAACTGTAACTTAATGGCAAATGCCATAACGGAACATTGTAAGCCACATTAAGCCTGCAAATAGGTGGGAAAATGTGGGATACAAATGCAACAAATAAATAAATAAATAAATAAATAAAAAGAATAGTTGCAAGCTGTCTAACTTTCCCAAAGGTAAACGTAAGTGCTGATTGCTTTCAGTTTCTATAGCTGATGGGGCTCTCTTATTTTTGCCTTGATGAACCTGCTCTTGCCACCCCCCCCCCCCCCCAGTTATGCTGGCCCTGAATCTGGCACATTTTTTCCGTACTAGTCTTCTGTTGAATTAGATCAGAGTTGCTGGCCCACAAGTTTTGAAAATGTTGCAGTGCTTTAACCACCGTGAAAAATTCAATCCTACACCAAAATGGACTGGTATCTGTTTAAAACGCTACTAACCCTAGTTAATTTTTTAAGGTGTAACAGTGGGCATGAAGTGATAACTTTTTCATAAGAGTAAACAGTACCTCAAGAGGTGAGTTTTCAGAGCCCCTAAGGTCTCCTCAAGTGATGTATCCCAGATAACCTGATAAGATAATCGAGTAATTCTCCAACAAACAAACATGACAAAAATACTAAGGAACAGGACACACCTATTTGTCATGTAATTTCATGGTCTTTGTACTTTTTGAAAGAGTGAAAAATCGATTCACTTCTACCTGATCAAATTCCCCCCCCCCCCCCCCCCCCCAGCCGTCTCTTTTCCAAGCTGAACAGCTCTGAGTGGAGTTCCATCCCCTTTATCACTTCAGTTGCTCTTCTGTGAACCATTTTTAATTCCTCTATATCTTTTTTCAGATAAGGCAACTCAAGGTCAGATCACACCATGGAGCAATACAGAGGCATTATGATACTCTTGGTCTTATTTTGCATCCCTTTCCTAATTCCTAGCATCCCGTTGGCTTCACATACTCAAAAGCAGGCTAAGGCAGAAAATAATTAAAACAAAATTCAATATAGCTAGTAATGGGTTAACTATTAAAACCATTTCCTTCCCCAACCAAATTGAAGCGGGGGATACTAGAGCCTGAGGTTACAGGCTTGCATGCAGCTTCTTGTAAATGTGTTCTGTTTTGATCTGATAGGTTTCGTATTCCCAGAAAGCTAATCTGAGAAATGAAATTTAAGGTCGCGTTTGAGAGTGCAGAGAACAGGCAAAGATAAAAGTTGTCTTCAAAAAGAGGTTGGGGATCTGAATTAAAGTGAGCAAACTTCCCTGAAATCAAATGTACCATTGGGACAATGCAAATTTAACTCTCTGGACACAATGCGCACTAGTACCCACAGAACTGGTTTCAATAAAGAAGTACTTGCTGTTTTTACTTTGCTATTGATTTCTTCATGCTATTTCTTCCCCATCCCTGCCACATGCATGTGTGTGTGTGTGTGTGTGTGTGTGTGTGGGGGGGGGGGGGGGGGGGGGGGTTAATATGTTTCCATCCCAGTTCATCTTCCTGAATTGTCTTTTGTTTTTCATTTTTCTCTGCTTCCCATCCAACTGACTGACTAATTCAAGGAAGGTCCTGTACCAAACTGCTCTGGAGGCACCATTGCCCCTCTCTGAAAGGGGAGGAACTTCCCCCTTTTTCTGGGGGTGAATTGTGGCTACTGAGACACCTGGGATTGCGTTAATGAGAGGGCTGGCCAGGTGAGTGGAGGTTAAAAGTGGGCCATCCAGGTTACTTGGCCTCTTTCCTGCTCCCATCAAACCCTGCCTGATGGTCCTCGGTGTGAGGAAGGGGAAGCAAAAAACTTATTGCAGCTTCAAGTTAGTAACACCTGAGCTGGTAAGCGTTATCCACAGGAAAAAGGGAAAAAGTGAGATACGTAAACTAGGAAATGGTAAGTGCTGGGTGGAGACAAGGCCCTGGACGGCTGCACCAAGCACAGCATTGGCCTGGATGGCCTTAAACAGCAGACTGAAGTCTGGTAAGGGGAATGGCTGAGGAGAATTGGAATTAGCTCAGGTTCAGATGTTGCTGTATGTGTCAATAAAGCTGTCACCTTGCACATCAGTAACTGTGTGTGAGTGGTTATTAAGGGGGAAGAGGGCCCTCACAGCTCCTGAAATAGTATGCTTTCTCCTTTATATTGCTTCTTGACACCTTTTTCTTATGTAAAGGTAGCCATACTGGGTCAGACCAATGGTCCATCTAGCCCAGTATCCTGCTTCCAGCAGTGACCAATTCAGGTCGCAAGTACCTGACAGAAACCCAAATAGCAGCAACATTCCATGTATTTATTTATTTATTTTATTGCATTTGTATCCCACATTTTGCCACCTTTTTGCGGGCTCAGTGTGGCTTACAATACGTTATGAGTGGTAGAAATACAATTTGTTACAATTCAGGTTATGGATTACATAGTAGAACCCCAAAGAGTAGCAAGATTCTACAATCTCAAAGATAGCAAGATTACATGCATGGGACTGTTGGATCATGAAGGAGCAAAAGGTGAGCTCAGGGAGTACAAGGCCATAGTGGAGAGACTGAATGAATTCTTTGCTTCGGTCCTTACTGAAGAAGATGTAACATCTAACTGTACCAGAAATGTTTTTCAAGAGTAAAGATTTGGAGGAACTGAAAACGTTTGGTGAAACTGGAAGATGTACAGAGCCAAATCGACAAATAAAGAAGAGTAAATCACCTGGACCATATGGTATACACCCCAGAATATTGAAAGAACTCAAACATTAAATTGCTGATCTGCTGTTAGTGATCTGTAACCTGTAATAAAATCATCCATAGTACCTGAACATTGGAAGGTGACCAATTTAACACTAGTTTTTGAAAAGGGTTATAGGGATGATCTGGGCATGAACAATACGCTAAAATCTTCTCGGTGTGCAGCAGCAGCCAAAACAAACAGAATGCTATGAATTATTAGGAAAGGGATAGAAAATAAAACAAAGAATACTGTGTTTCTGTATTGTTCCATGGTGCAACCTCACCTTGAATATTGTGTGCAATTCTGGTCACCATGTCTCAAAAAAGATATAGGGGACTTAGAAAACGTTTAAAAAAAAAAAACGACCAAAATGAGGAAAAACCTTAAGAGGTTAGGGCTGTTCAACTTGGAAAAGAGATGGCTGAGGGGATGTGATGAGAGGTCTACAAAATCCTAAATTGGGTAGAATGAGTAAACGTGAATCAATTTATTTGTCTTATCAAAAAGGACAAAGATTATGGAGATTCAATGAAGTTACATGGAAATACTTTTAAAACCAATAGGAGGAAATATTTTTTTCACTCAACTAGTAGTTAAGCTCTGGAACTCATCACAAGAAAACGCAGTAACGGTGGTTAACGTATCTGGGTTTTAAAAAGCTTTAGTCACTTTGTGGAGGAAAAGTCCATAGTCTGCTGTTGAGACAGACATGGGGGAAGCCACTGCTTACCCAGGATCGGTAGCATGAAATCTTGTTACTCTCTGAGATTCTGCATGGAATCTTGTTATTCTTTGGGATTCCGGAATCTTGGTACTCTGTGGAATTCTGCATGGACTCTTATTACTCTTTGGGATTCCGGAATCTTATTACTCTCTGAGATTCTGCATGGAATCTTGTTATTCTTTGGGATTCCGGAATCTTATTACTCTCTGAGATTCTGCATGGAATCTTGTTATTCTTTGGAATTCTGGAATCTTGTTACTCTCTGAGATTCTGCGTGGAATCTTGTTACTCTGAAATTCTGCGTGGAATCTTGTTACTCTCTGAGATTCTGCGTGGAATCTTGTTACTCTGAGATTCTGCATGGAATCTTGTTATTCTTTGGAATTCCGGAATCTTGTTACTCTTTGGAATTCTGCACGGAATCTTGCTTATCTCTGAGATTCCTCATGGAATCTTGTTATTCTTTGGAATTCTGCATACAATCTTGCTAGTCTCTGAGATTCTCCATGGAATCTTGCTATCTTTGAGATTCTGGAATCTTGCTGCTATTTGGGATTCTGGAATCTTGTTACTCTCTGAGATTCTGCATGGAATCTTGTTATTCTTTGGGATTCCGGAATCTTGGTACTCTTTGGAATTCTGCATGGACTCTTGCTAATTTCTGAGATTCTACATGGAATCTTGTTACTCTTTGGAATTCTGCATGGAATCTTCTTACTCTTTGGGATTCCGGAATCTTATTACTCTCTGAGATTCTGCATGGAATCTTGTTATTCTTTGGAATTCCGGAATCTTGTTACTCTCTGAGATTCTGCGTGAAATCTTGTTACTCTCCGAGATTCTGCGTGGAATCTTGTTACTCTGAGATTCTGCATGGAATCTTGCTTATCTCTGAGATTCTTCATGGAATCGTGTTATTCTTTGGAATTCTGCATGGAATCTTGCTTATCTGAGATTCCTCATGGAATCTTGTTATTCTTTGGAATTCTGCATAGAATCTTGCTAGTCTCTGAGATTCTCCATGGAATCTTGCTATCTTTGAGATTCTGGAATCTTGCTGCTATTTGGGATTCTGGAATCTTGTTACTCTTTGGAATTCTGCATGGAATCTTGCTATCTTTGAGATTGTAGAATCTTGCTACTCTTTGGGGTTCTACATGGAATGTTGCTGCTATTTGAGTTTCTGTCAGGTACTTGTGACCTGAATTGGTCACTGCTGGAAGCAGGATACTGGGCTAGATGGACCTTTGATCTGACCCAGTATGACTATTATGGTCTTATGATAATAGCCATAGCAAGAGTGGTGTGAATGAGAACTAGTCGGTCTTTAGTGTCCCAAAATATATGAATTTCTGTGCAGGGACTGTTTTAGCAGCAGCCTTTCCTTTTTAATTTTTTGGTTTGTTGGTGTTATTGGCAGCGGTCTTGCTGCCTCTCTATACCACAGCCTGGTTCCTAGAGATGTACACTTCCTCTTCTTGGTACTGTCCCTGCCTAATATGTTTCCCCACCTGAAACCACTGTACGCTGCCAGAACACATTGTCCAATCTCTGTATTCATTACCTCACCATTCGTCATCTCACCATCCCTTTTCTCCTCTTCCCTCTTCTCAGCTCTCAACCTTCATCATTTCCTTCTGTCCATCCCTCTCCTTTCCACCTAAGTACATCTCGCCTTCGTTGCCGTCGTCATAACTCTCCTACTCTTCTCCGTACTCTCTTGCTACTTCTCCTGCTCTCAGCTGGAGACACCAATCCCAATCCTGGTCCCCCACATCACCTCTCACCCTATTTATGCAGGCCACACCATGATATCTTCAATCTACTTTCTGTTCCTCTCCTCCCCCCTTCTTCCCTGCCTTTCTCCTGTGCTTTGTGGCATGCCTGGCTCTATCTGCAACAAACTTCTCTATATCCACGATCTCTTTATCTCTCGCACCCTCCATCTACTTGGCCTAACTGAAACCTGGCTTCACCCTGAAGACTCTGCTGAAGTTGCGGCCCTATGCCAGGGTGGTTATCTTTTCTCCCATACTCCTCGCCCAGTTGGCTGTGGAGGCAGTGTCGAGCTACTACTTTCGCCCTCTTGTAGATTTCAACCTGTCCTCCCACCTCAATCTCACTGCTTTTCTTCCTTCGAAGTCCATTCCATCCATTTATTCGCTTCTCTGCCTCTCCAAGTAGCAGTCATTTATCGACCCCCTGATAAATCCCTTTCTTCCTTTCTCACTGACTTTGATGCCTGGCTTTCCTTCTTTCTTGAACCCTCATCTCCTTCTCTCATTTTAGGGGATATTAATATTCATGCTAATGATCTCTCTGATTCTCATACTTCCCAGTTTATTGCATTAACATCTTCCTTCAATCTCCAACTGTGCTCCCCTGCCCTGACTCACCAGAATGGCCACTGTCCCGTTCTTATCCTCTCCTCAAACTGCTCACTCTCCCGTTTCTGCGCCTCTCACCTCTTCCCCTCTCTGACCATCATCCGATAACTTTCACACTTAAACACCCTGCTCCCCAGGCCCATCCAATCCTAACCAACACATTTAGGAATCTTCAGGCTATTGACCCTTCGACCCTATCCTCCAATATCTCAAATCTCTTCTCTACCGCTATGGTATCCAAGTCCGTCAATGAGGCTGTTTCTTCCTATAACACTATTCTCTCCTCTGCGTTGGACACTCTCGCTCCTCCCATGCCCCGTCCCATAAAATGTACCAAACACCAGCCTTGGCTGACCTCTACAATCCGCTACTTACGTTCCTGTGCCCGCTCTGCCGAACGTCTCTGGCTAAAATCTCGTGCCCATGCCGACTTCATACATTTCAAATTCTTGCTGACCTCCTTCCAGGCTGCTCTTTTCCTTGCCAAACAGGACTATTACAACCAATTGACAAATTCTCTTGGCTCAAACCCTCAACGCCTCTTTGCCACTCTGAACTCTCTCCTCAAAGTGCCTTCTCCTCCAACACCCCCTCACTTTCTCCCCAGACTCTAGCCGAGTACTTTCACGATAAGGTTCACAAGATTAAACTTGAATTCTCAACCAGTTCACCCCCACCTCTCCTTCCCCTAGTCCATTCTCTCAACCGCCCAACCACTGCCTCCTTTTCTGAAATCACTGAAGACGAAACTACACTCTTTCTCTCCTCTTCAAAACTACCCACCTGCTCCTCTGACCCTATTCCCACTCATCTCCTCAACACTATCTCACCTACTGTCATCCATTTTATTTGTCATATCCTCAATCTTTCAATTTCCACTGCAACTGTTCCTGATGCCTTCAAACATGCCATAGTAACACCACTCCTAAAGAAACCCTCATTGGACCCTACCTGCTCTCCAACTATCGCCCAATCTCCCTCCTCCCTTTCCTATCCAAGATACTTGAACGTGCTGTTCACCGTCGTTGCCTCAACTTTCTTCTCAAGCAATTCTTCATCCACTTCAATCTGGCTCTGGAGGGTGGGAGAGTGGGTGGGTCGAAGAGGGGCAGGATGAACTCTCTCCTTTGCTTACAGTTCAGTTTGAGTTTGACCAGAAGGGAAGGGTGGAAATGTATCCAACAGTAAAGAATGACAACATGGGATATAAATGTTTAAGTGTAACATAATGTCTGTTTTAGTGGGCCTTTACCAGGAGAAAAAAAAATCTCTGAATGAATATAGCATATGCTAGGGTTACGATTTTTAAAATATATATATTTTATTGTAGTTTCAAATATTAACAATATAAATAACATTCATGAAATATGAATTACATAAGTGTCACATTTGTGAGAACAATATAACCAAATAAAGCCCAAAAAACAAGCATGAGTAATAAGAATTAATCTAAGGACAAAGGTATAGTTGACTCAAAAGTGGATTGCTGCTGACCTTGCAAATTATGTTAGAAATATATGTATGTAGCGTTTTCCATTTTAATTATTTCCTAGAGTTTGGGAATGTATGACATGGAAGGTTGGATTCATAGTTCTTACATAAAATAACCCAGTTCCACCACATTTGGTAAGAGAGAGATGAACAATCCTTTCAGTGATTTACGATCATTTTAATGGCAATAGAGATTAGAAAGTCAAAAGTTTATCTGATTCGTCAGATATTTCAGGCATGATGAAGAACTTCCAAATGACGATTTGGAGGGAAATATTAGTAGATAAATGAAATATTTCTGAAAGTTTATCCCAGTTACAGGAAAGCCCCGACCTATATGTCAGACCTTATAGACTTGCCTACTAAGAACGCAAAAAGATCATCACGCACATTCCTCAATCTCCACTATCTGAACTGTAAAGGGCTAAAATATAAATCCACATACGCGACCAGTTTCTCATATATCTGCACACAGCTATGGAAAGCACTACCGAAGCCCATAAAAACAACGTAAGACCTAACCATCTTCCGAAGACTTCTGAAAACAGATCTTTTCAATAAGGCATACCATAAACATCCATCTTAAATACTAAATAATAACACTATACATGATCTATACAAAACCGAACTCTTATCACATGATTGATTAACCTCTTTAATATTAATGATCAAGCAATACCACTTTAAACCTTATGTTGAATAGGGTCTCTATATAGTGGATGACCTAATGTATGTTACAATCCAATCTCACTCAGGAACCTTCATGGAATACCATAATTTATTCTTCTTTACCATGTATGTATGCACATGGTATCAAACATATAAATTGCGAGTGACCGTACTCACCCGCAAATGTGCAATAGAGACTTCCCTCTCTGTCCCTACCCCACGTCAATACGTGATGACGGGGGCGGGACAGAGAGGAAAACTGCACGAAGGGGAGGGAGGGAACCGCTGAGGTCGCTACCGCCCCCCCTCCACCCGGCGCCTGGGCCCTCTCTTCACTATTGAACTTACAGCGCCGAAAACACAGCAGGCACATCAGCTGAGCTCCCGTCGGCCTTCCTTCCCTACCTGTGTCCCGCCCTCGCCGATGTTACATCACACGAGGGTGGGACAAAGGCAGAGAAGGAAGGCCGACGGGAGCTCAGCTGATCTGCCTGCTGCAGTTTCGGCGCTGTAAGTTCAGTGGCGAACAGAGGGCCCGGTAGCGGTGACCTCGGGGGGGGGAGGCGACCTTGGGGTGGGGAGGGAGGGGAGGGTAGGAGAAATGCTGGACATGGGAGGTATCAGAAGGAGGGGGGCCTTGGAGCTGGGAGGGAGGGATGGAGGGGGGCCTTGAAGCTGGGAGGGGGAGGGACAGAGGGCCCTTGGAGCTGGCAGGGAAGGAGGGAGGATGCTGGACATGGGAGGTCAGAAGGAGAGGAGCCTTGGAGCTGGGAGGGAGGGACAGAAGGGGGCCTTTGAGCTGGCTGGGAGGGACGGACGGGGCCCTTGGAGCTGGGAGGGAATGGGGCCTTGGAACTGGGAGGGCAGGAAGGGGGCCTTGGAGCTGGGAGAGGGGGCCTTTGGAGCTGGGAGGGAGGGACGGAGGGGGGCCTTGGAGCTGGCAGGGAAGGAGGGAGGGAGGGCAGGGGGCCTTGCAGCGGCGAGGGGGCCTTGGAAAACCCCCATACGAATACTCGCCCGTTTTAACGGGCTTAATGGCTAGTATATATATATCATGATCTGTTCCATATATGTTATGTTCCATGTATATTATCATGTATGTATGCACCTTAACGCAATACCATTTGTAATTCTGTTACCTGGAAATGGCAACCGCCATTACAGCAAATGTAAGCCACATTGAGCCTGCAAATTGGTGGGAAAATGTGGGATACAAATGCTACAAATAAATAAACATATGTCTGACCAGAAAAAGCCAATTGCCACACTGATATAACTTATGGGAAAGTGAACCAGTTGTTTCGGAGTAAGACCAACATAGATCAGAAGATGTTTGACCACTAGCTTATGCCCTCTCATTCCAGCTTCTTTTCCATTGAAAGAAACCTGCCTCCTGTACGTTTATGCCACCGAGATATTGAAATGTCTCTATCATATCTCCTCTCTCTTCTTATAGGAGATGTTAAGTGCTTCCTTGTTATCCGTGAGAGGTACCATGTGTTAATCTGAATGTTAACATACAACCTGCAATAAAAAAAATTGTGGTAACGCTTCTACCAGCTGCCGCTTTAAATTTGCAGCTACCGCTTGGTACAATCCCGCGTTAAGCCGAGGTAACTGCAAATTTTATCACAGTTTAGTAGGAGCAGCTCTTTGTATTGGTGTTGTAAGCTGTCCAGAGCTTAAACTAGAAGAATGATATCTAAATGCAATTAATATAGATGGTTCATGGTTTACTGGCATTTGATAAAGTCATCTTTAATTACAAAGGTGCTGGTTCATTCCTTCAAACGTGGGCTTGATTCTTCTTCTGACTGGAAGCTGAAGGCTCCATTTAACGCTCTGAGGTTCCTCCCATCTTTCACTGCTGAGATCCTGAAACCAGTCTCTACTACAGACAAAACTTTGAACTCGTTTCTCTCACCTGGCAGCCTTCCTCTGCTCCAGACTGAATTCCATTACTTCAAGAAGACAGCGTTATCTCCAAAGTCACACCAGGAGCACAGGGATCCCCCAGGACCTGGAGCGGTATTCTCTCTGCTAATCACTGTATTAGTAAACCAAGCCCAGTGACCACATTCACCTGATATAGCAATTATATAGACTCATCAGGCTCTAGGGGTTATTCACTACAGTATGAAAACAGCACCTAAACCAAGTTTATTTTCTGCTAGTACTTTCCCAAGAAACACTATTCCAAATGTGAAAAATGTGTGTGTATGTATATATATATATATATATATAAATAAAATCCCCCCTCAAACGTTCTGAAGCTCACTCCGTGGCAGTGAAGCACTGAACTCTTGTACTCTTTGTAGGCTAGGCTATGAGGACCACTCATCCTCACTCATAGACCCGCCCTCAGCCACGCCCCATCTGCACATAAAAAGCAACCTCAACGTTCTAAGCTTTGTGGCTTCAGGGTTCGTAAGTTCGAAGCTCTGTAACCACTTTTACAAACCATCTAACTCTGCCCCGCCCTCACATCAAAACGTTATGACATCGAGGGCAGGTCATAATGACCACAACTACACTAAGCTAGGAAGCCCATTGCTTGATCTCTCTTTTCACTCCCCAACGCAGCCGTCATTCCCATACACTGTAAACCAAGCACGTGTCCCCCCCCCCAAAATCCAAACCCCCCCTCTCTCACAGATGCCTGTGCATGTCACCCCCCTCCAAAAACGCCAAACCACTCCCATCTCTCTCTCACACATGCCTCAACCCGCGCAACACCCCTCCGCTCTCCGACATAGGCCCCGCCCATCCCCAGTACGTGCACGTCAGCCCCCCCTCCAAAATCAGCAGCCCCCCCCTACTACCCTCCCCTCCTCTTACCTGAGTCTCAGCCGCAGAAGTGAAGGGCAAGGTAGTTCAAAGATTCTGCTGCCTTCCGTTCTATTCGCTATGAGCTCTGTGCCCTGATTGTCTGGTCCCGCCCTCATTTCCTGTTTCTGCAAGGGCGGGACCAGACAATCAGGGCACAGAGCTCATAGCGAACAGAACAGATTAAGGCACCAGAATCTCCGAACTACCTTGCCCTTCACTTCTGCGGCTGGGACTCCGGTAAGAGGAGGGGAGGGTAGTAGAGGGGGGTTGCCGATTTTGGAGGGAGGGGGGGCCGACGTGCACGTACCGGGGATGGGCGGGGCCTATGTCGGGGAGCGGAGGACCTTGCTAGCGCCCGTTTCATTTGTGCCAGAAACGGGCCTTCATTACTTATATATATATATATATATATATATATATATATACACACACACATACACACATCATCCTAAACAACTATTTCAATTGATTAACTATCTTTATTCAAAAATACTATTCAGAAAATCACGTTATTCATTTGCAGGTTAAAACCTTTCATACACAAACACACACTCATCTATCTCACACATACAGGCTAAATACTCACATCTTACTAAAATTAATATCAACAATTTTTGTCACAAAACATTTTCACCACATTCAGAATCTTAAACACCCAGTGGTTCTAAATCTTGTGTGGTCGTAGTTCCAAGGTACAAAATTCAACCACAAATAGTAGTCTTTTGATTGTTAACCCTTGCAATTAAATATAGTCCGAACTCATCCACAAGTTTAGAAGTATATTTTCAACGGGTACACCCCCGGACAGTGTCCCTTGGAACTACGACATGTGGGTGACTTTGTTCAGGAAATAGAAAAGGGATCAGAGCTACATTTCTGAACCTGGCTTCTGCTCTGTGGCTGGCTGGGGTAGCTGTGGAGGCAGCACTCACGGTCCCATCACAGGGAGGTAGTCACAGAAATCACTCAACAGCGACACCTCATGGACAAAATCAGGGTGCAGGATCATTGGTTTCTGGAGGGAGAGACAGTTTGTATGCACTGGCCAGGCACTGCCACTGTGGACTAAGCTGGGGGGGGGGGGGGGGGGGTATAACAGGGGAAACATCCCAGCTAGTGGAACATAAAGGATCCTGGTGCCATAACCCAATAGAAGCAAATTCTGATTGAGTCAGAAGCCCAAAGGAGAGGAGAAAATCTGTGAGGTCCAAAATAGATTGCATCCTGAGCTTTACAATCCATTTCCACTTAGCAGTAAATGACTGAATACAAGGTTTTTTAGCTGGTAAACTATGCAGACATGAGTGGAAGCCACAGGGAAGGACTTTTGCTACCAGATTGATTGTTTTCTTCCTGTAAAACACTAACCCTCAACCTCCCTTTCTGTGAAGGAATGCAGCGGGACCAGTATTTCTCCTCAATCTACCCAGAGCTCCTGGTCTGGAGAACCCTGGCTAAGGTCCTGGACTTATCACAAGCTGTTCTGGTGCTGGTTCTGGTCCTCCATCTCTGTAAGTATCAGCCCAAGAATGGGTCTGGTTGGAGCAGCCCTGAGTAAAGGGACAGAAAGACACCCTAGAACAGGGGGAAAGAAAGAAAGGAAAATATATAATATATAAAGAATAAAAAATATAGAAATATTTACAGAGAGGAAAGAGACACCCTGAGAAAAAACGAGAATGAGTAGAGAAAAGGATAGAGAGAAACAGAAAACATTAGAAAGAGAGAGTGAGAGGTTTTTCCTATTGGTCTCATATTCTGCTCAGTGACTTTCCTGTGTCCTTTTCTCTTGTCACAGGTTCCCAGTGTTCCCAGCAAGAAGGTCAGGTCAAATTAACTCCATCCAGTAGTGTGAACGACACAGCAGGTACTTCTATTCAGGGGGGGGGGGGGGGGGGGTTATACCCAGGGAAGCAGCTAACACTCACCTGAGAGACTCAGGAAGATTCTTCTGGGAGAGAATTTGTGTCACTCATCACTGGGCGTCTCCATGCGTCACATCTTCTGTCTCTTAGCTAAACTTATAACATCTTTCAAACATAGAGCTGGCGCTGGAAGTGACCCTGTCACACAGCCTCTGTGATTCTTGTACATTTGCAGAGCTGGCCCAATGGTATCTAATGCTGTAATGTCCCTTTTCCCATGAAGTGACTCAAGGTCTCCTCCCCCTCCAGCTGTTCTAAAAGTGGCCTCAGGGCATGGGAAAGCCCCACTATACTGACACCACAGCCACTTTGTAGTGCAGCTTAGTGAAAGGCCCTCAAAGGAATGAGATAAGGAGAAGAGAAGATTTTTAAAAATACCAAGATTTGAGATAAAGTACATAAGTACATAAGTAGTGCCATACTGGGAAAGACCAAAGGTCCATCTAGCCCAGCATCCTGTCACCGACAGTGGCCAATCCAGGTCAAGGGCACCTGGCACGCTCCCTAAACGTAAAAACATTCCAGACAAGTTATACCTAAAAATGCGGAATTTTTCCAAGTCCATTTAATAGCGGTCTATGGACTTGTCCTTTAGGAATCTATCTAACCCCTTTTTAAACTCCGTCAAGCTAACCGCCCGTACCACGTTCTCCGGCAACGAATTCCAGAGTCTAATTACACGTTGGGTGAAGAATAATTTTCTCCGATTCGTTTTAAATTTACCACACTGTAGCTTCAACTCATGCCCTCTAGTCCTAGTATTTTTGGATAGCGTGAACAGTCGCTTCACATCCACCCGATCCATTCCACTCATTATTTTATACACTTCTATCATATCTCCCCTCAGCCGTCTCTTCTCCAAGCTGAAAAGCCCTAGCCTTCTCAGCCTCTCTTCATAGGAAAGTCGTCCCATCCCCACTATCATTTTCGTCGCCCTTCGCTGTACCTTTTCCAATTCTACTATATCTTTTTGAGATACGGAGACCAGTACTGAACACAATACTCCAGGTGCGGTCGCACCATGGAGCGATACAACGGCATTATAACATCCGCACACCTGGACTCCATACCCTTCCTAATAACACCCAACATTCTATTCGCTTTCCTAGCCGCAGCAGCACACTGAGCAGAAGGTTTCAGCGTATCATCGACGACGACACCCAGATCCCTTTCTTGATCCGTAACTCCTAACGCGGAACCTTGCAAGACGTAGCTATAATTCGGGTTCCTCTTACCCACATGCATCACTTTGCACTTGTCAACATTGAACTTCATCTGCCACTTGCACGCCCATTCTCCCAGTCTCGCAAGGTCCTCCTGTAATCGTTCACATTCCTCCTGCGACTTGACGACCCTGAATAATTTTGTGTCATCGGCGAATTTAATTACCTCACTAGTTATTCCCATCTCTAGGTCATTTATAAATACATTAAAAAGCAACGGACCCAGCACAGACCCCTGCGGGACCCCACTAACTACCCTCCTCCACTGAGAATACTGGCCACGCAATCCTACTGTTTTGTTAGACCACTTGATTAAATAAAAATAAAGGTTAACAAATGAAAATAAAACAACAAAAAGAATATATACTGAGAGCTAAAAACCCATTTCTCAAGCCAGGGGTCCAGCTTGTTTTATTGATTAACTTTTATTTGTAAAGGTTTGAGAATTGCTGCCCTAATTCCACCACACCCATTAATAGTGGAGTTGTAGTGCCACTGTGTGGTTATTATGTAGCACTGTAGTTCTATGTTAAAATAAATTGTGACATTTTCTAACAGATTGTATATCTTATGTAAAGTATTTATTAATTCCTAGACCTTTCCATCACCCCCCCCCCCCCCCCCACACACACACACACTTTCTGTTCCTCCTGGAGAAGGATCTGTGGCTGAGCGTTGCCCCTCAGACTGGTTCTTGCACAGGGGAAAGTGTTATTACTTCTCTAAAGAGGAAAGGAGCTGGAGCAGCAGCCTTGAGGACTGTGAACGGAGGGGATCTGAGCTCCTAGTGATACAGGACCAGGAGGAGAGGGTGAGTTCTCATATCTACCACATCATCAGTGTCACTGAGGGTCACACTAAATCCAGAGTCCTCAGGAACTAAAGGATAAACATGAAAAAGTAAAGAGTGGTCAGGTTTAGGGAAACATGTGAGAAAAGTAAAGGAAAGGGCTGGTTAGCAATGGACAGAGTCAGGCACTGAAGATGGTACATAGATTCAAGGATTTATCTAATGCATATCTAAGTGATCTCTTAAGTAAGAAATGAACAAGTCTGAAGAAGGGTCCCATGGGAGTTGAAATGTGGAACTGGATTTTCCTTAAATTAGTCTGTCTTATTTCTATCTAATTCCTCTGATTCTTATCTGTCTCTATTCTCCACCTCCACTTACACCCCTCTGCTGTCTATTAAAATGTTTTTAATGTGTATTGTATAGACTTTATAAGTAGCAGACTATGTTATAATATGTTCAGTTACTTGAATATTTTAATGCTGTGACTGTTTATGGTCTATGTCTGAGTTGAGAGAAAAAATATCCGCTAGAAGGCGGAGAACTCTAGACACCCCACGGACAACAAGAAGAAATGAAATAAAAGTGGGAGGGCGACCAAGGATTCCAAAGACTGAAAGGATATATAATAATAAAGATGTTTATTGAGGTATAAAGACTCGACACAACGTCGTGCATCAGGAGTCTATAATCAAATTTTGAATACATAAATTATAAAAACAATATAAAAGTAGACAACATATATATACGTTTAAATATTTAAAATTAATTTTATAATTTTAAATATTATATAAAAAAGTATGTATAATAATAACAAATTAGATGCATTTAAGAATGAATATGAATTTAAACGGATGATTAAATTTTTAAGAAAATAAAACATATTTTAATTCATCAAAAAATAAAATAAAACCTTCCATATTTAAATTTATGTAAAGACAAAAAATGGTGTGCTTGTATCAAAATGATGTACATATAAATAAATAACAATATGTAAATGAATTCTCATGTCTACACAAAGTAAGAAAGCAGTGTGGATTGAATACATTAAACATGGATAACCAAATGCATTCAAAGGTGAATTTATACACATTCAAAATTAAATGAATCCTCTCATATATTAAAAAAAGGGGGGGGTCAAACAATGAATAAATATATAAACACATAAAATGGTGTGCTTATATGTCTGAGTTGTACTTGCTGCACACTGTCGTGGGTGAATTTCTTCAAAAGGTGGTGAATAAATCCTAATAAAAAAAAATAAATACTTTTGCTCACATGAAGTTGTACGTACAAGGGTTGGAAGATGCCAAGGATATTTTGAGTTTACCAAATACTGGTTAACATTAAGCTGGGTACAGAATATAACGTTTCTTGGGTGCTGGTGGGCATTAAACTGCCTCTATTCTGCCTTTTTCTTGTACTGAGATGTACAGTGTCTTCTACCTGTTTGCACAGGGTTTCATACAGATTAAGACACAATGCACCTCATTGGATTGGACTTCACATCCCGTCACCGGGGAACTCCTGGACCTGGGTGGATGGCTCCCCATTCAGTGGAAAACTGTAAGGTCTCCCTGGGATGTTTTTCTCTCCCATCACTTTTCTTCTGATTTCTCTTTATAGTTTATAAAGCCCTAAAGGTCTGATTAGCCACACATCCCTAATCTGCAAATCTCATGCCGCATTATAAGATGAGATGGTGCTGCCTTCCCCCTGCTCTTGCTTCCTCCTCTTCTCTGTTTCTTCCTCTCATCAGTGTGGTTCCTCTCAATTCCTGCCTAACTTTGACTCCCCTCTAGAGTCACCCCTCTTTGACCTCCTGCTGCTTTCAGTGCTCTGAGTCCATAACAAATCCAAGCTCTTCTACCTTCCTGTTTCAGGTTCTCTGTATCAGGACCCATAGAAGACGACCAGTGTGTGTCAGTAAATAATCATCACTATGATTCCTGCACCAATGCTGCTTGCTGGATTTGCCAGAAAGAAGCTGGGAAGGCGTAAAGAACACAAGTGTTGCTGTGGCTTCTGAAAGGAGGTGATAGGAAAAAAGACAAGAAGTCAACTTCCACATTCAGTCACAGATCTGGAATGCCATTCCTTGACACATTCGAAAAACCAATGAACACCTTCCCTTCCGAAAGGTGCTGAAGACTTACCTCTTCAAACAAGCCTACCCAAACGCCCCAATTTAAATCTCGAATCTAATCCACACCCAGGGGTGTGCTGGTAAATTTTTAACAACGGGCTCTCTCTCTCTGGGCATAGCTGTGTGTGTGTGTGTGTGGGGGGGGGGGGGGGGGGGGGAAGGGAATACATGTCTCTCTCTCCCCTTCCCTGTGCGGGCACGCTAGGCTTTTCCCTTGCCGAGCCCCACCAGCCAATAAATGGACTGCCACCATTCTCTGCTGCTTGTTTCTGGCTCTGAGCAGCATGATGGAACCTTCTTGCGCTTGCATGAAAAGTCTCAGCCTGATGCTCAGAGTCAGAAACAAGGAGCAGGGAGCAGCAGCAGTCTATTTACTTGGCTAGTGGGGCCAGCATCACTGCCAGCAAAGTAAAAGAGAATTCAGGAGGGGGCCCAAGCCTACATTTTGGGAGTCAGTTGTTAGAATAGCCATGGGGAGGCCTACTTTAACAACCGGCTCCCAAAATTCTTAAAAACTTAACAAACAGCTCTCGCGAGCCCGTGAGCAGGGCCGGTCTTAGGCAGAGGCGACCAAGGCGACCGCATAGGGCCCCGCGCCTAAGGGGGCCCCGCACGGCGCACCTAAGGGGGCCCCGCGCAGCGCCTCAACTCTGCCTCGCTCGTGCCTCCGCTCCGACCTCCGCCGCTGCTCGCCTTAGTCACCTGAGATGATCCCCATTCCCGCAGCGCGGCCACTCTGCTCCCGCCACCACCGGCGCGGCATCCACCTCCGGCTTGGGCCCGCTACTAATTGTAGTGGACTTGAACTGAATAATTCCTGGGGAGGGGAGGTTTCATGATAGCATTGTGCTTATTATTTCAATCCGTGTTTTTTTTGTACAAGTTTAACTTCATTTGTCTTTATTTGAAATTTCGTAAATAAAAAAATGTTCTAAAAATGGAATAATCTTATCAATGGGATGGAGCTAGGGTGGGGGCGGGGCTAGGGTAGGCGTGGCTAGGGTGGGGCCCCACCAAATTGGTCTGCATAGGGCCCCACACTTGCTAAGACCGGCCCTGCCCGTGAGAGCCCGCTCCAGCACACCACTGTCCACACCACTAGTACTACCCACACTCCAATCCTTTCCCCACATCTCTTACTATCGTCCTACAATATTTAACCATGCTAACCTCTGTTCAGAATGTAATAGAAACAGAGACCTGTCATAAGAAATAATCCTGCTCACACCTAAAATGGGACCCCCTCAAAAATCGGTCAGAAATTGACATGTTGCCTTTATCCCCTGGTAAATGTGATATTGGAGTGAAGGAGTGGCCTAGTGGTTAGGGTGGTGGACTTTGGTCCTGGGGAACTGAGGAACTGAGTTTGATTCCCACTTCAGGCACAGGCAGCTCCTTGTGACTCTGGGCAAGTCACTTAACCCTCCATTGCCCCATGTAAGCCACATTGAGCCTGCCATGAGTGGGAAAGCGTGGGGTACAAATGCAACAAAAATAAATATTGGGCTGCCATTTGCGAGTGGAATTTGTTCATTTTGAGGCCTATTTTCAAAGCATTTAAACTTACAGAGTTACATAGAAATCTATGGAATTTTGCAAGTTTAAGTGCTTTGAAAATGAGGAATAGTCACCTAAAACTTTTAAGTTCACAAATATCATTTGTTTGCACAGATACCAATGAATTAATGCATGTACCATCAATCTGTGTGGGTGTTATGACTTGGGGAAGTGAGCCCTTGTGCCCTGACTGAGCACGGCAATTCAAACATTGTTAGAGTACAGTAACTGTAGCATTGACACAACAGCAAAGCAAATTCAGACATTGTCAGAGTACGTGTAGCATTGACACAACAGCAAAGCAAAAGGCAATTCAGATGTTGTCAGAGTTTGTGTCGCATTGACAATTTTTGAATTGCGTTTTGCTTTGCTATTGTGTCAAAGTATGTGTAGCATTGACACAACAGCAAAGCAAATTCAGACATTGTCAGAGTATGTGTAGCATTGACACAACAGCAAAGCAAATTCAGACAATGTCAGAGTAGCATTGACACAACAGCAAAACACAAGGCAATTCAGACATTGTCAGAGTATGTGTAGCATTGACACAACAGCAAAGCAAATTCAGACATTGTCAGAGTATGTGTAGCATTGACACAACAACAAAGCAAATTCAGACATTGTCAGAGCATGTGAGATTTTGAGTCAGTGCTGGCAATCCTTGTTTGATGTATTAGGGATCTGCAGCAGCAGTTTCAATTGGTAAGGTCCAGGTCTACAACCACCACACTGCTTTTGGGATATAAGTTATGGGTTTCAGCTGAAAATACACAAGGCATTTTTGGCCAAAACCCAAAATTTAGTTGGCCTGATTCAAAACCTGGACTGGCCAAAAAGTCTGCCTCCTGGAACTGGGAAACTTGGCAGTTCTGGAAAACATAAGTGCAGGAGATCTGGTGTTGAGAGGAGAAAATTAAATTCAGCGTTTTGAGTCTGCAGTCTCACCAGTAGTTTTTCTTTTGTAAGCCTGACAATCACATGGATCAGAGTTCATGAAACATCACTATCTTTACAGGAGCCTAATGATTAGAACAGCAGGCTAAGAACCAGGGAAAAAGCATTTAAATCACACAAATGTTCCTTATGATGTTGGGACAAAACAATTAATCCTCCACTCCCTCACGTACAAAGTTAGGATCCTTAAAGGCATAGGAAACTATTTACTAACCTGGAGGGGTACCTACCCATGTATAAGAAAAATTTGCATACATTGGACAGATTCTAGGCATATCTGTAATGCATATTAATTATGTGATCCTAAGAACACCACTGGAAAGGGTTTGAAGAGCATGGGACTAACAAGAGCTACCAAATCAGCAGACTACCACTAGATGTCACTGTACACAAACAGCAAAGCTGACAAGCTGTTCAAAAACAAGGAGGTTTAATAGACAGGAGATGAAGTGACATCAGAACGCTGAAACATAGTAAATGACAGCAGAAAACATCAATTACATCAGTCTAAATTTCCCCTTCCCAACACAGATGTCATCCCCGTTCACTCAAAACAAATCAAGCAAACCTATGAGCTACTGCATCCACTTTTGTCATTCTTTATTGTTGGTTAGCATTTTTATTTAACCTCGCTTATATTTTCAAACATGCCAGCTTGTGTAGTAAACAGATGTACGCAGAGGAAATATAACAGAATACCTTTTCATAGGTAGAATCTAGTAATTTGTTATAAATCTTAATTTGTGTGTGATTGGGATGGGCTGGTTACAGGGACACCTTAGCATGTGTTATATTAGTGCAGAGATTTTTTTTCTCCTGGTAATGAGGCCACTAAAACAGACATGTTATGAGAATCAGGATGGTTTACTGTTTTTTTCTTGCTCTGTATGAAGCTTACCCAACCACCATGTTTTGCTTTTAATAAAGATGATTAAAACATTAAAAATAAGGTTTGGATTTTACTGAACTATTATTCTCACTGTATTTTCAGTTTGGCACAGTATAAGCCATCACAAGAACAAAACCAATGGACTGCATTAGGGGCTTTTTAGTTATGTTTCAACAAATGAGAGATCTGTTGGACAGAAAACATTTGTATTATTTTGAAACATGCTCAAACAGAATAATCCATTTGTGTATCTAAAAAGCAAACTTCTACAAAACAGATGAAGATGTGCTCCAATGAAAGGAGAGTTCAATTCTACTTCCATTTAATTTCAATATATTCCATTATCTTTATAACACCAGGCTTCCCAAGATTGGAACAACATTTAAGATGAACCCATCAGGAAATTGTGTACAATACAGATGGCTACATTTCAGTGAGGATATTCTGTGTGTATTTAGCTTTTAGTGTAGGAAACTGAGCACAAAATACAGAGTTTCAAATTTCTGTTTCTACCAGTACAACAATTTTTGAAGCTCTCTTAGTGATAGTCAATTGTTATTTCTACTCCTCTCCACCTTTTAAGCCACTGCCCATCCAAGTAAAACAGCTTTAGACTTCTTACAGATAGACCAACAATTAAAAAAAAAAAGAAAGAGAAAAACAAAACGACAATGTGGATTCAGCAGCTCATGGGTTTGCTTGATTTGTTTTGAGTGAACGGGGATGACGGCTGCGCTGTAAAGGGGAAACATAGACTGTCCTAACTAGCTTCCTTGCATACAGTGGGCTACATAGGGTCACTCCCACTCCCGTCTATTAAACCTCCTTGTTCAAGACGGACGAGAGCAGTAATAACGCGTGCAATGCGTGCGCACGCACCTCATTCCAAGCGCGAGGGCTCGGGCCAAGGAGATTGGAGGTTTTACCTAACGCCCCTTGGGGTTCGATCAACGCAAGGAAGTTAGGTAAAGAGTAGTTACTCACCTGTAACAGGTGTTCTCCGAAGACAGCAGGCAATATATTCTCACTGATGGGTGACGTCACGTCGGCCCGGAGGACTTTCCAGCAAAGTCCATGACAAAGTCTAAAATGTCCCCTGTCGCGCGGGCGGATGCAGTGCGCATGCGCGCGTCCACTTTCCCGCCCGCCGCGCGGGCACATTCCTCAGTTAATTACAAGAATCAGAGGAATACAACTCCAAAGGGGAGGTGGGAGGGTTGTGAGAATATATTGCCTGCTGTCTTCGGAGAACACCTGTTACAGGTGAGTAACTACTCTTTCTCCAAAGACAAGCAGGCCAATATTCTCACTGATGGGGTATCCCTAGCCCCCAGGCTCACTCAACACAACAAAGAATGGTCAATTGGGTCCCGCAACGGCGAGGACAAAAAACAAAATTGACCTGAAACCAAATTCAACTAACTGAGAGTGCAGCCTGGAACAGAATAAACATGGGCCTAGGGGGGTGGAGTTGGATTCTAAACCCCAAACAGACTCTGCAGCACCGACTGCCCGAACCGACTGTCGCGTCGGCTATGCTGCTGAAGGCAGTAATGTGATGTGAATGTGTGGATCGAAGCCCACGTCGCAGCTTTGCAAATCTCTTCTATGGTGGCTGACTTTAGATGAGCCAGTGACGTCGCCATGGCTCTAACATTATGAGCCGTGACATGACCGTCCAAAGTCAGCCCGGCTTGGGCGTAAGAGAAGGAAATGCAATCTGCTAGCCAATTAGAGATGGTGCGTTTTCCGACAGCAACTCCCCTCTTGTTGGGATTAAAAGAAACAAACAGATGGGCGGACTTTCTGAAGGGGTGCGTCCGCTCCACGTAACAGGCCAGTGCTCTTTTACAGTCCAAAGTGTGCAACTTGCTTTCGCCCGGGCTCATGTGAGGAGGGGGAAAGAATGTTGGCAAGACAATTGACTGGTTCAGATGGAACTCCGACACCACCTTCGGTAGAAACTTTGGGTGGGTGCGGAGGACTACTCTGTCATGATGAAAGACAAGGAATGGTGCATGAACTACCAGGGCTTGAAGCTCACTGACCCTACGAGCTGAAGTAACAGCCACCAAGAAAATGACCTTCAAGGTCAAGTACTTCAGATGGCAGGAATCCAGTGGCTCGAAAGGAGTTGTCATCAGCTGGGTGAGAACGACATTGAGATCCCATGGCACTGGAGGAGGTTTGATAGGGGGCTTTGACAAAAACAAACCTCTCATGAAACGCATGACTAAAGGCTGTCCAGAAATCGGCAAGCCATCAACATGTGAATGATAAGCACTGATTGCGCTAAGATGAACCTTGACCGAGTTAGTCTTAAGACCAGACTCGGATAAATGCAGAAGGTACTCAAGCAAGGTCTGTGCAGGACAAGAGAAAGGATCTAGACCGTTGCTGTCACACCAGACGGCAAACCTCCTCCATTTAAAAGAGTAACACTTATGTGTGGAATCTTTCCTGGAAGCAAACAGAACTCTGGAGACACCCTCAGAGAGACCAAAGGAGGCAACCTCTATGCTCGCAACATCCAGGCCGTGAGAGCTAGAGACCGGAGGTTGGGATGTAGAAGCGCCCCCTCGTTCTGAGTAATGAGGGTCGGAAAACAGTCCAATCTCCATGGCTTTTCTGACGAAAGTTCCAGGAGAAGGGGAAACCATATCTGACGGGGCCAAAAGGGCGCTATCAGAATCATGGTCCCCTGGTCCTGCTTGAGTTTCAGGAGAGTCTTCCCCACTAAAGGGATGGGAGGATAAGCGTACAGGAGTCCTGTCCCCCAAAAAAGGAGGAAGGCATCCGACGCTAGTCTGCCGTGGGCCTGAAGTCTGGAACAGAATTGAGGGACCTTGTGAGTGTCCTGGGAAGCAAAAAGATCTATCGATGGAGTTCCCCAAACTCGAAAGATCTTTTTGGCAATAGTCATGTTCAAGGACCACTCGTGAGGCCGCATAACTCTGCTCAGCCTGTCGGCCAGACCGTTGTGTACACCGGCTAGATAAGTGGCTTGGAGAAACATTCCGTTTTGATAGGCCCATAGCCACATCTGCACGGCCTCCTGGCACAGAGGACGAGATCCGGTCCCGCCTTGCTTGTTGGTATAATACATTGCCACTTGATTGTCTGTCTGAATGAGAACAATTTTGTTGGCTAGCCGATCTCTGAAGGCCCTCAGAGCGTTCCAGATCGCTCGCAATTCCAGGAGATTGATCTGGAGATGCTTCTCCTGAAGAGACCAAGCTCCTTGAGTGTGAAGCCCATCTACATGCGCTCCCCACCCGAGGAGGGATGCATCCGTCGTCAGCACTTTTTGAGGCTGAGGAATTTGAAATGGGCGCCCCAAGACCAAATTGGATCGAATGGTCCACCAAGTGAGGGAATTGCGAAAATTGGTGGACAGTCGGACAACATCCTCTAGATTCCCTGTGGCTTGAAACCACTGAGAAGCTAGGGTCCATTGCGCCGATCTCATGTGTAGACGTGCCATGGGTGTCACATGAACTGTGGAGGCCATGTGGCCAAGCAATCTCAACATCTGCCGAGCTGTGATCTGCTGAGATGCTTGTACTTTGGAAACCAGAGACAGAAGTCTGTCTGCTCTGGGCCCTGGGAGATAAGCACAAGCTGTCTGTGTGCACAACAGAGCTCCTATAAATTCCAATTGTTGAACTGGGACGAGATGGGACTTGGGGTAATTGATGACAAAGCCCAGCATCTCTAGCACCTGAATAGTCATCCGCATGGACTGCAAAGTTTCTTGCGGGGAGGTGTTCTTCATCAGCCAATCGTCTAGATAAGGGAACACATGCACTCCCAGTCTGCGTAGCGACGCTGCCACAACTGCCAGGCACTTTGTAAAAACCCTGGGTGCAGACGCCAAGCCAAAAGGCAAAACACAGTACTGAAAGTGCTGTGATCCCAGCCGAAACCGAAGATACTTCCTGTGGGCTGGAAGTATCAGTATGTGAGTGTAAGCATCCTTCAAGTCCAGAGAGCATAGCCAATCGTTTTTCTGAATCATGGGAAGAAGAGTGCCCAGGGAAAGCATCCTGAACTTTTCTTTGACCAGATACTTGTTCAGGGCCCTTAGGTCTAGGATGGGACGCATCCCCCCTGTTTTCTTTTCCACAAGGAAGTACTTGGAATAGAATCCTAGCCCTTCTTGCCCTGGTGGTACGGGCTCGACCGCATTGGCGCTGAGAAGGGCGGAGAGTTCCTCTGCAAGTACCTGCCTGTGGTAGGAGCTGAAAGAATGAGCTCTTGGTGGGCAATTTGGAGGTTTGGAAATCAAATTGAGGGTGTACCCGCACCGGACTATTTGAAGAACCCACCGATCGGAGGTTATGAGAGGCCACCTTTGGTGAAAAAATTTTAACCTCCCTCCGACCGGCAGATCGTCCGGTACAAGCATTTTGACTTCGGCTATGCTCTGCTGGAGCCAGTCAAAAACCCGTCCCTGGTTTTTGCTGGGGAGCTGCAGGGGGCTGCTTCGGTGCCCGCTGCTGACGAGAGCGAGCGGGCTGGGGTCGAGCCTGAACAGGCTGACGGGAATAAGGAGTGTACCTACGATTTCTAGAAGCGTAGGGGGCACTTCTTTTCCCCTTAAAAAACTTCCTAGCAGTGGAAGTGGTTGCAGAAGGCGCCCGGCGGGAGAGAGAGTCCATAGCGTTATCACGCTGGTAGAGATGATCAATCATCTCTTCAACCTTCTCTCCAAAAAGGTGATCCCCCCGGCATGGGATATCTGCTATCTTCCGCTGAGTTCTTTCCTCCAGGTTAGAGGCACGCAGCCATGAGAGCCTGCGCATCGCTATACCTTGAGCGGAAAAGCGAGATGTCACATCGCAAGTGTCAAAAATGCCCCTGGACAGGAACTTGCGACACGCCTTCTGCTGCCTGATCACTTGGCGAAAGGGTTCAGCTTTCTCCTCAGGGAGTGTATCTACTAAACTCTCAAGTTGCCTCACAGAGTTCCGTAAATGCACACTCGTGAAGAGTTGGTAAGACTGGATTTTGGAAGCGAGCAGACCAGCCTGATACGCCTTCCTCCCAAAAGAGTCCAGAGTTGCAAATTCTCGCCCCGGGGGCGCCTAGGAGAAATTCCTGGAACTCTTGGCTCTCCTGAGGGCAGAATCCACCACCGCTGAATCATGAGGCAATTGGGTCTGCATGAGACTGGGTTCCCCGTGGATCCGATATTGGGACTCAACTTTTTTAGGGACGGTTGGACTAGAAAAAGGCTTCTCCCAGTTCCTCAGCATAAGTTCCTTAAGAGTCTCATGAAAAGGAACTGTGGCAGAAGATGAAGGTGGAGATGGATAGTCCAGAACCTCAAGCATTTTGGCTCTGGGCTCGTCCACAATTTCCACGGGGAAGGGGATGGCCTCAGACATCTCCCGAACAAAAGATGTAAAAGACAAGCTCTCGGGAGGAGACAGCTGCCTTTGTGGCGAGGGAGTGGAGTCAGATGGGATACCTTGAGAATCCTCGCCAGAGAACTCCCCATGTATTCCTTCATCATCCTCGGATGAGGTAACATCAGATGGGGCTAAAAGCTCAGACAGAGCCGCCCGAATCTGAGCCCGTCTCGACGAAGAGGCTTGATGGCCTCTATGATGGTGCCGAGAAGTTGATGGTCCCTGAGGCTCCGGGGAAGCTTCCTGCTCCGATGCCTCGGGAGAGTCAACTTGGGAAGTCAAAGACACCGGCGCCGGAGGCGGCACCGGTGAGACAGACCTCACCACAGGCTGAAGGCCTGATGCAGAAACATCCGGCATCGGCAATGTCGACACCTTCGACGCCGTCGGCACCGGTGCCTCTGAAAGCATCGACACCGGCCCCGTCGACGCCGTCGGCACCGACAACCTCGATGCCGACTGCCACTGCTGCATCATGTTCATGAAAAATGGGAACATGGCCTGCATACTCTCATCCAGAGCTGGTGTCGGAAAAGGCTGCGGGGTCGGTTGAGGTGCCAGAGGCAAAGTCTGCTGAGGTTGGGGAGTGGGGACTCGGCTGCCAGCGACCCCACGCGTCGGAACCTCAGTAATAGAGGGAGAGCGATCCTCTCGGCACCGACGCTTCTCGGGTATCGAGTGTATCGATGACCCGGAGCTCCCGGTGCCGTGTCTCGAAGGAGATCGACGACGATGCTTCTTGGCCTTCGCCCGACGCATGTCATCGAGACTCCTCGGCACCGGAGAGGAGGACGTGGAATCCACACGTCTCCTCGGGGCCGGGTCCGACGCAGGACGGTCCCGGGGGGCCTGCACAGCAGGAGGCGCCGAGGCGGGTGGAGACCCACTCGATGCATCACTGCTCCCAGCGTGCATGGGTCTAATGGCAGCCTGTCCCCTGTCTCCCGGTGCCGACGACGCCGGCCTCGAAGACATCATCCTCGACGGCACCGACTTCACCGGCACCGACTTGCCCGGCGCCGGTTTGGAGGGCGCCGACTTAGACGACGTCGACGGCGCCGACGCCGAAGCACCGGGCCCAAAAATCTTTTCTCTCTGGGCGTCTCGAGAGAGCAGTGTCCGCTTCTTCATGGCGAGACACAATTTACAACTCTCCGAGCGGTGGTCCGGCCCAAGGCACTGAATACACCACGAGTGTGTATCAGTGCCAGAGATGGCCCGATGGCAGCGGGCACAAGGCTTGAAGCCGCTGGGCGTCTTCGTTGACATCTCGGGAAAAATTGTCCCTGCCAAATCAAAAGACGCGATTGTGTCTAGAAAAAAAAATGACACAGAAAAAGAAAAGAAAAAGACGGGAAAAATACCCGACCGAGCGATTTAAATAAAATCGCAGACTAAAATAAAGGAAACTTAATAAACGAAAACAATCTAAGATAATAAAAAAAGGATACTTCGCTTTTTTCTTCTTTCTTCACCTCCGGGCACAGGAGGAACACGAAGACGAACCGTCGAGCTCCGTGTCACCTCAGACGCGGAGAAGAAAAAACTGAGGAATGTGCCCGCGCGGCAGGCGGGAAAGTGGACGCGCGCATGCGCACTGCATCCGCCCGCGCGACGGGGGACATTTTAGACTTTGTCATGGACTTTGCTGGAAAGTCCTCCGGGCCGACGTGACGTCACCCATCAGTGAGAATATTGGCCTGCTTGTCTTTGGAGAAAAACCAACATCTTTGGATTGACAGCGTGTGCGCGCTTGCGCAGTAATAAAGCGTGCGGCGCAGTGAATCGAACGTAAGGATGTCATGTGAGAGACGGCTGAAGCCGCAGCGTCGGTAGGCGTATATGGGCTTACCGCGCATGCGCACCACCATCACATAACTGAGCATCACACATAACCGAGTTCCACGTGAGATAACAAAGCTTCTATCATAGAAATGATAAATAACATTTACAAAAGCCAACGACGTGGAGACTCACCCGTGGGTGTCACCGTCCTTTCTGGTGAATGGCGGCATGAGTCTGGGCTCTTCAGCAGAGAAGGCGGGAAAAGGCCAAGCAGCGCTGGCTCAAAGTTTAACCGATTAACTCCTCTCCCCCCCCCCCGAAAATGTTACCGTTGAGCTAAACCCAGTAACAAACGAGAGACACTGTGGGAAAGAGAGAGAGAGAGAGAGAGACGGCCGAAGGTGCCTCGCGGAGCCGGCCTTAGGCAGGGGCGGGGCGCTCCCTCCCACTTCCTGCTAGGACCGAGCCTTCCAGCGGCGCGCGGCCTCGCGAGACTTCCGTTAGGAGTCTCGGGCGCAGCAGCCTGCCAATCACGTCCTCCTTAGTGGCGAGCCCCCACCCCTCCCCTGCGAAGCTGACGTTACGTCACAGTGGGCGTGATGACAACATCGGGATCTGACTTTCTCGCGCTGGGCTGTTGCTAGGGCTACTGCTGTCTCTCGTGGAAGCAGATAGAGATCATGGGACGTACGGGCACCTTCCTCTCTCCAACAAGGTTGCTGTGACCGAACCAGAAAGAGGCTTTTGCAAGGATAACTCACTTTTGGTGCCATTTTGTCTTACAGATCCACAAATTTGAGCTATCCTTAGCCCTCAAAGTTAGAAATTCCTTCTATGTTGACAAAGTGTGGCTGCCTTTAACAACCTCTCTTTCTTTAAACAAGAGTTCAGTGGCGTTCCTAGGGGGGCGGACACCCGGGGCGGCGCCCCCCCCCCCGGGTGCACGCCTCTGGGGGGGGGGGTGCCGCAGCACGCGGTTGCTCAGAGTTCCCTGACTTTGCGCGTTCGCTTCAGCTCCCTTTGACCTGGAACAGGAAGTAACCTCCAGGGCAGGGAGCTGCAGCAAACGCGCGAAGTCAGCGAACTTAGATCAGGCGCATGCCGCGGCACCCCCCAGCGGTGTGCACCCGGGGCGGACCGCCCCCACAGCCCCCCCCCCCCTTGGTATGCCACTGTCACAATGTGATACCAGCAAGCGAGCCTTCTCCCAAGTAGCCCCCACACTCTGGAATGCACTCCCTGAAAGGCTGCGCTTAACACAAGACTATCTCTACTTCAGGAAGCAGGAGAAAGCTTGGCTCTTCAACCAGGCCTTTAATTGAAGAAATAGCTAACTTGCTAGTCACACACAAGGAATGACACCAGCTGCATATACTACAGCAGGATATGTTTATCCACTTCTACCCTAGCTAAGATAATGTTCAAGCACCTTTCTGACCTCATGTGCAGCTTCCTTTAAATTAGTCCCTTATTTTCTTACTCCTGTTACTCTATCTATACGTTCCATCTTTGCTTATACTATATGATGTCTATTACCACTGCTTGACTCCTAACCATTACTCACTTGCCCTGTCCTTTATCCTCACCTTACCCTTAATTGTTCTGTCTGTTTTCCTGTCTTATCTAGATTGTAAGCTCTTTGAGCAGGGACTGTCTCTTTTTGTGTATGGTGTACAGCGCTGCATATGCCTTGTAGCGCTATAGAAATGATAAATAGTAGTAGTAGTAGTAGTATTAAAATATTTTATTGTGTATTGTATTGACATTGTATGCTATGCCACACTTTGTATTATTGTTTGAATACTTTTACTGCTGTAATTGTCTATAGATTATGTTTGAGTTGTTCTTGCTGTACACCGCCTTGAGTGAATTCCTTCAAAAAGGTGGTGAATAAATCCTAATAAATAAAATAAATATGGTGCGTATCCCACAGATGAAAATTAAGTCTGCATACTTTATATATCACTTTACCATTATATGTTACAGGTGAGTGTTGTGCATCTCAAGGGGGAGAAGAAAACATCTTAAGGTTGAAATAGTAAAAAAGTATTGTTAAAAATATCTGTAACATATATTGTCCCAAGATTGCATCATATTTAACTGCCTATAGATTTTATTTTTTTATTGTTACATTTGTACCCCGCACTTTCCCACTCATAGCAGGTTCAATGCGGCTTACATATTATATACAGGTACTTATTTGTACCTGTGGCAATGAAGAGTTAAGTGACTTGCCCAGAGTCACAAGGAGCTGCAGTGGGAATCGAACCCAGTTCCCCAGGACCAAAGTCCACCACGCTAACCACTAAGCCACTCTTAGATGGCATGTAGTCCAACTGTACCCGTGTTTTCAAGTCTTACATGTTTCCTCCCATTCACGGAGATTAGCCAGAAGATAGTACAGCGTATGAGGAAACACTGGCATGTAGTCCAACTGCACACTAGTATCTTCATTACAAGGATTTTAGCTCCAAACGAATCGGGACCACCGTTCTGATTTAATTTTATGGAGCGCAGAATATCAAGTTTAATAGAAAAGCACAGCTATAAAACTGGAGAAAATCTTTAGGTACTGAGTAACGCACTAGTCCCATCTAGTATCTTACAGTAATTTGCAAAAATACAAACTTGGAGGCTTAATCCAATGAGATTTTTTTTTAAATGGCAAAATGTGCACAAAGTCTATGTTAATCCTTGCATCGATCCTTCCTCCAGTCCTGTCACAGGGCAACATGTAGTAAGAAGCCCAATGGAGGAGGAGCCTATATTCCCTAGGGCTGGAACTACCGCAGGCACCTGCGTTTTGGTGGTCTTTAGCTTAAGTGCTAGCTTTCCAAAGATGTAATTCTTGCTATTTGTGCCCTGTGAGTTCTTGCCAGTGGCGTAGGAAGGGGTGGGGCGCTCCGCTGGTTCCTTGCTCTCTCTGCCCCGTTTCCTACGCCAGTGGTAAGAATGCGCTCGGGGGGGGGGGGGTGCGCAGCGGCGAACCGCCCTGGGTGTCAGCCGCCCTCGCTACGACACTGGTTCTTGCTGTTGTGGTACATAGGTTCCGTTAGCATCGTAGTTTCTGAGTACCTTATCTACAAGGTTTTGTATTATTTCACAAAGTACCTAGCAGTGGAAAGATTTTGTGTTTAATAGAAAAGCATAGCTATAAAACTGGAGAAAATCTTTAGGTACTGAGTAACGCACTAGTCCCATCTAGTGGAAAGATTTTGTTGCTGTTATTCAGATGACATCAGAATTTAAATAGATAGATCGATCTTACATGGTGTTAGACTGTAGGTTGGAACAATATAAATTCTAGGAAAACTGACTCCTAACAGATATATTTGCTGAGGTACTTATGGACAGAACACTGCTATATAACAATTATTCTGAACTCGTTTCTAAGGGTATCGTACCCCTTGGCCCTGTGCCAAACTAGCTGTGCTGGAAAAAGGAACAAAGCCACAGATGGAATATATTATTTATTAGATAAAGTAAAATATATTTGAATAGTTCTGAAGTCAGGTGTTAAGCAAAATACAAATAACTTGCTATAAAAAATAGATTATCACCAAAATATAGATAATGAAATCTGATTATCCTATTGGACTACTGAGTGATTACACAACCAATCATAATGCTGATATCCTAATGATCAAAGTCTTATGCAAAATCCACAGTTAGCAGCTAAAATCACTGACCATAAGTCATGACATAAAACCCATCTGTCACAGGCAAAAACCACGGACTAATTATCCCCATGGGTATAGGTAGTAAATCCTGGTATCTCACCCTTCCGTAGCATAGACTTGTAATGGTGAAGAAAGGATTCCCATGCTGGAACTGAAGCTGAAGGAATCAGCGAGTCTCTCTCAGTCAAGGAAGAAGTCCGAGGTCTGGATTCTGGATGCAGATGTCAGTCTTTAGAGGTAAGGCAGTGTACTGAAGCTTAGCTAACCTTGTGATATTGTTAACAAGGTATGCAGTTAACTGGTGTTTAGGAAATCAGTCTCATTAGATTGCTGCACTTCTTGCAAGTCTTCTTAATTCTTTCAGTATTCTCTTCCCCTTGTCGACCCTTCAAGATCTCTTGCCAGTCTCCAACTTCAGTCCAAACTTTCTTGGTATCTCCGAGTCAGATGATACCTGTGGACCAATCATATACGGTGTCATAATGTCCAGCTAGCTTCATGGACGTGAAGAATTCCTTTGTTATAGCCACAAAACTTATCAGTGGCATGCAAACCTCCCCGTCTGATTTCATACTCCGGGAGCCATGTATGTCTCTCTCCTCCATAAGTCCTTGGATGTAGTCATGCTGAAATATCCAGCATAAATTTTCCTCTCTGAAATGCTGGTTACAGATGTATTCAGGTCACAGGCTGTAGAATCCATTTTGTAGAAAAAAATGGTTCAGGCTTGAATAGGCCAAGACCAGCAAAGCTGAGACCTCAGGTAAATACTGCTACAGTATCCCCTCCCCCCCTTGGAGATGGAAATTACTACAAAGGAATAAATGCCTTCTCCAACCTAACTAACAATATAACTAGACAGGTTAGAACCAGGACTCATGGTCAAGACTAGAGAGAAGCATAAACAGTAAATATCTCAAAACTAACACTCTGTAAATATGAAAACTAGAAGCAAATACTTCATTAAATCATAGAACAAGGTTTGAAGTAAATCTAAAAATGCTAATACAGCAAATTACTGACTACTAGAACAAATAATATGGTGTTAGTAATTATGTCTTAACACATGAAACTATGATCAACATCAAATCATGATACTACATAATACATGGCAAAACCATCAGCAAATATTTTAGTACAGAACTTTGTAATGAAACAAATATGTTGCATAGTGGAGAGATACTCATGATAGGACTACACAAAATCTTGCAATCTCATGGCCAAAGGAGATGAACTCTTGCGAATGACGCGACGCAGGGTGAAAACTCACGCCAAAAGAGCGACAATCAGGAACATGATGATCCACGAGATGGTCAAAAGTGGGATGACAACATGGGTGGTAGTGTTGACAATGGGAACATCAGTTGATGAACGATGTTTGTAGTCAGCAACTTGGAGTGACTCATGGTTGACAGCCAGTTCAATTGTATGAGAGTCCTTAACTATAACAAGGGCATAATGTCCACAGCAAAGTCAATAGGGTGACCACGGAACACATCTAGAACTTCAAGCTCAGAAACAACAGGATCTGTGTCGAGATAAAACAAGGAAACTCCTCCCACATTAACAACAGAGTGCTTGGGTACAGCTATCAAACAGACATTGCAAGGGAGAAACTATTAATAACATCATGTTTATGGAAAGTGATAGTGAGTTCAGTACAGGGTGTACTAATCATCTATACAGTATTTACAAAAGCTACCATGGTTTCTGAAAAATCATCATACTTAGACACGGTAACCTTACATTTGTCTTGAACATTCTCTGTGGACAACCCACCAAAGAGCTTCTGTAATGTCTTTCAAAAAGGGTTTTCCGGGGCATAACCAATGAATATCTTTGGTTTTTTTGACAAAGATCTAAATTGGGGACCAGATAATGTTGAGGATCACCCTGTTGGTAAGCAACGTACTCGGGAGTCTCAACATGTAGGTACAAATCATCATGCCAAGTACCCACATTTAAAACTTGTTTAAGCTGGTACACATTCTCGGTCACAATAAAAGGCAAATTTAGGACAAAGGCAATTTCCATGCACTCCAAATTCAGAAATAATGGAATGGCAGTACCTAAATGAAGAGCAGTCTGCAGTGGCGTTCCTAGCCTGGATGGCACCCGGGGCGGATCGCCGATGCGCCCCCCCCCCCCGGCGAAATGACCCCCCCCCCGGGTGCACGCCACTAGGGGGGGTACCGCGGCGCACGCCTGTGGGCTCCGACTTCGCTAACTTCGCTGCAGCTCCCTCTGCCCCGGAACAGGAAGTAACCTGTTCCGGGGCAGAGGGAGCTGCAGCAAAGGAGCGAAGTTAGCGAAGTCGGAGCCCACAGGCGCGCCCCGCGGTACCCCCCAGCGGCGTGCACCCGGGGCGGACCGCCCCCCCCCCCTTGGTACGCCACCGGCAGTCTGAATCTGAAAGGGTTCAATTGGCAAACAGGTAATTTTAGCAAAAGCATCTCGAATAACATCAGAGGGGACCAAATAAGTAGGTATGCGACCTTGCATAAAATTACTGACACTGGTATCCAATTCCCTAAATAAATCCTGAATAAGGTCTTTCACAGGTTGTATAAAGGTATGGTCTTCATTCAGGGCACCTTTAACTATAAACAAATCTGCAGTATTGACGTCAATTTTGAGTGTGTGCAAGTTAACAAGGGTAACGGTATCTGCAATGGCTTTATCTTTGGGCAATAAGATGGTTCTGTTGGGAAAGTAATTTTGTCTCAATATTTTTCAAGTCTGCTTCAAAAGCTTTTATAGTAGCCTGCTGCCGTTGCACAGAGACTGCGTTAGCAACAGACATGGATGATCCAAAAAGTGACCCAAGGGCAGAAAAGATAAGACCACCAACAATGCTTATAAAACGTTTAGATCTAGAATTCTGGGGTTGTACATGTTGAACCATCACTTTCTCTAGCTGACTTAAAATGTTCTTCACTTGGGCCTTGGCATACTGCATATAGTTGAAAACCCAGGTTTGAGTAGAAGGGGACTTATCAAACATACACATATTAAAGTGTCTCAAAAAAACGTGCATGGGGTCAAGGGAAACAACAACTTTCTGAGTAACAATCTGAGATTGGGTGATCAAGAAGCCAGGGGTATCTTGTAGGACGACTCCAGACATGGGACCAGGTTCAATCAGCTTGGCCAGGGATCCCATCAGCAAAGAGATCAGGACACAGTCATCAACATTCTTTTCTGCATGGAAAAAGGAAACAGACTATGCTGTTTTGGGGTTAGTACAGTTCATATCAGCAATGCTCACATCTGGTGCAAAATGACTGGGATGACACAGTCTCAACTGATTGATGTGGATCCATTTAAGGACATCTTCACCTTGAGAATTTTTCTTGAGGCGAATTTGGTAAGCCACAGGTGAAGCTTTTTCTACTATAGGGAATGGACCATGCCAACTGGGCAGAAATTTCTTTTCTTTAGCCTTATTTCTGGCAAAATTGAAATAGTATACCTTCTCGCCAATTTGGTATTCTTTGGAGGTAGTGCCTTGATCATAGTAGACTTTTCTACCTCTAGCGCTACTTTCCAAGTCCAGCAAAGGTGAGACCTCTGGTAAATACTCCTACAAGACAACCCCATATCTAAAACTGATGAGGTAAACGAAGATTTAAGGCCCCTTTTACTAAAACCGCACTAGCAATTCCCATAAGGCAAATATGATGAAGCCCATTCGAATTGAAAGGGCTTCATCACATTTGTTGTGCCGGGAATCACTAGTGCAATTTAGTAAAAGGGACCCTTAAACTTCTATCAGAAAAGTTAACATTTAATAATTTTAATTCCAAAAGTTTAAAAAAAGTTAATTTGATTATTTATTTATTTTTGGTAAATTTATACCCCACATTTTCCCACTATAACGAGCACAATGTGGCTTACAAAATTACAAAGGATTACAATGCATAGAGGGTAGTGACACAAAAGTGAGAAAATCTGGAAAGAACAAGAGGATAATACAAGGATGCTTTACTAGGTGGAAGTAGTCGGTGGCTAAACGGGTATAGTCAACATGAGGAAGGTGAAGGCTTAGCATTAAGTGGGTAAAAATGTTTTTTTAAGGATTTCTTGAATAGCTGGTGGTCGTCAATCACTTTTAGATGCCTAGATAGAGCATTCCAAGATTTGGGGCTGACGTAGGAGAAAGAAGATGAAAAGAGCAGTTTATAATTGACAGACTTGCAGCTTGGATAATGTAGAATAAGGTAGGATTGAGCAGTCACCGATGCATTTCTTGAAGGTAGTCTATCAGATCTGACATGTAGACTGAGGCTTCCCCATATAGTATCTTGTGAGTCAATGAGCAGATTTTGAAGGTAATACGGTCTGCAATGGGGAGCCAGTGTAGGTTAAAACGAAGAGGTTGAGCATGATCAAAGCGTGATTTGCCTAGTATTAGCCTTGCAGCCGTGTTTTGTGCAGTTTGGAGTTTTTTCAGAATGGAATTGCGGCAACCAGCATAAATTCCACTGCAGTAGTCAATATGCGATAGGACCAACCAGTGAGTAAGGGTTCGGAAGAGCTCCCTGTTGAGGAATTGCCTGAGACGCCTCAATCTCCACATGGAGTGGAACATTCTTTTACTGATGAGTTTAGCTTGGCTGTCTAGCAGCGAGTGGTTATTCGACATTACTCCAAGGATTTTTAGAGTTTTTGAGATCGGGAGAGTATAATCCTTAGTGTTGAGAGAAGTCGGGATAACCTTATTATGCTGGTACGAAAGGATTAGACACTGCGTTTTGTCTTTATTGAGTTTCAACTGAAATGCAGCAGCCCAAGAATCCATGATGGAAAAACTAGTAGCTATTGTGTCTGTGATTTCAGCTAGTGAGGATTTGAAAGAGATATAGATGGTCACATCATCCGCATAGATGAATGGATTTAGGCCCAGTTTTGATAAGCTTTTCGCAAGTGAAATCAGCATGATGTTGAATAGAGTAGGGGAAAGGGGTGAGCCCTGAGGTACTCCACAATAAGCTTTCCACGGTGCTGAAATAATAGATTTGGCTTTGACATGGTACGATCTCAGAGACAGAAAGCCGATAATCCAGGTAAGTACATTACCGCCTACTCCAAAAGTATCCAAAAGGTGAATGAGGAGATTATGAACACTTTATTCCCAGGAGATATTAATTGTTTAAAGTTCGTCGGGAGGGTAACTAAAACAGTTTCGGTACTGTACTGTGGACAGAAGCCCGATTGCGAGCTATGCATGATGCAGCAGTTATTCAAGTAATCAGTTAATTGATTGCCGCAGAAACAATGGACCTCCAAATGGGGAGGCGGGGGAAGAAATGGAGAGAAGTTCTCAGAAGGCATGAATTTCTATAGGTTAAATTCTGCAATAACAGATATTCTGCCTGAGAGGATATCAGAACCTGAGTTTGTCCACTACACACCTCCCATGCTACTTCCTGACTCTGGCAGTGGGTGTTATCTCTGTCGGGACACTGCTGGAGAGGAGGGTCTGTGTATCACCTGCTTCAGCTATTCTTTCCTCTCTGACCACAAGGAAGGGTCTGTTTAGCTGCCTGTGTGGGTGATGTTGAGACTTCTTTTGTCCCTGAGGTATTGAATGTGATACTCAGAAGCTACAGAAACTATCAGTGTCCTGATCATTCTGTTCTGCACTGTGAGGGATCCTTTGAGCCACATCTCAGATGGAGGCCACCGTAGCATCGGAGAAGGAAGAGATGCAGGAGGAAGGTACGTTACTCCATGGGTCAGAACTAGGATGCTTCAGGGAATTTGGGCCATGGATGATCACTATGGTCTTTTTAAGAGGTTAACACAATCCTGGAAATTAGAATTACTTCCCCGCATACAGTGGGAATATATCTGAAATACAGAGATGGGTGGTGACATTAGTGATTGAAACAACTTTATTTTCTATTCAAGGGAAACAGTTTTTACAGCCCAGCAGTTCAGCCAATAGAAAAGTTGCCCTAACATCCTAGGGTCAGTGATTCTTGGCATGCACTGCATGTATATGTTACCTTTCCTTTACATATATATGTTTATGTGTGATGTGATTTTGTTCATGTTCTCCATTGCCATGCAAAGGGATCAGAGTTTCATTCCTGAACCTGGCTTCTGCTCTATGGGCTGGCTGGGGTAGCTGTGGAGGCAGCAGTCACGGTCCCATCAGAGAGAGAGAGAGTCTCAGACATCTCTCAACAGCAATACCTCATGGCCAAAATCAGGGTGCAGGATCATTGGGTTCTGGAGGGAGCTACAGTTTGTATGCACTGGCCACGCACTGCCACTGTGGACTGAGCTGGGTAGAGGGTACAACAAAGGAAACATCCCAGTTACTGGAGAATAAAGGATCCTGGTATCTTAACCCAAAAGAGGCAAGTTCTGATTGAGCCGGAAGCCCAACGGAGAGGAAAAAAACTGTCAGGTCCAAAATAAATTGCATCCTGAGCTTTGCAATCCATTTCCACTTAGCAGTAAGTGACTGAATACAAAGTTTGTTAGTTGGTAAACTATGCAGACATGAGTGGAAGCCACAGAAAAGGACAGAAAGATCTCAGAGTCCTACTGGGACTTTTGCTACCAGATTGATTGTTTTCTTCCTGTAAAACTCTAACCCTCAACCTCCCTTTCTCTGAAGGAATGCAGCGGGACCAGTATTTCTCCTCAATCTACCCAGAGCTCCTGGTCTGGAGAACCCTGGCTAAGGTTCTGGGCTTATCACAAGCTGTTCTGGTGCTGATGATGGTTCTGATCCTCCATCTCTGTAAGTATCAGCCCAAGAACGGGTCTGGTTGGAGCAGCCCAGAGTTTGAGTAAAGGGACAGAAAGACAGACTCTGGAACAGAGGGAAAGAAAGAAGGGAAAAATATAATATATGAAGAACAAAAATATAGAAATATGTACAGAGAGGAAAGAGACATCCTGAGAAAGAAAGAGAATGAGTAGATAAAAGGATAGAGAGAAACAGAAAACATAAGAAGGAGAGAGTGAGAGGTTTTCTCTATAGGTTTCATATTCTGCTCTGTGACTCTCCTGTGTCCTTTTCTCTTCTCACAGGTTCCCAGTGTTCCCAGCAAGAAGGTCAGGTCCAATTAACCCCACCCATTAGTGTGAAGGACACAGCAGGTACTTCTGCTCAGGGGGGTTATACCTAGGGAAGCAGCTAACACTGAGTTGAAAGACTCACCGAATCTTTTGGGAGACATTTGTGTCACTCATCACTGGGAGTGTCCATGTGCCACATCTTCTGTCTCTTAGCTAAACTTATAACATCCCTGAAACATGGAGCTGACACTGGAAGCGACACTGTCTCTGTGATTCTTGTACAGTTGTATGTAATGCCCTGGGTGAAACTTCGACTATATGATTCCCTTTCCCCATGAAGTGACTCAAGGTCCCGGTCCCCCACTTCCTCCTGGGACTCCAGCTGCCATAAAAGTGTCCTCAGCGCACAGGAAAGACCTGTGCTACTGATACCACAGGCCACTTTGTAGCACAGCTTAGTAAAAGAGTCCCAAAGGCATAAGATAAGTAGAAGAGAAGATTAAAAAATACCACGATTTGAGTGCAGCTGTTGTGTTAGACCACTTGACTATACAGAAATAAAGTTTAACAAATGAAAATAAAACAAGAAAAGGACTATAAGCTGATACTGAGACCTAAAACCCCATTTCTCAAGCCAGGGGTCGGCTTCTTTTATTGATTAAGTTTTATTTGTAAAGGTTTGAGAAGTGCTGCCCTAATCCCACTAAACCCATTAATAGTGGCGTTTTAGTGCCACTGTGTGGTTGTTATATGGAACTGCAATTCCATGTAAATATAATTTGTGAAATTTTCTAACAGATTGTATTTCTTATGTAAACTATTTATTAACTCCTAGACCCTTCTATCACCCCTCCACTTTCTGTTCCCCCTGGAGAAGGATCTGTGGCTGAGCGTTGCCCCTCAGACTGGTTCTTGCACAGGGGAAAGTGTTATTACTTCTCTAAAGAGGAAAGGAGCTGGAGCAGCAGCCTTGAGGACTGTAAACGGAGGGGATCTGAGCTCCTAGTGATACAGGACCAGGAGGAGAGGGTGAGTTCTCATATCTATCACATTAACAGTGTCACATAGTGTTTCACTGAATCTCACAGAGTCCTCAGGAAGTAAAGGATAAACATGAAAAAGGAAAGAGTGGTCAGGTTTAGGGAAACGTTGATTAGCAATGGACAGAGCCAGGCACTGAAGATGGTACATAGATTAAAGGATTTATCTAATGCATATCTAATGTGATCTCTTACCACTGGAACCTCCTAAATAAGAAATGGACAAGTCTGAGGAAGGGTCCCATGGGAGTTGAAACATGGAACTGGATATGCATTAAATACATGTATTTTTTTCTTTATTTAACATTTGACTGCATGTGCAACGTTTCCTTAAATTAGTGTCTCTTATTTCTATCTAATTCCTGTGATTCTTATATGTCTCTATTCTCCACCTCCACTTATATCCCTCTGCTGTCTATTAAAATGTTTTGATGTGTACTGTTATTTGAATATTTTAATGCTGTGACTGTTTATAGCCTACTATGTCTGAGCTGTACTTGCTACACACTGTCGTGGCTGAATTTCTTCAAAAGGTGGTTAATAGATCCTAATAAAAAAATAAATACTACAGTTCACATGAGGTTATACATCCAAGGGACGGAAGATGCCAAGGATATTTTGAGTTTACCAAATACTGGTTAACATTAAGCTGGGTACAGAATATAACGTTTCTTGGGTGCTGGTGGGCATTAAACTGCCTCTATTCTGCCTTTTTCTTGTACTGAGATGTACAGTGTCTTCTCCCTTTTTGTACAGGATTTCATACAGAGTAAGACACGTGACATACCTCATTGGATTGGACTTCACATCCCATCACCGGGGAACAACTGGACTTGGGTGGATGGCTCCCCATTCAATGGAAAACTGTAAGGTCTCCCTGGGATGTTTTTCTCTCCCATCACTTTTCTTCTGATTTCTGTTTATACTTTATAAAACCCCAAAGGGCTGATTAGCCACTCAGATCAAGCAACTGACCAACACATCCCTAATCTGCAAATTTCATATTGCATCATAAGATGGGACACAAATTCTGCCTTCCCCCTGCTCCTGCTTCCTCCTCTTCTCTGTTTCTTCCTCTCATCAGTGTGGTTCCTTCCAATTCCTGCCTAATTTTGACTCCCCTCAGGAGTCACCCCTCTTTGACCTCCTGCTGCTTTCAGTGCTCTGAGTCCATAATAAATCCAAGCTCTTCTACCTTCTTGTTTTCTGTTGCAGGTTCTCTGTATCGGGGTCCACAGAAGAAGACCGGTGTGTGTCAGTAAATAATCATCACTATGATTCTGACTCCTGCACCAATGCTGCTCGCTGGATTTGCCAGAAAGAAGCTGGGAAGGCGTAAAGAGCCCCAGTGCTGCTGTGGCTTCTGAAAGGAAGTGATAGGATAAAAGACAAGAAGTCAACTTCTACATTCAGTCACAGATCATTTACATCACAGAGACTGTGCGACCTGGACATTAGTAAACAGACCCCTTACATGCAAAGGAACATTTTCAAATAGAAGACAAAATCACCCCTTACCTGACATTTCACATTTTGAGTTGTAGCCTGATCTTTTGAAACCTGAAAGAAAGAAACATAATCTAGTCCTAATGTATTGCTGGCAAAGCCAGGATTGTACCTAGAGATCCCCTGTGCCCGCTCCAGGCCCCCTTGAATTCTTACACAGATTTTACCCCATAAATTACTGCTTCTTACCATTTCTATAGCACTATAGCTGTACACAAACATGTAAGAGACCGTCTCCGCTTCACAAACAGGATGAATAGCAACAGAGAAGCAAAGAAAGATCTAATGACACAAAATCAGAGAACAGAATGGCAGGTAAAGGCTGTAAAACACATCCTATCATTCCTGTTTCACACCACAGACCCCAGTGGATCTCCGGCTTCTCTTATCCTCTGTCCTATTAAAGGATCCTCTGTCATTGTGTGTCCCATAGCCCTAGTATTTTTGGAAAGAGTAAACAAGCGATTCATGTCTACCAGCTCCGTTCCACTCATTATTTTATAGACCTCTATCTCCCCTCAGCCGTCTTTTCTCCAAGATGAAGAGCCCTAGCCGCTTCAGCCTTTCCTCACAGGGAAGTCGTCTCATCCCCTTGATTCAAACCACCATTCCTGGGACGGTAGACATTCATGCTGTAACAGCGATGTCTGCCTTGGGAATGAAGCCAAATGATTTAGTGACCACCTTGCATGGTTAAGCACGAAACAGAGGCTGGCTCCCCTACAACCCAGAAGTGATTCAAATGTAGCTAGGGCTGAGGAACTGCCTTCACTGACAGGAGTTTGCGGTTTCCAACGAAAGAGAGGCAGCAGAATTGATAGCTGTGTAAATAAAATGTTAAATTAATACAAAAAGATAAAGGGGCCCTTTTTAAGCTGTGTCGAGCATTAATGCTACTACTACTACTACTACTATTTAGCATTTCTATAGCGCTACAAGGCATACGCAGCGCTGCACAATGCGTGCCTAACAGGGGCGTAGCTACGTGGGCCACGGGGGCTTGGGCCCCCACAGATTACGCCCTGGCCCCCTCTACATTTGACCCCCCCCCCCAATCATTATCAGGTACCTTGTTTGCTGGCGGGGGTCCCCAATCCCTGCCAGCCGAAGAGTCTTCTTCAGCGCCGGTCAACTCCAGCGCCTTCGTTATGTGATCATCTGTTTCTGATGCCTTACGTCCTGCACCGTGCATGTAGTCCCATGCAGGACGTAAGGCATCAGAAACAGATGATCACAAAACGAAGGCGCCGGAGTCGACCATTGCTGAAGAAGGCTCTTCAGCTGGCGGGGATTGGGGACCCCTGCCAGCAAACAAGGTACCTGATGTGGCGGCGGGGCAGGGGGCTGGCGGGCGTTGGCGGCGGCAGGGGGAGGTTGCGGTTGCGGCGGGTCAGTGGGGGGGAGGCAGCTAAACAGTGCCCCCAACCTTGGGCTCTGGCCCCCCCCCTCCCGCCGAGGTCTGGCTACGCCCCTGGTGCCTAATGCAACTTAGTGGAGAGTTGGACGTTCCTTCACGAATCAGTTTAGTAAACCCACGAATTGGGTGTTGGTAAATGCTCATGTGGAAAAGTTTTAAGCAGGAGTAGGGGATGACACAATGACCATCCACCAGGAAGGCACAGTTCAAAGCAGCTTTATTAGAGCAGCAAAACAGGAAGTCTCGCCAAAGGCCATGTGCCTCAGGGGTCACTATACACAACTGAATGCGAAAAGAAAATTATACATCAACATCCATAATCAAGTACAAAAGATGCATTAATAACTCAAAGAGAATAAATACAATATAAAACATAAAAAGAATGTAAATAAACAAAACTGGACTGCAACAGAATATATTATCACAAGAAAGTAAAAACATATTGAAAGATATATTAAGAAAGAGGATTAAAATATTTGTTACAGTGACTTGCTGACAGAGATGGTCAAGGAGATGATCATACTCTTAGGGCCCTAGTTACTAAGCCATGCTGAAACACGGCCCATGTCGGGTCATCGACGTACAAGATTGAAATATCGTAGCGTAACAGTTGATCTACGCTGTGAAATAAAAGGACTTGTCCCGTTTTTGAAGGCTCCTAGTACTTTTTCTTTGTCTTTAATTCTTGGCAAGCCATTTGGTCTTTATCTAGTCTCTGGCTAACTCGCAGCGATTGGGCTGCCCAGGTAATGGAGAAGCAGATGGGGTGGAGTCAGGGCAGAACTGGTAGTTATCTGAGTACAGCCGATTTTCAGTGCTGTACCAGGATACTTTAACCAGGCAGATGGGAACACATAAAATGCAGTCGTATCTTAGCCCAGTTAAGCTGTCCAGGTTCGTCATTGAATATTGGCTGTACCCTAATCAGTGGCGTAGCCAAGGGTGGGCCCAGGCCCATCCACTTTGGGCTCAGGCACACCCAGTGGCAGCACACCTATGATGTGGCTGGCAGGGATCCCCAAGCCCCACCAGCCAAGAACTCCCAACAACTGCCCCTCCTGCATACCTTGTAAATAGCAGATCTTTGCCTGCGACTGATACATACTGCTTGCACCGGCCCCACAGCCCTCTGATGTATTCCACTTATGCGGAAACAGGAAGTTGCATCAGAGGGAAGGCTGTGGGACCAACATGAGCAGGTGTATTAGTTACTGCTCACTGCTGGTGAAAACCTATTTAAAAGGTATGCGGGGGGGGGGGGGGGATGTTTGAGAGATCATATGGCATGCAGGCGAGAGAGGGCGAGACCAAATCACTTTTGGGACAAGGCGGAGTTCTTCTGCCCACCCATCTTGGGCCCAGACCCACCAAAAATTGGCCCTGACCCTAATAACCTCTAGCAAGTGCAGAGTACTGACTTATTCAACACCAGTGACCGTACACAGCCCGATATTGAATATTTAATTCTAATTTCAGCAGTGGTGGTCACCATTTGAAAAAAAAAAAAACACTGACCACTGCCATCTGAATATCGATCTGTTGTTTCTATGCTATGGTGGAAAATACACTAGAAATGCCAAACCAAGGGTCTGATCCATTGAGACCTTTTCCCAGAGATGCAGAATGGAAGAAAAGTGAACCACACCCTAAATAACAATAGAAAGCAATATAGGTCAAGGAAAAATCTTTTAACTCTCAGAGCACTCATGCTGGATTTTGTCAGGAAGGGATTGGTGGAGGGTTGAGTTTAATTATTAGCATGGACAATTGTCCCTCAAGGATGTGTTGTCCCAGGAGTGTGGAGAACCATGAATTCCTTTGCTTCTATGAAATTAAATTATTATAACAAACCTTCCAGTTCTCCAGAGACTGAGCCTCAGATGCCCATAGAAGACATTTAAACCATCTGTCTCTTCTATTGGTAAACACCGTCTTCGCTAGTAAGGTAAGTCATGCCATATGGACTGTCATTTGAGAGGAGACTTGTATTTCTCATTGTCCTTCTTTTTATCTTTACATTGGACTTATCATTGAAACATCCTTAATACAACCGTCTTGACTGTATGTAAGTTACTTGGGATGGTTAGTGTGCATCAGTTTGTCAATTCTGAGTTAAGTTGGTGAAATAGAATGTATACCTTCCAATTGTGAAGAACAAAATGTAACTTGGTAAGGAATCCTTTTACTAAGGTACACTAATTCATCCGTGCACGAGATCCATTCGCTCACCTTAGTAAAAGGACCCTTACGTTCTTGACGATGTTCATGGTTTCATCTGAGGCAACCCTATCCTCCAACCTGGCTTGGAGATTGTATAAAAGTGTTTTGCAGAATGAACTTCCTCAAGGTTACCAAGTCGAGGGAAAAGTGTAGGAAGAGGACAAAGAGACCCAGTGCAACGGGAGACTCTTCGGAGAAAGTCGCTGCAGGTTTCCAGTTCCACACTCTGAGCCAAAGTGTGTTTTACTGCTGATAAGGCAGTTGAGATCATGGTTATAATCTCTAAACTTATCTTGCAGGAAGATAAGAAATGTTGATTTTTGCCACAGAGAGATGTAGGGAAATTCTCACGTATGACATTTTGAATGGGGTAATTGTGAAGAGTCGAGGATATGCCGAATATCTAATGCCTGTCTAATTGCTATTTGGACATTGTTAGCAATTCAGGAAGATGTTTCTTCCTGTAATAAGAAATTGATAGATTTGTTTTTCTCTTCATATCCTTAAAAAAAAAAAAGTCTCATCTTTATTGACTGGAAGGAAAGTTCCTGCCTAGAAATATCTACATTATTTGGTGGGATATGCTATAATTGATGAATAGAGATGAAGCTGCTACAGTGGGCAGTGGGTTTTTGCTCTATCAAGAGAAAACAAATGTATAATGTGGTGATATTAAATATTATGTTCACTATTTGTACAGTTCATTAAAAAAATAACCCTCCCTGTTTACTAAGCCATGTGGCAAAGCCAAACACAGCCCATTCAAAGTGAACGGACTGTGTCGTGTTACCACACTGCCAGCCGCTAGGGCAGCTTAGTAAACAGGAGGGGAAAGTCTTCATTCAAAAACACAAAAAGACATGAGGACCTAGCGAGAACAGGGTGCTTGTTTTAAGACTCTGCCGGCTGTGTTAACTTTTGTAAGAATTATCCCCGGGGCCATGTGGATGTAGCTGTGGAGACTGCAAATGGGTCCCCTTCTTGCTGAGTTTAAAGGGGGTCTGGACAGATTTCTGAAGGAAAAGTCCATTGATCGTTATTAAATTTTGGGTTGTTGCCAGGTTCTTGGGGCCTGGATTGGCCGCTGTCGGAGACAGAGTGCTGGGCTTGATGGACATGAGAAGATGAATTTTCAGCTGAAAATTTAGACTCCTAAGTTTGGCTGATATGGCAATCACTGTCCAGTCAATGCGAGTAATTTTTTAAACAATGTTAAGTCCTTATTCACATGAAGACACGTCCAGAAAGGGGGGAAAGGACTTCAGAAGCAGAGCAACGGAGCTAGGGGGTGCGCTGGAAACATGAGCGAGAGAGGAACCAGCAGTGAGGGTACCATGTCGCTCCTGAGGAAACCTGAAGTGAAACAGTAGCGCGCTGTAGAGCGCATTGGCAAGAAAATTAAGATAAGTACCCGCTGTATACAGTTTTCAGGAAAGTTTCAACTGAAAAGAGACAGAGATTTTATTAAAAAAGAAAATGACAAAAATTAATTTGTGGAGAAGAATAATGAATTGATTTGAAGACATGAAGATAAAATTAAATATATAAGGAGTTTTTTTTTAAAGGACTTGTGAGGAAGCTGTTCGGCTGCTCGTCCAGCGAATGAGCAGGACAGATTCTGAGCTTCTGAAGTCCTTTTTTCCTCCTTTTTGCAAGTCTCTTCGTATAAATAAGAGCTTAGCGTTGTTTAAGTATTACTCGCATTGATTGGAGAGTGATTGTATAGCAAGTTAATAGCCACCGTGGAGAGTTAAGCTGAAAATAGGGCGCAAATTGAGAAGCCTAACCTAGGAGCATAAATTTAGGAAATTAAGGCACATAAAATATATAGGCAAAGGAAATATTAAAAACCATAAAACTGAGGTTCCCACTTGAATCAAGATATTTGCAAACTATAATGGTGGTGGTGATGGGGGAGGGGGAGAGAATCAGGTACGATCCTAGAATTTCTAGACCCGAGGTTGAGGTGGTAAGAGAAGGAAAGCTGGGTAAGATTAACCCACCACTTCATGGTGTAAATTAAAAGAAAAGGGTAGAAAAACCTTGCCCACCATTCTGCTGCTCTGTTCACTACTACTACTACTTAACATTTCTAAAGCGCTACTAGGGTTACGCAGCGCTGTACAGTTTGTTCAAAGTTGGAAGAGCTGACCAATGAAAATGCAGGTTATTTTCCTGAGTGGTAAATGTCTCAGGACCTGGGACTGGAGGATGGGAAGGAGCCAGAGGAAACGGTTACCCCTAGTCTATCAAAAGTTAGGTCTGAAAATGATAAAGAGGAGGAATGTTGCTTACAAGGCAGGATATGGAGGGAACAGCGAGGGATACATTTTAGAAGTGAAAGAAATTCCGATGATCTCACATCTGGAAGGTATTTTCATGTTTATGGAAGGCAAAATTTGTAGACAAAACAGAAAGGGAAATTTGCCTGTCAGGACCATATTTTAACGCTATAAAGTAATCATGTGATGGAATGGTCTGCCTGTTGAGAGGATATTTGCATATTTTAGTGGGCATATATGATTTTAGCTGATTCTTTAATGCCTCACTGAGAAAAGCCTGTTTTGCAAATAACTTGTGTACCTTAAATGTAACTCACCTTGAGTTTGGATTTGGAAAGTAAAATATGAAACCTAAAATCCAAACTCCAAATCTAACTAGAAGGTCTAATTCTATGGATGCAAATCTTTACTCAGTCAAATACGATATGAAGAATGATTCCTAGAGGAAAGCAGTGGCAGACACAGTCTCTATTTTTGGTTTTGCTAGGTGTGATGACCTCGGAAGAATCCTAAAGTCCTCTTCTGAACAGGAAATGACGGTAAACAAATGGACAAGCCAAAACCACACGGCTATCATGGGATTCATCATTCTAGGATTTTCCGATGTCCGTGAGTTGGAGCTTCTCATTAGCTTTCTGGTCTTAGTGGTCTATGTGTTGAACCTGCTGGGAAACCTCACCATCCTGGTTGTCATCCACTTAGACCCTCGTCTACATACCCCGATGTACTTTTTTCTCGGCAACTTGTCCATCTTGGACATGTGCTATGCAACAGACACGCTCCACAAGGTTCTGGACAGCTTCTTCACCGTAGAAAGTTTATTCCCTTCATTGCATGCTTGGTGCAGATGTACTTTTTCACAACTTTTGCCTGCTCCGAGTTCTACCTTCTCTCGGTCATGGCCTACGACCGTTACATCGCCATCTGCAATCCCTTGCGCTACTCAGTCATCATGAACAGGCGGGTCTGCGTGCTGTTAGCCGCTGTGTCCTGGGCGATTAGTTTCTCAGGGTCCGTGCCGTATCCCCTGATGGTGTCTCAGTTATCTTTCTGCAAGTCCAATGAAATCAATCATTTCTTCTGTGACCTCACGGCACTGTTGAAGCTTTCGTGCAGCGAGACCCTCCCCGTGGAGCTCACGGTTTTAATAGAAAGCGGGGTTTTTGGGATGAGCCCTTTTCTCTTAACCCTGACTTCCTACGTCTACATCATCTCCACCATCCTGAGGATCCGTTCCACGGAGGGGAGACGCAAGGCCTTCTCCACCTGCTCCGCCCACCTCATGGCTGTTATTCTCTTTTACGGGACTGTCATGTGCACATACCTGAGGCCAGCCTCAATGTATTCCCTCAGTCGAGATAAACTCTTTGCTCTGTTGTACATGGCTGTCATCCCAACTTTAAATCCCGTTATCTACAGTTTGAAGAATAAGCAGGTCAAGGATGCCTTAAAGAGAGTGATATATGGAAAGATATTTTCATCTGTGATGGCAAAGGAGTGATACATTAGAAACTGAATTTATTGCTATGTTATTAAAATATTTCAAATGCTATGCATTGCACTTGTCCAACCTTGAATTTTTCCTGCATTTTCGCATGAATAGATTCACACTTTTGCATATAGGTAGGCCTTATATTCTAAGGTGTTTATAAATTATAAATGTAAATGTTTATTTTGCAGATAATTAGGGGTTTTCTTAATTTAAAAAAAGGGGGGACAATGTCAAATTTGATGGTGTTAATGGCGAAAAGAGGGGTTACGCAATCACTGCAGCTGAACGGAAGAGCCATTAAAAGCTCTTGAGAATTAGGATACTTAGGTTTAAAGCTGTGTAGAAGAGAGATTTTTTTCTATCATGTTTATGCTTAACTAGTTTGCTTGGTTGTGGAAACCCCAAGTTGTGAAGGAAAGGGTTTTTTTTTAATGAGTTTATATTAAATAAAGCTGTTATGTAGAAACTCAGTGTGTTGGCCTTAGTTTGTGAGGTCTTGCTGTAGAGAGAGTGAGGTGAAAGGTTCAGTTTATTTTGATATACCCAGGGCTTTTTTTGAGGGGGTACTTGGGGGTACTGAGTACCAGCACCTTTTTCCATTGTCTGCTAAAACTGACCCATGGTCCCCAAGTTTTAATGATAGAGCTCAGGCTCTACACACCAATTCTGCCTTGTCATAGGTTCTGTGACTGGTTGCAGGGGGTCTGGCTATTGTGGGGTGGGTCCCTCAGTGATCACCCCACCCTTGAAGGGTGGCCTAGCATTTGAGTACCGGCACCTTTTTTGCTAGAAAAGACACAGTGGATATACTACAAATCAATATACAAATTACGTCTAAGTGGTTTCTTAAGTGGAGCAATCAAGAAATGTATTAAGTTATGTCCAATAAAAAAGGTATCATCTTATTTTCTTTTCCATGTTTTATTTTGTTTGATTTCTATTGATAACCTTAAGTGCAGCAAGAAAGCACAGGTAACCTTGTCTTCAAAGCCACTGGGTGGCGCCAAAGCCATCTCGCCATCACACTATACATTGCATTGCATTCAGAGGGCCCCAAACATTCAGGGGTCCTTTTACTAAGCCACGTGGGCGTCTACGTGTTACCCAACTACCATGTGGCTCTTGCGGTAATTTCATTTTTGGCACGTGTCCGAAAACTTAGTATTTTCGGGCGCGCGCCAAGTGGCATTTGGTGCACGAAGGTCATTACTGCCCAGTTACCGCGCGAGTCTTTACCGCCAGGTCAACGGCTGGCGGTAAGGTCTTAGACCCAAAATGGACGCGTGGCAATTTTCATTTTGCCGCACGTCCATTTTCGGCAAAAATGTGAAAAAAGGCCCGCGCCATTTTTCAGTGTTCCTTTGTAAAAGGTCCCCTCAGTCAGCATACTTTACAGAGTGAAAGGGTAACAGCTACTGAAATTAATCTCCCACTTAGAGGTCTTCTACACCCCTCTGTCCCCTTCCACATATCGTTGAGGTACATTAGCAGGCAAAGGGAAAAGCAGGTTGGTCCAAGCAGGACTTTGTCTGCTGACTGGTTTTACTGGAGGAGGGAGATGCTGGTTCTCCGTGTTGGTTTTTTTTTTTGCTATGCTGTTCTCAGCCTGGTGATTTCAAAGATAAATTATTATTTTTGAATCATAAAAGAAGCTCAGATAAACAGAAAGGGTTAACATAAGTGGATGCTGGCACTGCTTCCCTCAAAAACTCTTTTTAATAGGCCCCTTGTGTGCGAGAGCTAATTACCAAAGTCTGAAAGCAAACACTGGTAGAATAATGAAGTCCAAAGCAGTGCCTGCAAATTAAATGTCATTACCAGCACATTTACTGTTCCTGAAGCCAACTGCAAAACTTAAAATGTGTCAGGGGAAAAAAGCTGTTCAGCTGCTGAATACACGGACAGCCTCCTCGGAGAGGCTCAGAAAAAAAAAAGTTTTGGATACGTTATTTCTCTCACCAATACACTGAATCTTGTCCCTCTAATGTTGACCATTAAATCGTTCATTTGTGCTGATGATGTCACCATCTACATCCCCCTTCAGACATGATCTCTCTGATATCTCCAATGACATCGCTCGTTGCTTGAACATCATAGATTTATGGGCTAACTCATTTCAACTAAAATTAAACACTGAAAAAAATACATTGTCTTATCCTCTCATCTCCATACAATAGTTACAAGCCTATAACCCTAAACACTCCAGCTTATTCCCTCCCTATTTCTGATAGCCTTAAAATATTAGGAGTTATTATTCATAGGCATCTTACACTAGAGAGCCAAGTTAACGCCAGTATAAAGAAGATGTTCTATTCTATGTGGAAACTGAAACGCATAAGACCGTACTTTCCGAGGGATCTATTCCGTAACTTGACACAATCAATGATATTGAGCTTATGAAAAAACTCCAGACAGCCCAAAACACAGCTGCCAGACTGATATTCAACAAAATAAAGATTTGATAGCGCAAAACCTCTTTGATTCAAACTACACTGGCTCCCTATCAAGGACCGCATTACTTTCAAAATTTGCTCCCTGGTCCACAAGGTAATCTACGGTGAGGTCCCAGGATATATGATTGACTTAATAGATCTTCCAGCCAGAAACAGAATCAGTTCATCACGTACTTATCTGAACCTTCACTATCCAAGCTGTATTGGAGTCGGATACAAATCAACCTATGGATCCAATTTTTCATACTTCAGTGCGCAAATGTGGAAACCGTTACCAAAGAGTGTGAAAACAACGCACGACCATCAAAACTTCAAGCGAACTTTAAAGACCTATCTGTTTTGCAAGGCCAACCCTATTGATTCTACTTAAAGCCTCAACTCTAAAACGCATGTATACATATATTGCGCAATGGACATTTTATTACTCATTTCCTTGTCCCTCATTGAAACAATTTACCCCTACCTTACCTGACCCTTCTACTAATTGTATTTGTTTAATACCTACCGTATTTGGCGTTCACCATTACGGTATTTTGGAAGCCACATTGAGCCTGCTAATAAGTGGGGAACATGCGGGATACAAATGTTACAAATAAATAAATAAATAAGTCTGTGCACTTCCTGGAACATAGAAGGATAGTAACAAGGTAGCTGGCTACAGGAAAAGATCGATCAACCCATCCTGTCTCCCCAGTCATCTCCACAACTGTAGGGGTGGCCCCCACACCACTCAGCACTCTAAAGCCTAAGTGCACTAAGGTCATACATTGCACAATTAACTCTTTCCCTTGGATGTCTTCTTCTCCTCAAAATTTGTCAGAAATGCAGAAAAGGGGGCAGGGCGGAGGAGTAGCCCTAATGGTTGAGAAACAGCCCAGTTTAAATCCACTGCAGCCCCTTCTGACCTTGAGCAAGTCACTTAACCATCCATTGCCTAAGGTCAGTGGCGTTCCTAGGGGGGCGGACACCCGGGGCGGCGCCCCGCCCCCCCGGGTGCAGCGCGGACCCCCCCCGTGAAACAGCCCCCCCCCAGGTGCATGCCGGGGCAGAGGGAGCTGCAGCGAATGAGAGAAGTTAGCGAACTCTCACAGCAGGCGCGCGCTGCGGCACCCCCCCCCCCAGCGGCGTGCACCCAGGGCGGACCGCCCCCCCCCCCATTGGTACGCCACTGCCTTATATACAAAGTGAGTCTGTAAACCTTTTAGGGATAGAATACGTGTACTTGAATGCACACCAGTTCAATAGCTGGCAGCAATATACAGGTAGGCAGGGCATTTTTTGAGAGGGTATTAAAACAATCGTTAATGTCCGTTGCTTACCGATTCCTTAGTGAATCGGTAAGCAATGGGAATGCATCAAGGAAAGGGAATGCTCATTGTAGCTCACTTGCGTTCTCCATTCCCTCGGAAACCAGTTGGCCAGTTGGCCGGTCGAGCATGCGCAGAGCAGCCAAGCGTTATGCTGGCTGCTCTGCGCTTGCCAAAGACGTCCAAAAAGGACGTCTCTGATGAGCACTTGTCAGAGCCGCGGGCCACAGCGCAAGCTGCAGCCGCCGTTACAGCCGGCGATCCCTGCCGCCCCACTCTTGGAAGAAGGGTGTGGATTGCGGCTGACTGTGCACACCCTCCTCCCCAGGAACGCACGGCTCCTGGGGCGATGGGGGCTGAGAGTTGCACCAAATTACCACCGCCGGCATCGGGATGTGCGAGGACGTCCAAATAAAAAACTATTTGGACATCCCTTTCGATTATGCCCCCCTCCAGGTCTCTCTCCGCCAATCACAGCGCGTTTAGCTGACACCGGTAACAGCTAAACGCGCTGTGATTGGCTGAGAGAGACCTGGAGGGGGCATAATCGAAAGGGACGTCCAATTAGTTTTTTTATTTGGACGTCCTCGCAGAAGAACACCCATCACAAAAAAAATCTGGGGAAAAACGTCCAATTCCTCGTCAGGGCCGTCCTTTTTTTTTTTTTTGTTTCAGTGAAGGACGTCCATGTTAGGCGCTTTAGAAGGATGGCCCTGACAAGCACTTGGACGGTTTTTTTCCCGATTTTTTTTTGTTATATTTATAGAGGTTTTTAGAGGCTGCGCAGCCCCAACGAGAGGTACAGATTGCCACAGATTGCCACAGTTAGGCAATCGGAAAATGGTAGTGCATCTCATTACAATATGATTTATACACATTGGGGTACTAATTTGCTCATCTGCATTCCGTTTTTTGTTAGCTGCTACCGTGATCGGAAAATGGCTCGGAGAAGCATTTAGTGCATGCCAGGGTTTACTACTTGCTCGTTAATGGCTCATTAAGTTTAGTGCATCTGGCCCTGAGTACCCGGACCTTTTCCATAGTCTGCTAAAATTGACCCATGGACTCCAAGTTTTAATGAAAGAGCTCAGGCCCTACACACCAGTTCTGCCTTGCTATGGATTCTGTGACTGGTTGCAGGGGGCCTGGCTATTGTGGGGTGGGTCCCTCAGTGATCGCCCCACCCCTGAAGGGTGGCCTATCATTTGAGTTCTGGCACCTTTTTTGCTAGAAAAAATGCACTGCAGGTAGGAAACAGTTAAATGGCAGTCAGCTGTTTAATTACACGTTGAGTGAAGAAACATTTTCTCCGATTCGTTTTAAATTTACTACATTGTAGCTTCATCGCATGCCCCCTAGTCCTAGTATTTTTGGGAAGCGTGAACAGACGCCCTCTTATTAAATATATCCTGTTCCTGTGCATATCTGCAAAGGGGGGGGGGGGGGCGTAACGGTGGGAGGGACATGGGCAGAGTCATTCTCTTGAGATGCATCCTCTGTTATAGAATTCGAGGGTTCACGCCCAACTTGCACGCTGGAATTTACACCTGGTTTCCTTTGCTGTAAATCAGGGGTGTCCAACCTCGGCCCTCGAGAGCAACAATCCAGTCGGGTTTTCAGGATTTCCCCAATGAATATGCATTAGTTCTACCCTTGTGAGTATTTTCTTCAAAAAAGCTACAGTATATTTTGACTCCTTCCAGTAACTTGTCCAAATAGTTTTAACTGTGTACCCATTTATTTATGTATTGCGCCATCTTAAATTAACGAAACAATAAAATCTCCCTTATCCTCCCTGCTTCACTCATCAACCATTGGCACAATAAATGGGTACACAGTTAAAACTATTCGGACAAGTTACTGGAAGTAGTCAATGAACATGCAAATAGATCTCATGCATATTCATTGGGAAAATCCTGAAAAACCCAAAGTGGCGAGGTTGGCGTGTAAACGCTGTTTTTTCAGTGCCCAACTTTTGGGGCTGTTTACTGAATCCGGTGCTCAGTGGTAGTTACTTGGATACTGACACTGAATATCTCCCCCCCCCCCCTTCTATCTCAGCTGAATCCGCTTGGGGGTGGAATTCATATTTACCTGGGTAAGAGCTGACATTCCACTCTTACCTGGATTCAGTTAGTAAAAAGTGGTATCGGATTTATGATGTATTCATTTTATTTATTTATAGCATTTATACCCCACTCTTTCCCGCTTGATAGCAGGCTCAGTGCAGCTGACAAGCGATGGTACAAAGTATCACAGAGATAACACAAAGTATGGTCCAAGGTATGGTACAAAGTATCACATAGATACACAAAGTATGATACAAAGTATCAAGAAATGTTCAAGTTAAAGAAAGTAGAAAGAATGGGGAGAGGATTGGAGTGTGGGTAGTGCTGGTGTGGAATTCATGGGAAATAAGCTTGATTTTATCTTTACTGTGGAGACGCTGAGGCATGATTGCAGTGGAGTGATTTTTCTCTCCTTTATTACTTGGGAAACTAGACAGTTATATCAGTTTTCCGGGCTTTGAGTCTCCAGTAATTATGTTCTCCAAGACTCTGAAACAGGTTGTGTTTTGGAAGACAGCTGCAGTTCAGATGTAAACTGGATACACTTTTGTTTCAGGATGGCCTTGATTTAAATGTGTCGTAAATCAAGCAGCTTTTCAGGAGATAAAACTTCCTATGCAGAGTTTTAAAGGAAATTTTATGAAAAGTAGGTGCAACAGCTGTTCAGTTTCTTCTTGATGTGACCCACACATACAATTTGTTTGGGTGTAGGATTGTTTTTTTTGTTGTTGGCGTGGTTTGTCTGGAGCTATGTTTTGTCTGGTTTTTATACCATTGTGTATATTTATGTAATTGTATTGTGATTGTGTGATAGGGAGGAGTGGCCTAAGGGTTAGTGCAGCGGGCTTTAATCCTTGCAACCTGGGTTCCATTCCCACTGCAGGTCCTTGTGACCTTGGGCAAAGCCTCTTAACCCTCCATTGCAGGGGCGTAGCCAGATGGACAATTTTGGGTGAGCCTGAGCCCAAGGTGGGTGGACATAGAATTCACCCCCCATCCCCCTCTGGTTTGCTCCGCTCTCTACCCCTCCCTGCCCACAAACCCCAAATATTAAATACTTGAACTGGTGGGGGATCCCCAAACCCTGCCAGCTGAAGATTTCCTGCTTCTTCTTGAGGAGCCAGCACTCTTCCAAACGGCAGCCAGCAGCACGTGCCTCAAACTGATGCTGCTTCCAGCAGGCCGTGCATGCTCAGTGCTTTTGTATGTGCAAAAACTGAGCATGTGCAGAGGGGCCGGTCTCAGCCTCAGCTCAAGGCAAGTGCCGTTAGCTGACATTTGGAAGAGCGAGGGCTGCCCAAGGAGAAAAAAATCTTCAGCTGGCAAGGTTTGGGCATCCCCCACCAGCCACAGCAAGAATGTCACAATTTTGGGTGGGCCTGAGTCCAAAGTGGGTGGGCCCTGGCCCACCCAGGCCCATCTGTGGCTACGCCACTGTTCCATTGGCCCAGGTACAAAAGCTTAGATTTTGAGCCCTCTAGGGACAGAGAAAGTACCTGCATATAATGTGGACAGTGCAGCGTACATCTAGTAGTGCTACAGAAATGATTAGTAGTAGTAATAATAAGTTAACCAGTCAGCTAGGACTGCATAAAACAGAATCCCATTTTTGTCCAGTTGAACATATCTGGACAAGGGGCTGAATATCAGCTCTTATCTAGAACAGTGCCAGCTGACTGCACATACCTGGGTACTCAATACCAGTGCCCAGACATGGTCCGGCGTTGAATGTTCACGTAAAAAGCCGGTGGCACTGAAAAGATTACTGACTGCCGCCGGCTGAACTTTTACCCCTAAATGGATAAGTGGAGTCATGCGAAGAAGCCGGGGGAGGGGGCTCTTTTCCAGACTTGTTTTATACGTTGCTTATGCCTAAGGCTGCCAACCGGATCCAGATTCGCAGGACAGGGTTGGATCCAGTCCTGGGTTTACCCCATTGCATGTAGGGATTTTTAGTTCCGATTTCCCCGTTGCATTCCCTAATAAAAACAAGACTAAGGGGGCCTTTTTACTAAACAAAACAAAAAATGACACTGGTACGTGGCTAATCCGCTTTAGTGTACTTAATATTGGAAGAGAATCCCTCAGAAACCTATCGGACCTATTTTGCCGCACATCCATTTTTGGCAAAAATTTTAAGAAGGCATTTTTTTGCAGGTGCGCTGAAAAGTGATTCTGCGCTCGCCTAAAACACATGCCTACATTACCGCAGGCCATTTTTCAGCGCACCTTAGTAAAAGGACCCCTAGATGAACCAGCCAATTGTATTGGGATGGTATTAGTTCACATGGAACAAAATGATATAGAGTTTAACACAGACACAAATTTGGAAGAACAAGCCAAATATTTATTTGGAGTACTCCCCCCCTCCTCCCATTCCAGACTGCCTGGAATGGGATCTCGGTGGAACCTCCAAATATGTGGGGCTAAAACATGTATTACCATGCCTCTCGTAGAGACAGGTAAAGAGGAGAATGTAGACACAAGTAACAAATTATAAACAATAGCACTCTGGAATGATAAGTGAAATTATACGTCCCTCTAGACAGTGATAACCAAGCTCACCCTAGCCCAAAGAAATACTGACATGAAAGGACACAAGGTTCAGATGTTATTATAAAAATAGAAAAGCTGTTTATTAATTGTACTGGCAGCAATAATAACAATGCAAATCAGAGAAACTGCACTTATGCGGAATGACCCAAAATGATGGTAGAACATCATGAGTGGAGTGGAACAGGTGGATGTGAAGCATCTGTTCACGCTTTCCAAAAATACTAGGACTAGGGGGCATGCGATGAAACTACAGTGTAGTAAATTTAAAACAAATCGGAGAAAATGTTTCTTCACCCAACGCATAATTAAACTCTGGAATTAGTTGCCGGAGAACGTGGTGAAGGCGGTTAGCTTGGCAGAGTTTAAAAAGGGTTGGACAGTTTCCTAAAGGACAAGTCCATAAACCGCTACTAAATGGACTTGGGGAAAATCCACAATTCCGGGAATAACATGTATAGAATGTTTGTACGTTTGGGAAGTTTGCCAGGTGCCTTTGGCCTGGATTGGCCACTGTCATGGACAGGATGCTGGGCTCAATGGACCCTTGGTCTTTTCCCAGTGTGGCATTACTTATGTACTTATTTGTCAAGGCAGGGCAAGGAAAACACACACTAGCTCCTAGTTCTAAATTATAGAACACCTGACTCCCAAGGCATATAGAGAAAGCAGTTCAACCTGACAGATGACAACACTCTCACCCAGCACTAACCTAGTTTCTGATGCTCTATGTGGCAAAACATTGATCTCTTCTTTGATTTATTCTTGTGATGAATTTTGTAGCACATTATTTTGCCTGGTTATTTTAGATCTATTCATATTTACAGAATATGATGCTTTTACGGTATATATTATTTACTGTTCCCTGAAGCAGCTCTTCTGAGTGAAACCACCAAATCTGAAACATAGATCATAGGACCCCACAGTCATTCACATGGGAAAAATGTTCAGAATACGGGGATCCTATTCATGCTGTTCTTCAAACGTAGTGTATATTATTCAATACAAAAATATGGAGAAGGATGCTATGTTGGAGAGATGGGCCAAATGCTTGAGCCGAGATTTAATCTACACAGACAACATATCAGAAACTATAGTGCTAACCAGGGTGTATGACAGCATTTTGCCAGACCAGAGCACTACACTAATGACTTTATAGTGAGAATACTAAAAGGAAATTCCAAAAAAACATCCAAGAACTTAAAACATTTGAAGTTAAAATAATAAAATATTTTGGCACCCACCAGACAGGACTTAACAAAGATCTGGGTTTCCTATCACATTATGAGCCATAAAATTATACTGCTTTCTCAACCTCTGATCACCCATCCATCTCTTCCTGTTTCTCATCCCCTTCCCCACCCACTCCTACCTTCCCCATGAGACTGTCATTGGAATGCTCTTATGTTTCACAGATATATTCTGATATATGTCATTATGTTCTCATTTCTGATCGGAAGAAGAAGGGTTACCTTCAAAGCTCATGAAAAAGGTATCATCTTCTTTTCTTTTCTTTGTTTTGTATATTAAAGCCTAGTACACAGAGCAGGGCTCCTCTGCTGCATCTCTCCCACAGGTGTTAATAATTTTACATTTTCAGCCTGAGGGACCTTTCCGAAAGGGAGGTACCATGAGAGTAACTATTTCTAGCTGCTGAGGGTAAGGGCTGTTGCACATCTCTTGCTTACTAACCATGCGAGGGCTCCTACATACAAAGGGTCATTGTTGATCTAAGTTTGGAATGATGGAGATGACATCTGTGGGTCTGATGAGATCCAAATGGTGTCCAGGTTGCCACTGGAGAAGCTATTGCTCATCCCGGATGAGATGAAGGTAAGGACTGTATGTGAGATGTTTGATATTAGTAATTGAAGGGTAGTTGGAATGATGGAGATGAGGTTCTGATGACCCAGATGGTGAGGACTGAGTGTGGGATGCTTGTTATTAGTATTTGAAGGGTAATTGGAATGATGGAAATGAGGTTCTGAAAACCCAGAAGTTAAAGACTGTGTGTGGGATGTTTGTTGTTAGCACCTGAAAGGTTTGTTTTCCTATTAAAGATTCTTCAGTTCCTGTTCTACCAGAGAAAAGAAGTGGACATTGTTTTTATTTCCCCCCTCTTATAGACCTCTTTCTGACTCTTTCCCACGGGGGACTAAAGGTACTTATTTCATATATCGGGTTCTGTATAGTTTCTCTAACCTCCATTGTCACCCAATCATAAGGGGGTGGCATTAGGAGCTGTAATTGAAAACTAATTCCCATAACTACTGCTTTCTGTCCAACACTGAGTGTCACTTGTATGTGATCTACCTTGTAGGCTAAATGTTAGGTAATGAGAAGATAGAATCAATACAAATAGAGACAGAGATAGGTTTAGATAGATAGTTACATTTTATTTCTTACCCAAACACAAGTCTTCAAGTTGATACAAATACAGACATCAGACAGATTCTGGGTTAATCTGCACAGCGCCCTGCCGTCTGAGAGAAGCGTTGGGGAGGAGACCAAAACTAAGGCAAAATCTCCCCTCTTTTATACACAAACCTCTCCATAGAAGTAAATGGTGAGAAACCTTGCTCCTAATCTTTCTCACTTTCTGAGATCATACTTTCCCACGCGGTCTTATCAGCATGTTTTGGGAAGCGTTGAGATAACAGTTTCACATCTCCCTATTGCAATACTTTTCACACCATCTTATGAACTCTGTATGACCTCTGTATCATTTTATACAAAACTACTAAGCTCCATTTTATTCATCTGATCCATCATTCTTTCATTACAGATGCTGATTTAAATTAAAAGTTGTACCAGTTTGTGTCAGGACTCATTGTTCAGACCTGCTTTTTGCAGATTGTCAAATATTAAATCATTTACTTGTTGTTTGGCCTAGTCAGTACTTTTTCAGTTGTTGTAGGCTGCATAGCTTTGGCCATCACTATTCCAGTGGTAGCCTTAAAGCCAGGCCATATATTAACAACATATATTAGGACTGTACAAAAATGAAGAAATAGGTGAAGGTTGCCAGTCCATTCCCCAAATATTTCACAGTATAATGGAAGGTACTAGTGACAGAGGCAGCATATAAGAAGGATAAGACAGTGCCATGTTGGGCAACTGTGTGATAGATTCAAAGAAGATGGACATGAGGGTATATACTGGAGATAGAGAGTGAGGGGTCTCATGAAGAATGAAGCAGAGGGAGATGCAAAAGTGGGGAGCAGAGAGGAGGCAAAATGAAAGAAGGTCAGACAGGTGTGAAGTCTCAGGGTAGGACGGTGGAACACAGAAGTAGGAAAGATAGTTTAGTGGACAGGCTATGAGTTATATGCTTCATTTGCTGACAAACCTGTTGGTTCAGAATGATAGACAGCATTAGTAATCAATCTGAGAGATTGAGAGCATGAACAATCCATGCTGAATCATAGTAATGACGACAGAGAAAGACCTTGCACGGTCCATCCAGTCTGCCCAACAAGATAAGCTCATATGTGCTGCTTTATACGTATACCTGACCTTGATTAGTATCTGCCATCCTCACGGCACAGACCGTAGAAGTCTGCCCAGCACTAGCCCTGCCTCCCAACCACCAGCCCCGCCACCCAATCTCCGCTAAACTTCTGAGGATCCCTTCCTTCTGAACGGGATTCCTTTATGTTTATCCCATGCATTTTTGAATTCTGTTACCGTTTTCATCTCCACCACCTCCGTATAGACATATTGCAGAATACATCATGCATAGGTACAGCATATAGTACAGTGCAAAACAAATCTGTTTGGAGACATTATCCAAGTGAATCGACCTGTGGAATAGGAGATCCACTTCTGAGAGGTTCCCCTTAATAAAGCGGAACATTTTATGATATGGGTGAGTCATTTAGGGTGTGTTTTACAAAAGGTGTGCCAAAAATTAGTGTACTCTAACCATGTAGATGACCATAATATTCCTATGCGTTATCTACATGGTTAGCAAATGCTAATTTTTAGCATGGGCTAAAAATGCTACCGTACCTTTGTAAAAGGACTCCCCCCAATGTTTAGTTCATGTAGAAAGAATCAAATGTTTTTCAGATTTAAAGCTTGCATTGTGTTTTGTCCATGTTGTTAAACTATGATTGGTTCAGGGATTGTGACTTTTCCTAGAACAAAATTTATTTAGGACTGTGGTGTGAGATTAATCGTTTCTCAGCTGGACCTACTGCAACACTCGCTGGAGAGTTTTTCCATTTGGGACATCACAATTACGGAATACCTTGCCGATGATCTTCGGACCATGACAGATATTCTGGAGTTTCACAGAAAGTTGAGCCCTCACCTATTTAGATTGCTCTGTGGTTTATGATGTGTTTGAGTTCTGAGCAGTGGTGTATGATCATTGTGGTATATGATATATTCTGTTGTCAACCTACTCATCTGAGAAGGGCTTCTTAGCATTTAGCTCGTGATAAGTTTAGTTAAAGGGCCCCTTAGTAACAAACATACATCTTCCATCCATTATTCCAACCCTCAGATCTCAATCTTCGAATCCAAGAATATTAATTGGAATGGGCTCCCAAAAGCTGTGAAAACAATCCACGACCACTTGAACTTCAGGAAATCACTAAAAACCAACCTCTTCAAAAAAGCCTACCCCAATGACTCCATGTAACCCTCTTCACCTACCAACACAGCATGACTATGATCGCACAGGACAACACGCAATCTTCATCAATTTCGAACCTCCACCTATACCTCATATGATCACTATACAACTTTGTATTTGTTATCCACCGACTGGGCAAACGCCTTTGACGGTACTAAGTAAGCCACATTGAGCCTGCAAATATGTGGGAAATGTGGGGTACAAATGCAATAAATAAATAAATCTTTTGCTGGTCAAAGGTTTTCAAGACTGGCGCCTTCAAACTTGCACTGCTGGTTCACTGTAATGATCTTTCTCCTGTCCCTTCTTTGATCATGTAAACATCTTCCCAAGTTCCTTTCTGTCTCTTACACTTCAGTCACCCTCCCCAAACTGCTGGCTTATGATCACTATGTTGTAATATGCCACCCTTTGTGCTATTCTGTGATCATGAATCCAAGACTGTGTATTGATGGAAGCGGGGACTTTCATCATTGGGTTTCCGATACCAATGACACACACTAACTTTGTATTAGGTTTATTTTATTGTGAATCTAATGAGATTAACCATTTCTTTTGTGATCTCTCAGCTCTGCTAAAGATCTCCTGCAGCAGCACGTCCACTGTTGAAAGTTTTACATACGTTGCTGGAGTTTTTGTAATGCTGACGTGTCTCGTCTCAACCCTTCTGTCTTATGTCAACATCATCTCTGCCATCCTAAGGATCCGATCTGCAGAGGGGAGATGCAAAGCCTTCTCTACCTGTCCTCTCACCTCACAGTCGTTATTCTCTTCTATGGGACTCTGTACATATAAGAGACCAACATCCACACAGTCACTCAGTGAAAACAAAGTCTCCGCAGTGTTTTTCAATGGCTTAATCCCTATGCTCAACTCTATGATTTATAGCTTAAAAAATCAAGAGGTCAAAAAGGCCCTAAGAAAAGTAGTTACCACAAAAATTACTTTCTAGAATTCAGAAGAATGTTTTCTGTCTCTGAGACTGTAAAACCTCATGATTGACTGAGGGCTAAGAGGAACACTTTCCGGAACCTAATACAGTCTACTCTTATTACCCACGCTGACTACTGCAACAGTGTCTTTTTAGGATGCAAAACCCAAATACTGAAGAGACTCCAAACTTCCCAAAACACGGCAGCCAGACTTATTTTTGGCAAATCAAAGTTTGAAAATGCTTCACCTCTTCGAGCAAAGCTTCACTGGCTCCCCATCAAAGAAAGAATACATTTCAAGATCAACACAATGACCCACAAAATCATCCACGATGAATCCCCTGGTTACATGAATGATTTGATCGACCTCCCTGCCAGAAACAGATCTATTTCTTCACGAACTTATCTTAACCTACACCTTCCCAATTGTAGAGGAATTAAATACAAGACCTACTACGCATCCAGTTTCTCCTTTTTGGGTAGCCAGCTTTGGAACGCTCTACCCAGACCAATCCGATTAATAAACGACTACTTACCCTTTAGAAAAATGCTGAAAGCTCATCTCTTTAAGCAAGCCTACCCTAATGCCCCAACCTAATCTCGCCAACCTCCACTCCCCATTCTGTTCTGACTTAAATACCAACCTCCCCATCCTTCTCTTCTCCATCTCTCCTTACTTTTATCCCTCCTTACCCCTTTTCTCCCAAATCATACTATCCTATCTTGTCTAACCTCTCTTTTCCTAGTCATATATTATCAAGCTCAACTTATCATACACTACCAAGCCCAACTTTACATTGTTTCACTACTGTTTTTGAAATTTCTATTCTATAACTTTGTATAGCAAATTACTATGTAAGCCGCATTGAGCCTGCATTGTGTGGGAAAGCGCGGGGTACAAATGTAATAAATAAATAAATAACATAGACTGGCATTAACAGGACATCACTTTGCTAAGTGAGAGATTGCTGTTGCCAACAATATATTATAGGGTAGTTACTAAGAACATTTAAAGCTCAAGACCCTAATGACTTGTAATGCTCATGTCCCCATGTGCACTGTGATACGCGTTTTATTTTTATTAAGGTGAATCAACCAGGACAGAAAGTAGCATAATAGTGATTGAAGCCATTCATCTGGCTTTATGTCCCGATATTCAGTGTGGTCCATGGCATTGAATTTCCGGGTTTGTGCAGCTGGGATGGTAAGTGTGAAATTCAGCACTTAATCGCCTAAGTGAAACCAGATAAGGATAGGACTGAGTTTTATACAATTTAATTTGTCTAATTAACTTAGGTGGTTGTGCTGACTCCGCCCCCAGACCGCCCACAAAATGGCCGACTATCGCTTCAGGGCTTAGTGCCGATATCCAGCTGGTTAAGTGCCACTGTGGACAGTCCCATACAAGAAATGTAACTGGCCAGGAGTCTCTCCTGCCTGGATAAATCGCTTTGATTGTCGACTCGTTATTAAGTGTAAGGAGCAGTTACCTTTTCACATGGGTCATATGGATGTTGCATAAATTCCTTAAATAAATGAAGTTATTATTTAAAAACTGTTTAATGTATTTACTCAGGTTCTCTTTCCTTTCTCTAATATAGCTTTTTGTTTAAAGATCAGAAATCATTTCAGTGTGACATATTTGCATTGATAGGGGAAGTCAGGAGGGGGAGAAAATCTTTTTCACATCACTGTATGTAATCCACTCTGTAACATGCAAAGATTGTGTTGTACTATTCTTTCTCCGAGCAGAAATTGTCTAATTGTGTCAGTGTCTGTTCCTTGGTGTTTTTATGATTCCCAATAAAAAGATAAAAGTCAGGAAACAGTGGGAAAGGGGTAAATCATTGGACAGTGTGCAGGGAAGACTAAGCAAATATCTCATTGCCACCGAGTATCTGTCCATGATATTGGACCTGTCTGGTAGGTGGGGGGCGAGGGGAATCCTTGCTTTTCTCATGGGTAAATTGGGTCATTCATTGTTCTATTTCACTTTGAGCAACTTCTTGCACAGAAATGTGGATGAAAAGGAAACAGACATCCAGAAACAGCCCCCAAAGCATAGAAATGCAGACACAAAGCTTTACATCTGCTCCAAAGTGGGTGCACATGTCGCATGTATTCTCTGCATGTACCTGCCTATTTTATAATAAGGTCTCCGTCTTCACTCTGCACCACTTTACCCAGATTGCACCACTGCAAAGGTCAATGCACATTGTGCATGCAAGTTGGCATCATCGAGTCAGCAGACAAGCATATTTAATCACATATTTAAACATAAGAATAGCCATACTGGGTCAGACCAATAATCTGTTTAACCCAGTATCCTGTTTCCAACAGTGGCCAATCCAGGTCACAAGTACCTGGCAGAAACCCAAATAGTAACAAGATTCCAGAATCCCAAAGTAACAAGATTCCAGAATCCCAAAGAATAACAAGATTCTGGGATCCCAAAGAGTAACACAATTCCAGAATCTCAAAGAGTAACAAGATTCCAGAATCCCAAATAGTAACAAGATTTGAAAATCCCACAGAGTAGCAAGATTCCAGAGTATCAAAGAGTAACAAGATTCTATGTGGAACCCAAATAGTAGCAAGATTCCAGAATACCAAAGAGTAACAGACTCCAGAATCCCAAATAGTAGCAAGATTGTGGAATCCCAAAGGGTAACAAGATTCCAGAATCCCACAGAGTAGCAAGATTCCAGAGTATCAAAGAGTAACAAGATTCCTACTACTACTATTTAGCATTTCTATAGCGCTACAAGGCGTATGCAGCGCTGCACAAACATAGAAGAAAGACAGTCCCTGCTCAAAGAGCTTACAATCTAATAGACAAAAAATAAATAAAGTAAGCAAATCAAATCAATTAATGTGTATAGGAAGGAGGAGAGGAGGGTAGGTGGAGGCGAGTGGTTACAAGTGGTTACGAGTCAAAAGCAATGTCAAAGAGGTGGGCTTTCAGTCTAGATTTAAAGGTGGCCAAGGATGGGGCAAGACGTAGGGGCTCAGGAAGTTTATTCTAGGCTTAGGGTGCAGCGAGACAGAAGGCGCGAAGTTTGGAGTTGGCAGTAGTGGAGAAGGGAACAGATAAGAAGGATTTATCCATGGAGCGGAGTGCACGGGAAGGGGTGTAGGGAAGGACGAGTGTGGAGAGATACTGGGGAGCAGCAGAGTGAGTACATTTAAAGGTTAGTAGAAGAAGTTTGAACAGGATGCGAAAACGGATAGGGAGCCAGTGAAGGGTCTTGAGGAGAGGGGTAGTATGAGTAAAGCGACCCTGGCGGAAGATGAGACGGGCAGCAGGGTTTTGAACCGACTGGAGAGGGGAGAGGTGACTAAGTGGGAGGCCAAATAGTAGCAAGATTCCGGAATACCAAAGAGTAACAGACTCCAGAATCCCAAATAGTAGCAAGATTGTGGAATCCCAAAGAGTAACAAGATTCCAGAGTATCAAAGAGTAACAAGATTCCATGTGGAATCCAAATAGTAGCAAGCTTCCGGAATCCCAAAGAGTAACAAAATTCTGGAATCCCAAAGAGTAGCAAGATTCCATGCAGAATCCTAAAGAGTAACAACATTCCATGCTCCCAAGCAGTGGCTTCCCCATGTCTATTTCAATAGCAGACTATGCACTTTTCCTCCAGGAACTAACTTAACAAAGCAATGTACATGAAAAAGAAATTCAGCAGATAAGGTCTTATCAAGATAACTTTATTAAAGACTTGACTTATTTGAGCAGAAAAACTGAATCTCTTGAGAACTTTACAAGGAGTAATAACTTACAATTTCTCAATTTTCCTAAACAACCCACAATTGACCCACGAGAAACGCTGAGAAAATATATTAAAGAAATACTGGGAGTAGATGAAGGAATTATTCCAGCATTTTCACAAGTTTACTATTGGCCTACTAAATCAACGATGAACCAACAAGATCAAAATAATCAAGAATTGGATGTTTCTCCATTATTGGAACTTTCAGATAACGACATGGTGGTGGCTTCAACTTTGATTGCCACTATTGCTTTGAAGCCCGACAAAGATTGGATAATGAAATTTTTATTTAAAAATAAAGATAAAACTTTTTTGGGACACCGAATTCAAATCTTCCCAGATGTCTCTAAGGAATCCCAAAAGAGACGTCAACAATTTTTATTGATGAGGCCAGCTGTTCTTCAATTGGGTGCCACTTTTTTTTCTTAGATTCCCGTATAAATGTGTCATTAAATACCAATCAACTAAATATGTTTTTTTTTATCCTCCCAAATTTACAGCTTTTTTAACATCTAAAAGGATTACTAAAGTGATCCAATAAATACCTCTCTTCATTATTATTTTTCTGATATCTCTTTAGGTCTCTCAGACGTAGCAAAACCCTTTATTGTATCTTAATATTGTATCTCCATTGTTTAAGATCTTGGATCTACAATAGTGGACTTGAGTAATAACTGGCAGAAATGCTGATTCTTTTAAGAGTTTTTTTCTTTTGTTAAAATTATATTGTTAAGCCGGTCTTACTTTTCTGTACAAGTGTTCTGCTTGATCAAAATGTGAAAATTTGATAAATAAATAATAATTAAAAAAAAAACCTCACATTTTTGAAAACTTTCTCAGGGATTTAACTGATGCGTTTTTTTTTTATTTTATGATTCTGTGGGGTTTGACAGTCATTTGTTTTTTTTATGTTGGTTTGTTGTTAAGTGTTTAAAAGTTTATGTGTGTTCTTTTTGTAAGTCGCTTAACATTTTAGGCTGGGTACAAAATTTTTAAAATTAATTAATTAAAATAATAAAAAGTGTGTGACCAATATTTATCCAAGCTGGAGTTAAGTCCGCATTTGATATTTTCTGATGCAAGTTCTCCAGGCCAGGGGAAGGGAAGGAGAAAATGAGGCGAGCTGAGTGAGATTGCATATTTTCATCAGACTTTTCATCATGCACTCTAAGATTGGACATTTTCAAGCCCGAGGGATCCTGTCCCAAAGGCACAAACGATGAGTATAACTACTTATTCCTGCTGAGGTTGGAACTTTTGCAGATCTGACTGGGCGAGGGCTGATGCCCACGAAGAATCATCGCTCTTTGCTACTGGAATGAGAGAGGTGAAGTGCTGATTATCTTGAAGGTGAGGATTTGGTGTGGCATTTTTTTTTTACAATAACTTTCCGCTAAAAGCAAAAATATTACAATTCTAAACAAAGATAAGGCAAAATTATATACTACTACTACTACTATTAAACATTTCTATAGCGCTACTAGACTTACGCAGCGCTGTACAAATTAACACGAAAAGACAGTCCCTGCTCAACAGAGCTTACAATCTAAATTGGACAGGCGAACAGACAGCTAGGGGTGGGGAAATTGCAGCGGTAGGGGTGATAAGTGAGGGTGTTGAGTAAGAGAGTCATGGTTAGGAGTCGAAAGCAGTAGCAAAGAGGTGGGCTTTAAGCCTAGACTTGAAGACAGCCAGAGACTGAGCCTGACGTACTGGCTCAGGGAGTCTTTTCCAGGCATAGGGAGCAGCGAGATAGAAGGAACGGAGCCGGGAGTTAGCAGTGGGTGAGAAGGGGGACAACAAGAGACATTTACCCAGCGAACGGAGTTCACGGGGAGGAGTGTAGGGAGAGATGAGAGCGGAAAGGTACTGAGGAGCTGCAGAGTGGATGCACTTGTAGGTCAAAAGCAGAAGTTTGAACCGTATGCGGAAGCAGATAGGGAGCCAGTGAAGCGACTTGAGGAGAGGGCTAACGTGAGTATAGCGACTCTGGTGGAATATATAGGGAGAAATCCTTTTAGACCACAATTCTGAACGAAAAGAAAATTGAAGGAGAAACTTTTAATTAGCACTTGAAGGGGCATCATTCTTCCTGCTAAAGCTCCCTCTGTTCCTGCACTGCCAGGCATATGAAAAATGGATAAAAGTATTACATGAAGGTAGCAAAGAAATTGCAAATGAACCAGTGCAATTCCTTCCTGAAACAGACAATACTAGTGAAAGATGTGATACACAGGGAGGGGAATGCAATTATGAAGGGGAGCTTTTGTGCGATGGACACAGAGAGGAGGAATCAGAGGGCTTTACTTGTAGCAGATTTTGGGGTTTTTTTTTATGGTCAGGAAGCATCATTTGGAGAGAGAAAAGTGGCTGGTGAGAAGGAGAGGAAATCCGGAGGTGAGATAAAGTTGTGTGGTTGGCTTGTTACTCCATTTTAAAGGTAATAAAAATAAAACAAGAAAAATAAGGTGATACCTCGGGGTGAGATAAGACGTGAGGCAAGGAACGAGAGAAGAGAAGCATAAATTCTGTGTGGTGGGCAGTAGAAGCTGGAAAGGGTAAGAGGAGTAGATGAGGGCTGAGACAAAGGGTGGGACAGTGATGTGCAGGTTTTGGAAGGATCATTTAGGAGTGTGATATGACCTCAGAGATAGACTGGGAGACAGTGGATGAACTCAAGGTCGGAGGAGGTCAGAGCCTTGGACCTTGAAGAAACTTCCATAGCAGAATCCAGAAGAAAGATAGACACCCGCACATGGGGGAGTCCCCTTCATAAGGTAGAAGATATATAGGGGATACCTACTCACCTTCAACTGATTTGGAGAGGCAAGCTCTCAAGTTCAGTAAAGCATGGGCTACTGGGACCTTGGTGAACGTAGAAAGGGTCGGCTTTTGTTACAGTAGAAGTATGAGTTGTGTTTTGTTAACTTTGATAAACATAAGGCAGTTTTGAAAGCACTCCTGGAGTTTTTCCTACGGAAAATGGAGACACACAACACAGGTATGTTTTTACCTTCCTGTTTTCCAGCTACACAAGCTTTCTGTTCTTAGACCTAAATCTGTCTCTTTTGTGCTCTGATACACTTTTCTTCATGGGGACGGGAAGATAAATCATCAAACTGCATTTTTATGTGAGCAAACATATAGAAACCTTTGATTACTAGCCCTGCATTAATAATATATATTATATCTCTTCACTTCCACCCTTGTTCCTTCATTCTACGCTCACAGAATTATCACTTGCATGTGATACCGAGGGGCTCATTTTCAAAGCACTTAGACTTACAAAGTTCCATTGCTATTATGAAAATATGAATATGTGTATTTGCATTAATATTTGGGGAACCGCGGTTCAAATAATTTGTATGGGTGGCTTCAGGAGCCAAGTGAACAAATTGTCACTTTTCAAATTTTAGACCTGCAGGGGGTTACCTTTTGGCCAGACAACCCAATGTCCTGCCGAAACTATTTAAAATGAGGAAGGCTGACAGACGTGGCATGATCACGTTTTGATTTAGAACTGTACATACAACTGACCTTCAGTTTAGCCACTCATCTGTTTATGCCAGTGACTTTGTACTAATCATTTATTTTGTCCCATCTTGTCTCGTCTATATATCTCAACTGCACCCTGCCTCCTTGGCTACCTCTTAAGATGTTTCACTGTATTGTGCAAACAGGAGTTAGTATCCTATGTTAGATTAGATTAGATTTATTATTTTTCCAGTCCGCCCTTATCCAGAGTGGATTGCAATAAAACATCCATAAAAACAGTCAGCAAAAAGAAAAAGAAATATCAAACATATTACAGGTACGGTAATCAATCAGAACAGAAAAAAAAGCCTTAAACAAAAGGAAGTGTCTGAGCTGTTTCCGGAATGCAGGACCACTGGTTTCATATTTGAGTCATAATGGTAAATTGTGGAGGAGTGGCCTAGTGGTTAGGGTGGTGGACTCTGGTCCTGGGAAACTGAGGAACTGAGTTCGATTCCCACTTCAGGCACAGCTCCTTGTGACTCTGGGCAAGTCACTTAACCCTCCATTGCCCCAGGTACAAATAAGTACCTGTAAGCCGCATTGAGCCTGCCAAGAGTGGGAAAGCACAGGGTACAAATGTAACTAAAAAAAAAAATTGTTCCATTCAATTGGACCACAGACGGAAAACATTTCCAGCTTTGTGAGCACCAAACGTATACGTTGAACCACAAGCGACTGCTGGCGCTCAGGTCGCAGTGGTCGAGACAGTGTTATCTATGTTATTTGAATGTTTTAATGCAGGTTTATTAGATGTGAAAAAAACCACCAGCAAACTCACTCCAATTCAAATATGTGAGTTAAACAGAGAAATCACTTTTACCGATCACTGTTTGTAAGATTGTAAATGAGGAGAAAAAGACTTCAGTGGCATTTACTGGCTTACATCGAATGCCGGACAACTTCGCGGACGCCCGTCACCAGCCAAAAAGCTCCTCTTAAAGTTGCAGGAAAACATCAGTCTCATTAAGGGCCCCTTTTACCAAGCTTTGGAAAAAAGGGCCACCGTGTTGGCATCATCATTTGGATTTGATGCACGCTGAGGCCTCCTTTTACCGCAGCAGGTAAAAGGCTTTTTTTTAATTATTTGTTTATTGATATTTGTTTTAACATTACAAGATTAACTTGCAAGTTGCAATACAGAGAAAATCGTACTATGAAAAATGATAGATTACGAAATTATTGTACGCTCTCTTTCTTAGACCACAATTAAAAGAAAAAAGTAGAAGGGAAAAGGGGGGGGAGGAGTATATTGGATGAGGAGATCAAAGTTTAAAGGAAATAAAAATAGCTCAATAAAGAAAATGTCTAGCCTGAGTTTTCCATCTTTTCCAATTGCTTAATCAGTTAACATTCATACATAGAGTCTATTTGGGTAAAAGCCTTTTATTAAAAAAAATGGCCGTGAGGTTCGTTAAACACCTGCCGTCCAGCTGTTTCCTGGGGAAACCCTTACAGCCACCCATTCAGGAGGCGTTAAGGGCTCCCGAGCTAACCCGGCGGTAACCAGGCTTATTTAAAAATATTTTTGAAGCGCTGGAAATGGCGTGTGGTGGGCTCTCCGTGTTTCAGTAAGAGGACCCCTTAATGTCCACAGTCTGCAACTGGTCTTTTATATAGAAGCTTAGACCTGCTTTTGCAGAATAGGAAAAGATTCTGTTTAGAAAAGTATTATATGTGATGTTTCTATAGGAACTTTGATGCATTTGCTCTATGGATGTGACTCTGTTTGTTCATTTTCGACAGATGTACAGAACATAATTCAATCCACATTTCATTTAACTATAGACATTTCATGTTCTATAGTTTATTTATTTATTAGGATTTATTGACCGCCTTTTTGAAGGAATTCACTCAAGGCGGTGTACAGTAAGAATAGATCGAGCATGAGCAATGGACAATTACAGCAGTAAAAATATTCCAATAACAATACAAAGTATGGCATAGTTACTACTTACAATGTCAACACAATACGTAATAGAACATTTTAATCGACAGTAAAGGCTATAAGCAAAGATGGAACATATAGATAGGTAAAAGAGTAAGACAAGTTAGAGAGTAAGGCGACTAATTTATTTTCAAATCACATTCTCCTCATTACGACAGACTCTTTGATCCGCTCATTACCATAACCCAGAATATTATCTTGGCTAACTGGAAGTCGGACAGCTTATTAAACACACATTTCTGGTGGAATTCGGTAATCCAACATCAAAACATTGAACTTGCTATTGCTGAAAAGTATGGAACAATTCTTAGTAAAAATAAATTATGGTCGCCTACTGATGTTTACATGCTATGACCTTCTCATCATGGCTCATTGACCACTGTATCTATAATCACCCAATTTCCTTTTCTTTTCTAGTTTCATAAATATTATTGTCACGCTTTATTGCAAGAATTTGGTGAGGTGTGTTTGTGGGGGGGGGGGGGGGGGTTCTCCTGTTTTAGATCCCCTTCTGAGGATATTATAATTTGTTATTGTTATTTTGGGGCACTCATTTGAAATTCTTAATAAAATTTCTGGTAAAAAAAAAAAAAAAAGAAAAGTATTACAGCTATGTGGACATTTAATGAGATTGATGTCTGTAAGAGGAGTTTTTTCCGACTGATGATGTGCGTCTGTCAGGCTGTCCGGCATTTGGTGTAAACCAGGAAGTGTCACTGAAGGTTTTTTCTCCTCATTTACAATCAGTGATTGGTAGAGTGATTTAACTCACATATTTGAATGCTCTTCTGTGCTATTATTATACTGTTTATATTGTACTGACATTGATTACGTTCATTATATGATTGTTCTGCTGTTAAAAGTGTATATATCTGATTCTGTTTCATGTTAATCCAATTTGCCATTTCCAAGTTTACCCTACTGATTGCGTTTCTGCTTATATCTGGACATTTTACTATGGTTATACTGTTAACAACATTGTAAGTTTTATGTTAAACTTGTACCTGCTGTATATCACTTTGGGTGAATCTCTTCATAAAGGTGGTTGATAAACCCCAATAAATAAATAATACATAGCAGTGATATTCAGCACTATAAACACTTAAGCCTTGTTGGGACAAATACCTGATATTACTTAGCCAGATTAAGATTTCCTGTTAACTTTAAACATGTCTATTCAAAAGCAGTAAAACTTCACCAGTTTGGTACTCATGGTTTTGCACCTGGGGGGGGGCCCTTTTACAAAGTGGCGGTAAGCCCAAGGCACACACTGTCCCCCAATGTGGCCACTGGCGGTAGTTGTGACTCAAGTGTGCGCCTTTTCCTGCATGCCGGGGAATTCTTTTTGTAGCGTGTCGCTAATCCGGTGGTAATGGTTGCCTGCCAGGTTACTGCAGGGAGCCCTTACTGCTCACCACCACATGCCCACACGGTAAGAGTGATCTTACCACGTGGCCATTTTTTGGGGGCATTTTACCTGCTGTGGTAAAAATGGCCCTGGCGCACAGGAAAGATGGCCCCTGCCGCTACCGCAGGGCTCTTTTTCCCGCAGCTTAATAAAAGGACCCCTAATTTTGAGAGTGACGCCCCCCCCCCCCACTAAACCACCCCGACTTACAAACCAAGACTACTGATCTCTTCCCAGTCAATGACTTCCCAAACTAACTCCTCCAACTTTGCCCTACCTAAAGTGGTCTTCCATTTGATCGTTCTCAAGGTGGATGTGCCAGAAGATTCTCAGACAACAAGAAAACTGTTTTCTGAATGAAGGTCCTTGTTATCTATGTAATAAATTAAGACATATGCAAATCTGGGCAGTTTGAAGAACGTTGAAATTGTGTCTCCTTTAGCTCAGGTCAACGTATGTGTCCCTGGCAGCTTCTTATAGCCCTTATCTTTCATCTACATATTTTTTAATGGCTCCAATTTTTCCTTCATTTCCTAGAATGCATGAAAGAGAAAATACCACTGCGGTGACAGAATTCGTCATTTTGGGGTTTCCTGAATTTCCAGGGCTGGAAATCCCCCTTTTCCTTCTGTTTTTATTCATGTATCTAGTCATCCTGATCGGGAACCTCACGATTGTAACTGTGACGTACCTGGACCCTCACCTGCACACCCCCATGTACTTTTTCCTCTGTAACTTGGCCTTCCTCGATATCACTTCTACCTCGGTTACTGTCCCCAAACTGCTGGACATCTTCTTAAGGAAACATCATCACGTGTCTATAAATGCGTGCTTTACGCAGGTATATTTTTTCATATTTTCTCTAAGCGTTGAGTCTTTTCTGCTTGCGGTCATGGCTTTTGATCGCTACGTCGCGGTATGCCACCCCCTGCGCTATACGACAATTATGAATTGGAACGTCTGTGTGGTGATGGCCGCAGGGTCCTGGATCTGTGGATTTGTGGAGCCAGTAGCGTACACCGTGCTTCTGTCGAGCTTCTCTTATTGCAGGTCCAACAGGATCAACCATTTTTTCTGTGATCTCTCGGCGCTGTTGAAACTCTCCTGCACCAGCACCTCCACCATCGAATACATGACTCATATATTAGGAACTTTAGCTGGGATGCCCTGTGTTATCACAACATTTGTGTCTTACACGTACATCATCTCTGCCATCCTGAAGATCCGTTCTGCGAAGGGGCGATGTAAGGCTTTCTCCACATGCTCTTCCCACATCACGGTTGTTATTCTCTTCCACGGGGCTCTGTTGTTTTCATACATGAAGCCCACGTCAACACAGTCCCTCAACCAGAATAAACTCTGTGCTGTGTTGTATAATGTTTTAATTCCTATGCTTAATCCCATGATTTATAGCCTTAGAAACAAAGAGGTTAAGAAAGCCCTGAGAAGATTGTTTAGTAGAAAAATATGTTCCAGGAATCAGAACTTCCGCTCTGCCAGTGATCATCCAGCCTCATGCCTGAGAGAAAGGTAGGCAGGATATGTCCTGCATATGCAAGGTGAATCTCACATTCTTGGGTTTTTACTAAGGACATTCAAACCTTAAGGCAAAAATGGATTGTAATGGTAATTTACCTCGTTTATAAGTTTCAAATACAGAAAGTGCCATAGCAGGAATTGAATTTGCCCTTTGACTTTTTGTCTGTCTTTAACTGAGATGTTTTACAGTCATTTTCTTCCTTACTAATGTTTTAATTAAGCAGTTTAATATTGTGCTATGTTTGTTTTATGTCAATTTAACTATCTTGTTGTGTTTGATTTTGCAATCTGCTGAGTGAGAATTTATTTTCTAGATGAATGGATTCTTATTTGGTTGTAATGAATTAATTGATCAATTAAAAAAATATATATTTTTCCTCATAAGCTTCATGTTTTATGAGGTTAAGAACCAACACTGTTTCTTTGTTATGTTTTGTCAGGTAAATACGTGGTTCATTGAAACCTTAGTGTGATAAAAAATATATATATATATACCCCGGTAATAATAATTCACAGTATGATGGGTGTCAGATTATCAGGCTGGTCAAGACACAGAAAAGTGTACAAATCTATATTCCCTCTCCCTCTCTTCAGCACATTTATTTTTTCAAAAATGAGTTCATGATGAAAACAGAATGCCTTTTTAGGGCTTTTTTTGAGGGGGTACTTCGAGGTACTGAGTACCGGCACCTTTTCCACTGTCTGCTAAAATTGACCCACGGACCCCAGGTTTTAATGAAAGAGCTGAGGCTCTACACACCAATTCTGCCTAGTCATAGATTCTGTGACTGGTTGCAGGGGGCTTGGCTATTGTGGGGTGGGTCCCTCAATGATCACCCCACCCCTGAAGGGTGACCTAGCATTTGAGTAAGGGCACCTTTTTTGCTAGAACAAACGCACTGGATAAAAGGGACCCACGTGTAGGTGATCAGGCCATTGTGACATCACTGATGAGGTTGGCTGTTAGCCATTGGTGGAATGAGGCATTATGACATCACATTATCAAAAGTGAGCCAAGTATAGAACAATCAAGCTAATTACAGGGGTTAACAGTAAAATAATGTCTTAACAATGGCTCATGTTGATAAGCCCCCTAAATGAAAGAAAAAAGAAATGCCTGTAGAAATCAAAATCACTGCTACATGTGATAAAAGCAAGGCTTTTTTTGAGGGGGTACTTGAGGGTACTGAGTACCGGCACCTTTTCCATTGTCTGCTAAAATCAACCCATAGTCCCCAAGTTTTAATGAAAAAGCTCAGGCTCTACACACCAATTCTGCCTCGTCATAGATTCTGTGACTGGTTGCAGGGTCCTGGCTATTGTGGGGTGAGTCCCTCAGTGATCACCCCACCCCTGAAGGGTGGCCTAGCATTTGAGTACCGGCAGCTCTTTTGCTAGTAAAAACACACCTGCTTTTTAGACACCCATAGGATGTGTGAAATGTGCACTAAAAGGGCATTTCGTTGTAAAGTATCTGATACTCAGTTGCCGTGTCTGGTAACCATGGACATACTTCAACGGTTTCATTGTAGGAAATCAGAAATGGGGGAGCGTGACTTTCAATCCCCTCTCCCAGATTGGCATGGAGAGGGAAGGAGACTATGGGGCTCATTTTTGAAAGAGAAAAACACCCGAGAAGTGGCATAAATTTGTCAATTGGATGTTTTTCTCGCAAAGACGTCCAACTCGGTATTTTCAAAACCCATTTTTGAGACGTTTTTCTATGCTGTTTATCTGCAGTGCATCCAAATCACAAGGAGACATGTTGGGAGGGGGGGGGGGGGGGTGTTATGGGTGGGGATGTGGGCGTTCCTAACACTTTGATGTTTTTCTGTCATAACAGAAGAAAACAAAAATGCCCAGGGCTATAAATTGGACATTTTGGTCTAGACCTGTTTCAGTAATGAATAAGCCACAAAAAGTGCCCTTAATGATCAGATGACCAGTGCAGGAATAAAGGAATGACACCCCCTTACTACCCCCTCCTTCCCTCCAAAAGATGTCAATGAAACAGTACATACCAGCCTCTATGACAACTTCAGATGCTATGGCCAGCAAGCAGGTCCCTGGAGTAGCCTAGTGGTCAGGGCAGTGCACTATAGAGAAGGTGACCCAGGCTCATAATCCAACTCTAACTATTACACTTGTGGTTGAAAGTGTCAGACCCCTAAACCTACCAAAAATCTACTGTACCCACATATAGGCGATACCTACAGCCATAAGGGCTAGTGTAGTGGTTTACAGTTGGGTACAGTAGGTTTTTGGTGGATTTTGGAGGGCTCACTGTACAATATATGGTGAGATGTGTACCTGGGATTTTTTATGTGAAGTCCACAGCAGGGCCCCGTAGGGTGCCCCACTGCTGTCCTGGGATGTTTGTGTGGCCAGCCTACTAAGAATGCTGGCTCCTCCTATATCCCAATGGCTTCATTTTGTCTGTTTTTCACTTGGTTCAAAAATAGACACACTAAGCACAGCAATGACTGGGAAATGGCCATTTTTCAAAAACAAAAGATCCCTGGAAAAATGAAAGATTTTATTTTCTACAATTGTAGCCAACACAAGAAATGTTTTTCAGTGAATTTCTTACACCTTACAAATAAATGCCTTTTATTTACTTATTAAAAAAAATATTTTGTATACTACACAATCCAAAATTTGTCAGCGGTGTACAAATAATACACATATACAATTCAAATACTTATCATCATTCGCCCCGGCCTACATGCTAGACCTTGTTGACCTACCACCCAGGAATGCTAAATGGTCAGCCCGCACATTCCTTAATTTACACTCCCAAGCTGTAAAAAAACTGAAATACAGACTAATACACGTGTCCAGCTTTTCATACACGGGCACACAGATGTGGAATGCACTACCACGTAATTTAAAAACAATCTACGATTTAACTAACTTTCGAAAATCTCTGAAGATATATCTCTTCAACAAGGCATACCACAATGTTCATTAATTGTAACTGCAACACATCACCATTCTACCTTTATTTTGACTGGTTTCTTTCTATGCCTGTCTGCTTAATTTTATCATGTTAACCTATTCTCTATATAACCCCAACTGTAACTTTTACTCTGGAATGGCGAAAGCCACATTGAGCCTGCAAATAGGTGGGAAAATGTGAGATACAAATGCAACAAATAAATAAATTCTACCATAAAACAATGACAAATCAGCAAACAACACGAAATCTTCGCTTCATTCATAGGATTTGACTTGATCTCTTCCACCTTCTCAGCCCATCTTATCATCTGACCCATATGCTTTTACAAAGAGCTAGGTCTTTGGCTCTCTTTTAAACTGTTTGATCTCCTGAATTTTCTTAAGTCTTAATGGTAGACTATTCCATAATGTAGGCCCCGCTACAGAAAATATAGCTGCTCTATATTCATTCAATGTTATGACTCGAAATGAGGGAATGTGTTGATACGGTTGTTGTGCGGATCTCAGAGTTCTAGAATCACATTCAGATACACCAGGTACCTGGAAGGCTCAATACATTTTAAGGCAATAGAGGGTTTAGTGTCTTGCCCCAGATCAAAAGGAACCATTGTAACATTTAAATCCTGGCTTCCATATTTCTCAGCATGCTGCTCACCTTGGATTCCATCTGGACCATGCTGCTGAGGCTAAATCACTTTATTAATGTACGTCATATCAGCAAGGGATGTGGAAGTTGTAGCTTACAGACATAATTCTAAGTTGACCAGCAGAGTTGAGAATCCTAGAGAAAGAGTTTAGAGGAAGTCAGGCAGGTTCGTATCAATTAGTACACCATAAACAGCAACAGATGGAGAAAAATACATAAGGATGTCAGCTGGAGATTTGTGAATTTTCAGGGTCCTGAGCCAGACACCAACGGACATGTCTAAGAGATATTTTATACATGTTTTGAATCTTCTGGAGAATGATATTCAGCCTCCTAATAAAATTGCCCATCTACCAACCTGGTCCCCTGACCATCTAGATGTGAGACTATTTGAACTTGGATGCCATCTACAAATAAAGAGCAGGGTGCGATTACATCTGATTGACTCAAGAAGACTGTTGCCATAGTTGTGTCAGAGGGGTCACAGAGGTCTACCTGACCCACAAAGCACCAGGCAGCCTAAAGTCCTCCTAGAGCAGTCATTATTTTTTGCAAATGGCATTTTAGGCAGTACACAAGTACATAAGTATTGCCATACTGGGAAAGACCAAAGGTCCATCGAGCCCAGCATCCTGTTTCCAACAGTGGCCAATCCAGGTCACAAATACCCGGCTAGATCCCAAAAATGTACAAAACATTTTATACTGCTTATCCCAGAAATAGTGGATTTTCCCCAAGTCCATTTAATAATGGTCTATGCTAAGCTAACCGCCTTTACCACATTCTCTGGCAACGAATTCCAGAGTTTAATTACACGTTGAATGAAGAAGCATTTTCTCCGATTCATTTTAAATTTACATTGTAGCTTCATCGCATGCCCCCTAGTCCTAGTATTTTTGGAAAGCGTGAACAGACGCTTCACATCTACCCGTTCCACTCCACTCATTATTTTATAGACCTCTATCATATCTCCATTCAGCCGCCTTTTCTCCAAGCTGAAGAGTCCTAGCCGCTTTAGCCTTAACTCATAGGGATGCCGTCCCATCCCCTTTATCATTTTCGTCTCCCTTCTCTGCACCTTTTCTAATTCCACTATATCTTTTTAGAGATGCGGCGACCAGAATTGAACACAATACTGAGAACTGCCTATACACACTCAATGCCAGACTTAGTCTTTGCATGCATTAAAGGGCAAGAGTGTTAGTTTACAGCCCTCATAGCATTTTGCAGTGGTGGATTATAAATATATCCATATCTCCCTCTTATTTCCAAATATCTGTGTTATATTTGATCAATGACATCTTCCTCAAAGTATCAATGCAGCCAAAGAGATTAGGAGACTGGTGTATAAACCCCAATCTTAAAAAAAAACAAAGTAAGATTTCCATATATTGCAAGAGTAAACTTAGAACCTGTGAAAATCAAACCCTTGATGACATCTAAACCGAACCTACATACACGCCCTTCTCTGCAGTGGCCAAAATTTGATTCTGGACACTTCTGAAACAGAACAGGGGTTCTCAACCCAGTTCTCGAGACTCAGTCAGTCAGGCTTTCAGGATATCCATAGTGAATATGCATGAGATAGATTTGCATGCATTAACTCTATTGTATGCAAATCTATCTCATGCATATTCATTGTAGGTGTCCTGAAAACCTGACTGACCGGGTAGGTCCCAAGGACTAGGTTTGGATACCACTGTGATACAATGGAGATAGATTTGGCAGCTCCTTTTCAAACAGGTCTGCATAGACTGCGTCACCAAAACGAAACCGTGGACACAAAGATTAGATTATTAACTCTATAGAGCAGGGATCCTTTTACTGCTACTACTTAACGCTTGTCTCTCTTATGTAGTATATTGAGGAATGTAATAGAAATGTTGAGTAGAGGTAGTCGTACAAGTATTGTTCAGATTTACTTCATAATGACTGCTAATTTTTCATACACCATCGTTTCCCATTCATTAATGATCCATTGCGTTTAATCTTGGAATATTCCCTCTGCCCTTGATCACAAGTGTATCACATATTTGAACCATGTTGACAAAGCAGGGCTCCCTCACCGCTTCTCTCCCATGTGTTCTCATGATTTGGCATTTTCAACCTAAGGGATCGTCTCCCGACGGGATGTACAGTGATTGTAAATACTTCCAACTGCTGAGAATGGAACTGCTGCAGATCTCTTGGCTTCAGAGAATGCAAAGATTTGTGTTCACAAATAGTCATGGCTGATCGAACCTGGAATGATTGAGAAGAGGCGATGAAGACCCTGAAGACAAAAATTGTGTATGGGATGTTTGTTATTAGTATCGAAGGCAGTTGGAATGATGGAGATGAGAAGATGATGGCTCTGAAGGTGAGAAGGGAGTGTGGGATGTTGGTTATTAGCATTTCAGAAGAAGATTGCACAGTAAATGTTAAGAGATGCATTAGAATAGCATAAACTGAAGAAGAAATATATTGATTTTGCCCCAAAGATCTTCAATGTAATAAAAGGTACTAATGACAGAAAAATTTCATAAGGCGTGGGGATGCAATACTGAGGAGAAACACTGTGACAGATAAAGAGAAGAGAAAGGAGAAGACAGGATCTGGAGATAGGGAGCAAGGTCCTGGTGAAGAGAGAGGGTGAAGAAGATCAAGAGGTAAGGAGCAGGAGAGGGAGAGACAATAAAAGAAGGGTGGCAAACTGCTGCGAAGACGAAGAAGGGCACAGGACAAGATCAGGGCTAGGAGATAGCAATGGGGCAGCGGAGTGTAACATGAGTAAGGATAGTTTTAGGAGTCTGATGTGAATGAGACATGCTGGAAGAGATGGCATCTGTACATTGAGGTATTCACATATAGCTAACAAGATACAGTGGATCATTTTTTTTTAAAACTGGCACATTTTAGAAAACCATGATTGTTTTAAAAACAAGAATTTAGTCGTGGCATATTCCAGAGCTAGAAATCTCAAAGAGAGAATGGTTCCTTCTGCTCTTCCAGATCCCTCGAAGGATATATTTTGTACGTTTGGGAAGCTTGCCAGGTGCCCTTGGCCTGGATTGGCCGCTATCGTGGACAGAATGCTGGGCTCGATGGACCCTTGGTGTTGTCCCAGTGTGGCATTACTTATGTACTTATCCTTTTTGGTTACATTTTTTGACATCTCCCAAGTGGAAGCTAGTGTGCTATCCTCTACTCTTTGGTCTTCTTCTTTGGACTTACGCAGAGGTTTCTTCCTGTTTTTCTTTGGTCGACTTCGGGAAAGAGAAACAGACATCCTTAAGGCAATTTCCCCTCGTTAAAGTAGATGAGAGTAGGATGTGAGGTAGTTAATTACTTCTTGGTTCATGCAAAAAGGGTCAGATTTTTATCAAGATAAAAGCATGTGTTGTGGTTTGTCAATGTTGTTAAGCGTGGAATTAGAACGAACTATTCTGTCCCTTTATTTATTTATTAGGATTTATTTATCGCCTTTTTGAAAGAATTCACTCAAGGCTGTGTATGGTAAGAATAAAACAAACATAACCAATAGACAATTACAGAAGTGGGAGGGCATTCCAGGATTCCACCACCCCTCCTGTGTATGCAACGACACTATTTTGAAATTCACTTTTTCCAATAATATCTCTTCTTTACTTCTAGAATCCAATGGAAGAGGAAAATATCACCAGAGTGACAGAATTCATCATTCTGGGGTTTCCTGAATTTCCAGAGCTGCAGATCCCACTTTTCCTTCTGTTTTTACTGATTTACCTGATCATCCTGATGGGGAACCTCACTATAATAACCTTGACATGCCTGGACCCTCACCTGCACACCCCTATGTACTTTTTCCTCTGCAACTTGTCCTTCCTCGATATGTCTTACACCTCAGTCACCCTCCCCAAACTGCTAGATATCTCCCTAAGAAAGAGGCAGCATATTTCTACAAACAGCTGTTTTGTACAGATGTATTTTTTTCTATTTTCAGTATGCGTAGAATATGTTCTGCTTACAGTTATGTCTTATGACCGCTATGCCGCGATATGTCATCCCCTGCGTTACGCTGTGATTATGAATCCGAGACTCTGTGTACTGATGGCAGCAGGGACCTGGATCTTTGGGTTTCTGGTACCAGTGACACACACTGTCCTCGTCTCAGGTTTATCTTATTGCGGATCTAACGATATTAACCATTACTTTTGCGATCCTTCAGCTCTGCTACAGCTGTCCTGCACAGCTACTTCCACTGTTGAAAGTGTAACATACATTATAGGGAGCTTTGTAACACTTCCATGCCTCATTTTAACTCTTGTGTCTTATGTCTACATCATCTCCGCCATCCTGAGGATCCGATCTGCAGAGGGGAGACGCAAAGCCTTCTCCACCTGCTCCTCCCACCTCACGGTCGTTACTCTCTTCTACGGGACTCTGATCTTTTCATATGAAAGACCAACTTCCACACAGTCACTCAATCAAAACAAACTCTCTGCAGTACTCTTTAATGCTTTAATCCCTATGTTCAATCCCATGATTTATAGCCTAAAAAATCAAGAGGTCAAGAAGGCCCTAAGAAGAGTATTTTCTCTGCCTTTGACTGTAAAACATTGTGGTTGACCAAGAGATAGAGTAACATTCATCTAGCATATGGAGGACATCTTGTTAAATGAGACGCTGTTGTTTCCAGTGATATTTTTGTGGGTTGCTACTGAGGACGCCCAAAACCTCAGACCCAAACAGCTTATAATGTTCATGTTCCCAGTTAACCAGCCTCACTGTGATATATGACTTATTTTTATTACGGTGTTTCAACCAGAACAAACAGTAACATTAAAGTAATTGAATCCAGCCGTCTATCCATTCGTCTTTCTTGGGAAGTGATATCTCCTGTGAAATTTCATTGATTGGGTGCAGTCTCTTGAAGGCAAAGTGGAACAGGGTTTAGGTAAATAAACTGTTGAAAATGAACTCCATACAATAAAACTGAGGTCAATTTCAACAGGATCAAATGTGAAAAAGATTTGTTTTTTTAATCCAGGCAGAAATGGTCTTTACATGGGCAGACTTGTTGATAGCAGGGGCGTAGCCAGACACCCAATTTTGGGTGGGCCTGGGACTGAGATGGGTGGGCAGAAGATCCAAACCCCATTCCACAGGTAATTTGGTCTCTCCTTCTCTCGTTTGCATGCCATATGGTCTGTCAAACATTCCCCTCTCCCGCATACCTTGTAAATAGCAGATTTTCACCGGCAGCAAGCAGCAACTAATATACACTGCTCATGTTGGCCCCACAGCCTTCCCACTGATGCAACTTCCTGTTTGCGCATAGGTGGGAATAAGGCTGTGGGGCTGGAGTGAACGGTATGTATCAGTCGCTGCTTGCTGCAGGCGAAGATCTACTATTTACAAGGTATGCAGAAGGGACAGTTTTTAGCTGGTGGGACTTGGGAATCCCTGCCAGCCACATCATAGGTGTGCTGCTTCTGGGTGGGCCTGAGCCCAAAGTGGGTGGGCCAGGGCCCACCCGGGCCCACCCCTGGCTACGCCACTGGTTGATAGTAAAAAAAAAATACTTTAAGAACCCCCCAAAGATTTCTGAAAGGTGTAGGTACATTGAAAACTTCAGGATCATAGTACATTTCTAAAAAAAACAAAACGATTTAATAGAAAGATAGAATTGTATGTTCCAGGCAGATTTCAGGGTCATTGCATTCTGTCTGGGCTACTGTTTAATGTTTGTGTGTTTGATCTATCACACAGTAGTAGTATGTAGACTGATTAGCAATATTGAAATCTTGAATGGTGGTAATAATAATGGCTATTGTTAAGATTAATTTTCCATATGCAAGTATATTTCCCATTTCCCATTCTTCAGTGATCCACTGGGTATAATTTGGAAATACTCCCTGTATCCTCGATCACAAATGTATCATATATTATACCCAGGTACACAGAGCAGGGTGTCCCTGCTGCTTCTCTCCCACATGTACTAATGATGTGACACCTGCATCCAGAGGGATCCTGCCCCAAAGGGAGGTAACAGTGTAAATGCTTCCACCTGCTGAGTTCAGTGCTGGTACAGATCTCTCGGTTACCAATTGTGTGAGGGTTCAAGCCTACAAATTGAAATCACAACCATGTGATGAAGGCCATTAAGTTGGAGGCAGTGTTTAGGCTTTTTATGAATTGCTGATTTTAATTTTATTTATTTGTTTTATTTGTATCCCACATTTTCCCACCTATTTGCAGGCTCATTGTGGCTTATATTATGCCGAACTGGCGATCGCCACTCCGGAATGAGAAATACAGAATATTATTACATTTAAAGTACAAGTTATAAAGAGTAAATATACAGTTCAATTCAGGCATTAAAGATCAAGGGTAAATGTAGAAGATTCAACAGTAATGATGTGAATAAAGTAAACAAATAAAGAGAGTTCAATATTAACTTGTTTTGATAAAGTTTTGATGTCTGGTCATTTATGAAGGATCCTTTAGGTAAGTCTCTTTGAACAAATTAGTCTTTAGTAGTTTATGGAGATCTGTCAAAATGTGCATAGTTTTTATGGTAGTGCATTCCACAGTTGCGTGCTGATATAGGACAAGCTGGATGCATAAATTGATTTATATTTAAGTCCCTCGCAACTGGGGTAATGGAGGTTCAAGAAAGTGCGTGATGATCTTTTTGTATTCCTTGCTGGTAAGTCTATGAGGTCTGACATGTAGAACGGGGGCCTCTCCATGAACAAGGGTACAAGTTTTGAATACAATTCGATTTTTTTAATGGGAGCCAATGTAATTTTTCTCTGAGGGGTTTGGCGCTTTCGTATTTCGCTTTTCCAAATATGAGTCTAGCTGCAGTGCATTTAGGTGTATTCATATCCAAAGTTCACTTCTTTTTATCTTTATATACACTTACTGACCTCTGAAACAGTTCTTTTGATCGAGATACGGTTTGCATTGATACCAGATTATAATTAAGTGCAGGTAAGGTTATGTAAGTATATAGAAAGGATCTCTGATAGCCACTAATAATTAATAAATCACCAATACCACTACATATGTAGAATGAATTTATTTATTGGGATTTATTAACCGCCTTTACGAAGAGATTCGCCCAAGGCGGTGTACAACAGGTACAGTTTTACATAAAACTTACAATTTTGTTAACAGCATAACAATAATAAAATAACCAAGAATAAACATATATACAATAAAGGAGGTAAACTTGAAAACAGTAAATTGAAACCTAATAATACAATTATCGAGAAACTGTATTAAAAATATACACATTTAACAGCACTGGAATTCAAATACCAGAGATATAATACAATGTCAGCCTAATACTAATGAAACATCTAATAAGTAGCATTAGAACAGTCAAATAACATAGATATGATGCAAATGATTTTCTACAATACAGCTTACCAATTGCAGATATATGATGGGGACAAAGTGGGTGGTACAGAGTCAGTTGGGATAAATAGGTGTGTGTCTAAATTCAAGGAACGTTCTTTGTACAGCTAAACAAGATATATGGAACTGGTCTAAGTTACAGTGTGTGTAGCAAGCTAGTCCAGGTGCAGAATGAGTGTATAGTCAGTCACCCTACATATTAAAGGCTTGAGAAGAGCCAGGCTTTCACCTGCTTCCTGAAGTAGAGGTAGTCTTGAGTTATACGTAGCCCTTCTGGGAGTAAATTCCAGAGCATGGAGGCTACTCCTGAGAAGGCTCGCTGGTGGGTATCACATCGTACAATTTGTTTTGATGAGGGTAAAGATAGCGATGCTCCTTGAGAGGACCTTAAGAGGTCTCAAAGGTGTGTAAAGGGTTAACTTATTCTTTAAGTACTCTGGCCCATTTTTGGAGAAAGGTTTCACAGCTGCCGCAGGTGACAGAGAAAACTTCTAAAGGTTGCTTGCGTTTGTGGGATCAGAGTGAGTGATGAGTCTAGCATATCCCAAGATGTGATTTTTAGGGGGAGTTCCTACTTCCCAAAAGCTATTTTGAAGTTGGGTATTTCCCAGCTTGTGTTTGGTCACCAAAGTATCAATGCAGTTTTACAATAATCCTAAATATGAACCAGACTTAAACAACAATCCATAAAATAAAACCAGGCAAAATGCCAGAATCCAAAAATTACAAACCTTTGCTGTCGTTCAGATGGTTATTTATTTATTGAATTCATTTATACCCCACATTTTCCCACTAGTTGTAGGCTCAATGTGGCTTACACATAACCGTAGGGTAGGCTATGGTTCAGAAAATATAATTAAACATTGTAGTAGGTTATTAGCATATTGATAACATTTAAAACAACAACAGATAACGAAAGATAGTAAAGGTTTATGCAATATAATAAAGTCCATGAATTATGTTGAAAACAGGTGGAAGTACATTAGGTTGAGTCTGTAGGGTGGTCTTCAATAGTTTTCTGAAATTTAGATAGTTCTGGGTTGATTTTAGGGTTCTAGGCAGTGCATTCCACAGTTGTGTGCCTATGAAGGAGAAAGTTGGATGCATAGGTAGATTTGTACTTCAGGCCACTGCAATCTGGATAATGTAAATTTAGGAAGGATCGGGAGGAACTGGAACTGTTTCTGGGTGGTAAAATCCACCAGATCTAGCATATATTCGAGAACATCTCCATAAATGATCCTATGAATCAAGGAACAGATCTTAAAGGCGATACGTTCTTTAATAGGAAGCCAATGTAATTTTTCACGAAGGGGCTTGGCAGATTCAAATTTAGATCTTCCAAAGATCAGTCTCGCCGCTGTGTTCTGGGCGGTCTGAAGTTTCTTGACTAAATGTTCTTTGCAACCTGCATATTGACTCTCTCTGGACCTCTCTTTTCTGTGTGAAGGTAAAAAACTCGCTCGGAAGTCTGGTCGGTGGTTACCATAAACGACTCCTTCACACTTGCACTGCAGGTTCTCCCTAATGATTCTTTCACTGCCCTTCCTCGACATTTTTAAAAAATGTTTAAAATCTGTTCATTTCTGAAGTGCTGCTCAAACCTTCATTAATTACAATAAGGTGTTTTTTTTTTAATTTAAAGAACAATGTTTTGAGACAGCTTCCAATGCAATGATTATATGTTGTTGAGTCCATTGCGGTTAATCTAAAGATCATGGCACTCTCTCAACTGTCTATAAGCAACTACCACATTATATTAAAAACTTTTGGCCGCTGTCGGTGACAGGGTGCTGGGCTCGATGGACCCTTGGTCTGTCCCAGCATGGCGATGCTTATGTACTTACGATATCTAATATAGTTTTAAATCAGTTTGAATTTATATCAGCTGTGAGGTCTTTCATGATAATTGATATTTCCTGCCTTCCAGCATTAAGGGGGTGTTTTACGAAGGTGCGCTATCGTTTTTTAGCAAATTCTAAACACTAAAGATGCCCATAGGAATATATGGGTGTTTCTAAAGCATGCTTATTTTTAACGCAAGCTAAAAAAAAAACACTAGTGCACCCCTAAATAATCCCCATATTAATATGTAGGTTTGCTCTTCTTAGGACACGAGTCTGATATCATCCCAAACACAATGTCATCTCCAGATTATAAACAAATAAATCCCCAAATGTGGTCACTTGAGAAGGCTGAACTTAATAGACCTGCCTCCTTTCATCTAAGGTCAGTGCATGTACCCCTGGGTAGCACTTCATAGCTTCACCTCTTATGTGCATGCAATAAAATTATTTTTACTTATGCCCCCTTTTCCTCAATTTGCTTTATATTTTTTTTCCCAGAATGCATGGAAGGGAAAATACCAGCACAGTTACAGAATTCATCATTCTGGGGTTTCCTGAATTTCCAGGGCTGCAAATCCCCCTTTTCCTTCTGTTTTTACTGGTTTACCTGATCATCGTAATGGGGAACCTCACTATAATAACCGTGACGTGTCTGGACCCTCGTCTCCACACCCCCATGTACTTCTTCCTTGGCAATCTGGCTTTTCTTGATATCTCCTACGCCTCGGTCACTGTGCCCAACCTGCTGGACATCTTTAGAACGAGTCAACATATTTCAGCAGTTGGATGTTTCACGCAAATGCATTTTTTCATCGCTTCATTATGTATAGAATACGTTCTGCTCACGGTCATGGCTTATGACCGCTATGTGGCCATCTGTCACCCCCTGCGTTATACTGTGATCATGAATCCAAGAACCTGTGTACTGATGGTGGCAGGAACCTGGATCTTCGGGTTTCTGGAACCAGTAGCATACACTGTCTTTATATCACGTTTCTCATTTTGTGGGTCCTACGAGATTAACCATTTTTTCTGTGATCTCTCAGCTCTGCTAAAGCTCTCCTGCACCAGCACCTCCAGCGTTGACAGGATAACGTACGTCGTTAGTGTGTTTGTAGCAGGTCCCTGCCTCACTGGAACCCTGACCTCTTACGTCTACGTCATCTCCTCCATCCTGAGGATCCGTTCTTCTGAGGGGAGACGCAAAGCTTTCTCCACCTGCTCCTCCCACCTCACGGTCGTTACTCTCTTTTATGTGTCAGTGTTGTGGTTGTACCTCAGACCATCATCCGTACAGTCAATGAACGAAAACAAAATTATTGCTGTGCTCTACAATGTTTTAATCCCCATGTTCAACCCCCTCATTTATACCCTGAATAACAAAGCAGTTAAAGAGGCTGTAAGAAAACTCTTTACTAGAAATGTTTCTTAATTTCATGTCAGAAGAACGTCTGTGCTTGTGACAGTCAAATGTCACAGCTGATGCGATGGGGACGTGTATAAGCTGGTGTCAGAAAGTAGATTTATGTTAAAAATCTATATAGCACTTAAGTGGTATCCATAAAAACATTGGGGCCCCTTTTACCAAGCTGCGGCAAAAGGGGGCCGGTGCTGGCATCGGTACGTGTTTTACATGCGTGCTAAGCTGCCCTTTTACATGAGCTGGTGAAAGAGAAGGTCTCACTTTTCTGCAGGAAATGGCCAGGCGGCAAGTAAAGCACTTGCCATGCAGCCATTTCGGGGGGAGCCCTTCTTGCCACCCACTGAGGTGGCGGTAAGGGCTCCAGTGCTAACGCAGCACTAACCGGGCAGCACGTGGCACTGCCCCAGTGACGATCCTAGGTCGGCTGCCACCTGGGGCAGATCGCTGATGTGCACACCCTCGTGGCGCATCAACCCCCCCAGGTGCCTTCTTAGCTGCTGGGAGCAGCTGCGTGGCTCTCAGCTCCGCTGGCTCCCTGCTCCCTCTGCCCCGGAGCAGGAAGTAACCTGTTCCGGGGCAGAGGGAGCAGGGAGCCAGCAGAGCCGACAGGCGCACGGCTGCTCTCTGCACCCCTCCAGCGGCATGCACCCGGGGCGGACCGCCCCCACCGCCCTGCCCTTGGTACGCCGCTGCACTGCCCGATTACCACCGGGTACAGTCTGGCGCTACAAAAATAAATAGATTTTTGTACTGGAAATGACGGCATGGTAGAGGTGGGAAGTTCCACCAGGCTACTGCGGTAGCCTGGCAGAACTTCCATTATAGTGAGCGGTAAGCCCGTGTTGGGCTTACAGCCGCATAGTAAAAGAAGCCCATTCACAACTGTACAACAACATAACAAAAATTAACCACAGACAAAACGACAGTCTCCAAATACAAAAACATGTCCGTGCGCAATTATAAAAAAAGCAGCCACAAAGACCTGAGTTTTCAAATGGTTTTTTTTTTAACTACGTAAAGTTAGGACAGTGACGAAGGTGGCTAGCTAACCCATTCCATAATGAAATGCCAGCTGAAACAAACGCTGCGGCTCGAAAATCAGCATGACGTTATGGTGTAAATGCATCAGTGAAAAGACGCATCGCAGTTTCTGACCTCAATGCACGTCTGGGCTGATAAATTTTCAATGCGTGCTTCAAGTAAAAAGCAGCAGCAACAAATAGTTGCCCGATATACAATTGTCAACACCTTAAAGTGTATTCGTTGGGCAACAGGAAGCCAATGCAATCGTTTGAGAGCAGGAGTAACATGGAGGAGGGGCCTAGTGGTTAGAGCACCGGTCTTGCAATCCAGAGGTGGCCGGTTCAAATCCCACCGCTGCTCTTTGTGATCTTGGGCAAGTCACTTAACCCTCTGTTGCCTCAGGTACAAACTTAGATTGTGAGCCCTCCTGGGACAGAGAAATATCCAGTGTACCTAGTAGAGTGGAGGAGTAGCCTAGTGGTTAGTGCAGTGGAACATCGAATGTTGCTACTATTTGAGATTCTAGATGGAATGTTGCTATTATTGGTGATTCTACACGGAATGTTGCTAGTGGAGGAGTGGCCTAGTGGTTAGAGCACCGGTCTTGCAATCCACAGGTTGTCAGTTCAAATCCCACTGCTACTCCTTGTGATCTTGGGCAAGTCACTTAATCCTCCATTGCCTCAAGTACAAACTTAGATTGTGAACCCTCCTGGGACAGAGAAATATCCAGTGTACCTAGTAGAGTGGAGGAGTAGCCTAGTGGTTAGTGCAGTGGAACATCGAACGTTGCTACTATTTGAGATTCTAGATGGAATGTTGCAAGTGGAGGAGTGGCCTAGTGGTTAGAGCACTGGTCTTGCAATCCAGAGGTGGCCGGTTCAAATCCCACTGCTGCTCCTTGTGACCTTGGGCAAGTCACTTAACCCTCCATTGCCTCAGGTACAAACTTAGATTGTGAGCCCTCCTGGGACGGAGAAACAGAAGCCTGCCCTTGCAGATCAGCAGTGCGGCCGCGCAGGCTTCTGCTTCTGTGAGTCTGACGTCCTGTACGTATGTGCAGGACGTCAGACTCACAGAAGCAGAAGCCTGCACAGCCGATCTGCAAGGGCAGGCTTCTACATGGAATGTTGCCAATGGAGGAGTAGCCTAGTGGTTAGTGCAGTGGAACATCGAACGTTGCTACTATTTGAGATTCTAGATGGAATGTTGCAAGTGGAGGAGTGGCCTAGTGGTTAGAGCACTGGTCTTGCAATCCAGAGGTGGCCAGTTCAAATCCCACTGCTGCCCCTTGTGATCTTGGGCAAGTCACTTAACCCTCCGTTGCCTCAGGTACAAACTTAGATTGTGAGCCCTCCTGGGACAGAGAAACAGAAGCCTGCCCTTGCAGATCAGCAGTGCGGGACGTCAGACTCACAGAAGCAGAAGCCTGCGCAGCCGATCTGCAAGGGCAGGCTTCTACATGGAATGTTGCCAATGGAGGAGTAGCCTAGTGGTTAGTGCAGTGGAACATCGAACGTTGCTACTATTTGAGATTCTAGATGGAATGTTGCTATTATTGGTGATTCTACATGGAATGTTGCTAGTGGAGAAATGGCCTAGTGGTTAGAGCACCGGTCTTGCAATCCAGAGGTGGCCAGTTCAAATCCCACCGCTGCTCCTTGTGATCTTGGGCAAGTCACTTAACCCTTCATTGCCTCAGATACAGATTGTGAGCCCTCCTGGGACAAAGAAATATCCAGTGTACCTGAATGTAACTCGCCTTGAGCTACTACTGAAAAAGGTGTGAGCAAAATTTAAATAAATAAATATTTGAGATTCTATATGGAATGTTAATGTTGCTATTCCACTAGCAACATTCCATGTAGAAGTCGGCCCTTGCAGATCACCAATGCGGCCGCGCAGGCTTCTGTTTCTGCGAGTCTGACGTCCAGCCTGCGCGGCCGCATTGGTGATCTGCAAGGGCAGGCTTCTACATGGAATGTTGCTAGTGGAGGAGTGGCCTAGTGGTTAGAGCACTGGTCTTGAAATCTAGAGGTGGCCGGTTCAAATCCCGCTGCTGCTCCTTGTGATCTTGGGCAAGTCACTTAACCCTCCATTGCCTCAGGTACAAACTTAGATTGTGAGCCCTCCTGGGACAGAGAAATATCCAGTGTACTTGAATGTTACTCATCTTGAGCTACTACTGAGGTGTGAGCAAAATCTAAATAAATAAAGATTCTAGAATTCTAAAGAATAACAAGATTCTAAAGAATAACAAGATTCCATGCAGAATTTCAAAGTGTAGCAACATTCCATGTAGAACCACAAAGAGCAGCAAGATTCCATTCAGAATCCCAAGTACATAAGTACATAAGTGTTGCCATACTGGGACAGACCGAAGGTCCATCAAGCCCAGCATCCTGTTTCCAACAGTGGCCAATCCAGGTCACAAGTACCTGACAAAATCCCAAAATAGTACAATACATTTTATGCTGCTTACCCCAGAAATAAGCAGTGGATTTTCCCAAGTCTATTAGTAGAGGAGTGTGGTAGCCGTGTTAGTCCACTCTTAAGGTTATCAATAGAAATCAAACAAAATAAAACATGGAAAAGAAAATAAGATGATACCTTTTTTATTGGACATAACTTAATACATTTCTTGATTAGCTTTCGAAGGTTGCCCTTCTTCGTCAGATCGGAAATAAGCAAATGTGCTAGCTGACAGTGTATATAAGTGAAAACATTCAAGCATTACTATGATAGTCTGACAGGGTGGGAGGATGGGGGTGGGTCGGAGGTATGCATGGGGACATCAAAGCATATCATTGATATTCTAACAGGATGGGTGTGGATAGGTGAGGGGTGGGGTGATCAACAGAGACATACAGCTTTATGGTTTATAATGGGCTAGGAACCCCAGGTCCTTGTTAAGTCCTTTCTGTTGGGTGTTAAAGTCTATTTTAATCATGACTTATGGACTTTTAGGAAGCTATCCAACCATCATCTGTACAGGGGGTTAGGAGGGTGATACCCCTGAAGTCTCTGGAGGGGAAAAACATGGTTAGGAGGGTGATACCATTGAAGTCTATGGAGGTGAACAGCTTGGCCAAGAGAATGATACCATAGAGGTCTCTGGAAGGGAATTAGGTGCTTAGGAGGAAGATATCATTAAAGTCTACAGTATGAAGGTGAATGACATGGTTAGGAGGGTGATATCATTCTGGAGGGGAATGATATGGTTAAGAGATTGATACCTTTCAAAGTTTCCGAAGGGGAATTATATGCTTGTAAAGGAGATGCCTGAGAAGTATGATATGGTTTGAGGGTGATACCTTTTAAGTGTCATAGGTGCATATGGAGATTTTTTATTGTCTTTTACATTAAAGGTGTCCTATATATGGAGCCATTGAAGGTTTGGTGTTCTGTGTTGTACTTTTAATCATTTAGATCTGCTTTCTGAGTCCATCAGTGGAGTATTGCATAATTTCATCTACTCATGATGCAGAGCTGATTTGCTTCTTTGTCTTGAGCTCTGCACTGTGAGATGTTCAGCCTCAGGGACCCTCCCCAAAGGGACTTACAGTGCATAGAAATGCTTCTGGCTCCTGTGGATTATCAGATCAGGGGCCGTGCAGTCCCTCTGTTACCTTGAAGCTAAGGACTGTAAGTGTACTGTTCATTATTCATATTAGCAAAGAATGCAGCTTATGAACGCATCATGCATTGTACAATAAGGAGCCCTGACAAAGGGCAGAATGGACTAAATCACCTCAGAGTATTATGTGTTTAACTAGGGTGGAGGTCCTTGTTATTTGATGACCAGTGTTTCTTCTCTAGCATTTCTTCTCATGCCAGCCCTCGTGCTGCAATACAGTGGGTTCATATTTGTACTTGCAGTGACATTACCATTATATGAAGAATTTCTACCATCTTGTGGAGTCTGACTTCTATTATTATTATTATTAACATTTGTATAGCGCTACCAGACGCACGCAGCGCTGAACACCTGACACAGAGAGACAGTCCCTGCTCGATAGAGCTTACAATCTAAAAATACAGACAGACAAGACAATTAAGGGCGAGGAAAGTACTGGGTGAGAAGGAACAAGGATAGGGGAATTGAGTAGTGGTTAGGAGCCAAAAGCAGTGGTGAAAAGGTGGGTTTTCAGCATAGATTTGAAAACAGGTAGAGATGGAGCTAGGCGTACCGGCTCAGGAAGACCATTCCAGGCATAAGGTGCCGCGAGGGAAAAGGAACGAAGCCTGGAATTAGCAGTGGAGGAGAAGGGGGACGACAAGAGAGATTTGTCCAGCGAGCGGAGATTACGGGGAGGAATGTAGGGAGAGATGAGAGAGGAGAGGTAATGGGGGGCTGCAGAATGGATGCATTTAAAGGTCAGTAAGAGAAGATTGAACTGTACGTGGAAGCGGACAGAGAGCCAGTGAAGTGACTTGAGGAGTGGGCTAGTGTGGGCAAAACGATTTTGGCAGAAAATAAGTCGTGCCGCAGAATTTTGGACAGAATGGAGAGGAGAGAGATAGTTGAGTGGAAGACCAGTGAGAAGTAAATGCAATAGTCCAAGCGAGAGATGATACAGGTTCCGGTAGTGTATTCAGAGAGGAAGGGGCGAATTTTGCTAATGTTGTAGACAAAGAAGCGACCGGTTTTGGGTGTCTGCTGGATGTTAGCGGAAAAGGAGAGGGAGGAATCAAAGATGACTCCTAGGTTGCGAGCAGATGAGACAGGGAGGATGAGGGTGCCATCTACTGAAACAGAGAATGGGGGAGGGGCGAGGTGGGCTTAGGGGGAAAGACAATAAGCTCAGTTTTGGCCATGTTCAGTTTCAGGTGGCGGTGTGACATCCAGGCACTTTGTGCATGGAGCAGAGGAGGGTGACCTGGTTTTGTAATCTGATATTAGAGTTAGTGTTAGATATATGTCCTGGATAGGAAAGCAGGAACAGAGTCAGAATACTGGAATTTAATGTTTTTGAGACATATGTAACATTCATTTTAATTCATTACACTTATAATGATTGTAATCCAGGGATATAAATAAATAAACCATAAGCACAGAATCACAGTTAACTCAGTTATGTCATGCGGCTGAATTTACTGTGGCTAAATTAATTTATTTATTGATAAAGTCTCCACCAATCGCAGAATTCTAAGCTGATTAAATTCTAGAAGAGTGTCTGGAGTTGGGATTTTGAAGGAAATTCTTACCGTTACATTTTCTTTATAAACAGACCCGCAGCTATTATCTGGTAACCTTACCGATCTCACCTTTAACCTTGTTTGACTTCGTCCGTGTTACCTTGTCTGTTCTGTTTTGTAACAGTTAATTTCCTTCTTTCCTTTATTTTGCTCTCCTGAAGTTGTTTGTAAAATGTTTTTTTTCCCCGTTTTTTAAAATATTGTGTAAATTCTTTGTCGCATTCAACAAAGAAACACAAAGACAAAAAGTAGAACTAAAATCAACAACAACATTATTCAGAGAAAATTTACATAAAATACAATCAATAAATACATTAAAATAAAGCAAAATTCAGTGAATAAAAACAATCCTGAATAGCATCAACCTGACATGGGCCATGTTTTGGTGAACTGCCGGTATCGATCTATCAACCTGTATATAAATCTATCATTCAAGCTGTATATGTCTTTCTATCTAGTCGATGATAATTGTGCTGAATATTCCCTTGATAAGTTCAGTGTCTGTGAATCAATCTCTGAGGTTTGCCAAAATTAATATTAATCTAATGATGGCCAATGGTATTCAAAATCAAATCCTTCAGAATTGCCCTCCTGAATCATTCTAATTGTCTTCCTTTTTTGGGATACAGTTGGACCAGGAGGCTCTCAGAGAAGATGAAGAGTGTCTTCCCAAGTTTCATGTTGCTTGCATCATAAAGAGATAACCAGTTGTGAGCAGTGGGAAGAAGGCTGAATTTACAGATGATCTTTCTGCTCTGTCCCTGGGCCAATCAAATCGATTCACCCCACAGATGCATCCAATGAACTTATTTCCGACCCCAATTTTTCATTAGTTTTGATTTTTTGTTTCCATAGTCCAATGGAAGAGGAAAATGTCACCACAGCGACAGAATTCATCATTCTGGGGTTCCCTGAATTTCCAGACCTACAGATCCCATTCTTCCTTCTGTTTTTACTGATCTACCTGATCATCCTGTTGGGGAATCTCACTATTATAACCTTGACATGTCTGGACTTTCGCCTGCACACCCCCATGTACTTTTTCCTCTGTAACTTGTCTTTCCTCGATATCTCTTACACCTCCATCACCATCCCCAAACTGCTGGACATCTTCTTAAGGAAGAGAAGACATATTTCTGCAACAGGGTGTTTCACACAAGCTTACTTCTTCATGTCTACAGCATGTATAGAATTTCTCCTCCTTACGGTCATGGCGTACGATCGCTATGTTGCAGTATGTCATCCCTTGCGTTATGCTCTGATTATGAATCTCAGAATCTGTGTACAGATGGCTGCAGGGATATGGATTTTTGGCCTTGCGGAAACAGTGACACACACTGTCCTTATTTCTCATTTCTCTTACTGTGGGTCCATTGAGATTAACCATTTCTTCTGTGACCTCCCAGCTCTTCTGAAACTCTCATGCACCAGCACCTCCACTGTTGACCACATGACTTATATTATTGGAGCTTTTCTAGACTTGCCCTGTATCATCTTAACTTTTGTATCTTACATCTACATCATCTCCACCATCCTGAGGATCCGTTCGGCAGAGGGGAGACGCAAAGCCTTCTCCACCTGCTCCTCCCACCTCACGGTCGTTATTCTCTTCTACGGGAGTCTGTTCTCTTCATATATGAGACCAACGTCCACACAGTCATTCAATCAAAATAAACTCTTTGCGGTGTTGTATAATGCTTTAATCCCCATGTTCAACCCCATGATTTATAGCCTAAGAAACCAAGAGGTAAAAAAAGCCCTGAGAAAATTTATTAGCAGAAAACTATTATCTAGAAATTAGTTCAATATTTCACTGCTTGTAAGCAGTGCTTGGGAGACCACTGTCAATGTTGTTCCAGTAGGGGGCGGTACAGTAAGCCAGCAATTTGACTCACACAAAGGCAGGCTGGTTCCCTTGGAGTCCCTCAGATCTTGTCCACCCAGCTCTATTGAACACATGACATGACAACAACACTTCTAACAGTAGGAATGGACTCTCACACACCTTAGAGGATTTGCCGCCTGTGACTGTAAAACTTCATGGATGACCGAGAGAATGAAATGTGCCCTACACATACAGGACATCTTGTTAAATGAGAACTGCTGTCCCTTACAATATACTATTGGCTTTAGGACTAAATAGTTTGTAATGTCTGTGTCCCTTCTGTACCCATTGCATTGTAATATGACATTCCTGTGTACCTGGACTCATTGGCCTGAACATCTGGCCATCATCACCTCCATCTCTTATCCTCCCCCTCTTCTTTCACATAAATAAATGATACAGAAACAGAGCCATGCGATGTTTGGATATGGGCGTGGCTACAGCTTTATTACCCTAAAACAACTTTAATCTACCGCAGTTGGGGGCTCAAGGATTCTGTCAGCAAAGTTGATACCTCCTCTTGTTGCTAGGGGAGATGTTCTCCTGACTCACTATAGAACGAGGAGCAGGCACAGCCAGCAGCAGGCAAGCAAAGAAAAACAGCTTAGAGCCATACAGTTGTCATTAAACTCCCATCACTGGCTCCTCTCTCCCCCAGCACCCATTGGCTCCCCTCACTGGGTACCTCAAGCTGTTCCTACGCACCCCTCCTCCGCCATCTAGGGAGGCCTAGAAAACCATGCAGCAAGCAGTCATGGTGTGCCCTGGTCCACACTGGAGGTAGCCTTTGAAGCTGTCTCATTTCCAATCAGGGCATCAAGTGGTATAGGAGTGCTTCAGTCCCTCTAGTGATCCATCTATCTGGGAACATATTAATGTCTGTAAAATTTCACTGATCATATCCCTAGTTGGAATGCGGAGTAGTGGCCTAACGAAAAGAACCTCAGTTTGATAAAGGTGGAGTCACTTTCAACAGTATCAACATTGAAAACTGTTATAAAATATATGAATAATCTCTCCCCCTAATTTAATTTTTTTTTTTAAGACGTTCATAGCACATTACAAATTTAGGAGCGGTGGTTGGTGAATTGATACAGCTGTATGCTAAATTTGTCCCCAATGCCTGTATCACGCAATAAATATTAACGAGAAATCTCCGAGATAACAAGGTGATCAAGATACACAAAATGATGCCTCTGCAAGGACAGAGCTCTGGATGTGAGTAGGAATGCAGTACTTGACAATTCTACCATACTTCATGCTAACTTTTGAAGAGAAGTTGCTTTCCAATATGTTGCACCCTGTTTCATGGAAGCAGCAAGAGGAGGGTAAAGTGGCAACGATATAAATCATGCACATGAAGCCAATATTTTTAGAGAAAGGAACAAACTAGAACAAGAGATCACATTTGAAGCTCCAAGTTGGGTAGAGTCAGGAGCAATACCCAAATATATTTCTTTATGTTGGGTCACATACATGTAGCAATTTGGATGCATGTAATTAACTGGATGGGTCGGTATATAAATTCATCTGACTGACAATCACTAACTCATGAGATGTATATTTAATTTATCAATTTTGTGGTGGTACCAGAGGTGCGCAATGCTTTTAGTCGGTGACAGGAATTCAAGTAGGATATGTCCTTGTCCTGAAGAGATTACAATATCTCTAAGTACGCAAGGCTGTATGAGACAGTGACATGGCCGAGGTCACAGGGAATGTCTACCATTTGAATCTTAGTTTCCCTGTTCCCAACCCATTGCTCTCATCACCAAGCAACAAGCCTTCAGCATCTGCCCCACAAGTCAAACAGCTTCTCTGAAATGGGCTTCCAGACTGACCGCACAAGAAGCTAGAGGCCAACCGAAACTGCGGCTGAAACTCATAGCCTGGTTTCGGCCGAAACCGAAGCCAAAACCTCAAGTTTAGTTGTATGAATGTGAACCAGTGAGGGCCGCTAGGGATTGTCAGTGCTTGCAGTGTGCATCCCTCTACGAAACCCACAGTATCCAAGCCAGAATATAATAATGTAAATAATTAAATAACCTCCACAAACATAGACTGCAGCTAACAAAAAGTGAAACTCAAAGCTATGGTGATTTTACAGTGGCTGACTTTACGCCACACTTGAGTTGACATCATAACTCCACAGAGAGGCTACTTCTTAAGGAGTTTATCATCCCAAATTTACAGGCTTAAATTCCTGCTAAAATTTTGTATCAAAAGCATTTATTTGGAGCACTGTATTTACCATATAAGCTATTGTACAAAATCATAACTTCATTACTTGCAAGCGTACAAAAAGTACCCCCCCACCCCCGGACTACTTTACAATCTCATTGCACTGGATCATAACAAAATCGTCTACACAAATCAGGGCTCCCTCGTCACCTTTCTGCCATTGGGTGCTCTTTATTTGAAATTTTTACCCTAAGAGATCTTTTCCCAAAGGAACATACAATGCAAGAAAGTATTTCTTTCCACAAGGATGGAGCAGATGTATAACTCAACTTTGCAGGTGCATAGACCTGTAACGCTCAGCACAGATTTATTGGAATGATGGAGATGAAGTGATGAACCTGAAGGTGAGGGACTGTGTATGGGAAGTTTGTTATTAGCATTTCAAGGGTACCTGCAACATATTTGTTGTGAAGATCTGGAAAACTGGCAATTTACATCGAGTTATGGCTTAGGTCTGTGATAATGACGGCTTTCTAGATTATTCTGTTAGATATTTCTCTACATTAATAATAGAATTTTGTACGCGGTGGTAGTTATTATTGTAGACCACCTGAATGCTTCAGCTATGCTAAGAAGTATATGAAGTAAATAAATTAGATCAAATCTGCTGGGCTTTCCCTTTGGAACACTTTCCCAGTTGATTTTCACTGCATTCCTAGATGAAGAGATAAAGACCTTGATGATGAAGTCTTTGTGTGCGATATTTGTTATTAGTATTGAAAGAATGATTGAGATGATCTTGAAGGTGAGAACTGTCTGTGGGATGTTTGTTATTAACACCTGAAGAATAATTGAAATGATGGATGATCTTCCTGATCTGATGACTGTCTGTGGGATGTTTGTTATTAGTATGGAAGGGTAGATGGGATGATGGAGAGGAAGTGATGATGCTCCAAAGGTGATGTCTATGGATGGGATGTGTGCTATTGCTCTTTAAAGCTTTACTAGTTCCTTCACTGCCAGACACAGGAATTTAATGTGAAAGATAGATACGAGTTATATTAGGATATTACGAAATAAAGAATAAACAAGTTATTTCTCAAAACAACTGACAATACAATGAAAACACTATCATCAGGGGTGTTAAATAGGAAAGGGAATGAAATAGTAGCAGTGTAGCAGCGTGTGATGGATGCAGGGAAGACGATAAGATAAGATAAGCTGGTCAGGAGGCAGGATTTATAAGAACACTGAAATGTCATTCTGGATTGAGCCCAACAGTGGCCAATCCAGGTCTCAAGTACCCAGCATATTCGAAAGAGTAGGTAGATTCCTCTCAGCTCACTCCCAGAGATGATCAGTGAATTTTCAATCTATTGAGCTAATAACTGGTAAATGGACTGTTGTTCCAGGAAATTATCCAAAGCCCTTTGAAACCAGCTATGCTTCATGCCATGACAAGATCTGATCATGCAATAAGTAAAAACAATCCTTTTTCTAATTTAAATCTACCTGCTAGTTTAAAGAAGTATTCCTTAGTCATTCTGTAATTAGCTGTTCTCTAGCCCACTCATGTTTCCATAATCCTCGATCATACTCCCTCTCAGTTCTTTATTCTTTAAATCGAAGAACCCCTAACCTCTTTATTCTTTCTTTATAGGAGATCCGTTCCATCCCATTTATCATTTTGTTACCCTTCTCTGTACGTTTCTAATTTCTTCTCCATCTTTTCTGAAACGGGGGTGACCAGAACTGCAGAGATACTTAATGTCCACTCATTCCATTGATTGATTAAGAGACATTATAATATTCTCAGTTTTATTTCCATCCCTTTCTGAATAAATTTTCATGTTCTATTTACTTTTTTCACCATCACCGCTACCCCACACTGAGGAGAAGTTTCAACATATTGGCCAAAGTCCATCCTTGTTCTGGTTGATGAATCCTTGAAGATCCAGAGATGAGGCCCAGTGTGAGAGAAATCACAAAGGAGGGCTGTGACACTTTTGCACTGTGTAGTGAGGGGACTTAAGGTAGAATCATGGGGGGAAAGAGTAGGGGGTATGGCTTTAGGAGTTTGATAGGAACTCACAGGGAGATTGGGAGACCATGAATGTACTCAAGAATGGAAGAGGCAGAGATAAAGTCTCAGATGTGTAAAAAGCTTCAGATGGCAGCATCCAGGTGAGGACAGCTAAGGATAAGATGGGGACCCACAACGGGGTAGATCCTTTTAGTAAAGAGAAAGGTGTTTAGGCAGTTTTATGTGGAAAAAGGAGAATTACTTGTAGAGCTTTCAATCCCCTTTTTTGTGTAGGCACATTTTTTGGATAAACATATGTGCATAATTTATATTATGCAGACGTATGCTTGTAATTGTTAAGTAGATCCCAACTCCAAAACCGTCTCAGTGAATGGAGAACCAGGGAAGCCAGGGTTCAAATCCAGCTCCTGTTCCTTGTGACCTTGGGTAAGCCACTTAACCCTGCATTGCCTCAGGTACAGACTTAGGGGGTCTTTTACTAAAGATTAGCTTGAGTTATCTGCAGCAAGGTCTATTTTGATCCTATGGGCCCTGCTGCAGATAACTTGAGCTAACCTTTAGTAAATGACCCCCTTAGATAGTGAGCCATCTGGGGACAGGAAACACTTACCGTACCTGTAGCTAACCCGCATCTCCAAGAACCCCATTCTATTGTCAGTAAAATCGCTTTGTTGCTGTCATTTCAGTCTCCCACACTGACTCTTCCATTCACGGTCACACCAGTCAGCCCTTTTAGTCAGTGTTCCTGTATGTGTCTGACTTATTATTTGCAACACATTATTTTTAATGTTGTTCTATCACTCCTGAGAGTGCACAGAATGGAAATTATAGACCAGGATACTGTGCTTGAAGGTTGTACAGTGCAGAACATGTGAAAACTCACAAACTACATGTCTCATGATTCAACTATTACTAGGATAAGAAATACATTATAATATTGCCCCTAACTTTCTCATCTGACGGATTACAAAATCTTCCAGTACAGTGTTTGTCATCTTCTTCTGGACCGGGCATCTCTGCCAATGCCCTTTCAACCACTCCTGAGAACATGGCATCTTCTCATGGATCTGAGAATGAGGCAGATCCTTTAATCCTCTGACTTTCCAACCTATTCTGAGAATTTCCTCACAACATTTCCAAAAGAGAAGCATCATCATAACGTTTAGGTTGCATCAACCCTTTCTAGCTCCTCAATGTGTTATTTAAGATGATCTGGTTTCCATTTAGTAGACACCATTAGTACCTATGTTACCTGTGGCTGTGGTCCTTGCAACTATGGACTTAACTGTTGTTACCGTCTTTTAGCATTAAATATATTTCTCCTCATTTTAGTGATCCAACCTGTATTTTTCAATCAATTGATGATTGCCCTCCGGACTCTATTAAGATACCCCAACTCGTGACTCAATCCCACACTCTACCACCTGTCAATGGCTTTCAAAGCTAACTCTTTCATACTTGCCCTGTTGGCGCATCTTAATGATCTTTCTTATCCTTTCTTAAGGTTGGGGTGCCAGGTGTCTGTCAGAGAAGATGAAAAATGTCTTCAAAGACCCTTGTGACCCATGCCCAAATTAGGGCAGATTGAAGAAGGCTGAACTTTATGGACTGCATCTCCTTTAGCTCAGGTCAGTGTATATAGCCCTAGACAGAACATCATAGCTTCACTTCTCATGTATATTCAATGAACTTATTTCTAATGATGCAAATTTTTCCCTTATATTTTATCACTGTTTCTAGAATGTATAGAAAGGAAAATACCACCACTGCAAAAGAATTCATCATTCTGGGATTTCCTGAATTTCCAGACGTCCAAATCCCTCTTTTCCTTCTGTTTTTACTGATTTACCTCATCATCCTGATGGGGAACCTCACTATAATAACAGTAACATGCCTGAACCCTCGCATGCACACCCCCATGTACTTTTTCCTTTGTAACTTGGCCCTCGTTGATATCTCTTCCACCTCAGTCACGCTTCCCAAACTTCTGGACATCTTCTTGAGGAAACATCAGAGGATTTCTGTAAATGGGTGTTTCATGCAGGTATATTTTTTCTTACTTTCGGTATTTATAGAATTTCTTCTGCTTTCAGTCATGGCATATGACCGCTATGTCGCAATATGTCACCCCCTGCACTATGTCGTGATCATGAACTGGAATGTCTGTGTCCTGATCGTTGCAGGGCTGTGGATTGTTGGATTTCTGGATCCTGTGACATACACTGTCTTTCTATCAAGTTTCTCTTATTGCAGGTCCAACATAATCAACCATTTCTTCTGTGACCTCTCTGCACTGCTAAAACTCTCCTGCACCAGTACCTCCACCATTGATCATATAACTTATATTTTGGGAAGTTTTGTGGTGATGCCATGTATTTTGTCAACCTTTGTATCTTATGTGTACATCATCTCCACCATCTTGAAGATCCGTTCTGCAGAGGGCAGACGCAAAGCCTTCTCCACCTGCTCCGCCCACCTGACTGTCGTTATTCTATTTTATGGGACTCTGCTTTGTTCATACATAAGACCGACATCCACACAGTCCCTTGAACAAAACAAACTCTTTGCTGTGTTGTATAATGCATTAATTCCAATGTTCAACCCCATAATTTATAGCCTAAGAAACCAAGAGGTTAAAAAAGGCATAGCAAAATTATTTACCAGAAAACTGTTTTCCCGAGATCAGAAGACCATTTTCTCTGTACAACTTCATGGCAAGAGATAGAGTGTGATAAACCCTAGTTATAAAGCATATCTCTTATTCTTCTTGTTAAATGTGTGACTTGTCTTCCCAAACAGGGCCAGTGTTAGGGGGTGACAAACGTGGCAATTGCCCTGGGCCTTCGTACCATAGAGGACCACCAAACCTGCCTCAAGCAAAAGGAGGCATAGGCTGAAGGTCTCCTCCTTGGTTTCCATTCTGGGCCGCTGAATTTCTAACACCAGCCCTGGCCCAAGAAAATATGCTCGGATTGTTACTAATGATACCCAAAACTGAAGGTGAAAATGATTTATAACTTTCAAATCACTCTGATATTCAACCCGTGGTGGTTAGTGTTTTTAAAAGCATTGACCTCCCTAGGCTGAATTAAGTCCAGATGTTCAGTGCTGGCCTAATCCAGTACTGGTCCTGATTCTATGGGTCTTCTGCAGTGCCGAGACATTATCCTGGTACGGTCAATATTTGGTGCTGAATCCAAAACCTGGACAAGCATTTTATGCAGTTCTAGCCTGGGTAATTGAATATCTGTTGTGTCTGGGTATCTTCCAAGTTTACTGCCATGCATGTGGTCACTACAGAAAACCAAATTAAGGGCAAAACGTAAGCACATAAGCACCGCCATACTGGGAAAAAAAACAAGGGTCCATGAAGCCCAGCATCCTGTCTCCAACAGCGGCCAATCCAGGCTTCAATAACCTGGCACCCCCCCCCCCCCACACACACACACACAATTTTTTTAAATAATGTTCAATGGATTTTTCCTTCAGGAATCTGTCCAAACCCCCTTAAACTCCGTAAGGCCAGCCGCTGCCACCACATTCTCCGCCAATGAGTTCCAGAGTCCAACTACACGCTGAGTAAAGAAAAACTTTCTCCTACTTGTTTTAAATCTACCAAACTGCAGAAACGAGAGAAAAAGAAGAGAAAGGCAAAGAGTGAAACCTCAAAGTTAAATGCCCCCTGCAAAATAAAGTCTCAATAACAGGGACTACAGCAGAAATGATTACCGACCCACTTCCTGACACTAACACAAAATGTGGCATAAAAAAAATCTCAACCCCAAAAAATATGAATAGTCACAGAATGTGAACAAACAGAGGCCCCTTTTACTAAGTTGCGTTAGGCTCTACGTGTACCCAACACCCACAAAAATGAACTTACCGCCCCATTACCGCGTACCTCTTGCGGTAATTTCATTTTTGGCCCCTGCCCGCTACGCTCGTCTGGAAAATATTTTTTATTTTTTGGATGTGCGCCCAAGTGGCATCTGACGCACACAGATTCCTTACCGCTAGGTCTGTGGCTGGCGGGTAAGGTCAGCCACCCAAAATGGTCATGTGGCAATTTTGATTTTGCCCGCACGTTCATTTTCAGTAAAAAAATTTTTTTTAAAAACATTTTTTGATACGTGCGCTGAAAAATATTTCTGCGCACGCCCATAACCGGCGCCTACACTATCGCAAGCCACTTTTTACCACATCTTAATAAAAGAACCTACACATACAGGACATCTTGTTAAATGAGAACTGCATACAAAATACTATTGGCTTTAGGACCAAATAGTTTGTAATGTCTGTGTCCCTTCTGTACCCATTGCATTGTAATATGACATTCCTGTGTACCTGGACTCATTGGCCTGAACATCTGGCCATCATCACCTCCATCTCTTATCCTCCCCCTCTTCTTTCACATAAATAAATGATACCGAAACAGAGCCATGCGATGTTTGGATATGGGCGTGGCTATAGCTTTATTACCTTAAAACAACTTTAATCTGCCTCAGTTGGGAGCTCAAGGATTCTGTCAGCAAAGTTGATACCTCCTCTTGTTGCTAGGGGAGATGTTCTCCTGACTCACTATAGAACGAGAAGCAGGCACAGCCAGCAGCAGGCAAGCAAAGAAAAACAGCTTAGAGCCATATAGTTGTCATTAAACCCCCATCACCGGCTCCTCTCTCCCCCAGCACCCATTGGCTCCCCTCACTGGGTACCCCAAGCTGTTCCTACCCACCCCTCCTCCGCCATCTAGGGAGGCCTAGAAAACCATGCAGCAAGCAGTCATGTTGTGCCCTGGTCCACACTGGAGGTAGCCTTTGAAGCTGTCTCATTTCCAATCAGGGCATCAAGTGGTATAGGAGTGCTTCAGTCCCTCTAGTGATCCATCTGTCTGTAAATTTTCACTGATCATATCCCTAGTTGGAATGCGGACTAGTGGCCTAACGAAAAGAACCTCAGTTTGATAAAGGTGGAGTCACTTTCAACAGTATCAACATTGAAAACTGTTATAAAATATATGAATAATCTCTCCCCCTAATTTAATTTTTTAAAAGACGTTCATAGCACATTACAAATTTAGGAGCGGTGGTTGGTGAATTGATACAGCTGTATGCTAAATATGTCCCCAATGCCTGTATCACGCAATAAACATTAACGAGAAATCTCTGCGATAACAAGGTGATCAGGATACACAAAACGATGGCTTTGCAAGGACAGAGCTCTGGATGTGAGTAGGAATGCAGTACTGGACAATTCTACCATACTTCATGCTAAATTTTGAAGGGAAGTTGCTTTCCAATATGTTGCACCCTGTTTCATGGAAGCAGCAAGAGGAGGGTAAAGTGGCAACAATATAAATCATGCACATGAAGCCAATATTTTTAGAGAAAGGAACAAACTAGAACAAGAGATCACATTTGAAGCTCCAAGTTGGGTAGAGTCAGGAGCAATACCCAAATATATTTCTTTACGTTGGGTCACATACATATAGCAATTTGGATGCATGTAATTAACTGGATGGGTCGGTATATAAATTCATCTGACTGACAATCACTAACTCATGAGATGTATATTTAATTTATCAATTTTGTGGCGGTACCAGAGGTGCGCAATGCTTTTGGTTGGTGACAGGAATTCAAGTAGGATATGTCCTTGTCCTGAAGAGATTACAATATCTCTAAGTACGCAAGGCTGTATGAGACAGTGACATGGCCGAGGTCACAGGGAATGTCTACCATTTGAATCTTAGTTTCCCTGTTCCCAACCCATTGCTCTCATCACCAAGCAACAAGCCTTCAGCATCTGCCCCACAAGTCAAACAGCTTCTCTGAAATGGGCCTCCAGACTGACCGCACAAGAAGCTAGAGGCCAACCGAAACTGCGGCTGAAACTCATAGCCTGGTTTCAGCCGAAACCGAAGCCAAAAACTCAAGTTTAGTTGTATGAATGTGAACCAGTGAGGGCCGCTAGGGATTGTCCGAGCTTGCAGTGTGCATCCCTCTACGAAACCCACAGTATCCAAGCCAGAATATAATAATGTAAATAATTAAATAACCTCCACAAACATAGACTGCAGCTAACAAAAGTGAAACTCAAAGCTATGGTGATTTTTCAGTGGCTGACTTTACGCCACACTTGAGTTGACATCATAACTCCACAGAAAGGCTACTTCTTAAGGAGTTTATCATCCCAAATTTACAGGCTTAAATTCCTGCTAAAATTTTGTATCAAAAGCATTTATTTGGAGCACTGTATTTACCATATAAGCTATTGTACAAAATCATAACTTCATTACTTGCAAGCGTACAAAGAGTAGCCCCCACCCCCGGACTACTTTACAATCTCATTGTACTGGATCATAACTATATCACATAATTTAATCGTCTACACAAATCAGGGCTCCCTCGTCACCTTTCTGCCATTAGGTGCTCTTTATTTGAAATTTTTACCCTAAGAGATCTTTTCCCAAAGGAACATACGGTGCGAGAAAGTATTTCTTTCCACAAGGATGGAGCAGATGTATAACTCAACTTTGCAGGTGCATAGACCTTTAACGCTCAGCACAGATTTATTGGAATGATGGAGATGAAGTGATGAACCTGAAGGTGAGGGACTGTGTATGGGATGTTTGTTATTAGCATTTCAAGGGTACCTGCAACATATATTTGTCATGAAGATCTGGAAAACTGGCAATTTAAATCGAGTTATGGCTTAGGTCTGTGATAATGACGGCTTTCTAGATTATTCTGTTAGATATTTCTCTACATTAATAATAGAATTTTGTATGCGGTAGTTGTTATTATTGTAGACCACCTGAATGCTTCAGCTATGCTAAGAAGTATATGAAGTAAATAAATTAGATCAAATCTGCTGGGCTTTCCCTTTGGAACACTTTCCCAGTTGATTTTCACTGCATTCCTAGATGAAGAGATAAAGACCTTGATGATGAAGTCTTTGTGTGCGATATTTGTTATTAGTATTGAAAGAATGATTGAGATGATCTTGAAGGTGAGAACTGTCTGTGGGATGTTTGTTATTAACACCTGAAGAATAATTGAAATGTTGGAGATGAAGTGATGGATGATCTTCCTGATCTGATGACTGTCTGTGGGATGTTTGTTATTAGTATGGAAGGGTAGATGGGATGATGGAGAGGAAGTGATGATGCTCCGAAGGTGAGGTCTATGGATGGGATGTGTGCTTTTTCTCTTTAAAGTTTTATCACTTCCTTCACTGCCAGACATAGGAATTTAATGTGAAAGATAGATACAAGTTATAATAGGATATTACGAAATAAAGAATGAACAAGTTAATTTCTCAAAACAACTGACAGTACAATGAAAACACTATCATCAGGGGTGTTAAATAGGAAAGGGAATGAAATAGTAGCAGTGTAGCAGCGTGTGATGGATGCAGGGAAGAAGATAAAATAAGCTGGTCAGGAGGCAGGATTTATAAGAACATTGAAATGTCATTCTGGATTGAGCCCAACAGTGGCCAATCCAGGTCTCAAGTACCCAGCATATTCGAAAGAGTAGGTAGATTCCTCTCAGCTCACTCCCAGAGATGATCAGTGAATTTTCAATCTATTGAGCTAATAACTGGTAAATGGACTGTTCTTCCAGGAAATTATCCAAAGCCCTTTGAAACCAGCTGTGCCTCATGCCTGGACAAGCTCTTGCAGCCATAAATTCTGTGCCTTGATTATGCAAGAAGTAAAAACAATCCTTTTTCTAATTTATTTTAAATCTACCTGCTAGTTTAAAGAAGTATTCCTTAGTCATTCAGTAATTGGAGCCGACTCCGTGGGTGCTGTGGGTGCTTGAGCATCCCCAATGTTAAGAAAGTTCCTTGTATGTGTCCAGGGAGGGATTATTTTCATTGGGTTCAGCACCCCCAATAATTTTGAAAGGTTGGCTCCTAGCTGTTCTCTAGCCCACTCATGATTCCATAATCCTCGATCATACTCCCTCTCAGTTCTTTATTCTTTAAATCGAAGAACCCCTAACCTCATTATTCTTACTTTATAGGAGAGCCGTTCCATCCCATTTATCATTTTTGTTACCCTTCTCTGTACTTTTCTAATTTCTTCTCCATCTTTTCTGAAACGGGGGTGACCAGAACTGCAGAGATACTTAATGTCCACTCATTCCATTGATTGATTAAGAGACATTATAATATTCTCAGTTTTATTTCCATCCCTTTCTGAATAAATTTTCATGTTCTATTTACTTTTTTCACCATCACCGCTACCCCACACTGAGGAGAAGTTTCAACATGTTGGCCAAAGTCCATCCTTGTTCTGGTTGATGAATCCTTGAAGATCCAGAGATGAGGCTCAGTGTGAGAGAAATCACAAAGGAGGGAAGAGAGCTGTGACACTTTTGCACTGTGTAGTGAGGGGACTTAAGGTAGAATCATGGGGGGAAAGAGTAGGGGGTATGGCTTTAGGAGTTTGATAGGAACTCACAGGGAGATTGGGAGACCATGAATGTACTCAAGAATGGAAGAGGCAGAGATAAAGTCTCAGATGTGTAAAAAGCTTCAGATGGCAGCATCCAGGTGAGGACAGCTAAGGATAAGATGGGGACCCACAACGGGGTAGATCCTTTTAGTAAAGAGAAAGGTGTTTAGGCAGTTTTATGTGGAAAAAGGAGAATTACTTGTAGAGCTTTCAATCCCCTTTTTTGTGTAGGCACATTTTTTGGATAAACATATGTGCATAATTTATATTATGCAGACGTATGCTTGTAATTGTTAAGTAGATCCCAACTCCAAAACCGTCTCAGTGAATGGAGAACCAGGGAAGCCAGGGTTCAAATCCAGCTCCTGTTCCTTGTGACCTTGGGTAAGCCACTTAACCCTGCATTGCCTCAGGTACAGACTTAGGGGGTCTTTTACTAAAGATTAGCTTGAGTTATCTACAGCAAGGTCTAATTTGATCCTATGGGCCCTGTTGCAGATAACTTGAGCTAACCTTTAGTAAATGACCCCCTTAGATAGTGAGCCATCTGGGGACAGGAAACACCTACCGTACCTGTAGCTAACCCGCATCTCCAAGAATGCTTTTTCTCACTGAAGGTAAAATTATATGTTTTCAAAGATCCCACACCCATGCCTAGATCAATCCCATTCTATTGTCAGTAAAGTCGCTTTGTTGCTGCCTTCCACATGTGTCTTATTAGTCTCTCACACTGACTCTTCCATTCACGGTCACACCAGTCAGCCCTTTTAGTCTGTGTTCCTGTATGTGTCTGAGTTAGTATTTGCAACACATTATTTTTTATTATTTTTTTATTTTATTTATCATTTTACTTAATTACATTCACATTTATTACATAAATGTAAGAAAATACAGAAATTAATATAAAAAGGAAAACATTTTCTCTCAACAATATATATTTACATAATTGTCTACAATTGGAAGATCCAAGATCAGGAAAACAATCTTAAAGAAAATAAGAAAAACTCAAAATGGTTAATCTTACACTTCACATTTTCTGAGGGAGGAAGGTTAATCGGTTATTGCAGCCAGTACAGTGGTAACTGAAGGAAGTTGCTGCAGAGGATTCTTCATCTGTTTCCACAAACTCTATAATTTCTTAGGTTCAAACAAATAAGTAATAAGGAAATAAAACACTTACAAGGGAATCGAGCTAGGAAGGTCCCACCTGGGGCAATGATTCCTGGCTTAAAAGCCAAGACCTCACACCTCCCAGTCTGCGATTCCCTTGATGTGTCAGGAAATAGATGCATCTTTGAACCCAAAAAACTATCAACCATGTATCGGAAATACAATTTCAAAACATTGTTCCTATCTAAATCAAAGACGAAAGTCACTAATAATAACTCTATCTATAACTTTTGAATTTTCCAAAATGTCCGTTAAACTTACATCTCTTTTCTCTGATAAAGAAGATTTTAAAGGAAATATAATTTTAGTCACCAAAGGTGGCTATCAGAAGGTATTAGCAAAGTATCAGAGAAATATTTCTTCAAGAATTCAGTAGCTGATATATAGGATATTATAGGTAAATTTATCATTCTCAAGTTATTTTCCCTTAATTGGTTCTCCAGAAATTCCAATTTTTTACAAGAAAGATGACTATTCTTAATTACCAAATTGTCTGATTTTCATAGAGAAGCCATTTCCATAATCAAAGTCTCTATTTTTATATCTTGGACTTCCACTTTGTTAGATAAGTATTAATATAAATTCTTTAACTCACATAGTGAAAAATTTTAAACATCTGAAGAAGACAGTTATTCACATTCTGCTGCAGTTCCTATAGTACATCCTTTATGACATTATTGGCTTCACCAAGTCCAATTTCTCCACAGAAACCGCTCCAGATATCTTTGGGGGAAGAGCTCACTCTTCAATACCCCAGTTGGTTTATTATCCGAGTCGATGCTGCGCCAGGACCTCCTCGGGTCACATGAAAATCCTAACCCACTTCGGGCGTTTCCATTATTGACCTCCATAGCAAAGCATTACTATTTCCGGGTCTTGGAGGGGTCGTGCCAACAGGGGGACTCAAAGTCACTCCCTCCACTGAGATTCGGCAATAAAGCCTTGCTGTTCCTCGAAGCAAGAACCGATATCCCCGATGTTATGACCCCGAATCTCTCCAAAATAGACTGAGAAGTGGTGGGAACCTCAGCCGTGTTCGAGGAGGACAGCACGATGGCTTTGCCTTTTCTCTTCCCCATTCTCTGGGGAGCGCGCCCTCTTCTTCAGGCATTCTGGTGTAAAATGGGACCTCAACTAGCGTACATCCTCCCTCAATGCCATCTTGGATCCTCCAGGTTGGGACACTCTTTGTCTGGTTTCTCCTCAGAGGCCTGTCTGATATGGGTAACCCTACAGCATAGCCCTCTGAGTCATTGAAACACGGAAGCCCCTCCACCACTTACAAGGTGGTGTCCCTTCAGGAGGGGAACACATTATTTTTTTTTATGTTGTTCTATCACTCCTGAGATTGCACAGAATGGATACTGTGCTTGAAGGTTGTAGAGTGCAGAACACGAGAAAACTCACAAACTGCATGTCTCATGATTCAACTATTACTAGGATAACAAATACGTTATGATATTACTCCTAACTTTCTTATCTGACAGATTACAAAATCTTCCAGTACAGTGTCCATCATCTTCTCCTGGACCGGGCATCTCTGCCAATGCCCTTTCAACCACTCCTGAGAACATGGCATCTTCTCATGGATCTGAGAATGAGGCAGATCCTTTAATTCTTTGACTTTCCAACTTATTCTGAGAATTTCCTCACAACATTTCCAAAAGAGAAGCATCATCATAACTTTTAGGTTGCATCAACCCTTTCTAGCTCATCAATGTGTTATTTAAGATGATCTGGTTTCAAATTTAGTAGACACCATTAGTACCTATGTTACCTGTGGCTGTGGTCCTTGCAATATTTCTCCTCATTTTAGTGATCCAACCCATATTTTTCAATCAATTGATGATTGCACTCCTTTAAGATACCCCAACTTGTGATTCAATCCCACACTCTACCACCTGACAATGGCTTTCAAAGCTAACTCTTTCATACTTGCCCTGTTGGCGCATCTTAATGGTCTTTCTTGTTCTTTCTTAAGGTTGGGGTGCCAGGAGTCTGTCAGAGAAGATGAAAAATGTCTTCAAAGATCCTTGTGATCCATGTAATAAAATCACTGCATGCCTAAATTAAGGCAGATTGAAGAAGGCTGAACTTTATGGACTGCATCTCCTTTAGCTCAGGTCAGTGTATGTAGCCCTAGACAGGACATCATAGCTTCACCTCTCATGTATGTTCAATGAACTTATTTCTAATGATGCAAATTTTTCCCTTATATCTCATCACTGTTTCCATAATGTATCGAAAGGAAAATACCACCACTGCAACAGAATTCATCATTCTGGGATTTCCCGAATTTCCAGACCTCCAAATCCCTCTTTTCCTTCTGTTTTTACTGATTTACCTGATCATCCTGTTAGGGAACCTCACTATAATAACAGTAACATGCCTGAACCCTCGCCTGCACACCCCCATGTACTTTTTCCTCTGTAACTTGTCCCTCATTGATATCTCTTCCACCTCAGTCACGCTTCCCAAACTTCTGGACATCTTCTTGAGGAAAAATCAGAGGATTTCTGTAAATGGGTGTTTCATGCAGGTATATTTTTTCTTACTTTCGGTATGTATAGAATTTTTTCTGCTTTCAGCCATGGCTTATGACCGCTATGTCGCAATATGTCACCCCCTGCACTATGTCGTGATCATGAACTGGAATGTCTGTGTCCTGATCGTTGCAGGGCTGTGGATTGTTGGATTTCTGGATCCTATGACATACACTGTCTTTCTATCAAGTTTCTCCTATTGCAGGTCCAACATAATCAACCATTTCTTCTGTGACATCTCAGCGCTGCTAAAACTCTCCTGCACCAGTACCTCCACCGTTGATCATATAAATTATATTTTGGGAAGTTTTGTGGTAATGCCATGTATTTTGTCAACCTTTGTATCTTATGTGTACATCATCTCCACCATCTTGAAGATCCGTTCTGCAGAGGGCAGACGCAAAGCCTTCTCCACCTGCTCCGCCCACCTGACGGTCCTTATTCTATTTTATGGGACTCTGGTTTGTTCATACATAAGACCGACATCCACACAGTCCCTTGAACAAAACAAACTCTTTGCTGTGATGTATAATGCATTAATTCCAATGTTCAACCCCATAATTTATAGCCTAAGAAACCAAGAGGTTAAAAAAGGCATAGCAAAATTATTTACCAGAAAACTGTTTTCCCGAGATCAGAAGACCATTTTCTCTGTACAACTTCATGGCAAGAGATAGAGTGTGATAAACCCTAGTTATAAAGCATATCTCTTATTCTTCTTGTTAAATGTGTAACTTGTCTTCCCAAACAGGGCCAGTGTTAGGGGGTGACAAACGTGGCAAATGCCCTGGTCCTCCGTACCATAGAGGACCACCAAACCTGCCTCAAGCAAAAGGAGGCATAGGCTGAAGGTCTCCTCCTTGGTTTCCATTCTGGGCCGCTGAATTTCTAACACCAGCCCTGGCCCAAGAAAATATGCTCGGATTGTTACTAATGATACCCAAAACTGAAGGTGAAAATGATTTATAACTTTCAAATCACTCTGATATTCAACCCGTGGTGGTTAGTGTTTTTAAAAGCACTGACCTCCCCAGGCTGAATTAAGTCCAGATGTTCAGTGCTGGCCTAATCCAGTACTGGTCCTGATTCTATGGGTCTTCTGCAGTGCCGAGACATTATCCTGGTACGGTCAATATTTGGTGCTGAATCCAAAACCTGGACAAGCATTTTATGCAGTTCTAGCCTGGGTAATTGAATATTTGTTGTGTCTGGGTATCTTCCAAGTTTACTGCCATGCATGTGGTCACTACAGAAAACCAAATTAAGGGCAAAACATAAGCACATAAGCACCGCAATACTGGGAAAAAGACCAAGGGTCCATGAAGCCCAGCATCCTGTCTCCAACAGCGGCCAATCCAGACTTAAATAACCTGGCACCCCCCCCCCCCCCCCCACACACACACATTTTTTTAAATAATGTTCAATGGACTTTTCCTTCAGGAATCTGTCCAAACCCCCCTTAAACTCCGTAAGGCCAGCCGCTGCCACCACATTCTCCGCAAATGAGTTCCAGAGTCCAACTACATGCTGAGTAAAGAAAACCTTTCTCCTATTTGTTTTAAATCTACCAAACTGCAGAAACGAGAGAAAAAGAAGAGAAAGGCAAAGAGTGAAACCTCAAAGTTAAATGCCCCCTGCAAAATAAAGTCTCAATAACAGGGACTACAGCAGAAACGATTACTGACCCACTTCCTGACACTAACACAAAATGTGGCATAAAAAAAATCTCAACCCCAAAAAATATGAATAGTCACAGAATGTGAACAAACAGAGGCCCCTTTTACTAAGTTGCGTTAGGCTCTACGTGTACCCAACACCCACAAAAATGAACTTACCGCCCCATTACCACGTGCCTCTTGTGGTAATTTCATTTTTGGCGCCTGCCTGCTTCGCTCGTCTGGAAAATATTTTTTATTTTTTGGATGTGCGCCCAAGTGGCATCTGACGCGCACAGATTCCTTACCGCTAGGTCTGTGGCTGGCGGTTAAGGTCAGACACCCAAAACGGACGTGTGGCAATTTTGATTTTGCCGCACGTCCATTTTCAGCAAAAAAATTTTAAAAAAGCATTTTTGGAGGCATTACACAATACTTAAGGAAATCAAAAACACAGAGTAACAAAATGACTTCTACGATTAGAGAAATAAGACAACTGAGAAGAGGACCCAGGAATATTAATACTTATTACGCAGTTGAAGTTGTTACGGGCCTTGGTTGTAACATGGGTGACTCAGCCAGCTTAGCTTCCAAATAGTGGACTAAAGATGAGTAATAGATCAATAATTTGAAATACTCTGTAATATCTAAGTTCCTAGTATCCTTTTTTTTTTAATCATTGACTTATAATCATCTTTTTCTAATTTCAAGAATTGTACTTGAAGTAAAATGCAAATTTATAAATAAAATAATAAAAAAAATTTTGAAAAACATCTCGTATCTCTCTATCAGTGTGAAGCAATTGTCCCTCTTCATTCCTAATAGTTAAAATTTGTCTGGAAGTGTACTTTGGAGCTTTTAGCCGTGCCAGTTGAAATTTATAATACGTGTGAGATTTAACTGCACGTTCGTGTAACAGGGAATTCCAGGCCGTTTGGGCTGTTACTTATATGTTGCAAATTGTCCCATCAATAAAAAAGTTAAACTATAAAAAACTTATAATAAAAAAAAGTATTTTTGGTACGTGCGCTAAAAACTATTTCTGGGCGCACACGCCCAAAACCCGCGCCTGCACTATCGCAAACCACTTTTCACCGCAGCTTAGTAAAAGGACCTCAGAAGCACTCAAAGCCAGTGTGAGTACAAAAACGGAACCAGAAGGAAATGGTCTGAAGCACAAGTAATAAATATAACTGAAAAGTTCTTGATGCGTTTATGCAGTCCAACTGGCAGCAGATGAAAAACCCAACAAGAAGCTGCATCAGGGGTAAAGAAGTCTTCAGAGCTGTATTATATTCCGAATTCCAGGAGAGAAGAAGGAGAGATGGGATTTGCAGTGAAAGCAAACATAGATTTGAATAATATTTCAGCATTATTGGAACAATCTTTAGAAGGAGCAACTGAAAGGTCTACACTTAATGTTTCATTTATATTTGAACAGGACCTTAATTCAGTTATGAGACTTTATTTTAAGAATGCTAAAACCCTCTTTGGAGGTGAGAAGGGGTGGCTATTTCCTGATGTAACAGAACAAACCCAGCAAAAACGGAAAGCGTTTTTGGCTATGAGGAAACGAACTGTGGAGATAGGGGGTTCTTTTTTTCTAGCTTACCCCATGTAAGTGCGTAGTAAAACCGGGAGAAACAAAATATATATTTTATTCACCAGAGCAGCTAAAATGATATGAATCAACTGAAAAAATAACATCAGTTCGAGGGAACGCCACAATGTTAAATATTAATGTTTAAGTTATGTAATCTTCTGTATTCATAATACCCCCCCCCCCCCATTTGATATTGGGGTCTAAGGAAGCAGAAAATAGAGCTTAAGATATAATTATGATTTTAATTTTATTTAATTTCCTATATGATCGAGATGAAATGTTTCTGTCTCGATTTAAAATTTTAAGCTGAGAGTGAAAGTAAATTTCCTGTATTTTGAATTATGCTGTATTTCTTTGACAAGTTTACTCTTGTTAAAATTTTGAATGGATAATAAATAAAGTAAAAAAAAAAAGAAGAAGTCTTCAGACCAACCACAGTCATACTTTCCAGTACCATTGTGCTTGTTCTTTGTACTCTGAACATTCCTGAAACAGGTCTAAATAAGGACGTCCTCCTTGTTAAACTTGGACATTTCTTCCCCTTCGGTGATCGCTGTTGAAGGTCCTGATTTTGCCCCCCCCCCCCAGTCCTGTTCAAAACACGCCCCCTTGTTATTTGGACCTGCGGCAGTGTTGAGCGTCAAAATCCTGCCTTTGTAAAATTGGACGTTTCAATCACATGGACGTCGATTTCGGTATTTTGGGAGGTCCATATGCTTTGCAAATAAGCACCATAGGCACCTCTGTGTCTCTATAAAAGATTTGCACACATGCTGTAGAAATCATTGGTGTAACAAACTAGGTGCATTTGCATGTGCTCGGGAATGTACTTCTCTGTTTCTAGGACCCTAGAGGGCACCTGATTGGTGTAAATTCTATAAATGAAAGTAGGCAACTTCTTTTATGTATAGAATTTGAGTGTAAGCGTATATACACACGTGGGTGAACTTAGGGTTGAGCTCTTGTATGAGCCATCGAGCTGGTGCAACTGCTCAGGCCTAGTTTTGGCAGATACCCATGTAAGATGTGGAGGAGAATTCTCGAACCTGTCGTCTACGTCCAGCTTTGGATGCTTTGCACAAAAACGTACAAAATCCGAATAGAAAAAGACGGTCATTTTCGAAAAAAGAAAAACGTCTATCTTTTTCTCGAAAATATCATTTCGAACAAGGTTTGTACTTTCTACATTTTGTTTTATGGACCATTAAAAAAATAACCCAAAACATCCAAATGAAAAACATACAAAATCAAGTCAAGGGCCAACATTTTCGGCAGACTGGTCCCCCAGACATCCTAGCACAGCAATGGGACACCCTAGGGGGCACTGCAGTGGACTTCAAATAAATGCTTCCAGGTACACATCTCACCATTGCTCCCTGATCTTGTCTGTTGAGCCCCCCAAAACCCACTACCCCCAACTGTACACCACAATAGCCTTATGGGTGAAGGGGGCACCTATATGTTGGTACAGTGGGTTTCTGGTGAGTTTTGGAGGGCTCACAGTTTCCATCACAAGTGTAACAGGTAGAGAGAGGTATAGGCCTGGGTCTACCTGTCTGCAGTGCACTGCACCCACCACTACACTACTCCAGGGACCTGCATGCTACTGTAATGGACCTGAGTATAACATCTGAGGCTGGCAAGTAATGTTTTAAAACACATTTTTCTATGTTTGTGCAGCGCTGCGTACGCTTTGTAGCGCTATAGAAATGCTAAATAGTAGTAGTAGTAGGGTGGGGGGGGGGGTGGTAGGGGGTTAGTGACCACTGGGGGAGTAAGGGGAGGTCATTCCTGATTCCCTCCTCACCTTTTTTTTTTGCCTTAGTCATTCTAAAAATAGGTCTAGCTCAAAATGTCTTAGCTTTACTCCTGGATGTTTTTGTTTTGTTCCATTATAGCTGAAAAACTTCGAAGTCTTAGCTCTATAAACCCCCTCACAGGCTTCTAGACTATCAGCATATGTAGGATGAAGAGATTCCTTTTGTTGAGATTTATTTCCAAATAGTATGAGTAATTTTCCATATTTCTCATCCTTTAGTGATCTATTGTACATAATCTAGGAACAAAACCCATTGTACTGGATCATAAGAATATCACATAATTTAATCATCTACACAAATCAGGGCTCCCTCATCACCTTTCTGTCATTAGTGCTCATCATTTGAAATTATTACCTAAGAGATCCTTTCCCAAAGGAGCATACAGTGCAAGAAAATATTTGTTCCTTCAAGAAGAGAACAGATGCAGAACTCAACTCTACAGGCGCACAAACCTCTAAAGCTCATCGTTGATTGACATTGGATTGATGGAGATGAAGTGATGATCCTGAAGGTGAGGACTGTGTGTGGAGTGTTTGTTATTAGTATTGAAGAAGAGTTGAAATTATGGAGTTGACCTGATGATGATCTTCCTGAATCTGAGGAGTATGTGTGGATGTTTGTTATTAGTATTGAAGGGTAGGTGGGATGATGGAGATGAAGTTATGATGCTCAGAAGGTGAGGTCTATGGGTGGGATGTGTGCTATTATCACTTGAAGAGCTAATGTCAGCTCATTAAAGTTTTATCAGTTCCTTCACTGCCAGACACAGGAATTTATGTGAAAGATGGATACGAGTTAGATTAAGATGGTACAAAATAAAGAACGAACAAGTTATTTCTTGAAACAACTGACCATACAATGAAAACAGTAGCGTCAGGGGTGTTACATAGAAAGGGAAATGAAATAGTAGCAGTGTGTGATGGATGCAGGGAAGCGGAAACGGGGACGTTATTAGTAGCAAAGTTTCTAAAGAGAATGGATCAGGAGTCGGGATTGAGAAAAAGAATATAAAAACATTGAAATGCCATTCTGGATTGAGTCCAGCATCTTGTTTCCAACAGTGGCCAATCCAGGTCTCAAGTGCCCGGCAGATCCAAAAGAGTTGGTAGATTCTTGGCAGCTCACTCCCAGGGATAATCAGTTAATTTTCAAGTCTACGTAAATGGATTGTTCTTCCTGGAAATTATCCAAAGCCCTTTGAAACCAGCTGTGCTTCATGCTTTGACCAGATCTTGCAGCCTCAAATTCCGTGGCTTGATTATGCACTAAGGGGTCCTTTTAAAAAGGCCTGCTAGAGATGCCCATATATTCCTAAGGCATCTCTAGCATTTAGCGATTGCTAAAAATGCAACCGCACCTTTGAAAAAGACACCCTAAGTAAAAACAATCCTTTTTCTAGTTTGTTTTAAATCTACCTGCTAGTTCAATGAACTATTCCTTAATCCATTCTCTAATTAGCTGTTCCAGCCTATTCATGATTCTATAATCCTCGATCATGCCCCCTGTCACTTCTTCCAAGATCCCTAACCTCTTTATTCTTTGTTTATAGGAGAGCCGTTCCATCCTATTTATCATTTTGGTAACCCTTCTTTGTACCTGTCTCAATTCCTCTCCATCTTTTCTGAGACGGTGGTGACCAGAACCACAGAGATAATCAATCTATGGTATGAGTGGACATTAAGTAAGAGACATTATAATATTCTCAGTGTTATTTCTGTCCCTTTCTGAATACACTTTCATGTTCTATTTACTTTTTACACCACCTCCGCTACCCCACACTGAGGTGAAGGTTTCAACATATTAGCCACAGAGCACTAAAGATCGTTATTCCGGATGGTGAATCCTGAGCAGATCAGAGGTGAGGCCCAGGGTGAGAGAATGAAGGGAATAGGGGTGTGACACACAGAGGGGTTGAGCCTCCTAGTAAGGAGGAAAACATTTAGGGCATTGATCAGTTTTTTGGGGGTCTTGTTCCACGCAAAGAGGATCTGATTTTGTTCATGTGAAAAAAGGAAACGTAGCTACAACTTTCAATTCTTTTTTTGTGTAGGGTACATTTCCCTCTCTTTGGAATTCTTTGTCACTTGATCTGCGGTTGTAAAAATCAAATTTGAGATTAAAAAAAACTGATGAAAGTATGGTTGTTTATGCAATATTTTGACTGTTAATATCTCCTGTGGTTGTTGGGGAGTGGGCTTTTGTCAGGAGGAGGGACTTTATCTGTTTTTCCTAGTGTATCTCTGCTTATTATTATTGTTTCATTGTTATTTGGTTAAGATTGTTGTGTTATTTTGAATCCCTTCCTCTTGTGTTTTGTATTGTCTTTGTTTTGTTTTTAGGGATGATTTTAATTTCTAATGTAAACTACCTTGATGAATAATCTTTATGTGAATGGCGGTATATTAAATTGTACGAAATAAAAAAAAAAAAATATGTTCACAGTTTTGACCATGCAAGAGTAGGCATGTAATCGCTAGCTTCTCCCTAACCCATCTCAGAGGACGGAGAACTAGGGAAGCCAGGGTTCAAATCCAGCTCCTGCCCCTTGTGACCTTGGGTAAGTCACTTAACCCTGCATTGCCTCAGCTACAAACTTAGACAGTGAGCCATCTAGGGACAGAAAACACCTATTGTACCTGTAGCTACAGCTGAAAGAGGCGTGAGCCAAACCCAAATGTCCAAGAACGCCTCTTTTTCTTGCAGGTAAAATTATACATCCATGTACTATTCAACCCCATTCTATTGTGAGTAAATATGAGTTTACCCATGGACAGTCTTTTTATTTCATTATTTTTTGTGTCTTTTCACTGTCCCACACTCAACAGTCACTGTTGTCAGCCCTTGTGTGTATGTGTCTGAGTTATTATTTAAGGAACATTATTTTTTGGTATTGTTCTATCAGTCCCAAGATTGCACAGAAACCTTCTGCTCAGTGTGCTGCTGCGGCTCGGAAAGCGAATAGAATGTTGGGTATTATTAGGAAAGGTATGGAGAACAGGTGTGAGGATGTTATAATGTCGTTATATTGCTCCATGCTGCGACCGCACCTTGAGTATTGTGTTCAATTCTGGTCGCCGCATCTCAAGAAAGATATAGCGGAATTGGAAAAGGTGCAGCGAAGGGCGACTAAAATGATAGCGTGGATGGGACGACTTCCCTATGAAGAAAGACTAAGGAGGCTAGGTCTATTCAGCTTGGAGAAGAGACGGCTGAGGGGAGACATGATAGAGGTATATAAAATAATGAGCGGAGTGGAACAGGTGGATGTGAAGCGTCTGTTCACGCTTTCCAAAAATACTAGAACTAGGGGGCATGCAATGAAACTACAGTGTAGTAAATTTAAAACAAATCAGAGAAAGATTTTCTTTACTCAACGCATAATTAAACTCTGGAATTCGTTGCCGAAGAGGCGGTGAAGGCGGTTAGCTTGGCAGAGTTTAAAAAGGGGTTAGACGGTTTCCTAAAGGACGTCCATAAACCACTACTAAATAGACTTGGGAAAAATCCACAATTCCAGGAATAACATGTATAGAATGTTTGTACGTTTGGGAAGCTTGCCAGGTGCCCTTGGCCTGGATTGGCCGCTGTCGTGGACAGGATGCTGGGCTCAATGGACCCTTGGTCTTTTCCCAGTGTGGTATTACTTATGTACTTATGATGAAAGACCAGGATACTGTGCTTGAAGACTGCAGAGTGCAGAGCATGTGAAAACAGCACAAAGAACTGCTGAGGCTAAAATCCACTGTCTCATGATTATACCTTTATTAGGATAACGTATGATATTTCCCCTCACTTCCCCTGTCTGCAGAACTGTAAAATATTTCTGCCGCTTTCTACTGAATAAATGTACCTTTTGCCCATGCTCTCCTGAACGAGCGATGAGAGAGATCTATTTATCAGATAAAAGTTTTCAATTCATACAGTGTCATAAAAATACCAAGAGAGTCAGATTTTCCTCCTTGTTCTGCGATTTACCTCACTACATTTCCAACACAGCATACAACCTTAAATCCTTTACGTTTCATCAGCTCTTCTACTACTACTACTTATCATTTCTGTAGCGCTACAAGGCATATGCAGCGCTGCACACCATACACAAAAAGACAGTCCCTGCTCGAAGAGCTTACAATCTAGATAAGACAGGTAAACAGACAGAACAAATGAGGGTAAAGGGAATAAAGAGAGATGAGGAATAAGGACAGGGTAAGTGAGTTAGGAGTCAAAAGCAGTGGTAAAGAGGTGGGCTTTAAGTTTGAACTTGAAAACGGCCAAAGACAGGGCTAGACGCACAGGCTCGGGAAGTCTATTCCAGGCGTGGGGTGCAGCAAGACAAAAGGAACGGAGTCTAGAATTAGCAGTAGAGGAGAAGGGGACGGATAAGAGAGATTTATCTACAGAATGGAATACTCGAGGGGAGGGCGTAGGGAGAGACGAGAGTGGAGAGGTACTGGGGAGCAGCAGAGTGAATACACTTATAGGTCAATAAGAGAAGCTTCAACTGAATACGAAAACGGATAGGGAGCCAGTGAAGTGATTTAAGGAGGGGGCTAATGTGAGCATTGCGACTTTGGCGGAAAATGAGTCGCACAGCAGAGTTTTGGACTGATTGAAGAGGAGAATACTTCTAATTCTAGTGTCATATTGATATCTAGAATAATTACAATGGGCCCGATATTCAGACTGTGGGAATTAGCCCATCTCCTGCGGTCGGCGTCCAGCCCAGATACTCAATGATGGGCCGCTTCCAGTGACCGGCATTGAAAATCCGATTTATTTTTGGCCAGTTTGAACTTAATCGGCCAAGCCAATATTCAGCGTTGGCCGGTTGAGTTTGAATCAGGCCAAAGATATTCCAGGAACTGAAGCGGCTTAAAGTGGGCCACCAAATTCACGCTGAAAATTGACAGATAGCCGGTTTTATTTCTCGATATAATTGGCTATCCGCTAACCACAAATTTTCAGCAGGTCATGACCGGCCATGTCCCACTGATAATTCACGGATGGCCGGTTATGGGGCATTTAACCATCTAGGCACCAATCCGGGCCAGTTAAATGCTTCTGAATATCAGGGGAACGAATTTAAGATCATCTTGTTCAGATTTATTTTAATGCATCTGGAAACAGTTCTATAACTAAGCGACAAAGTTAGGTGCCTCAACACGGCGAGCTCTTTCTCTAACGGCATTGGTGGGCTCAGATTCCGTTACAGAATGCAAGTATAAATCAGCATCTCCGCACTTAGAATTAGGTACGCCCACTTGCGCCATGTGAATCGAAGGAGTACGTGTGCAGTGGGAGCCCCACCCGTGCTGCCCCCAAACGTATGCCCCTTGCTTTTACATGCTAACCCACAGATCCTGGGAAGATCGCCCAAAGTTGCGTATGCAAATATAAACCAATTATTGACGTTAATTTGGATTTGCGTTGCATCTATTCTGTAAGACTGCACGTCTAAAGCTTCTCATGTGCAACTCAAAAGGGCGCTGTGGCCATGGGAGGGGCATGAGCAAGTCAAGGGCATTCACAAAAGATGCACACAGTGTTACAGAATAGCAGGGGATCTACGTCCAATTTGCATACCAGAATTTACACCAGGTTTCAACTGGCATAAGTCCCTTGTGCCCAAAGTTGAATGTCGATTTTTTTACTCAACGCTGTTGTATCAAGAGTGCTCATCCCAGAGCGTCCTTTATACATTAGCATTGAGCGCCAAATTTTATCTCCTCCTTTTATTCGTCCACCTCTCATTTGCTGATTTCGCTCCTAACTCATTCAAGATACTCCAACTTGTGACTCACTTCTACACTCTAATACTGTCAGTGGCTTTCATACTTGTCCCGTTGGCACATCCTAATGGTCTTTCTTATGCTTTTTTAAGGTGGGTGTGCTACGAGGTCCTCGGAGAAAATGATGGATGCCTTCCAAAGATCCCTGTTATCGATGTAATAAATCACTGTATGCCCAAATCTGGGTGGCTTGAAGAAGGCTATACTATGTAATGGACTATGCTTCCTTTCAGCTCAGGTCAGTGTATGTGTCCCGGGTAGGACTTCGTAGCTGCATCTTTACTGTACATTCAATGAACTTTTTTCCACTTATGCCAACTTTTCACTTATTTTTTCATCATTGTTTCCAGATCACAGAGAAAGGAAAAATTCCACCACAGCAACAGAATTCATCATTCTGGGATTTTCTGAATTTCCAGAGCTTCAGATTCCATTTTTCCTTCTGTTTTTACTGGTTTACCTGATTGTCCTGTTGGGGAACCTCATTATAATAACCGTGACATGCCTGGACCCTCGCCTGCACACCCCCATGTACTTTTTCCTCTGTAACTTGTCCTTCGTTGATATCTCTTCCACCTCAGTCACTCTCCCCAAACTGCTGGATATCTTTTTGAGGAAAAATCAGCGCATTTCTGTACATGGGTGTTTTATACAGGTATATTTTTTCTTATTTTCACTGTGTGGAGAATTTTTTCTGCTTTCAGTCATGGCTTATGACCGCTACATCGCAGTATGTCACCCCCTGCGTTACGTGCTGATCATGAATTGGAGCGTCTGTGTTCTGTCAGTTGCAGGGTTATGGATTGCTGGATTTTTGGATTCTTTGACATACACTGTCCTTCTTTCAAGATTTTCTTATTGCAGATCCAACAAAATCAACCATTTCTTCTGTGATATCTCAGCGCTGCTAAAACTCTCCTGCACCAGCACCTCTACCGTTGAGTATACAATTTTTATTGTGGGAACTTTTGTAGCAGTGCCATGTATCAGTTTAACCTTTGTATCTTACATCTACATCATCTCCGCCATCTTGAGGATCCGTTCTGCAGAGGGCAGACGCAAAGCCTTCTCCACCTGCTCCGCCCACCTGACTGTCGTTATTCTCTTCTATGGGACACTGCTCTGTTCATACATGAGACCAACGTCTACGCAATCCCTTGAACAAAATAAACTCTTTGCTGTATTGTATAATGCCTTAATCCCCATGTTCAACCCCATAATTTATAGCCTAAGAAACCAAGAGGTTAAAAAAGCCCTAATAAATGTATTTACCAGAAAACTATGTTATCGAGATCAGAAAAACATGTTCTCTGCGACTGTAAAACTTCATGGCAAGAGATAGGGTGAGAGCAACCTTCCCATGAATATGTAGAGACCTTAGAGTTTTGGTTACAGGATCCTACATCAGGGCCAGCCCAACCATTTGGCAAAACTAGGCAGTTGCCTAGGGCCGCAGCTTCCTGGGGCAGCAAAGAGCAGCTGCAGTCTAAGCAAAGCGGTAGATTCTGACAATCGGACAAACTCAAAGAATCCTCAGCGTTTACTTTAGCCTGCGATTTTACAGGATTTTTGTGTGGTGATCATGATTGGGGGGGGGGGGGGGCTGAAGTGTAAGGGCATGAAAGTTAATTGTGGGGAGGGTGTAAGGCTGAAGTTTTGCCTAGGGTGTCCACTGCCTTTGCACTGGTTCCATCCTACAGCAAACTCTACTGCTTCTATACATTTCAGTTCTATTGGAGCACCATATCTTCATTTCCCTATTGCATCAGTGGCTTCCAGGCAGAAGCAGTGGTATCTTCTGTCCTTGTCAACCCCAGTTTCTAGAAGGTAGAAGTTACCCTGGAATGCAGTATTCTAGTCAGGTGAGGAAAACTGTTTATGAGTGAACTCTCCTTGGGTATAAAACCCTGTCCCACAGTTCAATGTTCATCTCTGGTTTCAAGCCTCTCCGGCCGTGAACCTATGATGTAGGAGACAGCTACATTTAGCCTAAAGCCCTTGCTATTGAGATCTAGAAATACTGGACAGTACAGAAGGATTGGAGAGAGATTTCAGATCAAACAGGAGACTGGAGCCACTTCAGCATCTACTCTGCCTGGGTGCTCAAGGGTAACCCTCTGCACCCCTGCTGAGAGACTTTGAAGTTCAGATAGACTAGGGTTGCATGTATAATTTCAACAGGGCGAACTAGATACCTTCCATCTATTGATGAGCCAGGAATAACTCTCTGGCCCAAGAAACAACTTGTGAATATCTATATTACAGGGTTCATAACTCCCTACACTGGACTACCTCACAATTCGGACACGTGTAACGTACTATGCACCACCACCTGTTGTCCAGACCGTAAATGAACTTTCTACGTTTGACTATCTAACCACCCTTTACTTTATTCTATCATTTATGAACTTTAATGCAATACCACCTTGTAATTTATGCGATCATCAATGAATAACAATGCTATACCATTTTATATTTCTCAGATCCAGAAATGGTGAGCGCCATTACGGCATAATGTAAATCACTCTTTCATCCATGTACATAAAGACAATATTTATTTATTTTTGTTACATTTTTACACCGCGCTTTCCCACTTATGGCAGGCTCTATGCGGCGGGCAATGGAGGGTTAAGTGACTTGCCCAGAGTCACAAGGAGCTGCCTGTGCCAAGAATCGAACTCAGTTCCTCAGTTCCCCAGGACCAAAGTCCACCACCCTAACCACTAGGCCACTCCTCCACTCACTTTGAAACCTACTGTATAATGTACATGCTATACCAATCTGTATTTCTCAGATCCGGAAGTGGCGACTGTCACTCCGGCATTATGTAAGCCACATTGAGCCTGCAAATAGATGGGAAAATGTGGGATACAAATGCAATAAATAAATAAATAAGGATCCATATACATCCCAGCAGAACCTGACGTTACGGTTTGTGGTTTATTGCATTTAATACACCGTCTTTCGCATGCAACGACAAAACGGTTCACAACAAAAGAAAATATGAAGGAAATTTGAAAAGAACTACAGTAGCAAATAGGGAAGTGAATAGAACAGAGGTGAAGAAATATGTGAGGGAGAATACAATGGAGAAAGAGGAGAATGGTGAAGGTTTTTTCCTCTGGGATTTAGAGTGGAGTGATCAGGCTCCAGAGACTCTGTAAATATTCCCCTTTTGATGCTCATGAACTCGGACTTGCACAGCCTCTGCCACAATGCATTTGTTGACTTTAAGAGACGCTGTTTCAGTAAAATTGTTGGTTCAGAACAGCAGCTTTGGAGTGGACTGAATTATTGTGAGAACTGGAAAAATGGAGAGAGTGCAGAAATCTGTGTATGGACAATGTGGGAATCAATATGGTCAAATAGGCTGCATAAGGCGAGAAGGTGGCTAGCACTTTTTGAGGATTAAGGCACCGCCGATTCTGATGTATGGAAATCCCAGAAATGATTAAAAGGGTACCTATAAAAAGTCTGCTGAAAATCAGGCAGTGTATGAGTGCTTCAAACAAATATACTTTTCCATTTCTTTACCGTGTATCGAATACATTTTCCTTACAGTCATGACTTATGATCGCTATGTGGCCATCTGTCACAACCCTGTGCTATGCTGTGATCATGAATCCAAGAGTCTGTGTACTGATGGCTGTAGGGACTTGGATCTTTGGGGTTCCTGATACCATTGACAGACACCGTCCTTACATCACATCTGTCTTATTGTGGGTCCAATGAGATGAACCATTTTTGCTGTGATGTCACCACTGTTAAAACTCTTCTGCACCAGGGGGGGGGGAGGGCTAGAGAGCGGCTACAGAATGGCAGCATGATCAAGGAGCTCCTCACCCCCCCCCCCCCCCCGGTTTAATAACATGATTTAACCTTCCTTTTTTGCAAGGAATACTTAACAAACATCATTCTCTATCATCCATCTGATGGCTACTAACAAACAATCAAAGACTGAAACGGCATTTGCAATGGGTTCCAGCTCAAAAAGATCAAAACCGGATCCACCATTGCCGGATAAAATTACAAGCGACAAACCTGATAACGCCGCTTCTTTTGCCTTACTAACAGAACAACTAACTTTGATAACAGGAATGCTCTATGAGAACTTTTCTGATGTAAAACAAACTCGGAGGTGGCTCGTATTAATGCGCATCTTGAAATGTTTGAAGGAAGAATTGAGCGTTTAGAACAACGAAAACTCTTCTGCACCAGAACCTCCACCACTGATCATGTGACTTGACTCAGGGGCTGTTTTACTAAGCCAAGAAGGTGCCTATGTGCTCCGAACGTACGCCAATTTCGAGTTACCGCCCGGCTACCATGTGGTTCTTGCAGTAATTTCAGTTTTGGTGCGCAGCCGCTACGCATGTCCGAAAAATAAAAAATATTTTCTGACGCGCATAGATTACCGCCCTGTTATCGCGTGAGACCTTACCACTAAGTCAATGGCTGGTGGTAAGGTCTCAGACCCAAAATGGACGCATGCCAATTTTTATTTTGCCACACATCTGTTTTCAGCAAAAAAAATTTAAAAGGCCTTTTTTTTACAGGTGTGCTGAAAAATGAATCTGCGCCGTAGCCAAAACCCGCGCCTACAGTACCACAGGCCATTTTTCAGCGCACCTTAGTAAAATGACCCCTCAAAGCCTTCTCCACCTGCTCCTCCCACCTCATGGTCATTATTCTCTTCTATAGGATGTACTCTTGTTCCGCTCTCCGGGCCTTCGCCTATAGCAGTCCTGGCCTCACATTCAAATACAATGTCCTTTCAGAGGGTTTTTCCCTCATCTGTCATCTACCAAACTGAGTAAGGTGTCTGCCTTGGAGTGGTCCTGCAGCAGCTTAAGCCATCTCTTATCCTCCCCCAAGGTTTACAGTGAGTTTAGAATTGTAACAATGCACAGATAGAGTTGGGCCCTAGCCCTCACCCCACCCCAGTGGGGAAAGCGCACTTGCATGCACAAAGATTGGCCCTCCTCTTCTCGTTGCTATCAAGGTTCACTGTTATTCATGAATTCTAGGTAGCACAGTTCTCTTCCTTCCCTTTCAAACACAGTTCATGAACATACAAAGCAATGATAATGTTCTCAGTCTCAACCTTTCTCCTTTCACCCTCTTCCCAATACCTTCAAAGAGGCTGAAGGCGACCCCCACCCACCCATTCTTTACCAGCACTAACACCTGGTAATCTCCCACACGGGTCAGGGGTGAGATAATTATCTGTTGTCTATCCTCCTGCTATAGAAACCCCTTTCTCCCTTTTGAACCCAGGCAAAGAACCAGGATGCAAGGAGCCCTTTCAATTGTTCACCTTTCTTTCTAGCCAAGGTAGAAATTCTCCTTACCTTCCTCTCTCCCCAACTCCTCTCTTCCCTCCTCCATTTGCCAGACCATGGGCTCCTCCTCAGGGCCCTCCAGCTGTCTCATATCAGACTTCCCCAGCCTAGCCTCCCCTTCACCCTTAGGATTCTGGGAATTGTAGTGCAAAGAATGCCTCTTAGCCCTATCAGGTGACCTATCTAAGGGCTGCTGGGAATTGTAGTCTTTTGGCCTCTCTGGAGAGGGGGAAAAACTGCTCTCTCTGTTTCTGTATCATGGCCTTCTAGTTCTGTACTTTCGTGAAGTTTCAGGGTTACAACTGGCCCTCTTTTCCTCCTCCCCCCCCCCCCCACTTGCTTCCTTACTCTTTCTTCTGTGCCCTTCACAGAGACTTTGATCTCTTTGTATATCAGATCAAACTCCATACAGTCACTAGGTCAGACAAGGTTATTGATATGTTGTAACGTTTTAATTTCGGTGTTCAATTCTCTTACTTACATCCTCAGTAACAAATGAGTTAAACTAAAATGAAACTATTGCACATTTATTTTTTATTTAGATTTTGCTCACACCTTTTTCAGTAGTAGCTCAAGGTGAGTTACATTTAGGTACTCTGGATATTTCTCTGTCCCAGGAGGGTTCACAATCTTGGTTTGTACCTGAGACAATAGAGGGTTAAGTGACTTGCCCAGGATCACAAGGAGCAACAGTGGGATTTGAACTGGCCACCTCTGGATTGCAAGAGCGGTGCTCTAACCACTAGGCCACTCCTCCACTCATGCCAACCCAACACACACTTTTGCTGTGAACTTTGGATTGTCATAAGTTCAGCCCCAGGGCTCCTTCTCCCCAAGGGTCCGCGATTGAGAATAAATTCTCCTCACTGCCTGGTAATTGTAAGAATGGAGCTGTACAGTCCAACTCAATACTGAGGACTGTAAGTATATTGCTGCTTGTTATTATTATTCAATAATGAATTCTTACGTACAATAAAGGAATGCCAAAGAGAACATAAGAGTTATAGAAATATAACAGAAAGGAAAGAACGGGGCAGAGGGTCTTGGTGTCCATTCCAAAGAGTTTACAGCGTAACAGAAGGCACTGATGATGAGCTGAGGGGGACAAGTCTTCTTGCAGAAGGATCATCTTAAATGAACTCAGAGAATTAAACAGGCAAAGCGTCTATACTGACGGTCGGAGATGCTCATGGATGAAAGCTTCCGAATGCTGGTTCACACAGAAAAGATCAGATTGAGTCAGAGGTATTAAGAGGGTTTGAATTGATCAAATGAGAATTAGATTAATTTCTAGCGCAAATGCATAAGTGTGCATTCATTCTTCTATCCTCCGTGAATTTCAGCATTCGAGAGCAGTGCTTATTAAACACCATGCACAGGAGTGTCCGTCTCCCTCCCCTCACTGAAGATACATTAGGTGGATTTTCAAAGCAGTGATCCCATCTGCAAGAGAAAAACATGGATTTTAATCATACAAGTTGTTAGCACGAGCTAGTCAATTGAGTAGAAAAATGATTCAAAATATGGCTTCAGTGTTTTATGTACTAATGTAGGGGTTGCTTTTCTGCACAGCATGGACAGACAGGTTTGTCTCACATGTTCTAATTCTCCACTGTACTTTCTCCTTTCATCACTTGTCCCTTTCTGCATCTTTTGTATGAGTAACTAACACTCTGGCGATACGGTAAGATGGTCCACCCAGTCTGCTCTGTTATTCAGGTCCACACCTCTGATACACCCCAGCCGCCAGCCATGGAAGTGTGACCACTTGTAGGATATTTTCTCTGATTCAAGTCAATTGTTGTTCGCTTCCTCTTTGTTTCTATATCAACCAGGGTAAATATGCACATGAATTCCTTTATGCAACCCAACACCCGACCCTTCATCCCACCAATGTCTTATGTCTGTGACTACCTATGTATTTCCAAAATTAGCGAGGTCGTTGCCCAAACAACCAACTGCCTAAGTCCTTGACCTTGATAGAAGGCACCATGACCCAGCTACCTTGACTCAGTTAGCTTCCAGATGTTGTAACCTGTTGCCTCAAACCTGGCTGCCCTGTGACCAAAGGTATCACCAGGTCTTGCTCCTTTGTCCACCCTCGTCACCTATCCCCCTGTCTCTGTTCTTGAGAGAAAGCACACGGGCAACCAGCAGCTTCTCTTCCTTCTCAACCACACCTCAGCCAATTAAACAAAGTTTGAGGGAGCTGCAGACCCCCACAGATCTCAAACTGTATAATGAACCGGAGGACGCCCGGTAGAGAGAAAGGTGTCAGTGGTCTCTCGCTCACATTGTCACCTGTCATCAGCAGTCACTGGCAGAGAGGCATAACGTTGGCACAACCCGGGGCTTGTCGGAGCTTTGCTCACTTTTCACTCCAGTTTTGTTGTTTTGAATCATAAAAGCACATCAAGACTTGTAGGTTTTTGTAATTAAATTATGACTAGCACTAATTCCACTGTTTTTGTGGATGGGGGGGGGGGGGGGGTACTGATAGATTCCATTTGGCCATAAAATAATAGCCAATAGTTGACTTTTAGGGTTCTATTAATGTCCTCCAACTAGTAAATTATTCACACCAGTATGTTCAAAGTTCCAATCATGAAATAACTTAATATTCTTAAATAAGTTTTATCTTTTTAAATATGCAGAGCTCAGTATGTGCTACTGTGACAATTTACCGTAGTGCATGGTGACAGCATAAGGGCACAACAACCCTAAACCATCATGGCACTGAACCTGCCTTCTTTAAAGAAAATTTCAGATGAAAGTGACACATATCTTGTAGGCAATTCAGTCCAGTGCTGCTGCTGATTAATTAACACCCTAGTGTCAGTGCTCGAAGTGCTTTAAAACCAGGTTCATATCCCCATTGTTGTTCAGTGCCTGGTTCAGGACTAGGGGGCATGCGATGAAGCTACAATGTACTAAATTTAAAACGAATCGGAGAAAATGTTTCTTCACTCAACGTGTAATTAAACTCTGGACTTCGTTGCCAGAGAATGTGGTAAAGGCGGATAGCTTAGCGGAGTTTAAAAAAGGTTTGGACGGCTTGCTATAGGAAAAGTCCATAGACCGTTATTAAATGGACTTGGGAAAAATCCACTATTTCTGGGATCTTTTGGGGATCTTGCCGGGTATTTGTGACCTGGATTGGCCACTGTTGGAAACAGGATGCTGGGCTCGATGGACCTTTGGTCTTCCCAGTATGGCAATACTTATGTACTTATGACATGATGGTTTAGGGTTGTTGTGCCCTTATGCTGTCACCGTGCACTACGGTATTATTTTAACAACAGCAGATTCAAAATAACAAAACAACTGGAGTGAAAAGTGAGCAAAGCTCTGACTAGCCCCGGGTTGTGCCAAAGTTATGCCTGTCCGTGATCTCTTTTAAATAAAGAAAACCATTTAGGATTCCTCCATGTCCTGACAGGTATCTCACCCTGACGTGTAATTCCATGGTGGTTTTTAACTTTCACTATGATCTGGTTTCCAGCAGGATCTCAGAGAAGATCGCCAAAGATGATGACTTCCCCAACACATTCCCAGCCTTCTCCTAAAACAAGTCACGCTGAGCGTCATAAACTTACATCTTCTTTCAACCACGGTAACACTGGCAAAGTTATTCTGTATGTTACAGCAGGCAACATAATACGGGCATTTAAAAATCTTGGAGAAGAGTCAGCTGAAGCAAAATATGATAGAGGTATATAAAATACTGTGTAGAGTGGAACAGGTAAACGTGAATCGCTTGTTTACACTTTCCAAAAAATACTAGGACTAGGGGACACACAATGAAGCTACAAAGTTGTAAATTTAAAACAAACTGGAGAAATTATTTCTTCAATCAACATGCAATTAAACTCAGGAATTTGTTGCCAGAGAATGTGGTAAAAGCATGTAGCTTAACAGGGTTTAAAAAAGGTTTGGATAATTATCTAAAAGAAAAGTCCATAAGCCATTATTAAGAAGGACTTGGGAAAATCCACTACTTATTTCTAGGATAAGCAGCATAAAATCTGTTTTACTGTTCTGGGATCTTGCCAGGCACTCGTGACCTGGATTGGCCACTGTTGGGAAACAAGATACCGGGGTTGAAGGACCTTTGGTCTGTCCCAATATGGTAATGCATATGTTCTTATGTTCCAACCATTTGCATGAGATGAGCTCAATGTCTATTTTATTCAATCTCTCTTATTTTCTCCTAGAATTCATGAAAGAGGAAAATACCACCAGAGTGACAGAATTCATCATTCTGGGGTTTCCTGAATTTCCAGAGCTGCAAATCCCCCTTTTCCTTCTGTTTTTACTAATCTACCTAACTATCCTGTTGGGGAACCTCACTATAATAACCGTGACGTGTCTGAACCCTCGCCTGCACACCCCCATGTACTTTTTCCTCTGTAACTTGTCCTTCCTCGATATCTCTTACACCTCAGTCACCCTCCCCAAACTGCTGGACATCTTCTTAAGGAAGAGTCATGGTATTTCTGTTTATGGTTGTTTTACACAGCTCTATTCTTTTCTGTGTTTATCATGTGTCGAATTTGTTATTATTTCAGTCATGGCTTATGATCGCTATGTTGCAATATGTCACCCCCTGCGTTATACTCTTATTATGAATGAAAGGGTCTGCATACTCATGGCCTCAGGGACCTGGATCTTTAGTTTTCTGGAACCAGTGACACACACTTTCCTGGTATCCCATTTATCTTACTGTAGCTCCAACATTATTAACCATTTCTTTTGTGATTTCTCAGGATTGCTAAAACTCTCCTGTACCAACACCTTCACCCTTAATTGTATGACTTATGTATGGAGTGCCATTTTTGGTCTACCTCTTTGTCTGTCAACCGTTGTGTCTTATATCTACATCATCTCTGCTATTCTGAGGATCCGTTCTGTGGAGGGGAGACGCAAAGCCTTCTCCACCTGCTCCTCCCACCTCACGGTCCTTATTCTCTTCTATGGGACTATGTTCTGTTCATACGTTAGACCTACCTCAATGCAGTCACTGGATCAAAACAAGCTCTTTGCTCTGTTGTACAATATATTAATTCCCATTTTTAACCCTGTGATTTACAGCCTCAAAAACAGAGAAGTAAAAGGAGCTTTAAGAAAAGCATTTAGCAGAAAATTATGACATCCAAAGATCAGGAGAATGTTTTCTGTATATGTGGCTGTCAAGTCTCACAGCTGATTAACAGGAAAAAAAACATAATAGAGACAATGAGCAGCTACAGCTAAAAGTAATCCTACAAAAAAGAATTCGACAACAAAGCAGTAAATGCAAATGTTTATTGAATAGTAACCAGAAATTATGATGGTTAACTTCACAGATGTTTGGTTTCTCTTAATGTCCTTGTAGTAACCTGGTTCATTATGGATATATCATATGTTATTTTAGACTCCTGATGCAGGCCTTACAGCCAAAACACAACCCATATCGAGTCGTTTGAAGATTGGTCATTAAAGGTTTTGAAGCAACAAGCTGTCTCTTGTCATCTTCGGGGGCATGGGCGGGTCACAAGATTATAGAGTACCCGGGTTCGTTCCCAACTTGCAGGCCAGGATTAATACCAGATTTTAGCAGCTGTACGTCCTTGCGCCCAAAGTTGAGTGTAGGAATTCGCGCTAAGCACCACTCTATAAAGGTTGCTCAGTCCAGAGCACCCATAATAGAGTCGCTGTTAATGCAGATTTTTCCCGGTGCCCTAATTTCGGTGCCATTTACTGAATTTAACCCTTCAATTATGACCCGCCCGAAGACGTTTTTGCCCCTACCCTCTTCTATCAATGTGTGTGGTTCTACCCCTAAAAGTACGAATCTCTGTCCTTGAACTCTACTGGACTCAGCGTTGGTTAAAGTGCAGAGCATTCAGGCAAAAGCAGCTCTGCATTGCGCATTAATCCCCAACCTTTGGGAATCATTTTTTTTCTAGATATTTCATGAATGTAAAGAAATATTTCAATTCAATGAATAAGTTATACATCTGTAGAAGATATTGCAATAACTACTTTGGGTGAATAAATTATTTTACCATCTGCAGAGAATAATAATAAGATTTATTTCTAACCCGCTTTATCTGAAAATTCTAAGTGAGGAACAAAAGTGCATACAACTTAAAGTAAAACAGTACAAGTCATACAACAAAGCGGCCCTTTTACAAAAGTACATTAGGATCTACGCGCGTGCAGTGTGCGCCAAAATGAGACTACTGACAGGCTACCATGCCCCCCCCCCCCCCCGGTGGTAATTTCAGATTTGCCACGTGCCCATAATGCCTGGGCGATTTATTTATTTCCTCCCACATACGGCATTTCTGATGGTAATCAGCAGTTGCCGCACGCCAACCGGTCACCATGCACATAGCATGTGAGCCCTTACCGATAGACCAATAAGTGACATTAAGGGCTCAGGCCAGTTTTAGGCGTGCGCTGGTTTCAGTTTTACCACATGTACTTTTCCCGTCCCGTTAAAAAAAAGCCCTTTTTTGCAGACGTGGTAAAAGCTGGCCTGGTGCGTGCCCAAAGCACGCACCTACACTACCACAGACCACTTAGGCACGCCTTTGTAAAAAGAGCCCCATAAAGCATAATTACACAATCAACAATATTATTCTGATGACCCGTATGCTTGAATAAACATGTGGCTTTTTAGGTTGTTCTTAAACGGAGCAATGTTCTATACAGAGAGAAGCTCGACAGGTAATGCTTTCCACAACGTTGGGCCTTTAATATAAAAAATGAAAAATCTATACTCTTCGAGATGCACCTGCCAAAATGATGGAGCCTCAAGAGAATGTGTGGACCACTGAAGTCTATGGAATTAAATGATGGGAATTGGGAAGGTGATGCCATGGAAGTATATGGAGATGAGTGATTGGGTTAGACAGGTGATATATTTTAAGTCTATGACAGTAAACGAAGAAGTTGCAAGAGTGATACCATTGAAGTCTAGGAGGTGAGTGACATGGTTACGAGAATGATACCATTGACCTCTAGGAGGTGAATAATGACCAGGTTAAGAACATCTTGAAAGGTTTGCTCTGCTATATTTGCTACAAATAATTTAGACCAACTGTACTAATTTATCACTGGGGTATTGTATAATCCTATCTACACAACAAGCAGAACTCACTTGCTTCTTTGAGCTGTGACATGATCAGCCTTAGATATCCTTCCCCAAAGGGACCTACAGAGCTATAACACTGCTGACTGCTGTGGATTATGATGTTGATTTTTTCATTATCCTATTAAAACATCAATTCCCACATTTTACAACGATTGCAAAAAGAATGGGGCAGAAGGTCTCAGATCCCAACCCTCAAACAGCTTAAAAGTCACTTGTGAGAGGATGGGTATGCAATGTTAAGAATGCCCGTTTGTGTTATTTCAAAAGATAACGTAAAAATGTTTCAAATAAATGGAGACAGAGATTGAGAGACAATGAGTAAACTCAAGAAGGAAGGAGGCAGTCAAAGCCCAAACTGGAAGCAACATTCAGTATTGGCTTCACTGGTGAGCTTCCAATAAGGTGCTCTACTTAACGTATGATACCCTGAGAGCATCTGGCCCTTGATTCACGGAGAGAGGATCAGACGTTGCTGGAGGCCTGATGCATCAAAAGTTTTACTATAATCTTAGTAAGATCAAAATTATATCAACTTTTAACGTAAATTCTTATGTATGTGTTTTTGTACTGTAACAATAAAAGTGTCATCATACCCAAGGATTGGGGGGGGGGGGGGGGGTGGCCAATGTAACTCCAATTTAAGTTTGACTATGACCAAATAGACAGACACAGCCAGCATGGGTTCTGCAAAGACATGTCTTCCATTGCCAATTTTTAGATTTTGTGATGTCTAAACAAACGAGTGGACATTGGTGATATGGTTGATACAGTGTATTTGGGATATGAAAAGACTAATGTGGAATGGAAAATCTCCATCAGATAGTAAACAGACAATAGGACTAATGGGAAAGGGTCACTATGAGTGCATCAAGGGTCTGTATTGTATATTTATAAATGATCTGAAGATATGAGTTACAGCAAAACACAAAATGTGGGAGAGCGACCAAGGCTACCAGAAACTGGAAGAACATCTTCCAGTTTCCGGTAGCCTTGGTCGCTCTCCCACTTTTTGTGTTTTGCTGTCTTTACCGTAGGGCGTTTGAGTTCTCCGCTTGCCAGCGGATTTCCTCTCTCGATATGAGTTACAGGTCAGGTAATCAGATTTGCACATCACACAAAACTATGCAAAGTCGTTAAAATGATAGAACATTGTGAGGATTTCCAGAAGGATCTTGTGAAACCAGCACACTGGGCATCTAATGGCAGATGAAATTTAACATGGACAAGTGCAAAGTGATGCACATGGAGAAAAATAATTCAAACAACAAGTATGCAATTGTGTGTTCCGTGTTAGGAGTCACTACCTCAGAAAGGGATATTGGAGTCATTATGAATTTATTAAGATGGACTTGGGGAAACTCCACTGCTTATTTCTAGGAAAAGCTGCATACAATATGTTTTACTGTTCTGGGATCTTGCCAGGTACTCGTGACCTGGATTGGCCACTGTTGGGAAACAGGATACTGGGCTTGATGGACCTTTGGTCTGTCCCACATATGGCAATGCTTACGTTCTTATATTCCAACTATTTGCATGAGATGAGCTCAATGTCTATTTTATTCAATCTCTCTTTTACCAGCAGTCAATTGGACAATTTTATCTATCGAAAACATTTACAAATTGAAACTGCTTTGTAAAGCTTTTTTTTTTATCTAGCATCGTGTATTGAATGTTGCTAAATATTGAATGCTGAAACAGTGTGTGCAGCAGAGAATACAATAAATGCACAGTGTGCAAGAGACATGCGTCGCTTATGTGAATCACCATAACAAGCAAAAAAGAAATCTAATATTATATAATTATATAATCCTGGACCAAAAAAACACATATTATATAATCATCGAATACTGAATGTGGCCTAAAAGGGAATGAAAATAAAACGAAACACTGGAAAGAAGAAACAAAACTTATCAAAATAAGTAACCCATTCCAGCGGGCCCAGTAAACTACGTGCCCAGCTTGCACCTGTGTGGACGGTGACCCCTGTGGTCCAAGTGCTCATCACCCAGACCTTGCCAAAAAATAAAGATGTTTCTATTTAAATTACCTGCCTATTTCTTTTTAGCTTACAAACTCAGGAAGTTTTTTTTTTTACTTGCTTGTATTTATTTATTTATTTGCCTATGTATGTTTCTGTTTGCTTACAAGAGTCATTTTCTGGACTTTCTGTTCACGGTGTTTTAGGACTCTGAAATCTAACTGACTTTTCTTCTTTTTTTTTCCCCCATAAGCAGAGAACTAGGACCTCAAAAACAATTTTTAAAACAAACAAAACAGAGGCCTTTTTATTAAAAGCAAATCAAAGAAGAAAGACTGAAGTACAGCGCAGAGAATGAAGAGATTCTGATTCACTCTCCAGGTTGGATTTTATTTATTTATTTATTTATTTATTTCTCACATTTGACATACCGCAAATAAATCCAGTCACTGGCGACTAAGCGGTTAGCAGGTGACGAAGTGGGGAAATGGGTGAAAAATACACTAAAGAAGGGGAGGGCTAGAATGAAGGGGGGGGGGGGGAGGAAAAAGGAGAGATGATGGCAGAGGGAGGGAGGGGAGTTACAGTAGGTGGGGGGTGAGCCAAAAAATGGAGGAAAAGAGGAAGGTTTTAAGAAGAGCCTTGAAGGACTGAAGGGTGGAGGCGGATTGAAGAGTAGGGGGGAGGAGAGAGCCAAAGGACTGAAGCGGGGGGGAGGGGGTTGCAGAGGAGGTAGGCTGGGAAACAATGCAAAGGGTGTGCAGGTGAATAGGGAATCAGGAGTTTGTTCAGGTATATCCTGCTCCCAACGCCTTCAATCAGACAACTACATGCAACACTGGACAGACAAAACAAATCTCTTTGCTTAACTGGAGCAGCAACATTTCATGCCTTAAAGTACCCTTTCATTTTTTTAAAAAACTTTGTAAAAAAAAACAAAAAAAACAAAAAACAATAGACAAAATAAGTCTGGATGCATTTTTTTTTTTACTGAAAAAAGACAAAATAAGTCTGGATGCATTTTTTTACCAATCCCAGCATGACTGAGTGAGTGAAAGATATTTTGGTTGTGAATGCTGGTGAAAGGGGTGTGAATGGATAGTGAATGCTGGTGAAAGGAGTGTGAATGGATTGTGAATGCTGGTGAAAGGGGTATGAATGGATAGTGAATGCTGGTGAAAGGAGTATGAATGGATAGTGAATGCTGCTGAAAGGGGTGTGAATGGACAGTAGCCTGGGTTGAAGCCTTGACGATGGCGCTACTGCTCACAAGTTACACACTTGTGCTAATTCAACCCTTTTGAGAGTACGTCACCACGTTGTGTCCAACATTTCCATGTGCATTTTTCTGAGTAAGATGCCAGGACGAAGCACATTTATTTGAATTTCTTACATACTGCCTACAAGCCCAAAAGCTACCAGTAGTTAATATAGTTCCTCGTTTACTTTATTTTGAAATACAGTTGGGTGAGAATGAGATACCAGCATGGGGGGGGGGGGGGGGGGGCGGAGGAATATGATGTGATGGATGGGAGGATGAAAGAGAGGCAGCTCAGTCTGGACCCTGTGGTGTGAGCGTGTGTCTCAGAGACTGAGAGGGATGGGGGAAGATGGGATTCTGTAACCGGGTCCCAGCAGAGAGCTCTGATGTGTCAGAGTGAGGGAGAAAAGCTGTTCTCACAGCAGCCAACTTCTCTGGAAGGAGCAGCTGTCACAGCTGTGGAGACTTGATAAGACCTAGGGCTAAGATAAGACAGCTCTTGGGACCTGCCTGCATGTGACACTCCACAAGCAGAGAAATAAAATGTACTCACTCTCCCTCAGCTGATAAAGACCACTTCGGGGGAAGCTGGGGCTCCCTGCTGCCCCTTCCCCATCTCTTAAAGCACTTTCTGCTGTTGTTATCAACTGCCTCAGGGGAGAAAGTGGTTGTTCCTGTGAGAGAGAGCAGCTGGCGACAGTCTCTTCTTACTGCTATACTCTTCCCTCTTCCATATCTGGATTCTGCATCGCTGTCAGAGAACCATTTTTCTATCAGTCTCTCCTCAAGAGTGTCCTGTGTGGGTGGCAATGCTTCCTGTTTTGTAGCAGGAGTGCGGGCTGTGCTTGCCAGCCCTCTCTTCAGGTGGTCTCTGCTAAGAAGATTATGCCTGTGGCATTCCCACGCCCCCTCCTTGGCTGAGGTCTCACTCATTCTAACTTCTGAGCGAGTGTTAACCGGAGACACCTCAGAGTCATGAAGACTTCCAGCCAGCAGCAGCAGGTACAGTCACAAGTGAATTTCTGCTCTTGCATGTCTTTAAACTCTACAGCTAAGTTAACTCTCTGCCCTGCCAGGGTCAGAGTCTCAGTGCTTGAAGGGCTGGGGGGTCTTAGTGGTTAAGGTCTAAGGTCTGAGAGTCTCAGAACTCAGGGTCTAATTGCTCGACATCTAAGTACTGGGGGTCTCAGGGTACAGGGCATCAGTGCTGGAGCTTTATGACAGAGGGGTCTAGGGCTATCAACCAAGTCCATTCTTTTAGGACAGGTTCTAGTCCTGGTTTTATACCCCCCCTCACCCCTCCCCCCTTTACAGCATGCATGAAGCTGTGAATTCCCTAAGAAAAGCAGGAACTACAAAAAGCCCCTGTGAGCAAAACCTGGACCAGATCAGTCTCTATGAGTTGACCCAGGTGAGGTGGTGGTAGCCTTCACTAGCCACGGAGGCTTCCTGGCTATAACTGCTCTCTGTCCTCCCTGTGTCTGACTGGGAGCTCCTGGGTCAGCCCATGTTTATCTCACCTCTTGCCTCACCAGCTTCACGCTAGGCAGTGACACAACCTGCGGCAAAACGCTCAGCTCCTGACTTTGTTTCTTTCTCTGGATTTGTTCCTTGCGCACATCTCTGCTTTACCCAACTCTCTGCCGAGCTACCTGTCACCAAGGTGATGTACAGCATGTTAAATAAGTGCACACGGACATGGAGACGGAGGGGGCGGTTCTATAACTGGGCACCTTCATTTAGGTGGCCCAAGGACTCACGATGGGAGCCTGGTCTATATTAGAACCCGGACGCCCACTTACATTGTAGGTTCAACACGAACATACCTAAACCTCCACTACCCAAGCCGCAAAGGACTCAAATACAAATCAACTTATCCATCCAACCTTTCCTTTATAAGCACACAACTCTGGAACGCATTACCAAAAGCAGTGAAAACAGCGATTGACCACCTGAACTTCAGGAAATCACTAAAAACCAACCTGTTCAAAAAGCCATCCCCTACCGACCCACCTTAAATGCCCGAACCCTGCAACACAACGGAACCGAAGCTCGTATTGGACATAATTTTAACTCTTCCTCCCTACGATTTCCTAATGTGTATGTTACACAAGATCTTTATTCTTCCACAACATCACTTTGTATTTGTTCATACCGGAATTGGCGATCACCTTACGGTACTATGTAAGCCACATTGAGCCTGCAAATAGGTGGGAAAATGTGGGATACAAATGAAATAAATAAATAAATAAATAAAATTACTAGTATATCCTGGTCTGCCCTGCAAACTGTTTCAGTCAAAATCGGCACCTGCTTCCTTCTGCCACTGCAGAACAGTGGTATCGGCACAACTAACCTTAATTTGTCACAGTTGTACCAACCATAGAGCTGGTATAAGAGTGGGTGACTAAATGCGGCAGGGACACGCGTCACTTACGGTATTTTGGAAGTCAGGCATGTAAGTGTGAGCCCCGCCTATACCCCAAGCCCCGCCCATGTGACATCCCATACAAATACACGCTTTGTAAGCTATACAGCTAAGTGTACACTTTATACTAGTATTCCAGACACTTATGCGTGCGAGGGGCGTGGAAAAACGAGCACCTAGATCAGACAATTGATCCTATAATGATCAGCAGTACATAAGTCCTGCATATACTACTGTTCATTTTGGAGAAGTTCAATAAATATTCTAGATGGGAAAAGCTACCTCTGTGCCTGCAATGCAGAACGTTCACTACATAAGTACATAAGTACATAAGTAGTGCCATACTGGGAAAGACCAAAGGTCCATCTAGCCCAGCATCCTGTCACCGACAGTGGCCAATCCAGGTCAAGGGCACCTGGAACTCCCTAAACGTAAAAACATTCCAGACAAGTTATACCTAAAAATGCGGAATTTTTCTAAGTCCATTTAATAGCGGTCTATGGACTTGTCCTTTAGGAATCTATCTAACCCCTTTTTAAACTCCGTCAAGCTAACCGCCCGTACCACGTTCTCCGGCAACGAATTCCAGAGTCTAATTACACGTTGGGTGAAGAAAAATTTTCTCCGATTCGTTTTAAATTTACCACACTGTAGCTTCAACTCATGCCCTCTAGTCCTAGTATTTTTGGATAGCGTGAACAGTCGCTTCACATCCACCCGATCCATTCCACTCATTATTTTATACACTTCTATCATATCTCCCCTCAGCCGTCTCTTCTCCAAGCTGAAAAGCCCTAGCCTTCTCAGCCTCTCTTCATAGGAAAGTCGTCCCATCCCCACTATCATTTTCGTCGCCCTTCGCTGTACCTTTTCCAATTCTACTATATCTTTTTTGAGATACGGAGACCAGTATTGAACACAATACTCCAGGTGCGGTCGCACCATGGAGCGATACAACGGCATTATAACATCCGCACACCTGGACTCCATACCCTTCCTAATAACATCCAACATTCTATTCGCTTTCCTAGCCGCAGCAGCACACTGAGCAGAAGGTTTCAGCGTATCATCGACGACGACACCCAGATCCCTTTCTTGATCCGTAACTCCTAACGTGGAACCTTGCAAGACGTAGCTATAATTCGGGTTCCTCTTACCCACATGCATCACTTTGCACTTGTCAACATTGAACTTCATCTGCCACTTGCACGCCCATTCTCCCAGTCTCGCAAGGTCCTCCTGTAATCGTTCACATTCCTCCTGCGACTTGACGACCCTGAATAATTTTGTGTCATCGGCGAATTTAATTACCTCACTAGTTATTCCCATCTCTAGGTCATTTATAAATACATTAAAAAGCAACGGACCCAGCACAGACCCCTGCGGGACCCCACTAACTACCCTCCTCCACTGAGAATACTGGCCACGCAATCCTACTCTCTGCTTCCTATCTTTCAACCAGTTCTTAATCCATAATAGTACCCTACCTCCGATTCCATGACTCTGCAATTTCTTCAGGAGTCTTTCGTGCGGCACTTTGTCAAACGCCTTCTGAAAATCCAGATATACAATATCAACTGGCTCCCCATTGTCCACATGTTTGCTTACCCCCTCAAAAAAATGCATTAGATTGGTGAGGCAAGACTTCCCTTCACTAAATCCGTGCTGACTTTGTCTCATCAGTCCATGTTTTTGTATATGCTCTGCAATTTTATTCTTAATAATAGATGAAATACAAATCCAGAGAGCAGGACAGCCCAAAAGAAACTATGAAACCATACCAGCTCTTTCCTGAGGACCAATGTTCACAAACTGTGAAACAGGCTGAACCCCTCACCTGCTCCTAATGTTTAAAAGCTAGATTAGGAGAGGCCTTTGGTTCTCCTCTCATACAGCTCCGCTCAATCACATCCACTTCCAAGAGAATAAGTACATAAGTGTTGCCATTCTGGGACAGACTGAAGCTCCATCAAGCCCAGTATCTTGTTTCCAACAGTGGCCAATCCAGGTCACAAGTACCTGGTAAGATCCCAAAACAGTAAAATAGATTTTATGATGCTTATCCTAGAAATAAGCAGTGGATTTTCCCCAAGTCCATTTTAATAATGGTCTATGGAATTTTCCTTTAGGAAGCCGTCCAAAACTTTTTAAAACCCCGCTAAGCTAACTGCTTTTACTACATTCTCAGACAACGAATTCCAGAGTTTAATTACACATTAATTAAAGTTAATTAAAGTTTTCTCTGATTCGTTTTAAATTTACTACATTGTAGCTTCATTGCATGCCCCCTAGTCCTAGTATTTTTGGAAAGAGTAAACAAGTAATTTACATCTACCCGTTCCACTCCACTCTACCATATCTCCACTCACAACACCAGAAGGAACCTGAGGACAACCTCAGCACTGCTCTCTTTGCGGGTCCTCCCTGGTCCCATTTCATCAGGTCTCAAAAAAATCAGCCGCAGGCCTGCAGTCTAGGAGGACTTTGCAGGGGTTGAGTAGGGGAGGAAGACAGATGAGGTGGGGGATTTCTTTTCTGAACTTTCTTTCTGAAACCCATAAAAAATGGTTTGAGTTCCCTTAATAAAATGCATCTGGGCTTTTCATATGCTCTGAAGTTCAAAGAGTAACTTTGAAAGCTGAAACTGTGGGGGGAGAGGGGGACAGAAAAGGTTCTCTGGAGTTTATTAAAGCCGGTGACTGGAATGCAGGCACTTAAAGGAGAGAAATTGACTCCCTGCTGCAGCTTCCTCAGACCACAGCAACACATTTTCTGGGAACTGGGCTTTGTCTTGCTTCAAAACAGCTTCTTTTAGTTTTCGGGCAACAAAAATGACTGGAGGGCTTACAGATGCACCTCATTCCTGCCCTGCACCAGCACCTGCTGTTCCAGAACTGAGATCCCCTTCCCACAACTCTGATATTGCACCTCAGTCCTGCCGTGCAGCATCGGGAAAGACTGGAACTATTTCTGGGTGGTAGCTCTATAAGATTTAACGTGTATCCAGGAACTTCACCATAAATGATCCTATGAATCAAAAGGTGCAAATCTTAAAGGCAATACGTTCCTTGATGGGAAGCCAATGTAATTTTTCTCGAAGGGGCTTGGCAGGTCCGAATTTAGATTTTCCAAAGCTCAGTCTCGCTGCTGTATTCTGGGCGGTCTGAAGTTTCTTGATTAGTTGTTCTTTTCTCTGTCCTTAGCGGGTTCACAATTTAAGTTTTGTACATGGGGAAATGGAGGGTTAAGGAGTCACAGTGGAAATCGAACCCAGTTCGACAGGTCCTCAGCCCACTGTGCCAACCATTAGGATACTCCTCCGCTCCATTTTTGGTTCTGAGGCCGGCATTCAACTGAGCATCTCTAATTAAAGATACCCAGATAAAGATATATAAATATTTCTAACCAGATGTTCAGCAAGATAACCATATATCTTGGCATCGCTGAATATAAAAGCTTAGAGGTTATTCAGATAACATTATCCCACTATTTCAGCCCTGATACTCGGATATACCCTGTCCAGTTACCTCTTCCCCCTCCCATACAAAACCAGCTACATTTTGGCCAAAGGTTGAGTTGTCCAGGAAAAATGTGTTGAAAAATGTATAATCCTCACAATCCACAGTTTGTCCAAGGTGACCTGTAGAAATCATTTTGAATATTGAGGCAGCCAGGCTGATATTCGGTAAGACCCGATTCGAAAGTGCCAGACCCCTCTGAGAAAAACTGCACTAGCTCCTATTAAGGAGTGCATTACCCTCAAAATCTGTACCCTGATCCACAAAATTATCTATGGCGCAGTCCCAGGATACATGATTGACCTCATAGACCTGCAAAATAGGAACAGTTCCGGATTATCTCGAACATATCTAAACCTCCATTATCCATGCTGCAAAGGTCTCAAATACAAAACAACCTATGCATCCAGCTTCTCCTATTTTGCTAGAAAATTATGGAACACACTACCAAAAGGAGTGAAAACAATCTACGACCATCTAATCTTCAGGAACTCACTAAAAACCTACCTATTTAAAAAGGCATACACTATTGACCCAACATAGATGCCAATGCCCTGCAACGCAGCAAATCCAGCGATCGTATTGGACACTGTTTAACCTTCCCTCTCTCTGATCCCCTTATGCCTGAAAGAAATGGACCCTTTATTTGCCCACAATATCACCTTGTATTTGCTTCTCTACCATTCTTGGCAAACGCCTACAGTACTATGTAAGCCACATTAAGCCTGCAAATAGGTGGGAAATGTGGGAAATGAATAAATATTTTCTATTCTGAATTAGGTGCCATTTATAGAATAGCACTTAGCACAAGGATCCATGTCAAAAATTTTAGATGTGGCTAATTAAGACCAGTAATCAATTGTTGGCACTCAATTATAAGCACTAATTGACTCATTGCCCTATTAAATTGTGTGCACAAATTGGGCAAATATCCATATTTCTGTACACACCTAACCGGGGAAAAGAAACACAGCCACATGCTATAATGGAAGCATATGCAAACTATTTTATGCCTTTCATTCTTACCTTTGTGTATCTGTGCACAGGGATGGCACAAGTCAGTCTGCCACCTGAGGTGAGAGATGTGGTGATGCCCTTGGCCCTCCCAGTACCCTGCCACCCCTCAAATCCTATATCTCCCCTCACACTCTCTCCCAACTCTCTCACTGATTTGTTGGTAATGAATTATTTACAAATTAATCCTTAAGAAATGTATGTTTCATAGATGCAGAGAACTGCTTGAAGTGCCCTGAAGATCAGTGGCCCAGTGAGAAGAAGGATGAGTGTTTACCAAGAGACATTGATTTCTTGTCCTATGATGATCCTTTGGGTGAAACTTTGTCTTCAATTTCTATTCTTTTATTTATTATCACTGTCCTAGTGTTGGGAATCTTAATTAAATATCAGGACACACCAGTAGTGAAAGCCAATAACCAGAACCTCAGCTACATCCTCCTCATCTCCCTCATGTTCTCTTTCCTCTGTGCCTTGGTATTCATTGGTCAGCCTGAGACATTGACCTGTCTTCTCAGGCAATCTGCTTTTGGGATAATATTTACAATTGCTGTTTCGACTGTATTAGCAAAAACTGTTACAGTAGTCATTGTCTTTGGTGCCAACAAGCCCGGCAGCAATTTAAGAAAATGGGTTCGGACAAGAGTGTCCAGCTATCTAGTTCTTCTCTGCACCTTTGGTGAAATTGTGATATGCACTGTATGGCTGCTCATCTCTCCTCCGTTCCCTGAATTTGACACACAATCTGTTACTGGAAAGATGGTTTTACAGTGCAATGAGGGGTCCACTACAGCATTTTATAGTGTGATTGGGTACATGTTCTTTTTGGCATTTCTTAGTTTCATTGTGGCTTTCCTAGTAAGGAAGGTTCCAGATAGTTTTAATGAGGCTCAGTTTATCACTTTCAGCATGCTGGTGTTCTGTAGTGTTTGGGTGTCCTTCATCCCATCATACCTGAGCACCAAAGGCAAATACATGGTGGCTGTGGAGATATTTGCAATTCTGGCCTCTAGTGCTGGACTACTGGGTTGTATATTCATCCCCAAGTGTTACATTATTCTGCTCAGACCTGACCTGAATACAAGGGGACATATAATAGGGAAAAAAATGTCATAAAAAACACCATAAGAAGGAGGATTTATTTAGCATGATCTTGTGTCCCTGCCCCATGAGGAAAGTCGAAAATTGATCAAAATTGTTAAAAATGATTGAATTTTGAAAACGGAATACCTTTATACATTGAGGCAAACATTGAGGCAAATTTTCAAAGGATGGCAAAAATGTATTTGCTGCTGTCAAACTTATAAGTTCTTTATTCATAAATGCTCATCCCCTATACAGATAGTACCAGGCTCCAAAATAGTCTATCTGTCCCAGTATTTATTTATTTTATTTCACAGTTTCTGTACCACACTATCCTATTCAACTGTTTTTGAAGCTGTATCTTGTATATGTAAGTCCATAAGTAATGCCACACTGGGAAAAGACCAAGGGTCCATTGAGCCCAGCATCCTGTCCACGACAGCGGCCAATTCGGGCCAAGGACACCTGGCAAGCTTCCCAAATGTACAAACGTTCTATACATGTTATTCCTGGAATTGTGGATTTTTCCCAAGTCCATTTAGTTGTGGTTTATGGACTTGTCCTTTAGGAAACCGTCTAACTCTTTTTTAAAACTGTGCCAAGCTAACTACCTTCACCACGTTTAATTCCAGAGTTTAATTATGCGTTGGGTGAAGAAACATTTTCTCCGATTTGTTTTAAATTTACTACACTGTAGTTTCATCGCATGCCCCCTAGTCCTAGTATTTTTGGAAAGCGTGAACAGATGCTTCACATCCACCTGTTCCACTCCACTCATTATTTTATATGCCTCTATCATGTCTCCCCTCAGCCATCTCTTCTCCAAGCTGAAAAGCCCTAGCCTCCTTAGTCTTTCTTCATAGGGTAGTCATCCCATCCCCGCTATCATTTTAGTCGCCCATTGTTGCACCTTTTCCAATTCTACTATATTTTTCTTGAGATGCGGCGACCATAATTGAACACAATACTCAAGGTGCAGTCGCACCATGGAGGGATACAATGGCATTATAGCATCCTCACACCTGTTTTCCATACCTTTCCTAATAATTCCCAACATTCCCAACAGCAGCACACTGAGCAGAAGGTTTCAGTGTATTATCGACGATGACACCCAGATCCCTTTCTTGGTCCGTAACTCCTAAGGTGAGACCTTGCATGACGTAGCTATAATTCAGATTCTTTTTCCCACATGCATCACCTTATTTATTTTATTTGTGGCATTTATACCCCGCTCTTTCCTGCTCAATACCAGGTTCAATGCGGCTTACGTAGTATGGTACAATGTATCACAGAGATAATACAGGGATGGAAACAATGTATCAAAGAGATGACATAATTACTTAGATTAGGTTCAGTATGGTACGATGTGTCACAGAAATTATACAAAGTATAGAACAAAGTGTCGCAGGGATGGCATAATTTCATAAGAGTGGGATAATTACTTTGAGTGGGACAGTGGTAAGAGATGTGTTGAAGGGAATGTAATGTGGGTGATAAAGTGGAATGGAGTTGTGTTTGAGAGTTAGGATGGGTTGTAGGCTTGTTTGAAGAGGTAAATCTTCAGCAGTTTTCGGAAGGGTAGATGCTCAGTGGTTTTTCGGATGTGTCGAGGTATAGCGTTCCAGAGTTGGCTGCCAATTACAGAGAAGTTGGATGCATAATAGGTTTTGTATTTAAGGCCTTTGCAGTTAGGAAGATGAAGATTGAGAAATGTTCTAGAAGTACTGGTCCAGTTTCTGGCTGGAAGATCGATCAGGTTGGACATGTAGCTTGGGGATTCGCCATTGAGGATCTTGTGGATCATTGTGTGGGCTTTGAAGTGTATTCGTTCCTTGATTGGGAGCCAGTGAAGTTTTTCACGAAGTGGTGTTGCGCTTTCGAATCTTGATTTGCCAAAAATGAGTCTAGCTGCTGTGTTTTGGGCTGTTTGGAGTTTTTTCATGATTTGGGCTTGGCATCCGATGAAGATGCTGTGCAGTAGTCGGCATGGGTGAGCACTGTGGATTGTACTAGATTGTGGAAAGTTAGGTGTTTGTCTAATGTTACTCCTAGGATTTTTAGATTATCAGATATTGGGATTGTAACGTCGGGGGTGTTCAGGATGTTTGGGAGCTGAGTAGTGTGTTGTGGTGGAAGGATGAGGCACTGAGTTTTTTCTTTATTCAGTTTCATCTTGAAAGCGTTGGCCCAGGATGCTAGAGTATTCATGGCAGTGAATATTTTCTCCGAGATTTCTGTAAGAGTAGATTTGAAAGGGATGAATATTGTGACGTCATCAGCGTAGATGAAGGGATTTAGGCCTGATTTGGATAAGGATTTGGCGAGAGGGATCATCATGAGGTTAAAGAGGATCAGAGATAGGGGTGATCCTTGGGGGACTCCGCATTTTGGGGACCATGTGGGAGATATTGATGAGGTTGATTTGACCTGATAGGATCTGGTGGTGATGAAGCTTTTTATCCATTTAATGATGTTTCCGCCGATCCCTAGTTTGTCCAGTAATTTTGTCAGGATGTCATGGTCTACCATGTCAAATGCGCTGGACAGGTCAAACTGCAGAAGTATTTTGTTGCCAATTGAGATTTCATGTTTGAACTTGGATACCAGGGTGAGTAGCACTGTTTCTGTGCTGTGCGCAGGTCAAAAACCTGATTGTGATTCATGTAGTATAGAGAATTATTGTATGAATTCGTTGAGTTGGAAGGTCACTCTGTTTTCCATCAGTTTGGTTAGGAGAGGGATGGAAGCCACAGGTCGGTAGTTAGTGATGTCATTTGCTGGTTTTTGGGTTTTTTTAGGAATTGGTGTGAGTAGAATATTGCCGTGTTCAGATGGGAAGGAACCTTGTTGAAGTAGGAAGTTTAGGTGGGTGGTGAGTTCTGTTATGAGTCGTTCTGGGGCATTCTTCATCAGATAATTGGGACATGGATCCAGGTGGCAGTGGGACTTGGAGAGTTTGGATAGTGCTGAAGAGATTTCTTTGGTGCTAAGGGGAGCGAAATGTGTCCAGTATCGGTCTGCTGGGATATCATCAGAGTCAGGGTCGGGTCCGTCTAGGAAAATGTCGATGTTGGTGTCATCATGTGGAATTGTTTTGCATAGATTAGTGATTTTTCGTTGAAGTATTTGGCCATCTGGTCAGCAGATGGATAGTTTGAGGGTGAAGTCATTACTGGGTTCGTATTGAGAAGATTTTTTATGATTGTATATTATTTTTTTATGTCGGTTCTGGTGGTTATGATTTGTTTTGTGAAATATGCTCTTTTGGCTCGTTTAATGTCATCCTTGTATTTCTTTTGTGATAATTTCCACGCATTAAAGGTGAGGTCATCTTTTGATTTGCTCCATGCCTTTTCTAATTTCCTGGTTTCTTTCTTTAGTTTCTTTAGTTCCTCGTTGATCATGCTGGTGAAATATTTAGGTTGGATGGGGTGGGTGTGTATGGTGGGACAAACATAACAATATAACAGCATAAGTACAATTGAGAAATGGTATGGTGATTAAAAGATAGATGAATCATTACACTTAATATTACTAAGATATGCTAGTAAGGCAGTCTGGTGGTTTGACTTACAGTCTGTTTTGCTCCAACCCAAGGAGACCCCGTCTGCTCTCCATCGACTCTCAGTCCTCTGGGCTCTCAATGAACCTTGTCGGGAGCTTGTCTGTGAAGGGCCCGGGTAGCTCAGCTTTCGCCTGCTGATTGGGCTGACTCCCGAGCGCCGTGGAATCTCTGAGCTCTTTCATTAGAATTTGGGGACAATGGGTCAATTTTAGCAGACAATGGAAAAGGTGCCGGTACTCAGTACCCCCAAGTACCCCCTCAAAAAAAAGCCCTGCTGTTAACTGTCAAAGGGTCAATAAATTTGCCATACCCTCTGAGGTCAAAAGTTACCCCCAAGCTAATGTTGTGCTTATTTGTATTAACTGAATCAAAATAATGTTTATTTATGCACTCTTATTTATTACAAACCTTGAAATAATTAAAATGTATACATTTAAAATTAGTTACTGTAATTGTTAAAATGTCTTATAGCAGGGCTTACATTAGAACACTCTTATTGATTCAAAAACTTTGAAATATTTAACAATTTGAAAATTTAAAATTCACAGGCAGGGGCAAGGAACACCAGGGGCTACACTTCCTACCCCTCACATGCTGTATTATCCTTCCTTGTCCTTTCACCCATCTACCATCAATCTCTCCCTTTTCAAAATAAATCACTGAGACATAGGACTCTTGTATGAAGAAGTAGAATTTATTATTGCTGCTGCATTACAACATATCTTAACCAATTATAATGCATACATAATGAAGACAAGTCATATTTCCCATTTGCAAATCCCTATCAAGACCTAACTTCACCTCACCAGTCAGTTAGCTGTAGAGACACACAGCTATTTACTCATTACAATACTTCACACATTTTCTGACTTGCATGTATATACAGACTATGAAAACTCGAGTACATCTCAATTATTCACTTCACTTTTGGGTTTGTCATAATATGGAAATGTAAAAAAAGAGTTTAAAAAGGGGGGAAGGAATGAAGGCTGATGAAGGGATATATTTGGGGAATTACATTAACTTGCACTGTAAGGTTTAAGGACATTTTCTCAGAACATAAATGTCATGCAATCCGGAATGGTGAGCCCTTGGACTGCAGACAGGACTGCAGCAGACAAGACCTCTGGGAAGGCACAGAGCAGAGGTGAGCCAGACACTTAATCCAGATGAGGTACAAGACATAGCAAATAAACAGTACACACTCCAGGCAAGGTAGAACTAGAGCCTGGCTAAAGCAAAAACCAGGAATAGAGCTTGACTAATGCAGGAACCAGGAACAAAGGAAGGACAAGCATACGGGCTGCAAGGCCAAACTGGAACCTACTCGTACTAGAGGGAAGGGAAAAGAAACAGAATGGAATCTCTTGAGCAAGTACTACTCAAGCAGTGTACACACACTGCACTAAACAGTGCCACAAATAGGAGGTCAAAACACCCTACAAACAGTCAAAGAAACAGAAGGGAAAAGACAACCCCACTCAGGCTCACATAGTAGAATCAACAAGTAAAAGATAACAGGGGAAACCACAAAGGGAGACAGCACAGGGCTGTGCTTAGAACCACAGCTATATGGATGAATAGTCCAACTAACTCAAACAGAATATCATACAGAGAGGTAGCTCAGGGCTGAGCTAGTAGTTACAGCTAAACGGAAGAGCCGTCCACTCATTCCACATAGAGAGGCAGCTTGGCTGAGCTAGTAGTCACAGCTAAACAGAAGAATAGCCCACTTGTGCCACACAGAGAGGCTGCTCAGGGTTGTGCTAGTAGTTACAGCTAAACAGAAGAGCCGTCCACTCATTCCACATAGAGAGGCAGCTCAAGGCTGAGCTAGTAGTCATAGCTAAACGGAAGAACCACCCACTCAAATAGAACCAAACAGAGAGGCCACTCACGGCTGTGCTAGTAGTCACAGCTAAACGAAAGAATAGCCCACTTGTGCCACACAGAGAGGCTGCTCAGGGTTGTGCTAGTAGTCACAGCTAAACAGAAGAGCAACCCACTCAAACAGAAACCTCACAGAGAGAACTCAAACAGAAAGCACACAGGAAAATCTCAAGACAGGGCCACACGGCCATCATAAAGGAACACTCATGGCTGTGCCACACACATCCAAGGATAAAGGGAAGCCATGCATAGGAATACACAAGGCAATGCCACAGAGTCAAATAACAGCCAACTCTCTTGGCTCTAATCCTCGACTTCTCTTCACCACATTGAACTCTCTCCTCAAGGTGCCCCCTCCCTCAACTCCCCCTTCATTATCTCCTCAGACCCTTGCTGAATTCTTTCACAACAAGGTTGAAAAGATAAACCTTGCTTTCTCTACCTCACCAGCTCTCCCTCCACTAGTCCATTCCCCTCTCTCTCCTTCCCCTCATTCCCTTTCCTCCTTTCCTGAAGTTACTATTGAGGAAACTACACTTCTCCTTTCTTCCTCAAAATGTACCACCTGTTCCTCTGATCCCATTCCCACCCACCTTCTTAATGCCATCTCTCCTACTCTTATTCCTTTTATCTGTCACATTCTCAACCTCTCACTTTCCACTTCGACTGTCCCTGCTGCCTTTAAACATGCTGTGGTCACACCTCTCCTTAAGAAGCCTTCACTTGACCCTACTTGTCCCTCTAATTACCGACCCATCTCCCTCCTTCCTTTTCTCTCCAAATTACTTGAGCGTGCTGTTCACCGCCGCTGCCTTCATTTTCTCTCCTCACATGCTATTCTTGACCCATTACAATCTGGTTTTCGCCCTCTCCGCTCAACCGAAACTGCGCTTACTAAAGTCTCCAATGACCTATTACTGGCTAAATCCAGAGGTCAATATTCCATCCTCATTCTTCTTGATCTTTCCGCTGCTTTTGACACTGTTGATCACAACATACTTCTCGATACCCTGTCCTCACTTGGATTCCAGGGCTCTGTCCTTTCCTGGTTCTCTTCCTACCTCTCCCTCCGCACCTTTAGTGTTCACTCTGGTGGATCCTCTTCTACTTCTAACCCTCTGCCTGTCGGCGTACCTCAGGGTTCTGTTCTTGGTCCCCTCCTCTTTTCTATCTACACTTCTTCCCTTGGTTCATTAATCTCATCCCATGGCTTTTCCTACCATCTCTATGCTGATGACTCCCAAATCTACCTTTCTACCCCTGATATCTCACCTTGCATCCAAACCAAAGTTTCAGCGTGCTTGTCTGACATTGCTGCCTGGATGTCTCAACGCCACCTGAAATTAAATATGACCAAAACCGAGCTTCTCATTTTCCCCCCCAAACCCATCTCCCCGCTTCCTCCGTTTTCTATTTCTGTTGATGGCTCTCTCATTCTCCCTGTCTCCTCAGCTCAAAACCTTGGGGTCATATTTGACTCTTCTCTCTCCTTCTCTGCTCATATCCAGCAGACCGCCAAGACCTGTCGTTTCTTTCTTTACAACATCCGTAAAATCCGCCCCTTTCTTTCCGAGCACTCTACCAAAACCCTCATCCACACCCTTGTCACCTCTCGTTTAGACTACTGCAATCTGCTTCTTGCTGGCCTCCCACTTAGTCACCTCTCCCCTCTCCAGTCGGTTCAGAACTCTGCTGCCCGTCTCATCTTCCGCCAGGGTCGCTTTACTCATACTACCCCTCTCCTCAAGACCCTTCACTGGCTCCCTATCCGTTTTCGCATCCTGTTCAAACTTCTTCTACTAACCTATACATGTATTCACTCTGCTGCTCCCCAGTATCTCTCCACACTCGTCCTTCCCTACACCCCTTCCCGTGCACTCCGCTCCATGGATAAATCCTTCTTATCTGTTCCCTTCTCCACTACTGCCAACTCCAGACTTCGCGCCTTCTGTCTCGCTGCACCCTACGCCTGGAATAAACTTCCTGAGCCCCTACGTCTTGCCCCATCCTTGGCCACCTTTAAATCTAGACTGAAAACCCACCTCTTTAACATTGCTTTTGACTCGTAACCACTTGTAACCACTCGCCTCCACCTACCCTCCTCTCTTCCTTCCCGTTCACATTAATTGATTTGATTTGCTTACTTTGTTTTTTGTCTATTAGATTGTAAGCTCTTTGAGCAGGGACTGTCTTTCTTCTATGTTTGTACAGCGCTGCGTATGCCTTGTAGCGCTATAGAAATGCTAAATAGTAGTAGTAGTAGTAGAGACAAATGGGAGGTAAAATGGAAAGGCTGCTTTTACATACACAAGTCAGATAAGGAACAGTACTCACAACAGCCAGGAAACAAACACAGCAGACAAAGAGTTAAAGTATGCTAAAGGGAAAGGCTGCTTCTAATACACAAATCAGCAAAGGAGTAGTGCTCATAAGAGCCAGGTAACAAACACAGCACACAAAGGGTTAAAGCAGTCTAAAGGGAAAAGCTGCTTCTAAATACATAAGTCAGCAAAGGAGTAGTGCTCATAAGAGCTAGGAAACAAACACAGCACGCAAAGGGTTAAAGCAGACTAAAGGGAAAAGCTGCTTCTAAATACATGTCAGAAAGAAGCAGTGCTCAGAAGAGCCAAATAACAAACACAGCACACAAAGGGTTAAAGCAGACACAAGGGAGTGGCCTAGTGGTTAGGGTGGTGGACTTTGGTCCTGGGGAACTGAGTTCAATTCCCACTTCAGGCACAGGCAGCTCCTTGTGACTCTGGGCAAGTCACTTAACCCTCCATTGCCCCATGTAAGCCGCATTGAGCCTGCCATGAGTGGGAAAGCGCAGGGTACAAATGTAACAAAAAAAAAAAAAACCTGGAAGGGAAAGGGAAACAGGCAGAGAGAGAGAGAGCAGACACAGGAAAGAAGATGACAACAACCGGCTCTCTGAACAAACCTAGGCAAGAACTACACACACAAACAGTACAGGCTGTGCGTGAAAGCAAAAAACAGAAAAATAAACCATTCAGGTTCAAACAAGAATCACACACACAGGGAAACAGAAGAGGCGTAGCTAGAGAGCATAGTTCTCCCTTATATGGTGTGTAGCCCCGCCTAGTGCATCCCAGGATGCACTGGACAGGGCTGGGCACCGCCATTTTGCAGCGTCGTAGGAAGAGGAGGGAGGCAGGCTGTGTCCTTCCTCCAACCCAGGTATGGGGGCGGACAGGCAGAGAGGGAGGGAGGGCATCGGATCGGATGGCAGAGTGGACCCTTGCCAATGCTGGGAGTTAGGTTGGGTTGTGTTTGGTTGGGGGAGGCTGGAGGTCCAGCGGACCTCCATCCCCCCAGTCGCTGGGGGAGGCGGCGGCGGCCACTAGACCACCAGGGACCATTTTCGGGGGGTTGGGATCTCCAGCCCTCCCTGAACCTGGGGGGGTGGGATCGTCGGGGGGACCGGAGGTCCGCCGGACCTCCAGCTCCCGTTTTGCCTTGCTCGGGGCAGGGGTAATCAGGTCCTGGTGGTCCCATAGATCTCCAGCCCCTGTGTTTGACAGGTTTGGGCTTTTGACAGCCCAGATCTGTCAAACAAGTGCAGGAGGATTGTGGTGAGCGCATGCTCAGGCACAATTCTCCCGCACTTCTACCCCATGATCAAAGATAATTGCTTTGGTTAAATTTGCATGCATTATCTCTGATCATCCGTGCGGTAAAGCCCCGCGCTGTTCCAGCGCTATTTTTAGAGCGCTGTTTGGAACAGCGCGGGGCTTTGATCATCTTCCTGCTAATGAGGCAACACCTAAAAATTAGCTACAATTTTCCATCACTCTTGAGATAAGGTGTATATTTAGTTTAGAAAAGAACCAGAATTGTTGTTTAGTACCAGTAGCACCTCCATTGCCACCAGGGGATGGGCCCCTCTTAGCATGTGTGGCTTACAAATGCTGTGGCTTCTGAAGTTGGCAAGAGCCTCCCACCCCCTTGAAAGCATACCAGCATAAAACCTTCAGTCAGGTGGACCTCGTAGACCCTATGAAAGTCAGAGCCCAGTCCCTTGGGCATACTAGGCCCACTAGGTCACTCTCTGGCCAGACCTCATCAAATATTTCCTTTCCTGTCCACCACACCAGAACCATGCTGGTCATGTTTTCTCAATGGTGAGCAACAAAATGAGTCCACACAGTTTGCTGCATATGTTGTCTGAATTTGGAGAATGTATGTGAGTTACAAATAAGGATCTTTTATACGTTTCTTTGCATTTTTCTTCACAGTTACTACTTTATTTTTAGTTAATTATTGTTATGTTTTCATGTTGTTGTCAATTATAATTATCCATGCATTCTTTGTATTTCACCCTGAATTGTAAATTGCTACAGATTAAAAATGTTTTTAAAAAGCAAACAAATAATGAAAAAAATGACCTGCACCTGATCCGATTTTTATTAGGAACTCGTATTCATTTTTGGAAAGAAAATCAATGAGGAAATTTTCAGATTGTATATCTTTTAAAGAACCAAATGGACAAGAGGCTTATTTAAACCAATTCCTTATTTATTTCACTCATTTGTAGTAGCAAACTGTAACTATTAGGATAGAGGAAAACAGCCACACTCTAATCAATGCTTAGCCCATGGTAATTAGCACTTTTAATTCTTACTGCCTTTGACAGATTTAGCCTTGGATATTCAATGTCAGGTCATGTCTGCTCCCCAGCATTGACTATCTGAGGTTTAGTTGGTCTGCGCTAGCCTCTGGTCTTATGCGGTTTCTAGATAATATTCAGCCATGACCTGCATAACACATGGAACCCGGGTCTCACCCGGTACTAGCTCTGGACCTGGGCCACAAAAACAATCTCTCACACTTCTTCAACTCTACAGTCTCTGCTCACTCACAGACCACACGTGCCCTGCACTTTCTTCCAGTCTCCTTGTAGTTGAGACGGGGTGGGTAATGGTTCGGAATGGCGATTCGGGGGTTTGACATTGTTCCAGTTTTCGGGTTCCAGTCAGTTCTCCAGTCCAGGAACCACGTGACACACTAGGAGGGTTAATAAAAAACTCCAACTTTTTACTGTAACTTTGGCAAACTGGCAACTTTTAACTCAGTGATCCTGAACACAGTCAATGATATGAACTTCTTTGCATCACAGCTTAGAAAACATCCCCCTAAAAATAGTCATACTTCTTTATGGCCCAACATTGAATATCTAGGTCTAATTTAGCCGACAATAGTTAACGCTTAAAAAATGCTGACCACTGCTTGACTAAATGCTGACCGGAGAGAAACTCCATCAGCCTTGTACTGTTGTTGCCTTTACTCCTATCTTTGTTCTTTTCTTTCTTCTTTAGCTGTTCTTGCCTCTGTTGCTGCGGCCAGTCTGTAAGATTCATAGAACTGTATTTAATGTACTGTGACAATAAAAGGACAAATTGTACAAGGCACACTGCTCAGAAATAACATTGTATATATATGCAGATTTTCTGCCAGCTGTGAACACCAGTGGCAAAACCATAGAGCATCTTCTCTCAACCCATGGTGTGTGAACTCCTTTGCTATATCTGACACAGACAGGGAGTACACAGGAAGAAGTTTTGAAATTTGTTGTTGTCTCTTGCTGTAGGGCAGGAAGCCACAATCAAGTGCAAAGGCTGCAGGGAGGAGGCAAAAGGCTCAAGAAGGGAACCTGTTTTGTACCTTTTCTGGTTCCTTCTTGTGCTGTATGTCTTTCTCTTGTATCTATCATTCCCATGGTTTCTACTCCTGGACTCAGGATTGAATCTGATATGTTGCTGTCAATGCAGCCTTGACTGCTCCATGAACTGGTCATGATGTTTTTTTTCTGAGATTGGGTGATATTATGTTGGGGCTGTTGAAACCTTGTTCTTTTTGTGAGGGGCAGTAGATGTGTGTTGTGGTCTCCCATGTCCCATAAATACTTCATCAGCACTTACTACTACTACTTCTATGTATCATTTCCAGGGCTTTTTTTTAGGGGGTGCTGAGTACCGGCACCTTTTTCATTGTCTGCTAAAATTTGGCCCATGGTCCCCAAGTTTTAATGAAAGAGCTTAGGGCCTACACACCAATTCTGCCTTGTCATAGATTCTGTGACTGGTTGTAGAGCAGCTGGCTATTGTGGGGTGGGTCCCTCAATGATCACCCCAACCCTCAAGGGTGGCCTAGCATTTGAGTACCGGCACCTTTTTCTCTAGAAAAAACACACTGATCATTTCTATAGTGCTACTAGACATTGAACATGTAAGAGACCAAGCCTCTGTTGTTGTGGAGGGCCACTCGCTCCTTTTCTCAGTAGCTTCATCTCTTCTCTTCCTCCTGTGGATGTATATGTATATATATATCTATATATATATATATAGATATATATATCCTATATAATAAAAAGCACCTCCAACGTTCTGAAGCTTAGAAAATGAAGCCTTGAAGCATTTGTGCTCTCTGTAAGGCTGTATCCATCACCTGAATTGATGTCACGTACTTCCGGGTACGTCACACGCAGCACTGACCAACCGCACAACAGCAGCACGAGGCACACAAACAGACTCAACAAAATAGCTCAACCCGCGTGCCTAGAAACAGATTCTCACACGGACAGCTGAACGGCAGCGGCCACCAACAGACACGTCAGCCGTGAAGCCCCTAACGGTACCCCCTCCGAGTTCCAGACCCCTTCTCCTCCTCCCCCTCTCCTATGAGTTCCAGTCCCCCTCCCTCTTCTCCCTCAACAGTCTTCCTTGGTTTCCTGCCGCCCAGCCATAGCTTAAAATTCATTTTGCTAATCTGCCTGAAGTCGTGATTGCAAAAGAAGCAGAGTACAGCCGGCTAGCCTTCAGCTTCCTCCTTCTCTCTCAGCTGTGGTCCCGCCCTCATTTCCTGTTTATGCAAGGGCGGGACGCTGAGAGAGAAGGGGAAAGCTGAAAGAGAGCCGGCTGTACTCTGCTTCTTTTGCAGTCACAACTTCAGCCAGGTTAGTAAAATCAGTTTTAAGCTATGGCTGGATGGAAGGAAACCAAGGAGGGCTGTTGAGGGAGAAGAGGGTGGGGGGGGGGGGGGGGTGGAACTGAAACCCAGGGGGAAAGTGGGGTTTGGGGTGTCACTGGAGAGGGATATGAGCCTGGATTCCCTACTCTACATTGTACTGCAGTGACCATCAGGCTACTCCAGGGACCTGCTTGCTGCTCTAATAGAACTGGCCATAACATATGAAACTGTCATAGAACTTTACTGCTTCTTTCATATTTCTGGTGGAAGGGGGTCAGTGACCATTGGGAGAGTAATGGGGGTCATGCATTAGTCCTTACAGTGGTCATCTGGTAATTTTATGTAGCTTCTTGTCTCAGAAGGCCCTGCAAGCTCTACTATTACCTGTAGCTGAATACCTCAAGCCTGCAGTTCACCTCTGATCTCAGAGACAATTAAACTAACCTCAGCTCCAAAGTCCTAGACCATGGAGAAGAAAGAAAACTAAAAGGATATTAGGACTCAGTAACCAGACAGATGGTAAGTTACTAGTTGTTTATTTAAACCCAATTTGGGGAGTAGAAAATGTGGAGTTAAAACATTAGGTTCTTTTGTTGCATAAAAATACATTTAAACATAAACTAATAACAGAATGTTTCCTAACGGGTGCAGCGGTATAGCTTAAGAACAACAGTGAAACCAACCACTTCTGGAGATACAGCACTGGCCACCAACAATCACTGGAAGCCGGGGGCCTCCCCCGGACCCCAGGTAAAAATTAAAAAAAATAAATATAACCCACCAGGTTATATTTAGGACACCTTTTTCTGACTTAGTTGTGATAAAAACAAGTGTAGACCAAAACGTCTAAATTATAGCCATGGACATTTTTGCTTTGTTTCATTATAGCAGAAAAACGCTCTCAAAATGCCCCCTTGTGATTTGGATATACAGTGCAATACGCTTAAGTGCAAAGGTCTGGGACCAAAGAAATGCATGCAGTTAACCGGAGTGTGCACTTAACCGTTGTGACCCAAAGAAGCTTGACATCTGAAAAACATATGTACAGTACTGTTTATTATTATAAGTACAGTATACAGTCTCCGTTAACTGACGTTAGGCTTACTTGAAGTAATCAGTTATAGTCCTCTGTACTCTATTGGGTCTGTGAGTTCCATAGACTACGTCTGCCAGATGGTAAAAACAGTCATAGCACTGACATCCAGTGGCCTCCAGATAGGCCCACACGGTGTTGAGACTTTCCAGCGCTCTTGCAAAAGTGACAGGAGGAGGTTGTTGAATTTCGTCAGCATGTGCCTTGCTGCTCATTTCATCTCCTGTTTCATCATCGGCCGTTGTTGCCCGCGTGTAGGCGCATATCTTCACATCAGTGCTGTCGTCAGCTGTTTGTAGATCGTAATCAACAGCTACATAGCGATGAAACTCCTCTTCAGTAACACCGGCTGGGATGTCAATAACCTGTTCATCTGACGCGTTTGCAACAGCTGCATCTAATATGTCCCTTTTCACATCCTTAACAAAGCCTGCCCGCTTGTAGCAGTTCAGAATGGTTGCCTGTGTAACATGATTCCAGGCTTCTTTCTGCATATGTAGGGAATCCAACAGTGATAGATTACGAGCCAGTTCAACAGCATGTTTATCCTTGCCAGTCTGGTCATCCATAACGCTCATCAGACGATATAGCACAAGAGCCCAATAATGTTGTTTGAAATTGGCTATTATGCCCTGATCCATAGGTTGGATCAGAGAGGTAGTGTTTGGTGACAAGAAGACTACCTTGATGTTAGACAGTCTGACATTATCCCTGTGTGCAGCACAATTATCACAAAGCAACAAAATCTGACGCTTTTGTGCCCGCATTCTAGTGTCTAACTTCTTTAGCCACTGCTTCCAAATTTCCCCAATCATCCATGAATTTGCGTTAGCCTTGTATGACACAGGAAGTTGCTTAACTTTCTTGAAGTAACGGATCTGTTTGCTCTTTCCAATGACGGGGGGTTCCAACTTCTCACTCCCATCCATATTGCAGCAAAGGAAGATCGTCAGTCGGTCCTTCGACGTTTTACCTCCAGTAGTTTCGGCATGTTTGAATGCAAGTGTTCCATCAGGAATCGCTCGCCAGTAGAGACCGTTTTCATCAGCAATGAAAATGTCACGAGGTGCAAACTCGTTCAAGATGGTAGGTAGAACTGAAACAACCCAATTTTCAGCACCAAAGTCAACAGCGTCTTGTTTCTCACCATGCTGTTTCTTGAATTTTATGTTGTTCCTCTCCTTCCATCTTTCCAACCATCCAACAGTGGCTTTGAATTCAGTTAGTCCAAGACTTTCAGCTAGCTGATTAGCTTTCTCCATAAGCAGTGGACCACTGACAGGAAACTTTCTGCTCCTGACTCGAGAAAACCACCGAAGAAGAGCATCTTCTACCTCCTCAGCTTTTCCCGCCCTTTTACGTTTCCTGTGTGGATTTGTATTGTTTTGCCAGTCTTCCAGGAGCTGATCTATCTGCTTCAAGACATGTGATATTTGACTGGGATTGACACCATATTCTTTAGCAATAGATGCTTGACTTTGTTTGTTTTCTAATTTTTTAAGAACTTCTGTTCGTTCAGCCAGTGTTAAAGTCTTACAGTTCCGCTGTGATGATGACGACGAATCTAGTGTACACTCTAACAACTTTCTTTTGCTTATTCTGCCTGTGGCAGTTAAAGGAGCAGTAAATTTGAAATCTCGGTAGTTGTCGCGCGCCAATCGGCTTCCATATTCCGTGCGCATGCTTATGCAGAGCCATTCCTGCAGAGGAGCGGTCTTAAACCATGCATATAAGCGAATCTTGCACTTATCAGTGGTGCGCTAAACCGAAGTTTGTCCCCATAGAAATTGACGGCGCCAAAAACTGGAGCGAAATACAGCATGCAGTTAAACAGAGCATGCGCTTATCCGACGTGGACTTAAATGGAGTGCACTGTACTGCATATGAACAGCTTGAAAAAAAAATCTGAAATATATGTTTCAAAAATAACAGTTTGGACGTTTTGGAAAATAAAATGCCCACCTGCACTTTGTGTCAATTTTTGGACCACCACAAGCTGAATAGTTGGAGTGAGGAGTGGAGATATGAAAATAGCTTTACTTATTTATTATTAAAATCAAACCTTTAAAAAAGCAAACATTCCATTGACTGATCAATGACTTCTATGCAGCCCTAGAGTTTTTACGGCAGAACTCTCCAGGGATATTTGTTAAGTTTGACAAATTTGCTATTTTTGTGCATACAATCCTGCTTATTTTCGAAAGTGATCACCGGCCATCTTCCGACATAAATCGAGAGATGGCCGGTGATCTCGGAAAAGTGGCGAAATCGGTATAATCGAAAGCTGCTTTTTTGACAGCATCACCGCTTTCCCGTCGCCTCGCCGGCGAAAGTTCAAAGGGGCATGTCGCTGGCGAAGCGAAGGCGGGACATGGGCAAGCATGGGCGTGGCTACCAGATGACCGGCTTTCGCGGATAATGGGAAAAAAGCGGCGTTAAGCAGTATTTCGCCGGGTTTACTTGGTCCTTTAATTTTCACGACCAAGCCTCAAAAAGGTGCCCCAACTGACCAGATGACCACTGGAGAGAATGGGGGATGACCTCCCCATACTCCCCCAGTGGTCACCAACCCTCTCCCACACTAAAAAAAATAAAACACTTTTTTGCCAGCCTGTATGCCAGCCTCAAATGTCATACCCAGCTCCCTGACAGCAGTATGCAAGTCCCTGGAGCAGTTTTGAATGGGTGCAGAGCACTTAAGGCAGGCAGACCCACGTCCACCCCCACTACCTGTTCCACTTGTGGTGCTTAGTGTTGAGCCCTCCAAACTCCCCCAACACCCACTGTACCCACATGTATGTGCCCCCCTTCACCCATAAGGGCTATGGTAATGGAGTAGAGGTGTGGGGAGTGGGTTTGGGGGGGGACTTGGGGGGCTCCGCATCCAAGGTAAGGGAGCTATGCACCTGGGAGCTTTTTTTTTTTGTATTTTTAAAACATTTTTAGAAGTGCCCCCTAGGGTCCCCTGGCAGGTGCGGGGGACCAGTGCATTACAAATGCTGGCTCCTCCCATGACCAAATGCCTTGGATTTTGCCAGGTTTGAGATGAACGGCATTTTTTCCATTATCGCTGAAAAACAAAACCGGCCATCTCAGACCCAGCGAACTCTGGCATTTGGCCGGGCTAAACTGTATTATCGAAAAAAAAAGATGGCCACCCATATTTTTCGATAATACGGCTCTGGCCAGCTGTTGCGCCGCCGCCAAAATAGATCGCCGGCGACGTTCGATTATGCCCCTCCATGACACCATTCCTAATTCACAGTATGTGAAGTATGATCTCAGCGGGGTTTAAAAAAACGTTTGGATGGCTTCCTAAAGGAAAAGTCAATAGACCATTATTAAAATGGACTTGAGGAAAATCCACTGCTTAGATGTAACGTATATAGACAACCTATCTAGCTTTGCTTGAAATTTAAATCAAGCCTGTTGCTCCCAATACAATGAAAAATATTTCTGCTACTTTGTCTTTGTATCTGAATGTATTTTTTAGTACTTAGTATTAACCACATTGCTGTGTATACATGAATGGCAGTATATTGTTAAATATATCATAAACCATATTTAAGGACCTTGTCCTTCTCCATCTAATTCACAGATTTAATTGCTTGAAGCCAATACCTCTATCATCAATGCCGGTGTGGTGTTTTTGCCATTATAATGAGTTCCTTGCATCTAACTTTTTTGATTTGTGGAAATGAGGATTTCCCAGGTAATTATAATTTCTTGATTCTCCATAATTCTCTTACGGTGATGATACCAATGTATTTCCATTACAACAACGTTATTGAGTCTGACATTCAAAGCAATTTAAATGGCCAATTACCATTGTTTAGTGCGTGAGGCCTTACCTCCTCTTTAATAGGTGGTGATGAGGGCTCAGACAGCAAATCGCTGCTTGCCAATATTTTTATTTTGATCTCCCTTTAGGACAATTCCAGCTGCTGTAAGAAGTGGCCTTGGTGCACAGTAATGCCATGCATTCACACTACCTCAGGCCACTTTTACCGCAGCTTTGTAAAAGGACCCCTTAGTTTCTTGTGTGGTTTATTCCAATTTTCATTTTGCTCTATTTAATGTAGAAACACATTAACCTGTTGTAACACAAGACACCAAAGCATTTCAAACACATGTTTAAACATGATAAAATGATTAGCTAAAAGTGAAGTTTTTTGGGGGGGTCCCAATAGCACTCTTGTGTTCCACCAGTCTTACATATAATGGACGTGAAGTTTGACCTACATAAAGCTTCTCAGATGGGTATATTATACAGTAGATGACAAAATCAGATCTACAGGATGTAATTGATTTCATACTTGAAACCCACAGGCTGTAAACTACTGAGTAGAAAATGAATTTCTGTTCTCCTCTAGTATGGTTTCTATATCACCTTGGTGCCATTTGATGGTCAAATGTTTTAAAACAAAGACTTTTAAATCTTCAATTGTGTGGTCAGCTGTTTGCTAATTTTCAGTGAGTGACGCAGACTGGATACAGTGTTTGATTCAACTTCTGTGTTCTATGATTCTTGTTAGGACCATTTTCTTTTCGTTTTTCCATTGCATGGGTATATGATCACGCAGGGGCGTATCTGGACTCCGGCGGTAGGGGGGGCCAGAGCCAGAGGGAGGGGGCACATTTTAGCCCCCCCCGCCGCCCCCGCCGCCGCCGAGCCCCCACCGCCGAGCCCCCACCGCCACCAATGACTCTCTCCACCCCCCTCCCGCCGCCAACCCTCCCCCGCTGCCGTTCTTACTTTTGCTGGCGGGGGACCCCAACCCCCGCCAGCCGAGGTCTGCTTCCACCTGCCGCTGCCGTAAAAACTTCTTCTTCAGCCGGCGGGGGACCCCAAACCCCCGCCAGCCGCCCCGCGGTGTTTAAAATTCATCTTCGGCCTCCGTGGCCGTGCTGCTGTGATAGGCGCTGTTGAAATCCACTTCGGAGTCTGACGTCGTTGTACGTTGTACGTGCTGCGACGTCAGACTCCGAAGTGGATTTCAACAGCGCCTATCACAGCAACACGGCCACGGAGGCCGAAGATGAATTTTAAACACCGCGGGGCGGCTAGCGGGGGTTTGGGGTCCCCCGCCGGCTGAAGAAGAAGTTTTTACGGCAGCGGCAGGTGGAAGCAGACCTCGGCTGGCGGGGGTTGGGGTCCCCCGCCAGCAAAAGTAAGAACGGCAGTGGGGGAGGGTTGATGGCGGTAGGGGGGTCCAGGGCAAAATCTGCGGGGGCCCAGGCCCCTGAGGCCCCACGCAGATACGCCCCCTGTGATCACGTAAACTACAGAAGAAGTATTACAATCTGAATAATGTTTTAAGCTGAACTTTTTGCTGGTTTCTGGATCTGTTAAATCTGTAATCTTCATTGAATGTGTGCAAATTGAGCAGTGTCCACACAGATAATGCCCCTTAATGCTGACGGAAGTAGGTATAATACCAGCAGGCAATGTAGATGGTACCAAAATATCTCAAAGGTTCTTGTTACGAGTTCGTACAAAAATGATGGTTTTATTCTTGAAACATGAGTGATTTTCAAGAATTGACCAAAACCTTTTAATAATCCTTTTAATGTGGTAAGATAAATGAACTAATTTCAGAGTGCATGCCAGGTCCGGCAGTGATCTCTCTTCTTGTGATGCAAGTAAGGTTTCACGTTCGGTTGTGAAGGCTTTGTGATATCCTTCTCTAATTGACCTCTCAGGGTATCCTCTTTGAAGTCACCAAAATTCTGTACACAGTCATCTCAACCTAAGGAATTGTGAATATGGTGGATGATGTTTCAATGCCTACTGATAAGAGCTTTTCAAAATGGAGATATGTGTTTTTATTTGTCAGTTTTCTATTTATGGTAGTAGTGAATGAATATGAAGTTTTGTGAATTAAAATATCTAAAAGAGAAATGGTGTCATAATGGTATTGCATATGAAATCTCAAATGTTGATTTCTGGTGTTGAGTCAGGTGAAATAGATCCCTTTCATATGATAATGTCATCAATGTACCATTTATAAAATCAGACCTCATAGGTGAACGGATAGTCTGTTAGAAAAGTATCTTCAAAATGAGCAACGTACAGGTTTTCCAGGTCCAGTGCATTGGATAGCAGTGTCTTTGGATTGGTGAAAAAATGTGCCCTGGAATGCAAAGAAATACTTTGTCAATGCAATAGTGACTAACATAAGAATGAACCTGTTTGGAATGGTCGTAGTTTGACTGTTTCATTTGGGGGGGGGGGGGCAAAGGCTGGGGCGGAGCATATTAGCATATTCATTTGCATATATATATATTTATTCACATGAATATGCTAATATGGAGGGAGGAAGGTAGTCTTGCCAGAATGTGGGTGTCGTCGTCGATAACACACTGAAACCTTCTGCTCAGTGTGCTGCTGCGGCTAAGAAAGCGAATAGAATGTTGGGTATTATCAGGAAAGGTATGGAAAACAGGTGTGAGGATGTTATAATGCCGTTGTATCGCTCCATGGTGCGACTGCACCTTGAGTATTGTGTTCAATTCTGGTCGCCGCATCTCAAGAAAGATATAGTAGAATTGGAAAAGGTGCAGCAAAGGGCGACTAAAATGATAGCGGGGATGGGACGACTTCCCTATGAAGAAAGACTAAGGAGGCTAGGGCTATACAGCTTGGAGAAGAGACGGCTGAGGGGAGACATGATAGAGGTATATAAAATAATGAGTGCAGTGGAACAGGTGGATGTGAAGCGTCTGTTCACGCTTTCCAAAAATACTAGGACTAGGGGGCATGCGATGAAACTACAGTGTAGTAAATTTAAAACAAATCGGAGAAAAGTTTTCTTCACCCAACGTGTAATTAAACTCTGGAATTCGTTGCCGGAGAAAGTGGTGAAGGCGGTTAGCTTAGCAGAGTTTAAAAAGGGGTTGGACGGTTTCCTAAAGGACAAATCCATAAACCGCTACTAAACGGACTTGGAAAACTCCAAAATTCCAGGAATAACATGTATAGAATGTTTGTACGTTTGGGAAGCTTGCCAGGTGCCCTTGGCCTGGATTGGCCGCTGTCGTGGACAGGATGCTGGGCTCGATGGACCCTTGGTCTTTTCCCAGTATGGCATTACTTATGTACTTATGTACTTATGAAATAATTTCCTGAGTAACAGCCATAAAAGATAATGTTCCAAATTTTTTTTTTCCTGGAGCATCTGTTGTTTGCTAGGACTGTAAGTTAAGAAATTCTATGAGTTCAAATGAGGTCTCCTCTCAGTAACTATGTGACACTGAAAAACCTGCTATACTGCATTTCAGAGTATACAGCTGGAACTGTATAACGGAAATAGCGCTCTGACTGCTAAAATCTTAGAGCTTAGATACACTATTAGGATTTGGCGCGATAAGCAGGTTCATAATGAGTATTACTATTCTGCTTTACTATACACTCTGTGAACCTTAGTTAATGGCTGCAAACTATTCCAGCCCGATCTGTTTTCCGAGTACCTGAAATGGGCAAACCTCCTTTTTTTAAATTCCAGAGAGGGATTAGGAGTCCCAGGACACAGCGAGCGTCGCGTAAAAGCAGCAAGCAAGCAAGCAGCCAGGCTCGACTCCGTCCTTCGCTTCCTGAATCCTGCCCTCTCCGCGTCTCACCTTCCTCTGATGGCATTTCCTTTCAGGCGAGCGGGACGCTGAGAGGGCAGGATTTAGGAAGTGATGGACGGAGTCGAGTCTGACTGCTTGCTTGCTGCTTTTACGCATCATCCACCCGTTCGCCGCTGCAGGAAAGAAGATTATGTCATCTTCGTCATCTTTGTCATTTGGGGGGGCACTGCCCCCCCTCGCCCCCCCAGTCTACGCCAACGAATGTGACATGTGGTGATCCTGCCCCTTAGAGGGGCATAATGGAACGGCGCCGGCGAAATAGACCGCTGGCAATCTATTTTGGTGGCGGCGCAACAGCTGGCCGGAACCGTATTATCGAAAAAGATGGCCGGCCATCTTTTGTTTAGATAATACGGTTGGAATTGGCCAAAGGCCTTGGATTTAGCTGGGTTTGAGATGGCCACTTTTGTTTTTCAGCAATAATAATAATAATTATTATTATTATTATTAGCAACATTTGTATAGCGCTACCAGACGCACGCAGCGCTGAACACAATACAAAGAGACAGTCCCTGCTCAAAAGAGCTTACAATCTAAATAATACAGACAGACAAGAAAGTTACGGGTTAGGGAAGTAATGGGTGAGAAGGGAGGAAGGGACGAGGGGAGCGCAATTGTGGCTAGGAGCCAAAAGCAGCAGTGAAAAGGTGGGTTTTCAGCATAGTGGAGGAGTGGCCTAGTGGTTAGGGTGGTGGACTCTGGTCCTTGGGAACTGGGGAACTGAGTTCGATTCCCACTTCAGGCACAGGCAGTTCCTTGTGACTCTGGGCAAGTCACTTAACCCTCCATTGCCCCAGGTACAAATAAGTACCTGTATATAATATGTAAGCCGCATTGAGCCTGCCATGAGTGGGAAAGCGCGGGGTACAAATGTAACAAAATAAAATAGATTTGAAAACAGATAGAGATGGAGCTAGACATATAGGTCCAGGAAGTCTATTCCAGGCATAAGGTGCCGCTAGAGAAAATGAGCGAAGCCTGGAGTTAGCAGTGGAGGAGAAGGAGGACGACGAGAGATTTGTCCAGTGAGCGGAGTTCACGGGGAGGAATGTAGGGAGAGATGAGAGCGGAGAGGTAATGGGGGCTGCAGAGTGGATGCATTTAAAAGTCAGTACGAGAAGTTTAAACTGAATGCGGAAGCGGACAGGGAGCCAGTGAAGTGACTTGAGGAGCGGGCTAGTGTGGGGTATAACGATTCTGGCGGAAAACAAGTCGTGCCGCAGAATTTTGGACAGATTGGAGAGGAGAGAGATGGCTGAGTGGAAGACCAGTGAGAAGTAAACTGCAATAGTCTAAGCAAGAGGCGACAAGGGTGTGGATAAGGGTTCTGGCAGCGTATTCAGAAAGGAAGGCGGAATTTTGCTAATATTGTAGATAAAGAAGCGACAGGTTTTGACGATCTGTTGAATATGGGCAGAGAAGGAGAGAGAGGAATCAAAGATATGGAAGCTAAAAGCGGCCATTTTTTATTTATTTATTTATTGCATTTGTATCCCACATTTTCCCACCTATTTGCGGGTTCAGTGTGGCTTACAATACATTGTGAATGATGGAAATACAATTTGTTACAACTCGGTTATGGATTACATTGTGAGGAGTTATGCGAAGACAAAGTCAGAGTATCGTTAAGGGAATAGAACAATGGAAAAGAACAATGGAAAGAAACAACGGGAAACTGATAGGGCAACAAAACAAAAGTAGGAGAACATTCGGTATAACATTTTTCTGTGAGTAAAGGTATAAATGTGGTAACATTACGGGGGATGGGAATTCAGAAGAGAATGTATTGATGCATTACTAACAGTGTGTGTGGACTTCATGTATTTTGATCCTTTCAATAAATTTTATCAAAGAGATGAGTCTTCAATAATTTGCGGAAGTTGGTTAGTTCGTAGATCGTTTTCAGGTTGCGTGGTAGTGTATTCCAGAATTGCGTGCTCATATAAGAAAAGGTTGATGCGTGCACAGCTGAGGTTCACTAAAGATGTTATACAATGGTGACCACATGAATGACTGAGGGAGAAAAAATATTCTCACCCTCTCAGAGATGCACAACAATCCACCAGTGACTGCTGCTGAATTTATACTGCGTTCCCTTTAACCCCGTTTGCCTTCAATGTGGTTCATTTGGTGTGCTTTTGTTTTAGATTCGAAAGAACAAAGCTTTTATTACAATCATGACATGTTTCTCTAGGGCAATTTATCTAAATGGATTTATATTGTGCATACTGAAGGAATAAACCTCACTCCTAAGCCAGGATATTTGGAGTATAATCTCAGTCTCTCAAATCTACTACTGCAGTGTGGATCTTTTGGGGGTTTCTTAGGTCTCAAAACTGAGTGAAGCTTTCATTACACTCAGCTTTTGATGTTTTTGTAGGTCTGAAAGCTGGTGTGAAGCTTTTATTACATTCAGTACATATAAATGGTTTGTTTCCCTTGTGTATCTTTTCATGATATCTTAGAGATGAAAGGTGAGTGAAGCTTTTATTACATTCAGTACATGTAAGTGGCTTCTCTCCAGTGTGAATCCTTTGGTGATATTTTAGATATGAAAGTTGGGTAAAACTTTTATTACACTCAGTACAAGTAAATGGTTTCTCTCCCGTATGATTCTTTTGGTGAATTTTCAGGTGGGAAAGCTGCCTGAAGCTTTTATTACACTCGGTACATGTATATGGTTTCTCTCCTGTGTGATTCTTTTGGTGCATTTTTAGCTGTGAAAGCTACCTGAAGCTTTTATTACACTCGGTACATGTAAATGGCTTTTCTCCTCTGTGTATCATTTGGTGATATTTTAGATTTGAAAAGTAAGAGAAGCTTTTGTTACACTCTGTACATATGAATGGTTTCTCTCCCCTATGCACCATTTGGTGACATTTTAACCGTGAAAGGTGAATGAAGCTTTTGCTACACTCAGAACATGTAAATGGTTTTTCTCCCTTGTGCACCATTCGGTGATATTTTAACAGTGAAAGTTGAATGAAGCTTTTATTACACTCAGTACATGTAAATGGTTTCTTTCCCCTGTGCATCATTTGGTGATATCTTAGATTTGAAAAAAAAGAGAAGCTTTTGTTACACTCTGTTCATATGAACCGTTTTTCTCCTGTGTGGATCAACTGGTGATGTTTTAGATTCGAAAATTGAGAGAAGCTTTTGTTACACTCGATACATGTGAATGTTTTTTCTCCTGTGTGGATCACTCGGTGAAATTTTAGATGTGAAAAGCGAAAGAAGCTTTTGTTACACTCTGTACATGTGAATGGTTTCTCTCCCATGTGAAGTATTTGGTGATTTTTTAATCTTGAACACCAAGCGAAATTTCTGTTATACTCGGGACATGTAAATTGTTTCACTCCCATGTGGCTCATTTGGTGTCCTTTGAGCTCTGAAAGGTTCTTGAAGCATTTACATGTAAATTGTTTGTCTCCAATGTGCAGCAGTTGGTGTTGTTTTAGCTCTGAAAGCCAAGCAAAGCTTTCCTTACACTCAGTACATATAAATGGTTTTGCTCGTTTGTCTTTTTTGTAACTTCTTTTCTGTATTTGGAGCTTTGAAGACCAGGGGAAGCTCATCAGACCATGAGGACATACGAAACAGATACTCTTCTTAGATGTAATACATATAAATCCTTTCTGGTCTTTTTTTCTTTTCTCCTCTCCTTTCTCAAGGATAGAAGTCATGCTACTACTATTATTATTTTGAAAGGGTCTCTCTGCTAAGTGTCTCTGGTGCCCATGGATGTTACTAAGCTCCCTGCAATTTCTCTCATACTTTGGGACTCTTTCTAGTGAGTCACCTGCAGGTTCTCTCTTCTCTTCTGCTTCCTGCTGCTAATTCCTCATCTTTTTCCTGTTCGGTCCCCGTGAAATATTCTCACAAACATTTTCTGATTGTCTTTGGATTTGTTCCATTGCTACAGGATCTTCTTGATTCTTTTCTCTCTTCCTTCCTTGTGGGATCAGCTGATTTGCTGTGTGACAGTCATCTCAACCCTGGCTACATCCAAGGCATTTGGTTGTGGGAGGAGCCAGCATTTGTAGTGCACTGGTCCCCATGACATGCCAGGACACCAACCGGGCACCCTAAAAAATTTTAAAAATACACAAATAGCTCCCAGGTGCATAGCTCCCTTACCTTGAGCCCCCCCAAATACCCCCTAAACCCACTCCCCACAACTCTACACCATTACCATAGCCCTTATGGGTGAAGGGGGGCACCTACATGTGGGTACAGTGGGTTTTGGGGGGTTTGGAGGGCTCATCACTTAGCACCACAAGTGTAACTGGTAGGGGGGGATGGACCTGGGTCTGCCTGCCTTAAGTGCACTGCACCCATTAAAAACTGCTCCAGGGACTTGCATACTGCTGTCAGGGAGCTGGGTATCACATTTGAGGCTGGCAAAATAGTTATTTTTGTTTGTTTTTTTTGTGGGAGGGGGTTGGTGACCACTGGGGGAGTACGGGACAGTGATTCCCGATTCCCTCTGATGGTCATCTGGTCAGTTAGGGCACCTTTTTGTGACTCGGTTGTGAAAATGAAAGGACCAAGTCACACCGGTGAAATGCTCCTTAAAGCCGCTTTTTTTTCCATTATGGGCTAAAGCTGGCCATCTGTTAACCCCGTCCATGCCCGCCCATGTCCTGCCTTCGCTTTGCCACCGACATGCGGATTTCGATTATACTGATTTGGCCGCTTTTGAGATATCGCCGGCGATCTCCCGATTTGTGTCGGAAGATTGCCGGCGATCTCTTTCAAAAATAAGTCTGTTAATGTCCTCTCAATGATATTCAAAGCTTTTAGTATTACTGAATAGCACATAGGCAGATCTGCATGTAAGTCAAAATTAATGACAACATCAATACTTGATGATTTTCCTGCTGCTTTTTGTCCTGATTTAAAATGGTGAGAAAGAGGAAATAAAGTGATAAGAGGGGTAAAGGAACACCCTCTTGCTGCACCCACTTCTGGTCCAATGGACTAACATCTTCAACATCCGGGTCCGATGAGTAAGCCAGTGAGTGCACCACTGGGGATGCTGAGCCGTTGGGGACCAGATTGCAGTGGTAAGGTGGGATCAGAAATGGGGCAGGAATCAGAACCAGGGGGTGCCACATCAGGAGAGTTTCACGCTTAAGCAGGGGATCAGATGGAGATATGCTCAGGTGCAGGGGATTAGAATAGGGGCTAAGGACCAAGGTAGATTGGAACCAAATAGGGTGGTTTAGGGGAACTCCCTGATCCCTCTCAGTGTAGTCCTATCAATATTCAGGCAGGACTATGTGGGTAATGGCTGCATATCAGCGAGGACCTATCTAACTGCCATTGGGAAACAAATGTCTGGTCATGTCTGAATCTTCAATGCCAGTTCTCAAACACAGACCAGCACTTGATATCTGGGTTGAATTCAGCCAACAGTTAAAAAAAAAAAAAAAAAGGCCCACTGGAACTGGTTAAATATTGATCAATATATTTCTAAGTGAGGTTGGTCCCAGAATGCCCCAAGTCCATCCACCACACACAATTGATCCCTTGTGTTTTCCTGATCAATAAGTACAGTAGAATCAGGGTTGGAAGCATTTCTTGACATGGTTCTGAACTTTTGTGCATAAGGCTTTTCATAGTGAAGACTGTACTAAGTTAAGTGGCAGACTAAAATGTATAAGTCCCCCTAACTACCATAGTTAATGTCTGATCTTAGCAGGTTTTTGAATATTGATCCCAAGTTATTTGCATATAAATATCAGACATTGACGTTGATATGAGAATTTACATGTTGTCTTGCATTTTAACACAATGTATGTTATGCAATTTACAGTCCTGCTCTCAGTGTGGGGACTTTTGGGCAGCTAAAAATCATATTGGAACATGGCTGAACATGGCAGATTTTTATTTTGATATATAGAAATTGCAAGTGTTTAAAAGGTTACTGAGAAATGGAGCTGTTTGTAAAAGTGTAAGAGTGAGATGTGACTGAATGTGCATGAGGGTGAGAAGAAGTTGTGCAAAGTTGTTGATGAAAAGAAAATTATTCTAAATATTTCTCTTTCTTAGCGAACCCTTTAAAGTAACCTAATGATGGCATGTTATGATGACATTTTCTGAGAGTTGTTTTTCTCAACTTTCTCATTCACAGTGTCATTCTTCGCTCAAACATAATTATGGGAACACAGGATCAATAACAAGTTTAGAAGTTCATGTTTCCCTCTATTGAATTAGCTGAAATGGACAATTATGTTAGTCTATCTTAGACCAGTCCACAGGAGACCTGAACCAATGTATCATCACAGCTCTGTATTTTTATATACATGTGGCCTGCAATTAGAGGGCACCATGGACCAAGGACAGAGAAACTAATCATAGTTTCTCCTGAAATAGATGTTTGTGTAGATCAAGCAACAAATCACTAGAGTCAAGAGAGACAGCAGAACACATTATTTTAAGGGGAAGCTCTGTATTCCTTCTGCATTCAGTAAAGGATGACTCTGTTAAGACAAAGTTACAAAAAAGCTTTGATGTAGATACAACTAGAGCTGGCCCAGAAGACTTTTGATTGAGAAAATGATTTTATGTCTCTTATTTCTAGGATTGAGTAAGGTCTTGATGAGAGTGTATGCAATAGTTAGCCGATGCCAGACAACTATCCTTGCGCATGAGAAAGGTTATTATACAGACCAGAGCTACTTTCTGGAAGGTGACCTGATCTTGGGTGGAATAATTAAGATCAGCTACCCTGCATGGAAGACATCCTTAAACTTTAGAAACACCAATGAAATTGAATCCTGCAGAAAGTAAGTATTAACTTACATTTTTTTTGCATAGAATCATCTGAAACAAAGTGAAATCTTTTACAATTATGCATGACAGAGTCTTGACTCAACAGATCACTAACATGCAACAGATTTATGCTAACTGTTCTCTTCCTTAAAAGATGCCTTAAAGAACAGCATTTTAATCTTTTATACATAAGCAAATCATATAACATTTTCTGAAACTTCATGTAGACTATTCAAGAGATTGAAGTTTGGCTCCTGCCTATGAAGTTGCCAACTTTGTGAGCTGGATCATCTGTAGGCAATGTAGAAAATGTAACTAGTGTTAGTGACTGTGGTCTACCAACAGCCTCTTCAATCAGTAGGGGTCAATTTATATTTATATTAGCTTATAGCCCACTTCCCCACTTTTAGGACTCATGCAAAAACAAATAAACTCAATAAAACAAATACCTAATGAATCTACTGTAAATTACACACTAAGGGCCCTGTTTCTTAAGCCGTGGTAAGGGCATGTTAGCATTTTTAGCATGTGCTAAATGCTAAGTCACTCATAGAAATACTTATTTATTTATTTGCTGCATTTGTATCCCACATTTTCCCACCTCTTTGCAGGCTCAATGTGGCTTACATTATGCCACAATGACAGTCGTCATTAACGGCATGAGATGAACAGAGTATTATTACAATTAATGTACAAAGATATCTGGGCAAATATAACATTTAGCACATGCTAAAAACACTAGCACACCTTAGTAAACAAGACCCTAAATAGTATTGTGATGTTGCTATGATAGAGGCATCCTACATTTATCCTGTCAAAGCAGCCTATGGGAAAAAGGAGATAATATACTTATTAAATGAATGCGCTTCTATTCACACATGTCTGATAAAAGATGGACTCTCTAGAGTTAAGGCACACATCTTCCTCAAAGTTTACAAAGTCAATTAAACTTCATTACAACAAAGTACTAGTGTCTCAAATACTTAATATATAATGTTCCACTTGCTAATAGCTATAGAAAATGTCACAAAAGCAATACAAACAGTTCTTTCAAACATATTTCAAATAGTGCTAAGTAACGAATCATTCACATATACATCTCCCATCAAAAGCAGCAGCAGCAACAGTGGTTAACCTACCAAAGCACATCAACAGCTGGTTTAATAAAGGATCCTCATAGCAATATTGGAATTGCGTTTGATAGAACTGTTTGTATTGCTTTTTGCTTTTGTTGAGTTTGCTCTAGCTATCAGCAATTGGAACATTATTTATTTATTTTATTTATTTATTTATTTATTACATTTGTATCCCACATTTTCCCACCTATTTGCAGGCTCAATGTGGCTTACATAGTACCGTAATGGCGTTCGCCATCTCCGGTAAAGAAACAAATACAAAGTGATGTTGTGGTTGAATAAGGTTCATGTGTTATAGACACGTTGGGGGAATCACAGATAAGAAGAGTTATGCAATGTTCATTACAAGCTTTGGTTTCGATGTGATGCAGGGTTTAGGCACTTAGGTAGGATCGGTGGGGTATGCCTTTTTGAACAAGTTGGTTTTTAGTGATTTCAGGAAGTTTAGGTGGTCGTACCTTGTTTTCACGGCTTTACATATTAAGGGACCTGTTTACCAAGGTGCAGTAGCATTTGTAGCACATGCTAACCATGCAAATCTCCATAGGAATATTATGGCCATCTACACGGATAGCGTGTGCTAATGTTTTTAATGTGCACTAAAAACGCTAGCATGGCTCAAGCGCACCTTGGTAAACAGGGCTCTAAGTTTTTTATTTGCTTTAACTCCTTGAGGATCTTTTATTAAGCTGTATCTGTGTTCTGTTACATTCACTACCATTTTTGTGCTTTTGGAAATGTGGTTGGTAGAATTATTTGCTTTGCTTTCTGATTTTGTGGGTTTTGCTGTAGCTATCAGTAAGTGGAACATTATGTATTAAGTAGGTGAAACACTAGTACTTTGCTGTAATGAGGTTTCATTTGACTTTGTAAATTTTGAGGAAAATATGTGCCTTAACTCTGACAAATGGGAATAGAAGTACATTTATTTTGATATGTGTATTATCTCCTCTGTCCCATATGCTGTTTTCAGAGAATCAATAGGATGCCTCTATCATAGCACAATCACAATATTATTTAGTATGTAATTTTTATTATTTATTTATTTTTCAATTATCTTCAAAACGTTTATAATTTCTCTTTCGTTTTTAGTAGTTTAAAACCAGTATGTCAACACCACTGGGTATGTATTGGTAAAGATGGATGGTTAACAATTATTTATGATTTTTACATATGAAACATGACCATGTTGGGCTTTTAATTATTTATGTATTATTTTAGTGTGAATAAATGTACATCTTGCACATCTTGGAGTTTTGAGATCTACTGTTTTTGCTAAAACAAATAAACACTATATACTTCTTCAAAAGAATTTCCACAATTATAGTAAAAAATAATCAAATATGAACCAGTATTTGAAAGTCCAGATAATTCTAACTCTAAAAAGCACCTGCAGGGAGACAAATCTTCAAAGTGGGATCTGTCTTATTAATAAATCTATAAGAACAGCAAAAAAGTAGCAAGATCAACACGACACTCCCAAGACACCGTGGGTAAGAGTAATAAAATGTTTAATTAGAAGAAAATGTAAAAAGACTTGACACGGAGCCATGTTTTGGCGTAAAACGCCTGCTTCAGGTGTCTACAAATCAAGAGAGGTATACAATTATAATACATTCAAATAAATAGAACCTAGAACGGTCGTATAAATAGCAGTACACAAAAATATATAAAACTTAGAAAAATCATATAAATGGTAATGACTGATAAAACAATAAGGTTTTAAAAAACGGAGACATAAAAATCATGTATTGAAAAGATAAACATCCAAAGAAACTGTAAATCACATGAGAATAATAAGATGAAATTAAAGAAACTCTAAATTGGACCATAAAATAAATAGCGGTATAAAATTGTAAAAAACAGAATGAAACTACAGTTCTGTTCATCCGGCAAAAAAACATTCCTTTACTCCTGTCAGGATATTACAACATGCTATTTATGCACATATGTTGCCAAATTACAGAAAAATTGAGCCCAAAATAACTCTAACCCGTGTTTTATACCTGATCTTTGTAAACTATTGTCCTCTACGTATTTCCCAAACAGAGCTCTCTGCTTTGCATAGTTCCATCCTGTTTCAATCTTATTGGAACTCTTGAGCTGCTTTTGACTTTAAGCTTTCATAAGTTCCAGCCCTGCTTCTAACCCCAGGTCCCAAAATAGCATGGTGCATGATGTCATACTGAAGGCAATGGAACAGTGAGAGGCTTATGATCCTTCATGGAAAGATCAAACATTTCTGCAAGTTAGCATTGAGTGTATGCTTGTATATGAGTTATAATAAGAAAATATTCAGGGGTTAAGCAGTTAATAATTAATATGTTTCAGCAGATCTTTGGAGGATCTCAGTACTACACAAACATAAGATCTTCCAGGGTTTAGCTTAGATTCAGTGGCAGAATTGCTGGATATATTTTGGTAGTGGAAAAGGAGGGGTTCCTGTAAATCAGGAATATACTGTGTTAGTATAAATTTTTATAGTAACATAGTAGATGACGTCAGATAATGGTGACCTGTTTGGTCCATCCAGTGTTACCAACAAGACTCCAGACTTCGCGCCTTCTGTCTCGCTGCACCCTACGCCTGGAATAAACTCCCTGAGCCCCTACGTCTTGCCCCATCCTTGGCCACCTTTAAATCTAGACTGAAAGCCCACCTCTTTAACATTGCTTTTGACTCGTAACCACTTGTAACCACTCGCCTCCACCTACCCTCCTCTCTTCCTTCCTGTACACATTAATTGATTTGATTACTTTATTTATTTTTTGTCTATTAGATTGTGAGCTCTTTGAGCAGGGACTGTCTTTCTTCTATGGTTGTGCAGCGCTGCGTATGCCTTGTAGCGCTATAGAAATGCTAAATAGTAGTAGTAGTAATAAACAAATCCAAGAAGACAGGAGGAGCCTCCACGGAAAGTCAAAGCAAAACAGCAAAATTAGAGGCTGACAAATGCGCAAACCAATAGGGAGATAATATAAAAAACCAGTTTATTCAGAATATTCATATCAAGGACCCGACACGGTCCGTGTTTCGGCGCCAAAGCGCCTGCCTCAGGGGTCAGAATCAACTTTCTCTGAGAACTTTCTTGTCACATGGTGTTTGCTGATCAGTTGGCTGTTCTTTTGTTCTCTCTGTGGATTAACTTGCATACATAAAGGAATCATTCAAGCCTATCAGCTTCTTCTCAGAGAAAGTTGATTGTGACCCCTGAGGCAGGCGCTTTGGCGCCGAAACACGGACTGTGTCGGGTCATTGATATGAATATTCTGAATAAACTGGTTTTTGATATTATCTCCCTATTGGTTTGCGCATTTGTCAGCCTCTACTTTTGCTGTTTCCCCAACAAGATAAACTCATAGCATAAGGTAGGATATGATACCACAGTTGTATAGTTTATATATAGCTTATGCTTCTCAGATGTGTTTGTTTGCTCACAGAGTCGACCCCTTCAGTTACCTTCGGCATCTCTTGACTTTTTTTATTGCCATCGAGGAGATCAACCAAAATGCAGAAATCTTACCCAATATCACCCTGGGCTTGCATATCATTGACTCCTGCTCTGATGCTTGGTTTTCACTGTGTGGTATTCTGAGCATATTATCTGGAAAGAAAGAACTTGTTCCTGGCTATACATGTTATCCAAAGAGCCATGTTGTAGGTTTCATTGGAAGACTCCCTTCATTGGCATCACATGCAGTTGCCAGACTCACAGGGATCTATAGATACCCACAGGTATAGCAAAAACCAGTCTCAATTTATAATCTCTAAAATGTTGGTGTGTTAACTTCTCTTTTCCCCTGTTCATCTTTTGTTATCCTGGATTATTGCTGTTGGGTTTTTTGTTTTGCTATCTTACTGGGATATTAGAATTGTTAAAATTCAACACTTACTTGTCAAATTCTCATGAATCTCTGAACAGAATTCACAGGAAATTCCTTACACAAAATTATGCTTTGGATAAGTCACAATGATTCACAAGAAACTGGCAGAAATAACCTAAGTTTGTTTGCAGGGATTAGACTAAATATTACCAATATATAGTTGTATTACACCTATAGTGAATTTTTCAATCATCCCTTAATAATACTGAGAAATATACAGTACTTGTAACTTTGATTATTTTCTAATAATCTATCACTTGTAGATCCCAAAGGGAATTAAGAAAGCCAAAGACAGGGTTAATAATTGAGTAAATTTCTAGTGCGGTATGTTGATGTAGACTTGTCTTGGCCATTGTCTATATTATGGGCTAGTTTTTTTTTTTTTTTTTTGGGGGGGGGGGGGGGCATGAGAACAGAAGCAAGATACCAACTGAAACCCGATGTAAATCCCAGTGTGAAAATTGGGTGTGGATCCCAGTAATTCTTAACACCATGCGTATTTTAAGGGAACGACTCTGACCTGATCATTTCCATCCCATCTTTACACCCCCTTTTCAGATCCACATGGAAACACTTAGGCGCTATTAAATAACAGAGCGCATAATTATAGTTCTGTATGGATCAGCAGTTTTTGACCCTTTTTGGTGTCTTGCTTCTGTTCTAATGCTTTTCCATGCCAAACAATCATACAGAAATAGCACATACTGAGGGGAATAATGGAATGTTGCCGGCGAAATAGGTCGCCGGAGATCTATTTTGGCGGCGAAGTAAAAGTTGGCCAGAACCGTATTTTTGAAAAAGATGGCCAGCCATCTTTTTTTCAATAATACGGTTTGGCCCGGTGAAATGGGGGATGGGCCTGGGTCTGCCCGTCTGAAGTCCACTGCACCCAACAAACACTGTTCTAGGGACCTGCATACTGCTGTCAGGGTGCTGGGTATGACATTTGAGGCTGGCATACAGGCTGGCAAAAAAGGTGTTTGTTCTTATTTTTTTAGTGGGGAGGGGTTGGTGACCACTGGGAGAGTACTTGGAGGTCATTCCCTATTCCATCCGGTGGTCATCTGGTCAGTTGGGGCATCTTTTTGAGGCTTGGTTGTGAAAATGAAAGGACCAAGTAAACCCGGCGAAATACTGATTATAGTCTGGTTTTATTTATCCATTATCCGCGAAAGCCGGCCGTCTAGTAGCCACACCCATGCCCGCCCATGTCCCGCCTTCGCTATCCCGGCAACACACCCCCTTGAACTTTCACCGGCGCGGCGAAGGGAAAGCGGCGATGCTGTCAATAATGCACCTTTCCATAATATGGATTTTGCCGCTTTTGCGAAATTGCCAGTGATCTCCCAATTTCTGTCGTAAGATTGCCGGCAAAAAGTTTCAAAAATGAGCTGGACTGTTACACACCATATGTAGAACTTCCTAGTATATCGAATGTTAATTCTAGGGGTGATACTCAAAGGCATTTAGCAGATTTGCAGGTTTTGCTAATCCTATAAGTGTTATTAAGAAGGATATTACAGTCAATGATTAGATGGTGCTGTTGATGAGTTTTCTCTGACCACCTTGGTGGTATCCAGACAGTTCTGGGTCAGTACATAGCAGAGCATTAACATTACCAAAGGTTAACTATTTAGCTGCTTTAACCAGACAGCGAAACTGATAAAGTTAAGAAAGCAAAACCACATTCCCAATGTTATTCAGTTTGCTATCAGTTCATAGTCTGAATGTACTTTTGGGTCAGCCCTGAAATTGGACTGTCATTGTCAGCTTGTATTTACCTACTGGCATTAAATACTGGGTTCTGTTTTACCCAATGTCCACATTTTGCTTCAACTCTGACCACCCCAGTTCATTATCAGATAGCTAGCATTTATGTTGGAGGAAAGTATTGTTTTTCTACAGCATTGAATTGGTACACATTTCTTGAAGGAAATTAATATACCTAGGTGCTGATTTAAAAAAAAAAAAAAGAACATTATCTCTAATGTTGCACAAAGCCCCAGATGGATGTTTTTTTATGGGAGATGTCCAAGATGTGATTTTCAAACTCAGATTTGAGACTGATTTCTATGCACTTAATCTATTTCACAAGATGGGTGGTGGTGGTGTTGGGAGTGTGCTGAGGCATATTTTAGGTGGGGTTTGGGTGGATACTGACTTTGGATATTTTCCTGGGATAATGGAACAAAATAAAAGTATCTAGGGAATTTTTTTTTATATGTACCTTTTTAAATGTCAAAGATTGGCTTAACAGACCACTGGAGATATTGGGGCATGAGAGGGAAATGGGGTAATGGGATTTGATATACTGCATTTCCATGGTTATCATCAAAGTGGTTTACATATTATATACAGGTACTTATTTTATACCTGGGGTGATAGACGGTCCTGTGGCTTGTTGAACCCACATTCCCAGGTTCTCAGAATACTGCACTTGTCAACCCCCCCCCCCCCCCCCCAAAAGATGTAGATACCAGGATCTGTGACCATTTCAAATATCATGGCCTCTTCTATTAGAGCACCACACACTGTAGAGAAAGAGACCCAGGTATATATCCCACCCTAACTAGTAAACTTGTGGTGGAAATTGTGGGCCTTCCAAAACCCACAAAATACCAACTGTAACTATAGATAGGAGACACCATCAGACATGAAGGCTTTTGTAGTGATGTATAGTTAAGTAAAGTAGGCCTACAGGTGGTCCTGGAGGGCTCAAAAACAAAAAGGTGGAATTTGTACCTGGGTCCCTTTCTGTAAAGTCCACTGCACTGACCATTAGACTGCCCCTTTGCTTTTCTGGGAAGACTGTGTGGCCAGATTACTAGAAATGGTGCCACACAGCCTTCCTTATGAATTCTTTTTGAACATTTTTCTCTAGGACATTTTGTTTCTGAAAATAGTAACTAAAGAAATACTGAGCACAAAAATGTCTAGAAATTAGTAATTTTTGAAACATACAAATAGACATTTTTTCCAACTTGAACATTGCTATGTAAAGAGTGAAAATATTTAGATTTTTTTCACCAACAATTCTTCAGTTGGACCTGGACATCACATTGAAAATGCCCCTCTGAAAAATCCACTTGTTACATAAATTATAATTTCTTTTATTCATTACTTTTCAGTTTTCAAGTTTCTATTTGAAAAGAATTATCTTGCTAATTAATTTTTAACATTTGGGATATAATCATCTAAAACAACAAAAAAAGCATGCATTTGTCATTGGGGTGTGGTCTGGGCATGTTGTTGGCGGAGCTAAAAAAATAAATGTGTACTTCTCAGTTGAGAAGTAGAACGCATGTCTATATCCATAAAAATCAAAGTCCCCTTAATTTTTGAGTGGTTGATGTGCCATCAAAAAACCATGATGAATCTAGCAATGGACACCTGACTCTGTGACATCATCAAGAACAATAAATGTTTATAATTCTGAAATAGCTCGCATAAAATTTATGTTCCAACTTATAAACATTTATGTTGGTATTGCGTTTTTTGACCTGTTCATATTTTAGATAATTGTGGGGTCCCCCACCGTACACCATTTCTCGGGCTAGAAAATTGTTTTGTGTTTTCTACCACTGAAGGTTACCGCTAGATTCTTTACTGCCTTCCTCAGGAAATGGGCCTGCACTGGAAGAAGTCTTTTTCCCCCAGTTGTAAAGGTAGCCTCTGCAAGTGGCCACCTCAGTGCCCTTTTTTCCCACAGCTTGGTAAAAGTAACACAGTAAATGACTGCAGATAAAGACCTGAACAACCCATCCAGTCTGCCCAACAAGATAAAATGGATAAAAAGATATGAATACCACAGTTAAGAAACACTAGTATTATGAAGAACAAAACAAGCCATTTTTTAAAAGCCTAATGTGGCCATGTTTCACCTTCAAGTTGCGCCATGGATATACAGAGAGCAGAATGCCCTCACTTACGTTTATAAACTTGGGGTGAAATATAACAATTGTACAGCAAAATCAATGACAGAGGTAAATGTTCACACCTAAATGTGGCACTGTGGCTTGTATCTCACAGTATTCTGTAAAGTTATACCTACCCATACTCTTCATCGTTAAATGCCCTCTTTCATTTATGTGTTCTACAAGTTGTGTATATCATGTTGTGTAAATTATATCATGCTACTTAGCACAGTAGTTCTAACACACAAAATCCTAGTATTCTATAAATTGTACAGAGATGGGTTAATTTTTTCTATGTGACCCTTCATTGGATTGTCTGATTGACTGCACAAATTGAATGTTTTGTATAAAGTCTCTCAAATAAGTGTTAACATCTATAAACTTGAAATCCTTTGACCTTTTCCATCCTAGATCAGTTACGGATTGACAGAAACATCACTGAATGAACAAGTTGAGTTCCCATACTTGTATCATAGTTTTCCAAATGATTATTCTGATTACCATGGTTTGACTCCACTTCTGAGACTCTTTGGATGGAGTTGGGTGGGGATTCTCACCTCAACTGATGAGACTGATATAATGTACAGTGAGGAACTGAAGAGACAGATTATCAGGGGTGGGGGCTGTGTAGATTTTTTGGAATCTATTCCAAATTTTATGATTTCCTCTTCTAAAGGAATAGTGAAAAGAATTCATGAGATTTTCAACAAGATCTACAAATCAAAGGTGAATGTTATTATTATGCTCACTACACACATATTCACAATAGAAGTATTCTGTCTCATCCCTGATAAATTTACAGATATGAAACTGTTTATCTTCTCTGTGGAGACTTCTTCTGTTAATAGCATATCTCTTAATACTGCACCTGCAAGATGTACTCCATTGAATGGCTCCCTAAGGTTTTCAATCCCAAAAGGAGATATTCCAGGTTCTGAACATTGCTTCCAAAATCTCAACTCCTCTACATTCCTGAAACCAACTTTCTTATCTATGTTCAAAGATATATTTAATTGTGATTTGCTCAAAAACCATGCAAACATCACAGTTTCGGAGACGCTGTTTAACATTGATGGCACAGGACTTGATACGGATAATTTCCCATATAATCTTTATAATATGATCTACGCCCTGGCTCATGCTTTACACAACTTTTATACAGCAAAGTCCCAACTTGGAAATAGTCTTAAAATGGAATTTAAGCCATGGCAGGTAAAATCTGCAGGTTTACTTTTTCTAGCAAGTGTAATGTTTATTTTTGCTTACAGTAATATCCATTTTCGCTAACCCCCAGATTCTATATATTGTGTCCAACATTGCCAAAGCAAATTTTGGCACACTCCCAATTTGCACATGTAATTTAATTGCCAAATGAGCCAATTTGTGCTGATTATTAGGTACTCATAAACAAATGCTCCTGTTTACTATGCAGCGCTAGCAGCTGTCCATGCGCTGGTCGATACAGCCCACTTTGAATAGGCCATGTCGGAACTAGCGTATGGACGGCTGCTAGCACTGCATTGTAAACAGACCCCTAATTTTGTTGCTAATTGGTATTAATTTAAATTTGCACATGCTTCCTTAAGCACCAGGATAAGCATGTAAATTTAAATTGTAAATCCAAAAAGGGGGTGTGGCTATAGGAGGGTTATAGGTGGATCAGGGCTGTTCCTCCAATTTGCCACAGTAATTCAGAATAACAGCGATACGCACCCAATGTAGGTGTGAGTATACACAGCAGGTTTAACTTGGTGTTAATCTTCATGCTCAAAAATCAGCACAGATCCTGGTGTTAAATGCTATTCTATAAATGGTACTTAAATTTAAGTGTGTAGCTGGTTTTCAGTGCTGATATTTTGGTATTGTATATATAGAATTATTGGCCTAAGTATTGTAGATTATTAATGTACATAACACAATATATAATTTTAATATAAATCCATATGGAAAGCTGCAATTAAATTTTTTAGTTTGGTTGTAAATGAAGACTACAAAAATAATCTTTCTAAAGATTAAAAAGAGATGAAAATCAAATATAAAAACTAGGGGATAGAGATGAAAAAGTATGTAGCCTGGAGCCATATTTCTGTTCATTTTTGCACACTGGAGAAAGGGGAAAAGGGGGGTTCTAGGGCTCTGGGGAGCACAGCTGTCTTTTTGACCCAAGTGTCTAACAGATACAAGGAGCCATGGAGAATTGAGAGGGACTGAGCTGTGGGAAGATTAAGCTAATGAAGCAGATGCAACTATTAATGAGTCTATGGATGCATAGGCGCCTGGTATTGAGAGGCTTGGAGAGGCTAAGCCTCCCCTGCTGCAGCAGGATGGATCAGCTGTGGAGTCCCGCTGCCCTGAGGGGTTTAAATTGTTAATTTACCTCCATCCTCACAGCAGGAGCTGCAGTGAAAGCCCTCTAGCCTTGTGTAACCAGTTGTAGAAATTTGTTTCTGGTTTAATTTGTTTACCTTACTGCTGGGAGAGCAGGGGGGTTGGCTGGAGGTGTCCTGGGTTGCCAGGGAGATATTTAACGAGGATGACTTCCTGACGTGCACTGAGGACAGATAGCAGCAGAATCGGATACTGGGCCAGCATGATCAGAAAAAGTCACCAGACAACAAAGGTAGAAAAGATAATTTTATTTTCATTGTAGTGTTTGGAATATGTCCACTTTGAGAATCAGGTGCTCAACATTAAAAATTTATATTTAATTACTTATTTATGGCATTTTATCCCATACTAAACATGAATTAGGGTGTTTTGTGGCTCTACATGAGAATTGGGATGATATGATCCCTTGTTTCATATTGTTGATGGTCTACATTTTCCGTATGGGTGGTATATTGGTGTATTAGGTTCTGCCCAGTGTAATATTTATGGTACAGTAAGGTTCTGAGTGTGTTTTTGCACAAAGTTGTGCATAGTGTTTTGCAGTTGAGCGATTGTGGTTAGAATATGCTTTGAGCAACCACTTTAATCTTTGACATATGATACATATCTAATATCTAAATTTAATAAAAGGTATTAATTGTGACTTTTATTTTTATTTATTTTTTTTTTCCTGTGTGTTATCAGACAATTATGGATTTAAGCTCCACCCCTGGCCCCACCCCTAACCTCGCCCCTTTAGCCTCCCCAAACAGTTGGGCCACCGACCGCCTATGTATGGATGTACAATATATATTCAGCTATAAAACTAATTCTTTAGTTTAAATAAACCGTCAAAAAATATATCATAGTTTATATTCAAGCCTTCCCCCATGTTGTCTGGCATTTTTCAAACTGGAGGTCATTTCAGCCATTTTGGTGTTGGATTCATCACAGGCAGGACATTCCTTTCTGTGCCAGCCCCAATCTCAAAATGGCTTCCACCATCTTCTGCAGCAATCTTGCAAAGCAGTTGCTGGAAGTCACGGCAGCCATTTTGCTTAAGGAAGACAGCATTGGCAGCAGTGAGCTGGGATCACCCTTGCCATGACTGTCCACCAGACCACTATAATAGGCCTGGGAGTGGGCCTAAGGTTGTGTATGGGAGGGGGTTTTCTGAGCTCAGGAGTATGGGGTGAGGGAGGGATAAAGTGAGAGACCTTTTCGTTTGGTTGGGACGGCCAAGGAGTGACACCTCAGGGAAAGCAGGAAAGGGGAATGAAGAGGAGGTGAGGAATACAGGATACTATGGGGGAGGGAGGGAAGAAAGGAATACTTGAATAAAACCCCTCAGTTTATATTTGAGTTCATACTTCCCCCCCACACACCCTTTTTCTAAGGGACAAATGTTATCTCAGTTTATCTTCAGATAGATATATAGTCAAGTATATACAGGATATAAGTTGTGAAATGAGAAATATAATACTCACATTACCCCGTGACTTTCTATGTTTTTTAATCATCAATAATATGCACCATTTCACCATAGTAGTATACACTTTTCAAAATTAGTTTTCACTATTTTGAAATAGATCTCAATGTTGCAAAATTTTATGCACTATAGATTACATTGCCCTAAAACAATAATACTTACCTAGGGGTACACAGGTGTATAGATCAAATGTATCTATAAGTACATAAGTATTGCAATACTGGTACAGACAGAAGGTCCATCAAGCCCAGCAACCTGTTTCCAACAGTGGCCAATCCAGGTCACAAGTACCTGGCAAGATCTCAAAACAATACAATACATTTTATGCTGCTTGTTGTAGAAATAAACAGTGGAAGCCATCCAAACCTTTTTTTTAAACCCCGCTAAACTAATTGCTTTTACTACATTCTATGGAAGTGAATTCCAGAGTTTACACATTTAATGAAGATATATTTTCTCTGATTTGTTTTAATTTACTACTTTATAGCTTCATTGCATGCCTCCTAGTCCTAGTATTTTTGGAAACAGTAAACAAGCAATTCACATCTTCCCGTTCTACTCCACTCATTATTTCGTAGACCTCTATCATATCTCCCCTCAGCCTTCTTTTCTACAAGCTGAAGAGCCCTAGCCACTTTAGCCTTTCCTCATAGGGAAGACACCCCATCCCCTTTATCATTTTCACGGCCCTTCTCTGTATCTTTTCTAATTCTTCTATATCTTTTTTGAGATGCGGTGACCAGAATTGAATGCAATATTTGAGGAGCGGTCATACCATGGAGCTATACAAAGGCTTTATAATGTCCTCATTCCTTTCCTAATAATACCTACCATTCTATTTACTTTCTTATCCATCACTGCACACTGAGCAGAGGGTTTCAATGTATCATCAATGATGACAACTTAGATGCCTATCCTGGTCGGTGACTCCTAATGTGAAAGCTTGCATTACATAGCTTTAATTCAGGTTCCTCTTTCCCAGATGCATCATTTTGCACTTGCCCATGTTAAAAGTTATCTGCCATTTAGATGCCCAGACTGTCAGTTTCATATGGACCTCTTGTAATTTTTTTTTTACAATCCTCGATAGAGAGATAGATAGATAAAGATATTTGTCTTGTACACCTGTGCATAACTAGGTAAGACTAACAATTCCAGCTTAATTCCTTGAAGAATTCAGCAAGAGATAATGGCTACAACTGGACACTGACAGTCACTTACTCCAGGGAAGTGTTTGGGTTTGTTACAGAGGGAGTAGTTTGTTGACCAAATAGGATGGCAGAGAAATACAGCAATTCTTGTACCTGAGAAAACATATTTAATCAGGGCACCATTAGAAATTTCAGGGTCCTTTTTCTATTCTAAAACTTAGCATTCACTAACAAAATGATTATTTACTAAATGCTAAGAAGCTCATTGTTATAAAACAGACTTCTCAGCATACCCTAAGCTTTTTTAAAAGGGCCATTAAAAAATTTGTGGGTTTTTGCAATGACAAGGGAGAGATAATATAAGACAAAGGAATAGTTTAATACAATGCATAGGGGAGGTTTCAGTTGAGATGATATGGAAAGAGACAAGAAAATGAAAAGTAAAATACCCTATCAGTTGGGAGTTTTGGTTGAATAAAAATAAACTTAAAAGACTGCGTGTCTGTGCTGGAATAGACTGTGAAGTGAATGTTTGCCAGTTCTGCTATCTGGATCTGACAATTGTACCATAAATGTGAATCCTCAAGGTATACTGCATGGACTTATACCCATTTATCCCTAATGGTTTTATGTCCTTTTTACTCTTTCTTTAAAGTTAACCCATTAGTGCCCAACGTTCCCATATGGGATTTTATTATGGGAACATTGGGCACTAATGGTCTTTGTCATAAGAGTGATTCTTCTATTCTTAACGTTGTTGCTAAAAAATATGTCTACCTTGGTGATTTGGAGATTGTTGCTTTTCTTTTAACCATCTTTTCAGACTCTATGATCATTGCCTTTGTCTCATTACAAAATAATAAGTTAAAAATTCACATTTAGAGGAGTTTCTATATCAAAAGGTAGGGGGATAGCATGAAGAAACAGTGTTTTTTTTTTCATTTTGTAAAATTTCCAAGAACAAATCTTACAGAAAAGATGACTATTCCATATTAATTACATATTCTTTACACTCAATATTACAAGAAATCACAATCCTTCACTCATCTATAGTCCACTATCAGGGGCAGTTCTCAATTCTTAGGAAATTATAGAAATTAACTCTACAAGTTTTCACAATTAGAGGCTTACAAGGGAGGTTCCAGGTTAATTACTTTAAATCACGGAGTTGACGTAAATACAATTAATTAGTTTGACTTAGGTGTAGTCACCATTTTAGAATCAACGAACAAACTTAACTGTTTAGCATCATTAAATACATATTTTACTTAGTTTAGCTTTAATACACATTTAGATGGAAAATTGAACTAAAATAAAGCTCCCAGTTGCAAAGCTTTTGGGCACATAAGTACATAAGTAATGCCATACTGGGAAAAGACCAAGGGTCCATCGGGCCCAGCATCTTGTGCACGACAGCGGCCAATCCAGGCCAAAGGCACCTGGCAAGCTTCCCAAACGTACAAACATTCTATACATGTTATTCCTGGGATTTGGGATTTTTCCAAGTCCGTTTAGTAGCGGTTTATGGACTTGTCCATTAGGAAATTTAAGAAATTCTTGTTTCTTTTGAGCAACCCTAGAAACATCTGGGAATATTCTGACCTTAGTAATCAGGAAAAGTAGTTATCTGTTAAGAAAAAATTGTTTTAATATCCAATCTCTATCTGGTTGTAATATAAAAGTCACAATCAGTGTTGCTGTTCTCAATCTTTTATTTTCGTCTTCTAAAGTTTGGGTTAAATTCAAATCCATAACCTCTAATGGCTCTTCCGTTCTTACTGCTTGATTCAAATTCTTCTTTACACCCAGTAACAAGTAATAAATCTTTGCCATATGAGGATAAGCTGTTGGGATGCAAACAATTGGGTCCCATCAGGAGTAGGAGAGAGAAAGGCCCCGGTGCTGGGCCCCCATTGTCCCTTCCAGTTCAAGTTATTTTTTGGTAGTTTTATGAGATTAGCAGTGTGCTGATGGTGACTGGCAACAGCTTGCAGACACTGGAGATGCCTAACCTAACACAAGAGCAACCGAATAACCTCAGTGGGGAGAAGATGCAGGAGAGGCCTGCACAGAGTTCTCCTGGGGGAAGAGTAGAATCCCTTTTGGGCTAAGACCTGAGAGTTCGCAGGGCCCAATGCCACACCATATTAAAGTGGCAGCGACTAGACCAGCTGCAGTGAGAGGATCTGGAAAAGCGCCAGCGGTGAGAAGAACAGGAGAAGCGACAGCAGCGAGAGGAGTGGGAACAGCAGCATGTGGAGTGGGAGTTACAGCTGCAGAAATTAAAGATAGAGATGGAAATGGCTCACCTCCAAAGTTCAAGCACAACCCCTGTGCCAAGGGCCGAGGCAGGATCCACAACCTGAATTGGACCCAACTTGTTTTCACAGTTTGATGGTACAAGAGGAGACATAGATGGATATCTAACTGCTTTTGAAAAATGTGCTGCCTCAATGAGATTCCTCAGAAGACTGGGTGCATTGTCTGGGAGGAAAGATCACTGGTAGAGAGCACTTGAGGCCATAGGTGCCCGGTATAAGAGACTTGGGGAGGCTAAGCCTCCCCAGTCAGAAGTGCAGCAAGGGCGGGGCGGGTGCAGCTCGTGAACATCTCCCTCCCGGCTCCTTCCCCCCCCCCCCCCGACTGGTGCGCGACGGTCCCGATCTTTACCCCCGACTCGTGCGTTATCGCTGTCCCCCTCCGCTCCTGTCACGTCGTCTTCCGGATCCCTCCCACCCGACTGGTGCGTACCGGTCCCGATCTTTACCCCCATCCCCCCGACTAGTGCGGTGCCGCTCTCCCCCTCCGCTCCTGTCATGTCGTCTTTCAACTTCGAGGCTTCCTTCCTGTAGCATCAGCAGCATCAGCAATGATGTAAGTGCCGCTGCTTTCAGCCTGCCCCGGAAGCCTTCTCTGGACAGCGTCCCTCCAACACTGAAGCTGTACAGAGAGTGCTTCCGGGGCAGGCTGAAAGCAACGGCGCGTACATCATTGCTGATGCTGCTGCTGCTGCTACGGGAAGGAAGCCTCGAAGTTGAAAGACGACGTGACAGGAGCGGAGGGGGAGAGCGATATGGTACCGCACTAGTCTGGGGAGGAGGGGAAGCGATGCCAGACAGACAGACCAACCAAAGGGAAAGGGGGGTGGAGAGAGGAGGATGTGAGATGCCACATCTAAGGGGAAGAGAGAGGAAGGAAAGCAATGGCAGGGCATGGGAATGGGAAAAGGGGGGGTGGAGAAAGGAGTAAGAGTGATGGAAGCAAGAAGGGGAGGGAAGAGAAAGGTGGGATGCATGAGGAAGAGGAGAGATGCATGAGGAAGCTGGAGGAGAGAGAGAGGAAGTGGAAAAGTGTAGGGGAGAGCCAGAGAGAGATGGGGAGAGAAAGAGGAGACATGGAAGAGAGCAGGGGAGAGCCAGAGAGAGATGGGGAGAGAAAAAGGGGACAAGGAAGCAGGGCCGTGCCAACACAGTAAGCGAGGTAAGCACGGCAGGAGGGCGCCGTCCTCTGGGGGGGGCGCCCCGCCGCACCATGCTTACCTCGCCCTCCCGCTCCCATGTCCCAACTGCCCACCCTCTTCTCCCCCCCAACAAGATCCCTTTTAAATTTACCTCCGTCTGGCAGCGAAGGTGCAGCGTCAGCGAAGGAGGCGGCGCTCCCGACGTCTCTACTAGACTTCCCTTCGCTCAGTGTTCCGCCTTCTTCTGATGTCAAGGAAATGATGTCAGAAGAAGGCGGGACATTGAGCGAAGGGAAGACTAGTAGAGACGTCGGGAGCGCCGCCTCCTTCACTGACACTGCGCCTTCGCTGCCGGACGGAGGTAAATTTAAAAGGGATCTTGGGGGGGAAGAAGAAGGCGGGCAGTTGGGACATGGGAGCGGGAGGGCAGGGGAGAGAGGAGCGTGGATGGGAGTGCAGCGATCATTTTCACGGGGGGGGGGGGCGAGCGTGTGCCAACTATTCGTCTGCGGGGGGTGCTGGGGGTGCCAAATGATCTTCTGCAGGGGGGTGCCACAGACCCTTGGCATGGCCCTGCATGGAAGAGAGCAGGGGAAAGCCAGGGACATGGAAAAGAGCAGGGAAGAGCCAGAGAGAGATGGGGAGAAAGAGGGGACATGGGCAGGAGAGAGAAGCTGCTGGGGAGAAACTGGGGGAGACCCTAGCTGTCAGACGGAGAAATGCTGAATGAAAGGAGGGATAAAGAGGGAAAAGCTGGAAAGAGGGGGCAGAAAGAGGGAAGACACTGGACGTAAGGGTAGAGAGGGAAAGAGGAAAGACACTGGAAGGATGGGGATAGAGAGGACATGCTGAATGGAAAAGGGTCAAGAGAGAGAACTGTTTAGAAGGAAGGAGATATAGAGGGAGACAATGGATGGAAAGAGAGGGAGACAATAGACAGAAGGATTGGGAGAGGGTAATGGGTAGAAGGATGGAGAAAGAAAGAGGGATGACACTGGATAGAAGGGTATGAGAAAGAGGGAAGGTGCTGGACATGGATGTATGGATGGATGGAGGGGAGGGAAGAGAGGAGAAATCTGGACATGGATGGAGTGGAGGGCAGGGAACAGAGGAGAAATGTTGGACAAGGATGGAGGGAAGGAAAGACAGAAGTACATGTACATGGATGGAGGGGAGGGGAGAAATGCTGGTTATGGATGGAGGGGAAAATTGCTGAATTTAAGGGCTGGATCGGAACACTTTGAGGGCAGATGCTGAAACTGGAGAAAGGATAGGGACAGGGCTACAGATGGTAGACAGGACACATAAGGACACAGGAGGATGGTGGACATGTTGAGAGAAAAAATATCAAATGGAAAGAAGACCCTGGGACCAAGCGAATAGAAAAACTAAATGATCAGACAACAAAGGTAGAAAAAAGTATTTTATTCAGAATTTATTAACTGGAATATGTCAGCTTTTGGAAATGTGCATCTGTGATATTTTGCATGTAAGTTTCAATTTTTCTAGTATTGCTGCATGCTGAGTCTGACTTCTTGAGGTAACTTTCCAGTTTTGCCTTCATATCTGTTGTGTCATGTGTTTTTCATGTGTAATCAAGGTGCAGTATTCTACTAGTGTGTAGTATATACAGCCCTTTTTGGGGTTTTTTTTTGTTTCACTAGGTTTTAGAGCCCGGTGTAATTACAGTGCTGCCTTTCCATGCATAAGGTTGTAGCTCGTCCTGTCCTTGGAATTAGTGCTGTTATGGTTTGCTAAGGTTATGAGTGTGTTTTTGCACAAGTTTGTGTATAGTGTTTTGCAGTGGAGAGATTGTGTGTTGACCTTACTGAGGTGGCACCAAAACATCAGAAAGGGTGTACAGCGTAAATCATGACACACTACCTCTTGAAGGATCTACATATAGTAGTTAATAAAAGGAGCTCATTGTGAACACTATCCACCCTAAAAGGGTGTTTTGTGGCTCTACATGAGAATTGTGATATTATGATCCCTTGTTTCATATTGTTGACGGTCTGCATACCGCTCAATCCGAATAGGATACATTAACGCTAGATCAGCAATAAGCAACTCAGTAGACATACTACACTGGATTACCATAGAGAATCTAGACCTTCTATTCATAATGGAAACATGGTTCCACGGTCCTACAGATCCCGCCATCATAGAGACTTGCCCACCAGAATACAAAATCACCCACTGGACAAGAAATGGAAAAAGAGGTGGCGGAATAGCCATAATCTACAAATCCGAGTTCATCATCACAACCACTGGCGAATCTACCTCACCACAACTCGAAATCGCCTCGACAAGAATCACCCATCCGAACTTACAAGGACACCTCAATACAATCCTATTCTACAGACCACCAGGAAAATGGAAAGACTCCCAAACACAACTCATGGACTTCAACTCAAACACATGTGTCTCAGCCTCAAACATCCTCATAATAGGAGACATCAACCTGCACCTTGAAGACGACACTTCAACAGGCACACAAGAATGCAAAGAATTCCTAAAACTCTGGGATCTACACGCACCTAATAATCAAACAACACACAAAAAAGGACACACACTAGACATCATTACACACAAATTCGACCCAGACTCAACTCTCCTACTTACAGACACAAGATGGACACCCACACCATGGACAGACCACCACAAAGCACACGTCTCCCTCCACTGGCGAAAAATACACAGAAACACAGTCAACAAACATGAACGAACAACATACACCACAAGAGGAAAAATAGACCCCACAACATTCTGGCAACAGGTCTACCAAAACGAATGGTTAACATACACCAACACCATTCAATTCCTCCAAGAATGGGATGACATATGTAAGACTACATTAGACTCAATCACACCAATCCAAACCGGAACATCACATAGGAAAAAATCAAACTCATGGTTCACAGAAGAGCTGAAAGAACTCAAAACACAAGTCAGAAAACTAGAACGCACATGGAACAAAAAGAAAGATGAACACACACTGAATGCCTGGAAATCACTTCGGAGGAAATACAAATACACTATAAAACAGACTAAAAGACTTCACTACAAAATAATGATTGGACCAAACTATAAAGACACACACAAACTCTTCAACCTTGTAAATAAACTACTAGACACCACACCAGTTACAAACAACAACAAAGATACACCAGGAGTCGATGACCTCGCGAAATACTTCAAGGAGAAAATTATACAATTGCGACTCAAAATACCCACCAGCCCTACTGAATACTCCACACTCCTAAACTGTCTAGACCCAGAAGACGGAATATATCCAGCAGACAGGATCTGGACCGAATTCGAATTACTTTCAGAGGACCTCATCTCTAAAACGCTTAAAAGATTCATTAAATCCCAATGCAAACTAGATATTTGCCCAAACAACCTCATGAAGTTAGCTCCTCAACAATTCATAATGGATCTAACAAACCACGTGAACTTCATGTTACAAAATGGACTTTTTCCAAAGGAGAAAGGAAAGATTCTACTCACCCCAATACCCAAAGACACAAAGAAACACGCAAGCGAAATAACTAACTACAGACCAGTGGCATCAATACCACTAATAATCAAAATAACCGAAGGGATGGTAACCAAACAACTCACAAACTATCTCAACAAGTTCTCAGTGCTGCATGACGCCCAATCAGGATTCCGGTCAAACCACAGCATAGAAACAGTATTAATTACCATAATGACCAAATTTAAACAAATGATCGCAACCGGCACCAACATACTCCTCTTACAATTCGACATGTCAAGTGCCTTTGATATGGTTGACCATGGAATCCTACTACACATACTCGAATATTTTGACATCGGAGGCAATGTCCTAAACTGGTTCAAGGGGTTCTTAACCTTACGCTCATATCAGGTCACATCAAATTCAACTACGTCTGCAGCATGGACACCTGAATGTAGAGTACCACAGGGATCCCCCTTCTCGCCAACTATTTTCAACCTAATGATGGTTCCCTTGGCAAAACCTCTATCGAACCATAACTTTAACCCATACTTATATGCCGATGATGTAACGATATATATTCCTTTCAAACAAGACATTAATGAAATCTCCAACGAAATCAACCAAAGTCTACACATCATGAACACCTGGGCAGATGCATTCCGATTGAAACTGAACGCAGAAAAAAAACTCAATGCCTCATACTTACCTCCCAATACAACATGAAAACATTTACCGAAATTAACACACCTAAACTTAATCTACCAATCTCAGAAACCTTAAAAATCCTTGGAGTCACTATCGACCGCCACTTAACACTTGAGACTCATGCGAACAACACAACCAAAAAGATGTTCTACTCCATGTGGAAACTGAAAAGAATTAAACCATTCTTTCCGAGATCTGTCTTCTGCAGCCTAGTGCAATCACTCGTGCTCAGCCATCTGGACTACTGCAACTCACTATAAGCAGGCTGCAAAGAGCAAATATTGAGGAAACTTCAAACAGCCCAGAATACTGCAGCCAGACTCATCTTCGGAAAATCAAAATACGAAAGTGCAAAACCCTTACGTGAGAAACTACACTGGCTCCCACTCACGGAACGTATTACCTTTAAAGTATGCACCTTAGTTCACAAAATCATTCATGGTGAAGCCCCTGCATACATGTCTGACTTAATAGACCTGCCACCCAGAAACGCTAAAAGATCATCCTGAACTTTCCTCAATCTCCACTTCCCTAAGTGCAATGGCATAAAATACAAAGTACTACATGCATCAACCTTCTCTTATATGAGCACACAATTCTGGAATACACTACCACGCAACCTGAAAACAATCTACAAATTAACCGACTTCCGCAAGCTATTGAAGACTCATCTCTTTGAGAAAATTTACTGTAAGGATCAAAACACATGAAGTCCATACACACTAATAGAAATGCATCAATACACTTCCCGTGAATTCTCCTCCCCATACTTTCACCACACCTAAAGCTCCACCCACAGATAAAACTGTTACACCTTAACGTTCTCAGGCTACTGTTCTATCGTCTTATCATCCCCCTTTGTTACATTCCATTGATGTATCCCCCAAATGATATTCTGAATTGACTTTGTCTTCCCTTAATTCTCCACAATGTAACCCAATATTGAATTGTAACAAGCTGTACTTCCATCAATCACAATGTATTGTAAGCCACACTGAGCCCGCAAATAGGTGGGAAAATGTGGGATACAAAAGCAATAAAATAAAATAAATAAAAATATGATTGGTATATTGGTGTATTAGGGTCTGCCTAGTGTTATGGTACAATAAGGTTCTGAGTGTGTTTTTGCACAAATTTGTGCATAGTGTTTTACAGTTGAGCGATTGTGGTTAGTATATGCTTTGAGCAACCACTTTATTCTTTGACATATGATACATATCTAATATCTAAATTTATAAAAGGTATTAATTGTGACTTTTATTTTATTTATTTATTTTTTTCTGTGTGTTATCAGACAATTATGGATTTAAGCCCCACCCCTAACCCCGCCCCCTTTAGCCTCCCCAAACAGTTGGGCCATCGACCGCCTATGCTTGAGGCATTTCAAGGACTATCTTGTGGGCTTGTTAGAGAAAGCTTGCAGGCAGCCCAGACTAAGCAAAAGACCTGGTATGATCATAAGGTCCAAAAATAGAGAGTTTTATGAGGGCCAGCAGGTACTTCTTTTGGTCCCAGTTTGTCAGAGTAAACTTCAAGCTAATTTGTAGGATCTTACAAGGTCATAAGGCACCTGAATAACTATGTTATATCTACCAAATATCCTGAAGCGGTAGCCTTATCCTCCAGAGAAAACTGCCACTGTGCTGTTAGAAACATTTTCCCAGGTAGGATATCTATGAGAAATACTCTCAGACCAAGGGACTAAGTTTATGTCTGAGCTGCTCCAAAATCTGTGGAATGAAATCTGTACATGTCACATATCACCCTGAGACTAATGGGTTGGTGGAGAGATTTAATGGTACGTTAAAACACATTTTAAAGACTTTTGTAGAAACAGGAGGCAGACTGAGAAAAATACTTACCCTACATACAGAGAAGTACCTCAAGAGTCTACAGGGTTCTCCCCATTTGAGTTGCTTTATGGCCAGAAGGTGAGAGGGTCCCTTGACCTAATAACAGAACATTGGGAAGGGAAAGTTGATACCTCTGACACCCCTGTAATTGAATATGTAGTTAATATGCGGCAGAGATTAGAAGAACTTGTGGGCTTTGTTAGAGATAGCTTGCAGGCAGCCCAGACTAAGCAAAAGACCTGATATGATCATATGGCCCAAAATAGAGAGTTTTATGAGGGCCAGCAGGTACTTGTTTTGGTCCCAGTTTGTCAGAATAAACTTCAAGCTAATTGGTAGGACCTTACAAGGTGATAAGATGCCTGAATGACTATGTTATATCTATGGACTCTCAACACAGAAAGCAGTGTAAATATGTTAACCGTAACCTCCGCTCACAGGACAAAGCCCTTCTCTCAGTACCCTTCTCCACCACTGCCAACTCCAGGCTCCGCTCATTCTGCCTTGCCTCACCCTATGCCTGGAACAATCTTCCTTTACCCACACGCCATGCCCCCTCCCTACCCATCTTCAAATCTCTGCTTAAAACTCACCTCTTCAATGCTGCCTTCGGCGCCTAACCGCTCGAGATATATAGAATGCCCCAATCTATCCACCCTATCAGATTAACTGTTCACTCGTCCTCTAGATTGTTCACTTGTCTTTAGATTGTTCTCTTGTCTTTTAGATTGTAAGCTCTTTGAGCAGGGACCGTCCTTCTATGTTTAAACTGTACAGCGCTGCGTAACCCTAGTAGCGCTTTAGAAATGCTAGTTAGTAGTAGTAGTAGTAGTAGTTAAAGGCCTATGCAAATCACAAAGCTATGGTGCTAGCTGTTTGCAGTCTACTGGAAGAGTGTCAGGATAGTGAGCCCATACCTGACCTCTTAGCAGAGACCTTACCCGAGGGATCTATACAATAAATTGTAGTGGGAGAGCAATTCACCACCACCCAGAGATAGTGTTAGAAGCAGTACTGCAAAAGTATGCAGATGTGTTTTCCACTAAACCAGGACTTACCTATTTAGCTAATCACAATGTAAACACAGGTGGCCATGACCTGCTGAAGCAGGGTCCCTATTGAATATCTGCTGAGATGGGGAGGCAAATGAAGCCAGGAGATTGACGTGATGCTAGCCCTAGGAGTTATCAAGAAGCCTCATGGTTCCTGGGCCTCTCCCATAGTTCTTGTTCCCAAGAAAGATGGCACAACCTCCTTTTCTGTGTTGATTTACAGGAGACTCAAGGAACGCGTCACTTTTAAAGTATGCACATTAGTCCACAAAATCATTCACGGCGAAGCCCCAGCCTACATGTCTGAGTTGATAGACTTACCACCCAGAAACGCCAAAAGACCATCCCGAACCTTCCTTAACCTCCACTTCCCCAATTGCAAAGGCGTGAAATACAAAGCGCTACACGCGTCAACCTTTTCTCACATGAGCACGCAGTGTTGGAATACACTGCCGCGCAACCTAAGAACAACCAATGAGCAAGCTTCCTTCCACAGATTATTGAAGACCCATCTTTTCGAAAAAATTTACGGAAAGAAACAAAACACATAAAGTCCACACTTACTGTTCACTAATGCGCATCATACATTCACCTCTGAATTTTCATTCCCATATTATCACATCACTCATACCTTTACTCACAGAAAGATATATACCATACGCCTTCATGCCTTTTTATCGCCCTCTAAGCTCCCATTGTTTCCTTCCAAAGTTGTAATGTCTATGTTCCATTATTACATTCCTTAACGACACCTCAATTGTTTCGCATAACTCTGCACAATGTAATCCATAACTATCTGTAACAAATTGTATTTCCAACATTCAACTCATATTGTAAGCCACACTGAACCCGCAAAAAGGTGGGAAAATGTGGGATACAAATGCAATAAATAAAATAAAATAAAAAAAATTGTACTGTATCTGACGCCTATCAGATGCCCCACATGGACGAGTTACTAGACCATTTAGCTGGGGCCCAGAAACTGACGAAAATGGACCTTAGCTATGGCAGATCCCCTTAACAGCTACTGCTCAGGAGCGATCAGCAATTATTACCCCATTTCATTTGTATGAGTTTACTGTAATGCCTTTTGGAATGAAAAATACCCCTGGTACATTTTAGTCCTTAGTGAATCATCTGTTAGATGGACTCCAGGAGCATGCTAGGGCTTATCTTGATGATATTGCTGTGTACAGTCAGACTTGGGATGACCTCCTGATCCATTTAAGTGGAATACTGGACTGGATTAGGGAGGCCCGGCTGACTATAAAACCCAGCAAATGTCAGATGGGCAGTGGCGTACCAAAGGGGGGGGGGGCGGTAGGGGCGGTCCGCCCCTGGTGCACACCATTAGGGGGTGCCACGCGCCTGTTACTTCCTGTTCCGGGGCAGAGGGAGCAGCAGGGAGGGAACGAGCAGACTCAGAGCTAACAGGTGCGTGGCACCCCCCCCCCCCCGGCAGGTAAAAATGCACCCGGGGGGGGGGCATATCGGCAATCCGCCCTGGGTGTCAGCCAGGCTAGGAACGCCACTGCAGATGGGAACAGCAGAAGTGAATATTTAGGGCACAGAGTAGATGTGGATAGCTGAAGCCTGAACCAGCGAAGGTGGAAGCTATACAAAACTGGCCCACTTCCCAAAATAAAAAGCAAGTACTACTACTACTACTTAACATTTCTAAAGCGCTACTAGGGTTACGCAGCGCTGTACAATTTAACATAGAGAGACGGTCCCTGCTCAAGGAGCTTACAATCTAAGAGACAAGTGAACGGACAGTCCGATAGGGGCGGTCAAATTGGGGCAGTCTGCATTTACTGAACGGTAAGAGTTAGGTGCCGAATGCAGCATTGAAGAGGTGGGTTTTAAGCAAAGACTTGAAGATGGGCAGGGAGGAGGCTTGGCATAAGGGCTCAGGAAGGTTGTTCCAAGCATAGGGTGAGGCGAGGCAGAATGAGCGAATTGGAAGTTACTTCATGGAGCCTGTCCCTGCAAATATTCAACTTCACTATACAGCACTGGAAAGGCAATGAACACGGTAATGCTGATGGCCTCTCTAGAAAAGAAAAATCAGAACCACCCTAACACTGGATTATCAAGACCCAATGAGTACTCTGTGGAGGCCACAATCAAGGGTTTCCCTCTTTAGGAGGGAGGTGTGTAGAAACAGTGTGTTTTAAGCATGTAGGAGTGAAGGAGTGGCCTAGTGGTTGAAGTAACTGTCTTGAAATACAGAGGTGGCTGGTTCAAATTCCACTGTTGCTCCTTGTGATCTTGGGCAAGTCAATTAACCCTCCATTGTTTCAGGTACAAACTTAGATTGTGAACCTTCCTGGGACAGAGAAATATCCAGCATATCTGAATGTAATTCACCTTGAGCTACTACTGAAAAAGGTGTGAGCTAAATGTAAAATGTATTGAATATTTTCCTGCATTATGTTCTGAAGTGTATTTCTCCTGTTTGGCCAGCAGATGGTGCATGGTTTTTTTGCTTAAAGCTATTACAGAGAACTGACTCCTCTTTCTTTATTTGGCACACAGGTAATAGGAAGTGGCTGTAGTGATGTAACCAGTTTTTATTTGAAACTTTACTGTTCTGGGCTCTCATAGGCTTGGAGTTTTGAAAATTATTATCCAGCAGATGCTAGCTATTGCTTCAGTCCTAGCCAGAAAGAAAGAGAGACAGATTTCTTTGCTGAGGCTCAGTGAATTATATGTCCTGGTCTTCCCAGGTATTGTTTAGCCAGTATGCAAATATATAGATAGTGTTATAAAAGATCCATATTTCAGCTACCTGTTATTGTATGTTAATTGCACATTTTTTGTTTATTGTTCCAGTGTGAGAATAAACACATTTGTTTGTTTTTTCTATCTGTCTGGACTGATAAAGAATCCTGATGGTTTGTGTGTTAGGTTTGTGATTGCTTTCTGGTAATTGTGGGACCACTGGGAGTGTAGGTCCAATAACCTAGAAATCAATGGGGATACCAAGGCACATCCTCCCCCTACCTGTTTCACTTGTGGTGGTAAATGTGATCCCTCCCACACCCACCCAAAACCCACTGTACCCACATGTAGGTACCCTCCTTCATCCCTAAGGGCTATGGTAGTGGTGTATAGTTGTGGGGAGTGGGATTTGGTGCTCAGCACACAAGGTAAGGGAGCTATGTACCTGGGAGCAATTTCTGATGTCCACTTTAGTGCCCACTAGGGTGCCCAGTTGGTGTCCAGGCATGTCAGGGGGACCAGTGCACTACGAATGCTGGCTCCTCCTATGACCAAAGGGCTTGGATTTGGTCATTTTTGAAATGGGCGTCCTCGATTTCCATTATTGCCGAAAACTGGGGATAACCATCTCTAAGGTCGACGATCTCAACATTTAGGTCAACAATCTCTAAGGTCGACCTAAATTTTGAGATTTGGGCGTCCCCGACTGTATTATCGAAATGAAAGATGGACGCCCATCTTGTTTCGATAATACGGGTTTCCCCGCCCCTTTGTGGCACCGTCCTTACAGATGGGCCCCCTTAGAGATGACCATCCACGTTCGAAAATGTCACTTGACACAGGATGCTGGACTCCACCAACTTTTCATCTGACACAGAGTGATACTTTAAAAAAACAAAAACAGAAACCAAAAAATCACCTATAGAATGGTGCTAAAATCTAGATGACACAAAAACCAACCTTAACAACTATTCCATAAATCACTTATAAAATACAAACATAAATCGACTTTTGCATACCAAAATTTAGGTGAGATATCTTATTGAAATTTCAACTAAGCTTGTAATGTTCTATGTACAACATCTTCTATAATTTGTGCACCTCACTAAGGGCCCCTTTTACCAAGCTGCGGGAAAGAGGTGTCTGCGGTGGCGTCGACCTGTGTTTTTCATTCGTGCCAATGCCACCTTTTACTGCACCTGGTAAAAGGAAGTCTCACTTTCCTGCACGAAATGGCCATATCGCAAGTAAAGCACTTGCAGCGCAGACATTTTGGGGGAAGCAGTAAGGGCTCCCGCGATAACCTGGTGGTAACCAGTCAGCACGTGGCACTGCCTGAGTACCACCGGGTACACTCTGGCACAACAAAAATAAATACATTTTTGTAGCGCAAGAAATGACAGTGAGCTAGGGATGGGAAGTACCGCTGGGCTGCTGCGATGGCTGAACGGTACTTCCTGTTTAGCGAGCGGTAAGCCTGCATTGGGTTTACTGCCACTTAGTAAAAGGAGCCCTAAGCAACACATCCATGACATACCCATGCTCTTGTGAATGCCACCTTGCAGTCATAAGTTAAGGGGCCTTTCTACTAAGCTGCCCTAAGAAATAGACGTAAGGAGTGCTAACGCGGGCACTTTCCCCACACTAATCCCATTTCTAGAGTGGACATAAAATATGTTTTTTAAATTATATTTTTCTGGCCTTATGCTAATATTTGTATTAGTAGGCAGTGATTGAAAAAAAATTAATGTGGAAGCCTTTAATACCTTCCATTTAGGATGCACTAAAGGCTCTTAAATTAAGGGGCTCTTTTATAAAGGTGCACCAAAAAGTGGCCTACGGTACTGTGTCTGCTCATATTGGACGCTCGCTGAACCATTTGTCCACTGCGTCTGGAAAAAAGGGTTTTTTTTGGGGGGAGGGGCAGGAAATGGATGTGTGGCAAAACTAAAACCAGCACATGTCTATTTACAGCCTGAGCCCTTAATGACTCGCATTGACATAGTGGTAAGAGCTCATGTGTTATCCATGCATGTGCCAACTGCCAGCTATTTTCTATCACGTGTTTTGGGTATGCGCCAAACTTGGAATTACCATCAGGCACACATGCTAGCCAGGCGGTAATGCCGATTTGACACGTGCTGGACGTGTGTAGAAACATATACGCCTTTATAAAAGGGTCCATTAGTGTCTGATAATCAATTAGTATTTGCTAATATGAAAGCACAACCTGGTTAATGCCACTATGTTCATTCTCCACCCATGACAAGCCCTCTCTAAAAAAAACATATTTCTAACTATACATTATCTTTCTAGCTCAACCAATACCTAAAAGAGGTTCACTTTAAAGACCCAGATGGACGTGAAATCTTCTTTGATGACAAAAGACATGTTGCAACTTACTATGACATCATGCAAGTCTTTCAGTTCCCTAATTTGACAACCGCCTGGATCCATGTTGGACGTTTCAAGCCCTCAGCTCCCAAGGACAAGCAACTCTTTGTGAACCTTACCGCCATCAGATGGAAAACTCCCTTTAACCAGGCCTGACACCATCCTGTTTGTAGTAGGGTTTATAATGTGGGAACAGGGCAGCTTAGAAAAGGCATAGGAAGAAAAGGATTTGAAAAAGTTTGCAATCACACGTTTTTATAATTATAGAATAAATATTCCTGCTCTTTGTTGAAAACATTCCCAGTCTGTCTTTAAATTACGTCTCATGTAACTGTTGTGTGATACCTCTGAAATGCTCTATTTACTGGGGGATATTTAGCATGTTGTCATTAGTACATCAGAAGTATTGGAAGCAGATATAGCAGACAAGCTCTCTTATAGAGAGAGGCAACTGCTGATTGGAGATTATGACTATTTCTCTCTTTCTTCCTCTCCTTAGGTCCCCCGCTCTGTGTGCTCTGAGAGCTGTATTCCTGGATACAGGAAAGTCATTGATCCTGAGAAGCCGATCTGCTGCTTTGACTGTTTCGCCTGCTCTGAAGGGATGTATTCTAATACCACAGGTAGACAAAACACATCACAGTGTTTTATAAATATAAAATACCTAATGTTAATGTGAACCAGATATACATCTATAGGTACTGGAAACTTAGAAAATACATTGATATAGCAAGATGATAAATATTTCTATGCATCCTACATCATATTTAATATTCAGATTTATGCAATAAAGGTAATTTTTGGCTATGGCCTCTTAGCTTCTGAAACAATGTAGCATTCTATGTAGCAACACATATTGGACTAGATTCAGTGAATGGCACCAATTCAGGTGCCAAACATTGAGCACTGAAAGCTATTCTCTAGCACACTATTCCCTCAGCACATTTCCGACCTCGATAACTTTAACTTCATCAATGGAATGAACCCAACCTTTTGCGAATACACAGCAGACCATACACCATTGCTCTCCTCACCATTGAATCAGTCACACAGGCGACTTATAGGTTCTCCAATACCCACTGTAAACTAGACATCTGCCCCCGCCATCTACTTAAATCCGCACCCGACTGTTTCTTAGCAGACCACACTTTCTAAATTACATGTTACAAAAAGGTTTATTCCCTGAGGAATACGGCAGCATCCTACTCACCACTTTACCAAAAGACACCAAGAAAAAAAACAAATGATCTCACCAACTACCGCCCAGTTGCATCCCATTAGTAGTCAAACTGATGGAAAGCCTAGTTACCAAACAGCTCACTGAATATCTGGACAAGGTCTCATTTTTACATGAGTCACAATCAGGATTCCGCCCCCTTCAGAGCACCAAAACTGTACTAGTCACTCTACTGGCCAAATTCAAGCGGGAAATAGCCACAGGTAAAAACATCCTCCTCCTCCAATTTGACATGTCAAGCGCTTTTGATATGGTAAACCACAACATACTACTAAAACTATTAGATCACTTCGAGATTGGTGGACATATACTTAACTGGATCAAAGGTTTCCTAACCACCAGAACATATCAAGTAAAATCAAATTCAAACATATCGCCTCCATGGAAATCTGGCTGCCTAGTACCTCAAGGCTCTCCACTATCACCAATACTCTTCAATATAATGATGATCCCACTGGCCAAAGCCTTATCCAACATAGGCCTGAACCCGTTCATTTATGCAGACGACGTTACAATCTATATTCCCTTCAAATATGATTTGGCAGAAATTACCAATGAAATCAAGCTCGGCTTGAACACAATGGTCTCATGGGCAAATTTCTTCCAACTGAAATTGAACTCTGAAAAACCACACAGCCTTGTCTTATCATCTCAATACAATAAGCTCACCCCCACAGCCATAAACAACCCAGACCATACCCTCCCTATCCCAGACAACTGAAAAATACTCGGCGTCATAATTGACCGCAACCTTACTCTTGAAAGCCAAGTAAACTCCACAACAAAGAAAATGTTCCATTCAATGTGGAAACTTAAATGCCTAAAACCCTTCTTCCCAGAGGAACATTTTGTAAATTAATACAATCAATGGTATTAAGCCATGCAGATTACTGTAACGGAATCTACGCGGGATGCAAAGATCAACTCACAAAGAAACTCCAGACAGCCCAGAATACAGCAGCCAGGCTGATATTCGGTAAGACCCGATTCGAAAGTGCCAGACCCTTCTGAGAAAAAGTGCACTGGCTCCCTATTAAGGAGCGCATTACCTTCAAATTCTGTACCCTGATCCACAAAATTATCTACGGCGCAGTCCCAGGATACATGATTGACCTCATAGACCTGCCAAATAGGAACAGTTCCGGATTATCTCGAACATATCTAAACCTCCATTATCCATGCTGCAAAGATCTCAAATACAAAACAACCTATGCATCCAGCTTCTCCTATTTAGGTACAAAACTATGGAATGCACTGCCAAAAGGAGTGAAAACAATCTACGACCATCTAAACTTCAGGAAATCACTAAAAACCTACCTATTTAGAAAGGCATACACTATTGACCCAACATAGGTGCCAACGCCCTACAATGCAGCAAATCCAGTGATTGTATTGGACACTATTTAACCTTCCCTCTCTCTGATTCCCTTATGCCTGAAAGAAATGGACCCTTTACTTGCCCACAATATCACCTTGTATTTGTTTCTCTGCCGTTCTTGGCAAACACCTATGGTACTATGTTTGCCACATTAAGCCTGCAAATAGGTGGGAAATGTGGGATACAAATGTAATACATAAATAAATAAATAAATAAATAAATAAATATTCTCTATTCTGAATTGTTTGCCATTTATAGAATAGCGCTTAGCACAAGGATCCATGTCAAAATATTTAGATGTGGCTAATTAAGACCAGTAATCAACTGTTAGCACTCAATTATTGGCACTAATTGGCTCATTGCTCTATTAAATTGTGTGCACAAATTGGGCAAATATCCATATTTCTATACACACAGTTTTGAGCTTCATTTATAGAATAGGGGTGATTGTGTGCACAGACCTAGCTGGGGAAAAATAAAACAGCCACATGCTATAGTGGAAGCATATGCAAACTATTGTTAAAAAAATGACCCAACTAATGTTATGCCTTTCATTCTTACCTTTGTGTATCTGTGCACAGGGATGGCCCAAGTCAGTCTGTCACCTGAGGTGAGAGATGAGGTGGTGCCCTTCATCCTCCCAGTACCCTGCCAACCCTCAAGTCTTATATCTCCCCTCACACTCTCTCACAACTCTGATTTGTTGGTAATTAAATATTTACAAATTAATCTTTAAGAAATGTATGTTTCATAGATGCAGAGAACTGCTTGAAGTGCCCTGAAGATCGGTGGCCCAGTGAGAAGAAGGATGAGTGTTTACCAAGAGACATTGATTTCTTGTCCTATGATGATCCTTTGGGTGAAACTTTGTCTTCAATTTCTATTCTCTTATTCATTATCACTGTCCTAGTGTTGGGAATCTTAATTAAATATCAGGACACACCAGTAGTGAAAGCCAATAACCAGAACCTCAGCTACATCCTCCTCATCTCCCTCATGTTCTCTTTCCTCTGTGCCTTGGTATTCATTGGACAGCCTGAGACACTGACCTGTCTTTTCAGGCAATCTGCTTTTGGGATAATATTTACAATTGCTGTTTCGACTGTATTAGCAAAAACTGTTACAGTAGTCATTGCCTTTGGTGCCAACAAACCCGGCAGCAATTTAAGAAAATGGGTTAGGACAAGAGTGTCCAGCTATCTAGTTCTTCTCTGCACCTCTGGTGAAATTGTGATATGCACTGTATGGCTGCTCATCTCTCCTCCGTTCCCTGAATTTGACACACAATCTGTTACTGGAAAGATTGTTTTACAGTGCAATGAGGGGTCCACTACAGCATTTTATAGTGTGATTGGGTACATGTTCTTTTTGGCATTTCTTAGTTTCAGTGTGGCTTTCCTAGTAAGGAAGGTTCCAGATAGTTTTAATGAGGCTAAGTTTATCACTTTCAGCATGCTGGTGTTCTGTAGTGTTTGGGTGTCCTTCATCCCATCATACCTGAGCACCAAAGGCAAATCCATGGTGGCTGTGGAAATATTTGCAATTCTGGCTTCTAGTGCTGGACTACTGGGTTGTATATTCATCCCCAAGTGTTACATTATTCTGCTCAGACCTGACCTGAATACAAGGGGACATATAATAGGAAAAGAAATATCATTAAAAAATACCATAAGGAGGAGGATTTATTTATCATGATCTTGTGTCCCCGCCCCATGAGGAAAGTTGAAAATTGATCCAAATTGTTGAAATGATTGAATTGTGAAAACTGAATACCTTTAAAATAGTCTGTAAACATTGAGGCAAATTTTCAAAGGATGGTAAAAATGTATTTGCTGCTGTCAAACTTATAAGTTCTTTACTCATAAATGCTCATCCCCTATACAGATAGTAACAGGCTCCAAAACAGTCTATCTGCTCAGTATTTATTTATTTTATTTCACAGTTTCTATACCACACTATCCTAGATACTAGGAGGGTTATATCATTATACACATATTTATCAAAAATAGCTAAAATGAAGAGACATCCTAAAACCTATTAACTTCTTATAAATAGTAAAATCATTCTAGCATGACCAAATCACCATTACTATCACCATCTTCAATTAAGAGCCTTTTGAAACAAAAAATTGTTTTTGAAGCTGTATGTTTTCCTTCTACACAAATGTACTAGAAACATATTCCAAATTGAGCATCCTCTATGGAAAATATTATTTGCCTGTAATCATCTAGTCTGATATGTTTGAAAGCTCGAACATCTAGTAAAAGTTTCTCTGCAGAGCACAATGCTCAGGATGGACAAAACACCCTCAGTACTGTTTCCAAAGGCAGGGGGACTTCATTTTTATTGCTTTGAAAATCAAGACCAGCAGGTAACCAGTGAAATGTTTGTAGCGCTAGGGAAATTATGGTCAAATCTCAAGGTATTAGACAGAAGTCTAGCTATAGCATTCTGTGCTGTTAATGTTTCAGCAAAACTTCTAGAAGTAAAGAATTATTGTAGTCAATTAATGGCATAATTAATGCCTGCACTACTTTTCTATAATTTAACTCGGACAACAAATCATTTAGTCTTCTTACAACCGTTATATTTTTTAACCAAGGATCAACAATTTTTTTTCTTTTTAAAGAAAGAGTAGAATCAAGAATAATTCAAAACTGGTTAACTTCTCGTACAATAGGGATAGTTGTCTCTCCTAGTTTCAATACACGAAGAAGGGCAACCTTTGAAAGTGAAGAAAAGGCTAGACGAATTTCATATTTAATATAAAAAGTTTATTTACAATTCTACCGGATACCTTCAATGGAGGTATTCAGGAAGCATATCTAGACAAAGCAGTCAGAATGCTTACTACTTCTTTGTTCCACTCTGTTTTTATACCATTCTTCTTTGGCATCTGACTAATTCTCTCATACAACATTCCTGTGCAAGTCTCTGAATACCACAACGCTGTTAATCATGTGCAGAACATGCTACATCTGTTTTCCCTTATTGCTCCCCCTTCTTTACAGACTTTCTGGAGCCGTGCCTTTGGCTGATATTTAATGTCCGTCACCTTCTTCTCATGCCTCAGGAGATTTAGTGTTGAAACAGCTTGTTGTAATCATGGAGCTTTCCACTCCCATCTTTCATGCTTTTATTCAACAAATCCTCCCTTGAGTTCTGGTGTGTTCCAGGACTCATACATCTGTTTCAGCTCCAGTCTGTTTCTTTTTACCTCCCTTCTAAATCTCCTCCCCCCTGTTTGTGGCATTCAGTTTCTGCACGCTTTTTCAATATTTTTGGCTGACATATTAAAGTTCTATTCTGATTTCAGTTACCATTGTCATTTTAAAAGCATCCTGGCACATCTTTGCAAACATGCTAATACACATGTTACACAGCATTAAACAGATTCAATTGTACTAGGGTACAAAATTTATATCTCTTGAGGTATATAATTTATAGGACAGTGAGCTTCATCAAAGGGGAATACACTGTCATTCATTCTTACTTTTCATTAGCTGATGTGGCATTAAAAATTACACAAATTAAAAGCATAACATTCATTGAATCAGTTGTTACATACCATTGAGTTAAAGTCTTATTGCAGCTTGTTTTATTGCCACACTTTTCTTTGGTGGCTGTGACATTTACGATCACTGTACTTCCTTCTATAGACCAATTACCTGTTACAACATTGTGCGTGTAATTGCACTTTATCGGGGGAATGTTTCCAGTTGTCATACTATTAATCAGACACCAAAATGATGTCTGTGGGTACTTGTCCATAAGCAAGGCTTGCTTATAAATAGTCTCATTTGTCCAATGAAGGTTTGCACCATCCCTTACACAGGTATTATTGGGATAACGGTGCCCACCCACTTTATCATTGTAGTCCCATATATCATAGCTGGCAAGGACAAGGATGTGGGCACATATGATACAATCAGTCAAATTCAACATCTTGGCCGCTGTAACAAGTTTATTCTCATATGTGTTCATTGTCCATTAACAAACAACATCATCCCAATACCATCATGTTGAGGGACATGATGTTTGTTTATTCTTTGTCCATTTCAATATTATTAGTTCGTCGAATATCTGATAAGTGTATCCAAGAAGTATGACCTTCCAGACGGGCAGCGGTCTGAGTAAGGGCCGTGATAGCAAAAGGCCCTACATACACAGGATCCTTCCACGTTTTATGTGTAAAGTTCTTTCTTAGTACTAGATCACCTACTTTAAAAGCACAAACATCATTAGTAGTCCCTGCCTGTGATGCTACATTTGTTCGGATCATATCACTCGTCAGGTTCAACATTGGTTGTAGCTTTTGCCAGTACTGAGCTGTATTATCAGTACTTGCCGTCTGCATTGGGAAGAAATGACGTCCTGTCTGAATTTGGAATGGGGTCAATTTAGTACGGGTATTAGGTTGAGCCCGCATAACCATCAAAGCTAATGGTAACAAATCAAGCCAGGTATATGGTTTACCTGCTGTTTCCTTGTTTAAAGCCTTCAGTAATACTCTCAATTTAGTTTTCAATATACCATTGTATCGTTCCACCAGTCCATTGGAGGTAGGACGGTACACTGATATCTTTCTGTGTGTCAATTGCATGACTGTTGCCATTTCTTCCAGAATAGCGTTGTTAAAATGTGTTCCATTATCAGAAATCACTTTAGTTGGACAACCATGTCTTGGCAAAATATGTGTTATTAAACATTGCACAACTTCATGCGCAGTCTCCCTCTTACATGGAAATGCTTCTATCCACCTTGAAAAAGCATCCACCCAAACTAACAAATATCTTTTTCCCTGCACTGGAACAATCATATCAGTGAAATCAATATACCATTCTTTTGCTGGGCCTTCTGGTATTGGAAGTGTCCCAGGCGATATTTTAGGGCCTCTTTTAGGTATATTAGTATTACATACCATGCAATTTTGCACAACCTGTTGAATCAAGTTATCAATTTTCAAAAGTCCAAAATCTTTGTTCAAATTGTTGTTTCATTGTTTCTCTGTTCCAATGCATGGTTGCATGCCACCCAGTCAATACCTTAATCGCCTGGCTCATTGGCATGCAAGGTAATCCTTCTTCCTCATTAAACCATTCACTTCCCAATTTCATACATCCTTTCTTCAACCATTTTTCACTTTCCTGTTCCTCTGGCTGCCACATTTCAATCTTATCTACATTCGTAAGTGGCCCTTCCTGTGTCTGTCTAGTATTATACAAAATCTTTTCACTTTGCTTAACCACCTCCGTTGCTGCTGCATCAGCCATTGCATTACCTAGTGCCTCAAAGGTTGGCCTTTCAGTGTGGGCCGGGGTCCACACAACTGCAGTTTTTCTACCTTCACGTTCCCTTCTTGCCAAAATTTCAAACAGCAATTTCCAATATGTGTAATGTTGTAAATTTTTACCTGCACTGGTTATCATCCCCCTACGTTGCCATTTTAATATATGATACTGTAGTGAACTTGCAACGTAACCACTATCAGTATATATGGTGACATTTTGAGTCATATCAGTGTGTTGTAAGGCCGTAATAACAGCCAAAAGTTCAGCATGCTGTGCAGTATGGTCAGGAGGGGTTTTATATTGTACTTGCATTATCTTTCTTAGATTCTCATCTACCTGCACGCAGGCAAAGCCTGCAACAGTCCTTTCACAAGCTCCATCTGTAAACCATATTAACCCATCAGATAAGGGTTCAAAAGTAAGACAGTGAAATGTAGGGATTTCTATAGTATCAATCTCAATCTCTTGATCGACAGGAAAAAGCAGATCTATCTTATTTCTCTGTTCTTTAGTTAATGGTATTATTCTTATATCTTGTCCTAAAAGTACTGCTTGATATTTTCCAAATCTAGTGGCTGTCAATGCTGTTTGGCTAGGGCTCAACAGCGTTTTAATCGTGTGGTTGGTATGTATTACAATAGGAACAAAAGGCATTTGTGCTCTCCATTTGCCTACTGCAGCCACTATAGCTGTCAGTAACTTTGGTATTTCTTTCATTCCCTTTTCCACATGATTAAAAGAGCCTGATAAAAAAGCTACTGGTGTATTTACTTCATTATTTTGATTAATCATAGCTGCCCAACTGTTTCCCATGTCTTTTACCCACAGATGCACAGGTGATTGGATATCTATTACTGCTAAGGGTCCTGGGGATAACAAATCCCTCACAATCTTAGCCAATACTATCTTATCCTGCTCGTCCAACACAATCAGAGTATTCTTTGGTGTGGCTGCGGGCAATTTCAAATGTTTATAAAGTCTCATTACTTTTTGTGTATAATTTGGTATCCATTGTCTGCAGTAATTTAACATTCCCAAAACAGCACGTAACTGGGTAACTGTTTGCGGTACCGGAGTCTCATTTAAAATAGATATAACCTCCGGTATAATGACCTTATGTTCTGCAGAAACATTTTGTCCTAAAAAGGTGACAGTAGACTGAGCTATAACACATTTTTCCTTGTTACATTTATATCCTAACTCTCCTAATAACAAAAATAATTTTCTAGTCCATTCTAGGCATTCTGCTTCAGTCTCAGCAGACAGTAGAATATCATCTACATAGACAAACAATGACACCGTGTGGCCAAATCATACATTTCAGACGTAGCCAGAGTTTTCAAATCGGGATATTTGCCTTCCTCTGTGCTACCTTTCCCCTTTTCTTTTTTTCTTACTCGTTTTGCTTCTCTTTTCTGTTCTCTAGTCCCCACATCACTGTCCTCATTATCCCCTCCCTTTTCACTTTCTGAATCACTGGGGGGGTCATCAAGAGCCAAATACCCAGCGCATGGCACAGGGCGCTTTGGCTTTGATTCCTTCATTTTATCAGTCGCCCTTAGGGGGCACAACGTGTCCCTGCTAGATTCATACGACGGGGGATTATTTCTTTTATACATTTCTGCCCATGAAAAAGATCTGCTGCTACAGAAAATAAATTCCAAATTGTAAGATGTTTCTCTAAACTTTTCTGCTTATTTTTATTTTCTTGTATGTATTTCAGGAGAGATAATAATTTTGGACGATCAAACGATCCATACTGAGACCAGCTCAAAAAAGAATCTTTTGCATCATATTTGACCCATTTCTCATGTGTTTCTTCAATCTGTTTTTTTTCTAACGGGAATAATTCTATGACATGCTGCAAAGGGGTGCATTTTTTTGAACTATCTAAATCTAAATACAAAGTATATACAGGGTTTTTTTTCTTTCTTATCTGCCCCTTTCCCTTCCATTTTATTCTGACTATTACAATTTCTCCTATTAAGCCACAATCTACAAAATATACTAATGCACCTAAACAGAGGAAATATACAAAACAGAAAACTACAAAGCTAACAAATATACCACTAATAAGTCCACAATGTAAGCTTACTCACGTGTCTTCTCGTTTCTTTTTAGCAAGCCCAGGAGTCGTCACCTGTATGTCCACGTCAGTAGGTTGATCACTCCCAAATCAGTGGTACACAGAAATCAGGCTTAAACAACGCTTGCTCTCCAAATCCTGTAAAAACTTTCATTAACAACAAAAACTTAATTTGTCATTCGTCTCGCCCTTTCTTTTCCGTGTGCGGCATAAATCTTCAGTCCTGCCGTGGTCGCCACTTTGAAGAAAAGGCTAGACGAATTTCATATTTAATATAAAAAGTTTATTTACAATTCTACCGGATACCTTCAATGGAGGTATTCAGGAAGCATATCTAGACAAAGCAGTCAGAATGCTTACTACTTCTTTGTTCCACTCTGTTTTTATACCATTCTTCTTTGGCATCTGACTAATTCTCTCATACAACATTCCTGTGCAAGTCTCTGAATACCACAACGCTGTTAATCATGTGCAGAACATGCTACATCTGTTTTCCCTTATTGCTCCCCCTTCTTTACAGACTTTCTGGAGCCGTGCCTTTGGCTGATGTTTAATGTCCGTCACCTTCTTCTCATGCCTCAGGAGATTTAGTGTTGAAACAGCTTGTTGTAATCATGGAGCTTTCCACTCCCCATCTTTCATGCTTTTATTCAACAAAAGCTAATCAAGAAATGTATTAAGTTATGTCCAATAAAAAAGGTATCATCATATTTTCTTTTCCATGTTTTATTTTGTTTGATTTCTATTGATAACCTAATACAGTAGGGCAAGTCCTATCAGCTTGGTCAGACAGAATTTGGCTCTTTTCCATGAGTTTCAATCTATGTGCTGTCATCCAGCTCTTAACTAACAGTAAATATAATTCAAAAAGTCAAAGGATTCCTTGACCTATTTAGTAATAGGAAAATAAAACTGTATGTGATCAACAAAACCATAACCTGTTGGCTTTCAGGTCATCTTTAATGTCCTACTTCCCATCTACAACTTTTAGGTACTATAATTACACCTGTTAACTGTCAAAGGGTCAAGAAATTTGCCATACCCTCTGAGATCAAAAGTTACCCCAAGCTAATGCTGTTCTTATTTTTATTAACTGAATCAAAAGAATGTTGAGTTATGCACTCTTTAACTTTGAGAAAATTAAATTTATACATTTAAAATTAATTACTGTAATTGTAAAAATGTCTTATAGCAGGGCTTACATTAGAACACTCTTATTGATTCGAAATCTTTGAAATATTTAACAATTTGAAAAATTAAAATTCACAGGCAGGGGCAAGGAACACCAGGGGCTACACTTCCCACCCCTCCCATGCTGTATTATCCTTCCTTCTTGTCCTTTCACCCATCTACCATCAATCTCTCCCTTTTCAAAATAAATCACTGAGACATAGGACTCTTGTATGAAGAAGTAGAATTTATTATTGCTGTTGTATTACAACATACCTTAACCAATTATAATGCATACATAATGAAGACAAGTAATATTTCCCTTTTGCAAATCCCTATCAAGACCTAACTTCACCTCACCAGTCAGTTAGCTGTAGAGACACACAGCTATTTACTCATTACAATACTTCACACATTTTCTGACTTGCATGTATATACAGACTATGAAAACTCGAGTACATCTCAATTATTGACTTCACTTTTGGGTTTGTCATAACATGAAAATGTAAAAAAGAGTTTAAAAAGGGGGAAGAGAATGAAGGCTGATGAAGGGATATATTTGGGGAATTACATTAACCTGCACTGTAAGGTTTAAGGACATTTGCTCAGAACATAAATGTCATGGAATCCGGGATGGTGAGCCCTTGGACTGCAGACAGGACTGCAGCAGACAAGACCTCTGGGAAGGCACAGAGCAGAGGCGGGCCAGACACTTAATCCAGATGAGATACAAGACATAGCAAATAAATGGTGCACACTCCAGGTAAGGTACAACTAGAGCCTGGCTAAAGCAAAAACCAGGAATGGAGCTTGACTAAAGCAGGAACCAGGAACAAAGGAAGGACAAGCTTACGGGCTGCAAGGCTAAACTGGAACCCACTTGTACTAGAGGGAAGGGAAAAGAAACAGAACAGAATCTCTTGAGCAAGTACTACTCAATCAGTGCACACATACTGCACTAAGCAGTGCCACAAACAGGAGGTCAAAACACCCTACAAACAGGCACAAAGAAACAGAAGGGAAAAGATAACCCCACTCAGGCTCACATAGTAGAATCAACAAGTAAAAGATAATAGGGGAAACCACAAAGGGAGACAGCACAGGGCTATGCTTAGAACCACAGCTATATGGACGAATAGTCCTAACTAACTCAAACAGAATATCACACAGAGAGGTAGCTCAGGGCTGGGCTAGTAGTCATAGCTAAACAGAAGAACAACCCACTCAAACTCAAATAGAATCAAACAGAGAGGCCACTCAGGGCTGTGCTAGTAGTCACAGCTAAACAGAAGAGCAACCCACTCAATCACAAACAGAACCAAACAGAGAGAACTCAAACAGAAATCACATAGGGAAATCTCAAGACAGGGCCACACGGCCGTAGTAAAGGAAAACTCACGGCTGTGCCACACAGCACTCAAGGATAAAGGTATGCCACTCATTGGGACACACAAGGCTGTGTCACACACACTCAAGGATAAAGGGAAGCCACACATAGGAATACATAAGGCAATGCCACAGCGTCAAATAACAGACACTAGAGACAAAGGGAAAAACCAGCAAAATGGAAAGGACATACACAAGTCAGATAAGGAGCAGTACTCGCAACAGCCAGGAAACAAACATAGCAGACAAAGAGTTAAAGCAGGTTAAAGGGAAAGGCTGCTTCTAATACACAAATCAGCAAAGGAGTAGTGCTGATAAGAGCCAGGTAACGAACACAGCACACAAAGGGATAAAGCAGACTAAAATGAAAATGTGCTTCTAAATACATAAGTCAGCAAAGAAGTAGTGCTCAAAATAGCCAAATAAACACAGCACACAAAGGGTTAAAGCAGACACAAGGGAAAGCAAACAAAGAAATAACTTCTTACCAGAACTCAGCCAGCACACACAACCTGGCAGGGAAAGGGAAACAGGCAGAGAGAGAAAGAGAGAGAGAGAGAGAGAGAGCAGACACAGCTGCATAGAACCAAAGTAATCAAGAAAAAAAGATGACAACAACCGGCACAGTACAGGCTGTGCATGAAAGCAAATAACGGAAAAATAAACCATTCAGGTTCAAACAAGAACCACACACACAGGAAAACAGAACAGGCGTAGCTAGAGAGCATAGCTAACAGGAAAGTAATCCAAGAAGACCAGTTCCCACAGAATCAAACAACAACAGTACAAAAAGAAAAGGGAAAATAGACCTGTTGCAAAGACCACACATGAAAGTACTTGGATCCTTATAATGGAGTTGGCTGATGAAGTCACAAGTAGGAAATGAAGCAGAAGTAAGCAGACCAAAGTAAGGCTTGGCTTCAGGGACACCAAAGCGAGACTTGGCTAGCAGGAACATCAACAACAGAGAACAGGCAGACTGGAGATTTTGCAGAGTCAGATATTGAGAAACAATGGGTCTGGACAAAAGGGCATGGCCACAGCCGTGACAATAAAGACCAGATATTTACCTTTAAAATGTTTATTTACAGTATAGGTAATGCAATAATGTTAAAAGACAGTTTTTACAGATTTTACACAAGGGAAATATGCCACAAGATAAATATTGTTAGAAAGTCTGAATTATAAATTAGACTGGATTAATAGTAACTCATTTTGATAATGGGGGCTTTAATGGAAAGAAGTCTTTTTGTTGCAGAGTTGTTGCTGGAGCCTAGAGAAAGTCTTATCTTGGATGTGTTTGAAGTCTAGCAAGGCCCAGGAATTCAGTGAAGGTCCATAGAGGTGCAGATCAGGAAGAAGCAGGAAGGAACAGAGAGGGAACTGAAAATGTTCCAGGGTTTTATACTTTTTTGTTGGACCATAGGCTGAAGTCAGGTATTGTGTATTTGATCCAATAAAAACTCAGGCTAGGTTCTTTTCTGCTTTTTGAAAATGGAGTAGGGTAGCTGGTCACATATTTAAATTACATCATAAGAGTTCTTGGCTGGCCATCTGCTTAGAGATACACAGGTATTTGAGCGGATTAAAAGAGTAATTGAAATAGACAGGCAATTCAGTCTCTGAATATTTTCTCTGTGAGTTTCATCCCATCTTTTTGCTGTCAAAATGCAGACTTTTGTTCTTTGGAGATGTGGTGATTGACGTTTTAGGTATCCACACAGATAGCTTTTGCTACACTGATATCAGTGGTCTCCAGGGGGAGGGTGAAGGTCAGACTGCAAACAGAGAAAATACATAGATATAACAAGATGCGAAATACTTCCATGCATCCTTGATCATATTTACTGATTAAAAAGTCTATGCAATAAAAAAAGCAACCTGGCTATGACCTATTGTGAAAAATAAATAGCATTAAATGTAGTAACACTCAGGGGCATAGTTACAGTAGGTGGGGCTATAGTGGCATGGGCCCCCACAGATTTAGTACTGGCCCCTTCTACGTTTGACCCTCTCCCGCCACTTTCAACCCCCCCCCCCCCCCCCGTCACCACCGCCACAAGGTACCTTTGCTGGTGGGGGTCCCCAACCCCCGCCAGCTTTTGTCTTCTTCAGCGCAGGACGTGCTGGACGTCAGGACAATAGAAGGACAAATTGTACAAGGCACACTGCTCAGAAATAACATTGTATATATATGCAGATTTTCTGCCAGCTGTGAACACCAGTGGCAAAACCATAGAGCATCTTCTCTCAACCCATGGTGTGTGAACTCCTTTGCTATATCTGACAAAGACAGGGAGTACACAGGAAGAAGTTTTGAAATTTGTTGTTGTCTCTTGCTGTAGGGCAGGAAACCACAATCAAGTGCAAAGGCTACAGGGAGGAGGCAAAAGGCTCAAGAAGGGAACCTGTTTTGTACCTTTTCTGGTTCCTTCTTGTGCTGTATGTCTTTCTCTTGTATCTATCATTCCCATGGTTTCTACTCCTGGACTCAGGATTGAATCTGATATGTTGCTGTCAATGCAGCCTTGACTGCTCCATGAACTGATCATGATGTTTTTTTTCTGGGATTGGGTGATATTATGTTGGGGCTGTTGAAACCTTGTTCTTTTTGTGAGGGGCAGTAGGTGTGTGTTGGAGTCTCCCATGTCCCATAAAAACTTCATCAGCACTTACTACTACTACTACTATGTATCATTTCTATAGTGCTACTAGACATATGCAGCGCTGTACACTGAACATGTAAGAGACAGTAGTGGTGTTTTGGAAGAAGATAGGGAATCTTATCAAGCCTCTGTTGTTGTGGAGGGCCACTTGCTCCCAGTAGCTTCATCTCTTCCTTACTCCTTCAGTAGTCACTGACTCCCTCTCACCCTGAAATGATGTGCAGTAAATGAAACAGTACATATCAGCCTCAATGACAGCTTCAGATGTTATGGTCAGTCCTATTTGAGTAGCAAACAGGTTCCAGGAATAGCATAGTCGGTGCAGTTCACTGTGGAGAAGGGAGCCCAGACCCATAAACCACTTTATTACAATTGTGGAGGAAAATACTAGCCCTCCCCTAACCCCCCCCCCCCCCATAGCCTACTGTACCCACATATAGGTGACACCAACAGCCTTAAGGGCTAATGTAGTGGTGTATAGTTGAGTACAGTAGGATTTTTTTGGCTTTTGAAGGGCTCACCATACAATATAAGGGGGTGATAGTGATATCCTAATGACACTTTTTACTCATACATTGTAGTACCTCTGTGATACTTCGTACCCTTAAATTGTGTTATCCCTGTGATACTATGTACATAGACAGTGTAAGCCGCACTGAGCCTGCTATTGAGCGGGAAGGAATGGGGTATAAATGCTATAAATAAATAAAGAAATATTTGTACCTAGGACCTTTTATATGAAGTCCACTGCAGTGACCTCGATGATGTCACACTGCTCTGCTGGGATGCCTGTGTGATCAGTTTACTAGGAAAGCTTGCTCCTCCAACATTACAATTACTTTGATTTTGTGTATTTTTTACTTGGAGTTTTTTTTTTTTTTTTTTTTAAATAGTCCAAAAATCACAACAACGTCTAGGAAATGGTCATTTTCAAAGAAAAAAGATTGACTATTTTCAAATTATTTGTTTTTTGGACGTTTTCAGCAAAATGTCCAAAGTCGGATTTAGACGTCATATCGAAAATGCCTCTCCACTTCGGGCATGGACTTTGTTTAAAAATACAATTGTGAAATCCCAGACCAGATGTATTTCATGGTTTAAATGTGAAGTGAAAGAGGTTATTAGAGCCAGGGCCGTGCTAACCCGGTAAGCGAGGTAAGCATGGCAGGGGGGCGCTTCCCTCTGGGGGGTGCCACCGCACCATGCTCACCTCGCTCGCCCTCCCGCAACATCCCTTTTCTTTTTTTTTCTTTTTAAATTTACCTCCGTGGTGGCGGTTCCGGCAGCGCAGTGTCAGGGAAGGAGGTGGCGCTCCCGACGTCTCTAGCCTTCCCTTCGCTGTGTTCCGCCTTCTTCTGACGTCAAGGATGACGTCAGAAGAAGGCGGAACACAGCGAAGGGAAGGCTAGACGTCGGGAGCGCCGCCTCCTTCCCTGACGCTGCGCTGCCGGAACCGCCACCACGGAGGTAAATTTAAAAAGAAAAAAAAAGAAAAGGGATGTTGGGGGGAGAGAAGAGTTTGGGCAGTTGAACAATGGGAGCGGGAGGGCAGGGGAGAAACGACAGCATGGATGCAAAGGGAGGTCATGGATGCGAAGGGGGGGGGAGAAGAGGGCGGGCCAGGCTGGGACATGGGAGAGAGAGGAGCATGGATGCGAGGGGGGGTCATGGAAGGGAGGGAGGGGAATTGCTGGAAAAGGATGAATGGAGGGGGCAGGGGACAGAGGAGCATGGATGGGCATGGATTGGGAGGGCAGGGCTCAGGGAGAGAGGGGAATTGCTGGATAGGGATGAATGGAGGGGACAGATGGGCATGGATGGATATGGATTGCAGGGCAGGGCTCAGGGAGCGAGGGGAATTGCTGGAAAGGGATGAATGGAGGGGGTAGGGGACAGAGGAGCATGGATGGGCATGGATTGGGAGGGCAGGGCTCAGGGAGAGAGGAGAAATTGCTGGACATAGAGGGGAGGGAAGAGAGATGAAGGAGATGAAATGAGGGAAAAGGAAGAGAGGAGAAAAACTGCACATGGATGAAGAAAATAGGCAGAAGCTGAGGACCAGAAATGAAGAAGAAAGGAGGAAAGGAAAGAAATAAATGGAAAGGAAGCCCTGGAAACGGAGTTAAGAGGACAGATAGCAGCAGAATCAGATACTGGGCCAGCATGATCAGAAAAAGAAAGTCACCAGACAACAAAGGTAGAAAAAAAAATCATTTTATTTTCATTTTAGTGTTTGGAATGTGTCCACTTTGAGAATTTACATCTGCTATCTTATTTTGCAATGTATAGCAATTTCTTTCTAAGAGTATTGCTGACAATTCCTGTCAGTGTGGCAAGTGGTGAGCGATCATTTTCACGGGGGGGGGGGGGGGGGGGGGGGGGGGCGCCGCCGCCACCGCCAACTGATAGTCTGCAGGAGGGGCGCCAACTGATAGGCTGCAGGGGGATGCCAGAGACCCTAGGCACGGCCCTGATTAGAGCCAAATGAGCACTATTCAAAGAATGGAAAAAGAATGCAAATGGAGAAAATAAGAAGCAACTTAAGCACCATGAAGCTAGATGCAAAGTATTGATGAAGAAGGCTAACATATTAACACCTTTTTCAGATACATCAGAAAGCGTGTGACGGAATCTGTGCTTTTCTGTTTTTAGTGATCTGTAACCTATCATTAAAATCATCTGTAGTACCTAAAGATTGGATGGTAGCCAATGAAATGTCAATTTATAAAAAGGGTTCCAGGGGTGATCAGAGAAATTACAGACTGGTAAATTTAACTTCAGTGCCAGGGAAAATAGCAGACACTATTATAAAGAATAATATTACGGAACACATGGAAAAACATGATTTAATGGGACAGAGTCATCATGGGTTCAGCCAAGAGAAGTCTTGCCTCACCAATTTGCTTGATTTCTTTAAAGGCATAAATAAGCAGGTGGATAAAGGTAAGCCCGTTGATGTAGTTGTAATGGAAGTGAATTTTAAAGATTGTTTTTCAACCCTGTCTTGAACGACCAGTGCACTTGGGGTCTGTATTGTTGATTAGAAGTAATTCTGTTTAAAAAATGATAGTTTAAGTGTTACCTTAAAGGATTGCTTTTCAACCCTGTTTTTATCCGATAATACACTCTGAAATCTTGTCTTTGACTGAAAGTAACTTTTTTTGTAAATATAAAAAACAAGTTGGAATGCAGATGATAAGACACAGTTCTTACTAATTTGGTATGTGAAGGGGAGGATGGCACTTGTTTTTCCGGGCCCAGCTTGGCCACTTGGACTTTGGAAAGCATGTGACCATGTTCCCAAAGTCCTAAATAGAGAAGCATTCTGGAGACCAGTGTTGTGTGTGTGTGTGTGTGTGTGTATATATATATATATATATATATATATATATATCTGTTTTATAACTTTCTTTTAGTCAGATGGTTTAATTAGTGTGCATCCAGCTTATTTTCGAAGGAGATCGCCGGCCATCTTCCAACACAAATCGGGGAGAGTGATCTACTGAACCCGGCCAAATCGTTATAATCGAAAGCCAATTTTGGCCAGCGCCAGCTGCTTTCTGTCGTGGAGCTGGCCAATCTTCAAGGCAGGGTACAGAAGGCGAAACGGGGGCGGGATGGGGGCGTGGTTACAAGATTGCCGGCTTCGCCCAATAATGGAAGAAAGATGGCCGGCTCTGACGAGCATTTCGCCGACTGCATTTGGTCAATTTATTTTTAGGACCAAGTCTCAAAAAAGTGCCCCAATTGACCAGATGACCACTGGAGGGAATTAGGGTTCACCTCCCCTTACTCCCTCAGTGGTCACTAACCCCCTCCCACCCAAAAAAAAAATTGCCAGCCTCTATGCCAGCCTCAACTGTCATACGTAGTTCCCTGACAGCAGTATGCAGGTCCTTGGAGCAGTATTTAGTGGGTGCAGTGCACTTCTTGCAGGTGGGCCCAGGCCTATCCCCCCCTACCTGTTACTGTTGTGGTGGTAAATGTTGAGCCTTCCAAAAAAAACAAAACCCCACTGTACCCACATGTAGGTGCACCCCTTCATCCCTAAGGGTTATGATAGTGGTGTACAGTTATGAGTAGTGGGTTTTTTTGGGGGGGGGATTTGGAGGGCTCAGCACCCAAGGTAAGGGAGGTATGCACCTGGGAGCAATTTTTGAAGTCCACTGCTGTGCCTCCTAGGGTGCCCGGTTGGTGTCCTGGCATGTCAGGGGGGCCAGTGCCTTCTGCTGTTAATCAAACCTCCTTGTTCAGCACTGTGTTTTCAATTACTAGACACAGGCAGGTTCCCCAGAGTCCTGCCCCTCACAATTGAAAATGTGATAGTGAAAATGTGCCCTCCACTGGAAGAACTGTAGGTGAAGGACTCCTGCTCAGTTTAGAGGGAACAATGCTTGTCAGCTACCACTTTATCCCTTTTGTATTCCACAACCACCCTACAGTCATAATGTGAAGGGCTCTCCTGACACAGACGTGAAAGGATAAAGTCTCCTTTTATCCATCCAACTTTAAACTGCAGACAGATATAAGCGGTATGCGGACAGGTATGGATATATCGTTTATTTATTTTTCACTGACCCTATATAATGCACAAACTTGATATGGTCATTAATCTCATTCAATTCTTGCAAGAAATTTTTTAATTCCAATTCAGTGCCTTGCCATATCAGCAGTATATCATCAATATACCGTAGCCATTTGATTACTCCTCCAAAATATTGAGATGTATAAATACCTTTTTTTTTTCCAATTGATCCATGTTTGTGCAATATATAGGGGTCAGTGAAGTTAATTTTTTAGATATCAATATTCGTTGGGAGGATAATACATTTCAGACCCGACTGTATCGTAAAATACTGACCGGAATAGTATGCTTCATTACCACAGCCATCACCCAAAAGCATTAAAAGATAGCATCCCTGCTAGTCAATTGTTATGAGTATGTAGAGTGTGTAGCTCTAGGGAAGATTTCTGTGTTCAGGCAGAACAGATGATTAGCAGGTTCTGGGTTCGAGGCTACCCCCATAAAGTTTTGAAAAAGGCAGCCAAACGAGTATTATCACCCAGAATGGGAACGGAATGTAAATAATAGGGCTAACGGATGTAAGCCTTTAACGTGTGTTTTACCGTTTACTAGAGCATCTAATGATATTATAAGCATTATTCGTCGGTATTGGCCCATGTTAAATATTCATCCTGCATTTAATGCTATACCCCGGTTTGCTTTCTCTAGGGGTATGAATATAGGTGAATAACTGGCTAAGAGAAGATATAATCGTGACATCTCTTTGGTGAATAGTGGACATCATAGATGTAATCAACGCACGTATTGCCAGTATGCTATGGAAGTTACTCAAATCCAGATTCCTCATTCTAGGAAAATACATTACCTGTATGAGAACACAAATTGTAATACTGCAAACTGTATATATGGGGTGATCTGCCCTTGTGGTTTGTGGTATATTGGCTTGACATCTCGGAGGATAAAATTGCGAATTTCTCAACACTTAAGTAATATACGAACAGCCCGTTTGGAAGCTCCTATTGTAGCACATTGGTTAGAAATGCAACACAATTTAGGGGAGTTTCAGTTTGTTGTTCTTGATTGTGTTAAATTAGAGAGGGGTGGTAATATGCCTCTGGCACTACTTAGGAAGGAGCAGCACTACATATTCCAATGGATGAGTGGTTAAACCTTTAGGATATTTAACCCCTGTGCTAGCCTGTGACCATCTATGTGTTTGGGAGAGCAGTTAGCTTGCCACCGCATTGCTGGTATTCGACTACCTCACCACCTGGATGAGCCAGTAAGTGTATTTATGATAGTATGATAATGTTAGATTTTGAGAGTTTTAATTATGATGTATATTAGGTAGGATTATAGTTAACCCACTGTTATTTTGTTTAGAATTCAAGACCCCTGATGACGCTTTTATAGCGAAACATGAGCATGTTGGGTCCTGGTTGTATGGTGGAATACCAAAAGAATATGAAAGAGTGAAACTCTAAAAAGAAGTGCAATAATGGTTTCAAAATATATATATATCTGGAACATTAGATACTGTTAACAGTGAAGATGGGCATCTTGGATATTTATGACTGACATCATCATTGACTGCCCATGATTTATCACTGATATATGATGGTCTGTTGGAAGAAAGAACATTATTACTCCCACAAAGCTGATGATTTTGATTCATTGAAAGTGATTTGAAGTAAGGTGCTGTGGTGGGAGACTTCAGAGCACTGGACTGACAAATGACTAAAAGAACTATGATCACATATTGATGCAAAATATCGCCAGATATATGTTATTTAATGTTGTACTGTAATAGTATTTTGGAGAATTGTGTGCAATTTTAAATGTGTTGGTGAATGTGAGTGTGTATGGATTAATTTGGTGTAACTCTTGCTGGGCTAAGATGCACCAGAACTCTTGGATATCCACGAATCTTGTAAGGGCCCACGGAGTACTCCCTATGCTCACCGTCTAGACCTGGGTTGGACTATAGTAGGCGATGTCTGCCCCAATCAAAGGAGGACGGCGAATGTCAGAGTACTCTCTACCAATATCTTAGAAGGCAGGTGCACTTCACTATTTGAGTCAAGTGCCAATCATCTAACCACCAAACAGACTCCTGCTTACCAAGAACAGAGTGCTGTCCTCAGCACTGAATAAAAGCAGCTCCGCAGCAGGTTTAGGAGAATACCTTGGAAGCTCAGTGTTCCAGACCACCAAAGATGATGACAAACTTGCCTTCCTCATTGAGCATAAAGAGTTCCTGAGCATTATAGATAAAGAGTTCAAGAAAGACGAGTCAATAGTTGGGTAGCACTCCTTTCATTCCATAAGCCAAGGTCTCGACCCAAAAAATAGAAGTCAAGCCTTTTCTTGTCTTGCCTCGTTGCAGAAATCCTTGAGGGGGAAAACCAGAGTTGAAGCAGCAGTTTATAACTTTCATGCAGAACATGTTCACCTATGGTCATGCAGAGCTGGCCCCACCATTGAAAAAAAATGAAGAGTGCTGGTACCTACCTATCTTTGGAGTATATCACCCACAGAAGCCACAACAAATCCGAATTATGTTTGACTCTAGCGCCCAGTTTCAAGAAACTCACTGAACAATGTGCTGCTCACTGGGCCAGACTTAATCAACAGCTTACTGGGGATCCTAATCCGCATTAGGAAAGAGCCCATTGCCATAATGGCTGACATTCATCAAATGTTCTACTGCTTCACTGTTCACGAAGACCACAGAAATTACTTGAGGTTCCTGTGGATCCACGATGATGACACCAACGGGGAGGTGATTGAATACAGAATGCAAGTTCATGTCTTTGGAAACAGCCCATCACCAGCAGTAGCCACTTACGGGCTTAGACAAACTGCACGAGAAGGAAAGAAGAAATATGGTACAGATGCCAAACAGTTCATAGAAAGAGATTTCTATGTGGCTGATCAGTTGGAATCTTTGCCCACTGAAACAGAAGCTATCAACCTGCTGAAGAGAACGCAGATGATGTTAGCAGAAGCTAATTTAAAGCTTCACAAAATCTTATCCAACAGCGCCAATGTAATGAGAGCGTTCTCTGCAGTAGACCATGCTACAAACTTGAAGAAATTGGGATTTGAAAAGGGACACCTTCACCTTTCGGGTCTGCATGCAAGAGAAACCATATACCTGACGAGGCGTCTTGTCTACAGTGAACAGCCTGTATGACCCACTAGGATTTGTGGTGCCAATCACTATCCAAGGGAGATCGTTGCTTCGTGAGCTCTCTTCAAGTTCAAATGAATGGGATGCCCCATTGCTGCAAGAAGAGAAAAAAAGTGTGGAATACATGGAGAAACTCTGTAAAATCACTAGAAGAAATCCATATCCCACGTACATACATCTCCATTGCCCTCATGAACGCATGACACAAGGAGGTTTGCGTCTCTTCTCGGATGCATCAGAGAAAGCTATGCTGCAGTAGCATACCTGAAAACCATAGATGCCTACAACAGTGTACATGTTCGGCAAAGCAAAGCTAGCCCCGCGGCCCAGTCAGACTGTGCCACGCCTGGAACTATGTGGAGCAGTCCTGGCAGTAGAAATAGCCAAACTGATTGTAAGCAAAATGGACATCCATTTAGATTATGTTAAGTTCTACACAGACAGCAAAGTCGTACTCGGTTACATATATAACCAGAGTAGAAGATTCTATGTATATGTGAGCAACCGAGTAGAATGCAACCGGAAATCCATAAGACCTGTCCAATGGCACTATGTGTCAACCGACCAGAACCCAGCAGATCATGCCACAAGAGCTGTCTCAGCAAAGCACTTAACGGAAACTACTTGGTTAACCAGGCCGAAATTTATTATGCAACCATTAAGCGACCCTTTAACTATTGCAAACTCCTTTGAACTGGTGAACCCAGAAGACGATGTTAAAGTTTGCTCAATAGTGATGGACTCTCACCAGAAGTATCTCAACTAAAAATAATTTGGGGATGCACTGCTTTAACCGATTTTTGTGGTGGGTGACATTGAGGAGAGCCATAGCCCACCTTATACATATCACGCGTTCTTTACAACAAAGACCTGATAGGAAATCGAGTAAGTGTCATCACTGGCACCTCTGCACCAAGCCTTTGTCAGCAGAAGAGTTCGTCCAAGCAGAAAAGGTGGTTCTGCGTTGTGTGCAGCAAGAAACATTTGTTACAGAGCTCCAATGCCTCAGCAAAGGAAAGAATATTTTGAAAGGCTGCTCACTCTGGAAGCTAAACCCCTTCAAGGATGAGGATGGTATGTTAAGAGTAGGCGGCCGTCTTACCCATGCCAAGACAGAGAATAGCAAAAGGAATCCTCTGATCTTTCCAGGTCGACATCCTGTATCCACCCTTCTCGTGCGCCATTACCATGAGCAAGTCAAGCACCAAGGTCGACACTTTACCGAAGGAGCATTTTGGACCACAGGAGTGTGGATCGTTGGGGCTAAGCGTTGAATTACTGCAATTATCCACAGATGCGTCAAGTGCCATAAACTGCGTGGCAAATGCCAAGACCAAAGAATGACAGACTTACCACCTGAAAGACTGAGCGTTGATCCACCATTCACTTATGTGGGGCTAGACATCTTTGGGCCATGGTCAGTTTATCTCGAGATGGACCAGAGGAAGAAGTGTGAACAGCAAACGGTGAGCCGTTATGTTCACGTGCATGTGCATACGTGATGTCCACATCGAAGTTATAGAGTCAATGGACACGTTAAGCTTCATAAATGCACTCAGAAGGTTATTTTCAATCCGTGGTCCAGCAAAACAGATCCAGATTGTGGATCCAATTTCGTGAGTGCTTGCAAAGAACTCAAAATAAACTCAGAGAAGATCAGCACTCCTGCCATTGAAAGATACCTGAGCGATTGCCACTGTACATGGATATTCAACCCTTCCATACTTCAAAATATGGGGGGAGTATGGGAGTGCTTGATTGGGATTGCTCGTCACATCCTTAATTCTATGCTATCAGAGACAGGGGCTAACCGCCTCACCCATGAGGTTCTAACCACACTGCTGCTAGAAGTGTCCGCCATTATAATGCAAGACCTTTGATCCCAGTGTCCTCTGATCCAGAATCGCCTTTGGTCCTGACTTCAGCCACGCTCTTAACACAAAAAACAAGTATGCCTCCAAACCCGCCTGGAGACTTTAATGAGAAAGATTTATGCAGATGGCAATGGAGACAAGTTCAGAGCCTTGCCAACACCTTCTGGAACCACTGGAGATGAGAGTACCTCCCGACCCTACAGATCTATAACAAATGGCAGACCAGTAAGGCCAATATTCATGGCCGACATTGTCTTACTCAAGGACAACCAGACTCAACGCAACGATTGGCCCTTGCATTAGTCACAAAAACTATTCCCAGCAAAGATGGAAATGTCAGAAAGATTGAAGTTAGAACTGTGAAACAAGGAACAGCAAAGAACTTCTGCAGACTCATCACTGAAGTTGTGCTTTCGTACCACATGAAGAAACGCAAGCACAAAGAGCCAGCATCCATCCATGAATACAGAGACTTAGACTCTCTCTCTCTTTTGTGTTTAGTGTTGTTGTTGTTGTTGTTTGCCTCTCGTTGAAGGTCCTCAGTGTTGAAGAAGATGACCCTACAGCTGACGGATTGACTGAGTTCAGATAATGGACTTTGCATGTTATTAAGCTGTTAAATTGTGATAATATTGATAGTGGTGTCTACCGATACCAGGCGGGGAGTGTTCTGTCCCTTGACGGCCTTGCCTTAGTTATAGTAGGTTCCTGAAATGTGTTTAATGTGTTGCTGCAGATCTGTCTGTAAGGTAGAGGAGCAATGCATTATGTGTAATATAGTTCACAGATAGTGCAGACACACTTGTCTATTTGTTTAAAAACTGTTATCATTGATGTAATGTTGCCTGAACCTCTCTCCTTCTCAGCCTGGCTTGACTGCCTTGCTACCTGATGGCTCTGTCTCATTGGTCTTCATGCTCTTGTTCTTTGGGCTTGGGAGCCCCCCTGCTTTTCCCCTTGTTCTAGCTTTGAAACTTTCTCCATCTTGTTTTCTGTCAGTACTTGGCCTGATAAACTCCCTGAAGAGAACTTGGTTTTTTACCTTGTAAAATATATCTTGTCAATAAGATATAGCATGTTTCAGGCATCCATTTCTGAGCTGTCTCTGCCTTTTTATCTGTTTTCCACCTCAGTAGTAGAATTGTTTTCCTCAGACTTTAAAAGAGCAAACATTCCATTGACTGATCAATGAGTTCTGTGCAGCCATAGAGTTTTTACGGCAGAACTCTCCAGGGATATCTGTTTAATTTTGACAAATTTGCTAATTTTGTGCATACCATGACACCATTTCTAAGTCACAGTATGTGAAATATGATCTCAGCGGGGTTTAAAAAAGTTTGGATGGCTTCCTAAAGGAAAAGTCCATAGATCATTATTAAAATGGACTTGATGAAAATCCACTGCTTAGATGTAACATATATATATAACCTATCTAGCTTTGCTTGAAATTTAAATCAAGCCTGTTGCTCCCAATACAATGAAAAATATTTCTGTACCTTTCTGCTACTTTGTCTTTGTATCTGAATGTAGTTTTTAGTATTTAGTATTAACCACATTGCTGTGTGTACATGAATGGCAGTATATTAAGTTAAATATATCATAAACCATATTTAAGGGCCTTGTCCCTCTCCATCTAATTCACAGATTTAATTGCTTGAAGCCAACACCTCTATCATCAATGCTGGTCTTTTGTCATTATATATGAGTTCCTTGCATCTAACTGTTTTTATTTGTGGAAATGGGGATTTCCCAGGTAATTATAATTTCTTGAGGCTCCATAATTCTCTTACGGTGAAGATACCAATGTTTTTCCATTACACAATGTTATTCTGACATTCAAAGCAATTTAAATGGCCAATTACCATTGTTTAGTGCGTGAGCCCTGACCTCCTCTTTAATAGGTGGTGATGAGGCTCAGACAGCAAATCGCTGCTTGCCCAATCTTTTTTTATTTTGATCTCCCTTTAGGACAATTCCAGCTGCTGTAAGAAGTGGCCTTGGTGCACAGTAATGCATGCATTCACACTAGCACAGGCCACTTTTACTTCAGCTTTATAAAAGGACCCCTTAGTTTCTTGTGTGGTTTATTCAAATTTTCATTTTGCCTCTATTTAATTAGAAACACATTAATCTGTTGTAACATAAGACACTGAAGCATTTCAAACACATGTTTAAACATGACACAATGATTAGCTAAAAGTGAAGTGTTTTTCTGGGTCCTAATAGCACTCTTGTGTTCCACCTGTCTTACATATAATGGACGTGAAGTTTGTCCTACATAAGCTTCTCACATGGGCATATTATACAGTAGATGACAAAAACAGATCTACAGGATGTAATCGATTTCATACTTCAAACCCACAGGATATAAACTACTGAGTAGAAAATGATTTCTGTTCTTCTCTAGTATGGTTTCTATCCTGCTTATTTTGGAAAGAGAAGGTCGGCCATCTTCCGACACAAATCGGGAGGTGGCCGGCCATCTCTCTAGGTCGGCGAAATTGGTTTATTGGAAAGCTGATTTTGGCTGGCTTCAACTGCAGTCCGTCGCAGAGCCAGCAAAAGCTCATGGGGTTGGGTCGGCAGCCTACAGAAGGCGGGATGGGGGAGTGGGTACGAGATGGCCGGCTTCACCCGATAATGGAAAAAAGAAGGCCGGCCCTGACAAGCATTTTGCCGACTTCACTTGGTCCTTTTATTTTTTGGACCAAGCCTCAAAAAGGTGCCTCAAATCACCAGATGACCACCGGGGGGATTGGGGATCACCTCCATGTACTCCCCAGTGGTCACCAACCCCTCACACCAAAAAAAAACAAACAAAACAATTTTTTGCCAGCCTGTATGCCAGCCTCAAATGTTATACCCAGCTCCCTGACAGCAGTATGCAGGTCCCTGGAGAAGTTTTAGGGGGTACTGCAGTGCATTTCAGCAGGCGGACCCAGGCCAATCCCCCCCTACCTGTTACACTTGTTGTGGTAAATGGGAGCCCTCCAAACACACCCAAAACACACTGTACCCACATGTAGGTGCCTCCCTTCCCCCATAAGGGCTATGGTAGTGGTGTACCATTGTGGGGAGTGGGTTTTGGGGGATTTGGGGGACTCAGCACCCAAGGGAAGGGAGCTATGTACATGGGAGCAATTAGTGAAGTCCACTGCAGTGCCCCCTAGGGTGCCCGGTTGGTCTCCTGGCATGTCAGAGGTACCAGTGCACTACGAATGCTGGCCCCTCCCATGGCCAAATGCCTTGGATTTGGCCGGGTTTGTGATAGCCGGCTTCGTTTTCATTATCGGCAAAACTGAAGCCGGCCCATTTGAACCCGGCCAAATCCAAGGCATTTGGCCAGCCCCAACCGTATTATCAAAACGAAGATGGTTGGCCATCTTTTCGATAATATGGTTCGGGACTGCTCTTAACGGCGCCAGCCATATAGATGGCCCGCCCATGTAGATGGCCGGCGCCGTTTGATTATGCCCCTCCACATCACCTTGGTGCCATTTGTTGGTCAGATGTTTTAAAAGAAAAACTTTTAAATCTTCAATTGTTTGGTCAGCTGTTTTGCTAATATTCAGTGAGTGGTGCAGACTGGATACAGTGTTTTATTCAACTTCTATGATTCTTGTTAGGACCATTTTATTTTAGTTTTTCCATTGTAAAGTTTATTGCATGGTATATGATCACGTAAACTACAAAAGAAGTATTACAATCTGAACAATGTTTTAAGCTGAACTTTTTGCTGGTTCTGATCTGTTAAATCTGTAATCTTCATTGAATGTGTGCAAATTGAGCAGTGTCCACACAGATAATGCCCCTCATGCTGACGGAAGTAGGTATAATATCAGGCAATGTAGATGGTACCAAATCTCTCAAAGGTTCTTGTTATGAGTTTGTACAAAAATAGTGTTTTATCCTTCAAACATGAGTGATTTTCAAGAATTGACCAAAATCTTGTAATAATCCTTTTAATGTGTTAAGATAAATGAACTAATTCAGAGTGCATACCAGGTCCGGCAGTGATCTGTCTTCTTGTGATGCAGGTAAAGTTTCACATTCAGTTGTGAGGGCTTGTGCTCATCCTTCTCTAATTGACCTCTCAGGGTATCCTCTTGAAGTCACCAAAATTCTGTACACAGTCGTCTCAACCTAAGGAATTGTGAATATGGTGGATGATGTTTCAATGCCCACTGATAAGAGCTTTCAAAATGGAGATATGTGTTTTTATTTGTCAGTTTCTATATATGGTAGTATGAATGAATATGGAGTTCTGTGAATTAAATATCTAAAAGAGAACGGTGTCATGATGGTATTGCATATGAAATCTCAAATGTTGTTTTCTGGAGTTGAGCCAGGTGAATAGATCCCTTCCATATGATAATGTCATCAACGTACCATTTATAAAATCAGACCTCATAGGTGAACAGATACGTTTCTAACAGACTATCTCCAAATGAGCAACGTACAGGTTTGCCAGGTCCAGTGCCATGGATACCCCCATAGCAGTGCCTTTGGATTGCTAGAAAAATGTGCCCTGGAATGCAAAGAAATTCTTTGTCAATGCAATGGTGGCTAAAATATGAATGAACCTGTTTGGAAGGTGACATGTGGTGATCCTGCCCCTTAATGTCCTCTCAATGATTTTCAAAGCTTCTAGCTTCTAGGCAGATCTGCATGTAAGTCAAAATTAATGACAACATCAATACTTGATGATTTTCTGCTGATTTTTGTCCTGATTTAAAATGGTGAAAAGAGGAAATATAGTGATAGAGGGGCAAAGGAACCCCCTCCTGTTCACCCACTTCTGGTCCAATGGACTGACATCGTCAACATCTGGGTCCGCTGAGTAAGCCAGTGAATGCACACTGGGGATGCTGAGGTGTTGGGGACCAGATTGCAGTGGTAAGGTGGGATCAGAAACGGGGCAGAATCATAACCAGGGGGGTGCCACATCAGGAGAGTTTCACACTTAAGCAGAGGATTGGATGGAGAAATGCTCAGGTGCAGGGGATTAGAATAGGGGCTAAGGACCAAGGTGGATTGGAACCAAATAGGGTGGTGTAGGGGAACTCCCTGATCCCTCTCAGTGTAGTCCTATCAATATTCAGGCAGGACTATGTGGGTAATGATATCAGCCAGGACCTATCTAACTGCTATTGGGAAACAAATGTCTGGTCATGTCTTAATCGTCAATGCCAATTCTTAAACACGGACCAGAACTTGATATCTGGGTTGAATTCAGCCAACAGTTAAAAAGAAAAAAAGCCCACTGGTACTGGTTGAATATTGACCAATATATTTCTAAGTGAGTTTGGTCCCAGAATGCCCCAAGTCCATCCACCACACTTTTAAATTAATAACTATGGTATTCATTCAATATTGTATGTTAAACTACAAAGAATTGCATTTATCTGACAAGTGTAATTGATTACCAAATAGGTGTTTCAGAATTGACCTCTTGTGTTTTCCTGATCAATAAGTACAGTAGAATCAGGGTTGGAAGCATTTCTTGACATGGTTCTAAACTTTTGTGCATAAGGCTTTTCATAGTAAAGACTGTTCTAAGTTAAGTGGCAGACTAATATAGTTAATGTCTGACCTTAGCAGGTTTTTGAATATTGATCCCAAGTTATTTGCATATTAATATTAGACATTTACGTTGATATAAGATTTTACATGTTGTCTTGCATTTTTAACACAATCAGCCTTATTTTCGAAAGAGAAAGACGCCCATATTTGACCCAAATTGGGAGATGGGTGTCTTTCTCCCGTGGGTGCCCAAATCGGTATAATCGAAAGCCAATTTTGGGCGTCTTCAACTGCAATCTATCGCGGAAATGGGCAAAGTTGACGGTGACGTGTCAGGTATGGTGAAGGCGGGACTGGGGCGTGTTTATTGGCTGAGGAGAGATGGTGCCTTCGGCCGATAATCAAAAAAGAAAGGCGTTTTTAGCGCAAATTTGGGTCACTTTTTTGGACCCTTTTTTCACGAACAAGTCCCAAAAAAGTGCCCTAAATGACCAGATGACCACCGGAGGGAATCGGGGACGACCACCCACTCCCCAGTGGTCACTAACCCCCTCCCACCAAAAAAAAAACAACTTTAAGAACTTTTTTTCCAGCCTGTATGCCAGCCTCAAATGCCATACCCAGCTCCATCACAGCAGTATGCAGGTCCCTGGAGCAGTTGTTAGTGGGTGCAGTGGACATCAGCCAGGTGGACCCAGGCCCTTCCCTCCTACCTTACACTTGTGGTGGTAAATGGGAGCCCTCAAAACTGCCCCCAAAACCCACTGTTCCCACATCTAGGTGGCTCCCTTCAGCCATACGTGTAATGGTGTAGAGTTGTGGGCAGTGGTTTTGGGGGGATTTGGGGGGGCTCAGCACCCAAGGAAAGGGAGCTATCTACTTGGGAAGTATTTTACTTTTTTTTAATTCTTACAAGTGCCCCCTAGGTGCCCGGTTGTTGTCCTGGCATGTGAGGGGGACCAGTGCACTACGAATCCTGGCCCCTCCCACGACCCAATGCCTTGGATTTGTTCGTTTTTGAGCTGGGCACCTTTGGTTTCCATTATCGCTGAAAAACGAAACCGCCCAGCTCAAATCCGCACAAATCCGATGCAGTAGCCCGGCACAAACCGTATTATCAAAAAAAAAAAATGGACGCCCATTTTTTTCGAAAATACGGTCTGTCCCGCCCTTCACGTACCCGTTCTCGGAGATAGACTCCCATGGAGATGGGCGTTCATTTGATTATGCCCCTCACTGTATGTTATGCAATTTAGAGTCCTGCTCTCAGTGTGGGGACTTTTGGGCAGCTAAAAATCAACATATTGGATTATGGCTGAACTTGACAGATTGTTATTTTGATATATAGAAATTGCAAGTGTTTAAAAGGTTACTGAAAAATGGAGCTGTTTGTAAAAGCGTAAGAGTGAGATGTGACTGAATATGCATGAGGGTGAGAAGAAGTTGTGCAAAGTTGTTGATGAAAAGAAAATGATTCTAAATATTTCTCTTTCTTAGAGAACCCTTTAAAGTAACCAAATGATGGTATGGTATGGTGACATTTTCTGAGAGTTGTTTTTCTCAACTTTCTCATTCACAGTGTCATTCTTCGCTCAAACATAATTATTGGAACACAGGATCAATAACAAGTTAAGAAGTTCATGTTTCCCTCTATTGAATTAGCTGAAATGGACAATTATATTACTCTATTTTAGACCAGTCCACAGGAGACCTGAACCAATGTATCATCACAGCTCTGTATTTTTATATACATGTGGCCTGCAATTAGAGGGCACCATGGACCAAGGACAGAGAAACTAATAATACTTTCTCCTGAAATAGATTTTTGTTCAGACCAAGTAACAAATCACTGGAGTCAAGGGAGACAGCAGAACACATTATTTTAAGGGGCAGCTCTGTATTCCTTCTGCATTCGGTAAAGGATGACTCTGTTAAGACAAAGTTACAAAAAAGCTTTGATGTAGATACAACTAGAGCTGGCACAGAAGACTTTTGATTGAGAAAATGATTTTATGTCTCTTATTTCTAGGATTGAGTAAGGTCTTGATGACAGTGTATGCAATAGTTAGCCGATGCCAGACAACTAACCTTATGAATGAGCAAGGTTATCATCCAGAAAACAGCTACTTTCAGGAAGGTGACCTGATCTTGGGTGGAATAATTAAGATCAGCCACCCTGCATGGAAGACATCCTTAAACTTTAGAAACATCAATGAAACTGAATCCTGCAGATTGTAAGTATTAACTTGCATTTTTTTTACATAGAATCATCTGAAACAAAGTAAAAACTTTCACTATTATGCATGACAAAAATACACAAGTCTACCAAGAGAGTGCACACTTAATAAAGTAGATTCCTCCAGAGTCTTGACTCAACAGATCACTAACATTCAACAGATTTATGCTAACTGTTCTCTTCCTTAAAAGACCTTACGAGACTGGGAGACTGGGCGGCTAAATGGCAGATGACGTTTAATGTGAGCAAGTGCAAGGTGATGCATGTGGGAAAAAAGAACCCGAATTATAGCTACGTCATGCAAGGTTCCACGTTAGGAGTTACGGACCAAGAAAGAGATCTAGGTGTCGTTGTCGATAACACACTGAAACCTTCTGCTCAGTGTGCTGCTGCGGTAGGAAAGCGAATAGAATGTTGGGTATTATTAGGAAAGGTATGGAAAACAGGTGTGAGGATGTTATAATGCCATTGTATCGCTCCATGGTGCGACCGCACCTTGAGTATTGTGTTCAATTCTGGTCGCCGCATCTCAAGAAAGATATAGTAGAATTGGAAAAGGTGCAGCGAAGGGCAACTAAAATGATAGCGGGGATGGGACAACTTCCCTATGAAGAAAGACTAAGGAGGCTAGGGCTATTCAGCTTGGAGAAGAGACGGCTGAGGGGAGACATGATAGAGGTATATAAAATAATGAGTGGAGTGGAACCGGTGGATGTGAAGAATCTGTTCATGCTTTCCAAAAATACTAGGACTAGGGGGCATGCGATTAAACTACAGTGTAGTAAATTTAAAACAAATCGGAGAAACGTTTTCTTCACCCAACGTGTAATTAAACTCTGGAATTCATTGCCGGAAAATGTGGTGAAGGCGGTTAGCTTAGCAGAGTTTAAAAAGGGGTTGGACGGTTTCCTAAAGGACAAGTCCATAAACCGCTACTAAAAGGACTTGGAAAAATCAAAATTCCAGGAATAACATGTATAGAATGTTTGTACGTTTGGGAAGCTTGCCAGGTGCCCTTGGCCTGGATTGGCCGCTGTCGTGGACAAGATGCTGGGCTCGATGGACCCTTGGTCTTTTCCCAGTATGGCATTACTTATGTACTTATGCCTTAAAGAACAGCATTTTAATCTTTTATAAATAAGCAAATCATAACATTTTCTGAAACTATTCAAGAAATTGAAGTTTGGGTCCTGCCTATGAAGTTGCCAACTTCGTGACCTGGATCATCTGTAGGCAATGTAGAAAATGTAACTAGTGTTAGTGACTGTGGTCTAAGTATATTTATATTAGCTTATAGCCCACTTCCCCACTTTTAGGACTCATGCAAAAACAAAAAAACTCAAGAAAACAAATATCAAATTGATCCATCATGGAAAAAAGAAGCATTAGATCTTGAAAAAAAACCCTAAGATGTTCAAAATGTACAAAATGTTCAATTTATTCACCACTAAAATAATAAATGCATAATTAAAATCCCGACACAGCCATGTCTAACCCTCTCAAAGGCTGTGTCAGGGGCTTGAAACAGAAATATCAATAAGCATAAAAAACATATTAGTATAAATGATAAAATCAAAGAATATCTTAAATAATTATAATACAGACCATATGTAAAAACATAATTATTAACCATCCGTGTGTATGCTATGCCTTAAATAATATCTTAAACAATACGTATCACAGTGATGTTGATAAAACGTTTCACCTACTGGTTTTATACTACTGAAAACAAAAAAAAATTATAAACTTATAGAAGATCACTGAAAAAAAAAAAAATTACACACTAAGGGCCCTGTTTCGTAAGCCGTGGTAAAGGGCACGTTAGCATTTTTAGCATGCGCTGATTAGCATGTGCTAAATGCTAAGTCACTCATAGGAATCTATGGACAAATTAACATTTAGCACATGCTAAAACACTAGCACACCTTAGTAAACAAGACCCTAAATATTATTGTGATAGTGCTATGATAGAGGCATCCTACATTTATCCTGTCAAAACAGCCTATGGGAAAAAGGAGATAATATACTTATTAAATGAATGCGCTTCTATTCACACATGTCTGATAAAAGATGGACTCTCTAGAGTTAAGGCACACATCTTCCTCAAAGTTTACAAAGTCAATTAAACTTCATTACAACAAAGTACTAGTGTCTCAAATACTTAATATATAATGTTCCACTTGCTAATAGCTATAGAAAATGTCACAAAAGCAATACAAACAGTTCTTTCAAACATATTTCAAATAGTGCAAGAGACGATATCACATATACTTCTCCCATCAAAAGCAGCAGCAACAGTGGTTAACCTACCAAAGCACATCAACAGCTGGTTTAATAAAGGATCCTCATAGCAATATTGGAATTACGTTTGATAGAACTGTTTGTATTGCTTTTTGCTTTTGTTGAGTTTGCTCTAGCTATCAGCAATTGGAACATTTATTTATTTTATTTATATGTTACATTTGTATCCCACATTTTCCCACCTATTTGCAGGCTCAATGTGGCTTACATAGTACCGTAATGGCATTCGCCATCTCCGGTAAAGAAACAAATACAAAGTGATGTGGTCGAATAAGGTTCACGTGTTATAAACTCATTGGGGGAATCATGGATAGGAAGAGTTATGCAATGTTCATTACAGGCTTTGGTTTCATTGTGATGCAGGGTTTAGGCACTTAGGTAGGATTGGTGGGGTATGCCTTTTTGAACAAGTTGGTTTTTAGTGATTTCCGGAAGTTTAGGTGGTCGTACCTTGTTTTCACGGCTTTACATATTAAGGGACCTATTTACCAAGGTGCAGTAGCATTTGTAGCACATGCTAACCGTGCATATTATGGCCATCTACATGGATAGTGTGTGCTAATGTTTTTAATGTGCACTAAAAACGCTAGCGTGGCTCAAGCACACCTTGGTAAACAGGGCTCTAAGTTTTTTATTTGCTTTAACTCCTTGAGGATCTTTTATTAAGCTGTATCTGTGTTCTGTTACATTCACTACCATTTTTGTGCTTTTGGAAATGTGGTTGGTAGAATTATTTGCTTTGCTTTCTGATATGGTTTTGCTGTAGCTATCAGTAAGTGGAACATTATGTATTAAGTAGGTGAAACACTAGTACTTTGCTGTAATGAGGTTTCATTTGACTTTGTAAATTTTGAGGATATGTGCCTTAACTCTGACAAATGGGAATAGAAGTACATTTATTTTGATAAGTGTATTATCTCCTCTGTCCCATATGCTGTTTTCAGAGAATCAATAGGATGCCTCTATCATAGCACAATCACAATATTATTTAGTATGTAATTTTTACTATTTATTTATTTTTCAATTATCTTCAAAACGTTTATAATTTCTCTTTCGTTTTTAGTAGTTTAAAACCAGTATGTCAACACCACTAGGTATGTATTGTTAAGGATGAATGGTTAACAATTATTTATGATTTTTGCATATGAAACATGACCATGTTGGGCTTTTAATTATTTAGGTATTATTTTAGTGTGAATAAATGTACATCTTGCACACCTTGGAGTTTTGAGATCTACTGTTTTTGCTAAAACAAATAAACCCTATATACTTCTTCAAAAGAATTTCCACAATTATAGTAAAAAATAATCAAATATGAACCAGTATTTGAAAGTCCAGATAATTCTAACTCTAAAAAGCACCTGCAGGGAGACAAATCTTCAAAGTGGGATCTGTCTTATTAATAAATCTATAAGAACAGCAAAAAAGTAGCAAGAAACACACTCTCAAGACACCGTGGGTACGAGTAATAAAATGTTTAATTAGAACAAAATTTAAAAGACTCGACACGGAGCCGTGTTTTCGCGAAAAACACCTGCTTCAGGAGTCTACAAATCAAGAGAGGTACACAATTATAATACATTCAAATAAATAGAACCTAGAACAGTCATATAAATAGTAATCACTGATAAAACAATAAGATTTTTTTTAAAAACGGAGACATAAAAACCATGTATTGAAAAGATAAACATCCAAAGAAACTGTAAATCACATGAGAACAAAAAGATGAAATTAAAGAAACTCTAAATTGGACCATGAAATAAATAACAGTATAAAATTGTAAAAAAACAGAATGAAACTACAGTTCTGTTTTTTTACAATTTTATACTGTTATTTATTTCATGGTCCAATTTAGAGTTTCTTTAATTTCATCTTTTGTTCTCATGTGATTTACAGTTTCTTTGGATGTTTATCTTTTCAATACATGGTTTTTATGTCTCCGTTTTTTTTAAACTTATTGTTTTATCAGTCATTACCATTTATATGATTGTTCTAAGTTTATGCATTTTTGTACTGCTGTTTATATGACTGTTCTAGGTTCTATTTATTTGAATGTATTATAATTGTATACCTCTCTTTACTTGTAGACTCCTGAAGCAGGCATTTTTCGCCAATACACGGCTAGTGTCGAGTCTTTTTAAATTTTCTTCTAATTAAACATTTATTACTCGTACCCATGGTGTCTTGGAAGTGTTGTGTTGCTCTCGCTACTTTTTTGCTGTTCTATTTTTATCCACGTAGCGGATCCTGTTTCTCCACTCTTTGTTGGTTTTTGTTTCATTAATAAGTCTCCCATAAGCCTGGCTGGATCATTCAACTTCTCTATTTGTGAATTACCGATTAGTAATTAATAACAGCAGTATATCAACTGGCCAAAAGCATTTAAAGCAAGAAAGAAGATATCATCAAAACTGGTGAAAAGTAAATAGCCATTGTATAGATTGTTATAGGAAATAATTGACCTTGATTATTCCTGCTCCAAAATATGGAAGACCTCAAGTGGTATACCAGGAAATGGCATGGTCTGCACAAAAGATATCATAGCACCACATTGCCTTGTCAGTTGTTTTCTGTTGTTCACATAATGATAGCAAGACATGCTGTATAGAAAGAATAATTTATTAAGCCATTTATACTTTTACATATGTGTTTAACTTCCTAAAGTTGCCTGAATGAAAATCTATCTCAGAAGCAGCTTAAGCTGTATGAGGATCTCATGAGGTAGAAATCGCACCTACATTGGAGATGTAAATACTTACATCTGCCTGAATGCTGGACTAAATGTCTATCCCTACAATATTTACACATATAGCATATTTTAAAATCTACTTGTGTACTTGCAAACTCTGACCACACTTATGTATTCATCTACCAGAAGGGACAAGCCATTATGTCAATGCACATTCCTTTACTCCTGTCAGGATATTACAACATGCTATTTATGCACATATGTTGCCAAATTACAGAAAAAATGATCCCAAAATAACTCTAACCCGGGTTTTTTACCTGATCTTTTTAAACCATTGTCCTCTACGTATTTCCCAAACAGAGCTCTCTGCTTTGCATAGTAATATCCTGTTTCAATCTTATTGGAACTCTTGGGCTGCTTTTGACTTTAAGCTTTCATGAGTTCCATCCCTGCTTCTAACCCCAAGTCCCAAAATAGCCTGGTGCATGATGTCTTACTGAAGGCAATGAGCAGTGAGAGGCTTATGATCCTTCATGGAAAGATCAACCATTACTGCAAGTTAGAATTGAGTGTATGCTTGCATAGGAGTGGCCTAGTGGTTAGGGTGGTGGACTTTGGTCCTGGAGAACTGGGATCGATTCCCACTTCAGGCACAGGCAGCTCCTTGTGACTCTGGGCAAGTCACTTAACCCTCCATTGCCCCAGGTACAAATAAGGACTGTATATAATATGTAAGCCACATTGAGCGTGCCATGAGTGGGAAAGTGCGGGGTACAAATGTAACAAAAAATATTCAGGGGTTAAGCAGTTAATGATTAATATGTTTCAGCAGATCTTTGGAAGATCTCAGTACTACACAAATATAAGATCTTCCAGGGTTTAGCTTAGATTCAGTGGCAGAATTGCTGGATATATTTTGGTAGTGGAGAAGGAGGGGTTCCTGTAAAACAGGAATATATTGAGTTAGTATAAATTTATATAGTAACATAGTAGATGACATCAGATAGTGACCTGTTTGGTCCATCCA